>NW_022681456.1:79436192-80091192 GCF_009764315.1 Trachypithecus francoisi | reverse complement strand
GTTCCTCACTTCCCTCTACAGGCAGGCTGGGCCTGTCTTTTGGGGGGTTAGGCAGAGGGTGGTGGGGTTAGTGGGGAGAGGAATCAGGCAAATGGTTTCTACCTGCCCCATGAGCCTTTAGGCTGATGAATGAGACAACAGGAGATCCCCAAAGAAAGTTTTCATTCCCATGCTAAATAAGGCAGCAAAAATTTCAGACAGAAATAAGGACCCAACTGGTTTAGTAGGACACTGGAGATCAGTAGTTTCCAGTCTTCTTGCAACAACCAGATGGCTCCAATCATGTCAAGGAGGGTTATAAAATTCTCAAAAGCGATCATCTTTAAATTTTTAACAGAAATATACCACACAGATAACTGACTGTGTTCTCTCTCACAAATACGTAATCATAGTCACACACAAAAAAATAAGAATTGGAACTATTTTTCAAGATAATGAATCCCTGTTTTAAACATCATTGCTGAGAGAATCAGGAGTGCTGGGGATGGAGAGATGCTCCAGTTCTCAGGAAGAGAAAGATGGTAGTCTCCCCGTTCCCCCACAAGGAAATGAGGAAAAACCATCTATACTTTTCTTTCCATCTTAAACCTTTCACTCACTCCCCCTTATTAGCTCTGTACTCTCTGACACATGAAAACAAAAAAACAGGGGCCGGACGCAGTGGCTTACACCTGTAATCCCAGCACTTTGGGAGTCCGACGTGGGCAGATCACCGGAAGTCAGGAGTTTGAGAAGTCTGGCAAACATGGCGAAACCCCGTCTCTACTAAAAATACAAAAACTAGTCAGGCGTAGTGGTGGGCACCTGTAATCCCAGATACTCAGGAGGCTGAGGTAGGAAAATCACTTGAATCCAGGAGGCGGAAGTTGCAGTGAGCCAATATCGTACCATTGCACTCCAGTCTGGGCAACAAGAGCAAGACTCCGTATCAAAAAAATAAAACAACAAAAAACGGGAGAGGAAAATGGAAAGAACTGAGAAGATGATACAAAGGAAAATACAGTAACTAGAAAGGACAATGAACAGTGAAAAGGTCAGGGAGAGGGACATAGGAAGGGCAGAAAAAACACAGAGGAAGGAAGCATCCTGTGACCTGCTCCAGAAGCAAGACTTGGCTGCACCACATCCTTGAGCAGCAGGGAGCCCCAGCCCTGCTCTCTCCTGGGATCACTGTGGCAGCCCCATCCTCTCTATCTCCCAGCTCCATGCGCAAATAGGACTAGAAGGGTAAGGCAGGAACTAGAGCAAAGGGGTATGTGACAGAGGACAGGCCCAGGTGTCTAGGAGCTGAGCTGTCCTGGCTCCTACCAGGAATAGCTGAAATGTACAGAAGCAAAGGATTATAGTGTGGAGTGGAGTGGGGAGAAGCAAAGGGGAAACAGGCTGCAGAAGTAAGTGCTGCATGGCCCATCCCATTCCTTCCTACATAGCAAAGGCAAGGGCCCTAATTTACCTGCCCTCCTACCTCATCCCCATCTCCACCCCCTATCCCTACCCCTACCCTTGCTACACATGTAGAAGCAGAATTTCTAATTTTTTCTTTTCTTTTCTTTTCTTTTTTTTTTTTGAGGCAGAGTTTTGCTCTTCTTGCCCAGGCTGGAGGGCAGTGGTGCGATCTCGGCTCACGGCAATCTCTGCCTCCCGGGTTCAAGCGATTCTCCTGCCTCAGCCTCCCTAGTAGCTAATTTTGTAAGAATTTCATAAGCTGCAGCAGCTGTGGTCAATACCTCAGCTTCCCACCAGCTTCCTTCTCCAGAAGACAGCAGCAGCAGAAAGAGGAATGAACAGGAAAGGGTACAATAATAACCCTAAACCTTTTCATCTCAGCAGCCCCCAAATATATCAGCAAGCTCAATTCTCAGTGTCTCTTCCTCCATCCTTGGCTCATAACCAAATGATCAAACAAGGCTTTGCTGAGAGGAGGCATGAGGCTATTGAGCTAGCATCACCTCTCCCAGTGTGGGAGGGCGCATCACATACTACACATAAACAGAAGCACCTGTTTCCAGAGGCAGCATGGGGCAGGAAGAGCTCACAGAGTCCCAGATTGTTATACGAAAGATAGTAATTTGATGGGGTTAAAATTAAATGTCCAAATTGAGGTTGCTTATGGAATTGAAAAGGGATGTTGAGAACATGGGCTGGAGAGACTAGAAAAGGAAAAAAAGCAGACAAAGAGAAAAATACACACGATACAGTAGACAAAGGGGGAAACCATAAAAAATACAGCCTCACAAATAAAGGCAGAAGCTAAGAGAAAGGAGGGAGTCAGCACCTGGAAAGCAAGATGTTACAGCTGCAGAGGTGGAGGGGAAAGCAGGAGAGCAACAGGGAAGAGGAAAAAAGAGCTGAGAATCAGACCCTTCCCTTCATCTGTCTTCATCTTCTCGTAACTTTAAGCAGGTGAGTTCTTGGGGTATTCTCACAGTGGCTACTGCATCTCAGCCTGAACAGCAGAACCCCCGCAATGCCTGTGTGGCATGCCCACACACACCAGTTGGCCCCCAGCTTTCACCTTGTCTTCCTGTTCCCCAACACAGACGCACAAGTCACTCTCAAGGCTTGGGGAGCACCTTGGTGTGTCCACAGGATATAATGGGCTCTCCTCTGCACACACTCATGCTCAGCAGCCCTCAGTACTGGGGCTGTCACACCTAGCTCACACTTACTTCCAAAGAGCAGAGGCTGAGGACTGCTGACTCTAACAGAGCGGTTTAGAACTGTGTGTTCAGGTCAGGCGCTATGGCTCACACCTGTAATCCCAACACTTTGGGAGGCCGAGGCGAGCAGATCACTTAAGGTCAGGAGTTTGAGACCAGCCTTGTTAACATGGGGAAACCCCGTCTCTACCAAAAAAAAAAAAAAAAAAAAAAATTAGGCTGGGTGCAGTGGCTCACACCTGTAATCCTAGCTACTCAGGAGGCTGAGGCAGGAGAATCGCTTGAACCCAGGAGGCGGAGGTTGCAGTGAGTCGAAACCGTGCCATTGCACTCCAGCCTAGGCAACAAGAGCAAGACTCCATCTCAAACAAAACAAAACAAAAATTAGACAGGCGTGGTGGTAGGCACTTGTAGTCCCAGTCTCAGGAGGTTGAGGCAGTATATAGCTTGAACCTGGGAGGCGGAGGTTGCAGTGAGCCAAGATTACACCACTGCACTCCAGCCTGGGCAACAGAGTGAGACTCCGTTTTAAAAAAACAAAACAAAACAAAACAAAACCATAGAACTGTGTGCTCAGTGATCCAGTGAAGGGGATTCCCACACAGTGATCCTCCATTTTCCCCAGGCTGCCAGTGCGGCACTGATTTCATAAGCTCTGAAGCTCTTTAACAAAGACAAAAGGAGGGGGCAAAATTGCCCAGTTCCTGACTTCTCCAGGACACTGAGGCAAGATTCCTGGGAGGAGAGCTATGAGCAATGATGAGCCCATCTGAATGAGTGCTATGCAGGCACAGTCCCTCACTGAAGGGAAACAAAAACCAAGACATAGTTGTTTAGGAATAGGAATGTGGGTGTCAAAACCTTGGAGTTGTGCTTTCCAGTGGGCCTGAGACAGAGCCAAAGTGACATGCTGTTTAGAGAGCAAGAAAGAGATCGAAAGGGAAGAGGGCAAGCAGTCTCAGGCTTCCATGATAGGAAATAAATAATGTCCAGAAGGGTCTGGCTCTGAAGTGGACCAAATGGCTCTCCTGTCCCATGTTTATGAGGTCATGGACCATTAAGCCAGCCAACCTACAGATGTCTTCATAAGACTTTATGAGATTAGACTGGGGAGACCCTATAACTCAGCAAGAAAGGAAAACGAGGGGAGAACTGCAGATAAGAGATGGCAGAAACAAGTGCTCAGCTCCAGAGGCCTCACATGTCAGTGAGAGGATGTCTGGGTTCGGGGACCCCTTCATCTTCCTCACTTCTCTCTTCTGTGAGTTTCTGCCTATCTCCATTAGACTCAGGACGACATCAGGCTTGTATTATTCAATAATTTCTTGATTATCTACATACTTTCCTCCTCCTAACTTCCAACTGACCTCACACCATGTTCCTGACCCACAAGCCTTCGGTCCTCAGAGAAGTTTCTTTGGTATTTGCAAAGCAAATCAGAAAGATAAAATACAAGGTTTACAGATTCACATATTTTCAAACCTGATTTAGATTGCATTTGCTTGATGTGGTATTCCATAAATTCTAATAGCCATGAGAAGACTCTTCTAGGGATCCCCAGGTTGCTGAAGGCTAATATTTATTCTCTGAACCATTAGGAGCACACAAGAGCATGGAAACCAGGAAAGGTACACACTGAACCAGTTAAGGAAATAAGAGTAGGAAACAGGATATGCGTTATCTTATTTCCTCAGGCTTGCGCCACCCTGTGGTTATTTGCAGGAAGTCAGAGACCAGTACTTCTTAGAAAAGAAGCCCATGTTCTCCAAGTCTTGTTGCTCTTTCAGAAGTTGAGCTGACACTCCAGGGCCCAAATTAAACAAGGGGTGTAAGACCCAGATCTGTAAACCACCACTCAGAATCCATATTTGAAAAGCAACCATTTATTAGAACCAATACAAGAGTATGAAAAGAGGGAAAAGAGGAGGGTAGAAGAGGGGGAGAGAATGAGGTCTGCATCAGATGTCAGTTATGGAAACACATAAATGCTTACTTTTTAAACATTTACATTTAAAAGGTGAACATATATATAGACCACTTATAGTTTTTTTAAAAAAATCAAAAGCAGACATGTTTGGCTGAAATAAAACCAAGAAACACAATCAAAACTCCCCCATAAACCTAAAAGTCCATGGAGAATTCAATTTCTCATTTCCATTCAGAAATCTGGCTACAAAGTGATTTGTTTGCTACTTGGGACAGTACAGAGTGCTGAAAGAAACCCAGCTCCTGAGTCTCTTAGATCCCATCCTGTAGGAAGTGGTGGAAAAGCCAGCGGACCATGGGCAAGTCAATTCCTGGCTCCTTGGCAGGGTGTCAGACTGTGCTCTCTCCATTCCCCAGGACTCCACAGAACCGTCTGGTACTGCTAGTGCTGGGTGAACAGTGAGAACAAAGTCCACAAAACACAGAGAACCAGAATGTGACCGCAAGGAGCCAGGACCTTGTGCTTTTTCATGGATTACAAATCTAGGGCCAAGGAGAGGAAAAGGAGAAAGAGCCCTATTGGGAAGAGGAGCTGGCTGCACCCCTAAACTGAGATGGAAAGAGTAAGGCTCTTGAGCCCACACCTGGGCAAGTAGAAATAGTGTCCAAAGGTTTCTCAAACCAGAGGGAAAAAAGGTCAAGGTTAGGTTCAGACTGCAGACACTGAGAAAGAGATGACAGATGCTGAATACGGTGAATTGGATGAAGCTTTAAGGATCAATGCCCAATTCTGAGTGTTACACACATTTCTAGGAAAAATAACTCCAATGTAGTTTTTTTGGGGGGTAGAAACAAGGTGGTCACATTTATTGAATCAGCTGGTCCCTATGAGGAAGGAGAGGCCCGGGTACAGATACTACAAAGGGGTACAGTGACCCAGCTGTCCTGGGATCAGTTTGGGGAGTGGTAAGCAATGACATAAAACCACTGAGGGTTGCTTTGATCCTGAGACAGTCTGAGTCTGCTTCAAACCCATGGGAATGGAACTTTAATCCCCAACCTGCAGAGAGAAATAAGCAGTAGCATCTCTGCCTCACGATTCCCTAATCCAATGCTCTTGAATCTGAAATGGCCTTCCTCTGTGAATGCAAGACACAGAAAATCCTAAGTGCCTTCCCCAACAACATCCTAAGAAAGTCTGGACTAATAAGATTCCAACATTCATGAAAACACTGTCAACATCTGAACTAGCAGCTTTGATGAGGGGTGGGGGGCAGAGAATTTGCCGAGTCACTAAGTAGTTCCAGTCTTGGAGACAGCTCGGTGAGGACGACAGCCTGTGTGTCAGGCTTAAACTCCGGCTCAAGACATCCTCCACAGAGGACCCTGAAGTATTCTATTACCTTTGATTTACAATGCCTCACAACACCACCCCTGTGAGGTAGGTCAGTATTATTACCCCCATTTGACAGATGGGGAACTGAGGCATTGAAAGAAGTGACTTGCCCAAGGTCAGCCATTATGAATCAGTTGAGGAGGTGGGCACACAGAGTCAGCATCCACTCAATTCTTATTCCATTTCCCAGAGCATTTTACTTCTCAGAGTGCACTTGGAAGCAGAGGGAAGTTGGCAGATACACCTCATTCTGCAAACTAGATTAATTCAATAACCCAAGAGTATTAACTGAGGGCCTATTATTTATCTAGTATAATGTGAGGAATCTTGGAAAAATGAACTGCTTCTGAAAATCATGTTACAGATATTTTGAAAATAAAATTATATCTTTAACATTAAGGACATGAATTCTTTTGTAAAGAAATATTCACTTTATATTAGGAGGTGAAGGACTAAGTCACACTGATTTCTCAAAGTTTTATATTGAGTAACCTGAATTCCTAAAATCCAGAAAGCAAGACCACATTCCAACAGAAACAATGAATAAGAACCATTTCCCCAGTGGTGGTTCTTGGTAGCGCTCTTACAAAGCTGCAAGGTTGGCTGCGTGGGAATCCTAACACCACAAAACACCCTCTTACTATGTCACATCCCTCCCCACAATACCCAGAGGGCGGCATTTTTCCAGCCTTTCTGCCTCAGCTCTACTTCAGGAGTTGCAGCATCTTCAAAAACACCTCAAGGATAAGGATACACATGGTGATCCCTGCTTTTCTATTCAGGGAGAGGGGATGAAAATATTCTCTGTAACTAATCATATAGACTCTTGTATTCTTTCCTCCTGCCAGAGATGTAACTCTTTAACAAAAAAAAGGTAGAAGAAAAAAACAGTATGTCTTTTCTCCCCCTTTGGATTCTGGTATAAATCATTATGTCTCTTATCTTAAACTGAGGAGGTGGGGAGTGAGGGGGACATGAAACAGACACCAAACTCACTACCAGCCCTGGTTTAAAAGAATCCAGTCCTAAAGCTACTGGAAACCAGAGAACACTGACTTGAGCCTTAAGAGTGTTGTGACATGATTAAACTGTCTTTTCAGGTGTTCTCAAAGAATTTCTAGGCAGAAAGCCTCTCCTTTCTTCCATACCTCTTCACAGCAGCCAGTGTAGCAAGTCCCCACATACAACAGAAACTCAAAAGATGATGTATCAACACACACAGTAAAATGTTCACTAGGAGCCGGGTGCAGTGGCTCATGCCTGTAATCCCAGCACTTTGGGAGGCTGAGGCGGGTGGATCACTTGAGCCCAGGAGTTGGAGACCAGCCTGGACAACACAGGGAGACTCTGTCTCTACAAAAAAAATTTTTTAAATAATAAAATTAGCCAGGCACCGCGGTGTGCGTCTGTAGTCCCAGCTACTTGGGAGACTGAGGCAGGAGGATCATTTGAGACCAGAAGATTGAGGCTGCAGTGAGCTGTAATAAAGATACTGTAGCCGGGTGCGGTGGCTCACGCCTGTAATCCCAGCACTTTGAGTGGCTGAGGTGGGTGGATCACAGGGTCAGGAGTTCAAGACCAGCACGGCCAAGATGGTGAACCCCATCTCTACTAAAAATACAAAAATCAGCCGGGTGTGGTGGCAGGCACCTGTAATCCCAGCTGCTCGGGAGGGTGAGGCAGAGAACTGCTTGAACCCGGGAGGCGGAGGATGCAGTGAGCCAAGCTCATGCCCCTGCACTCCAGCCTGGGCAAAAGAGCAAGACTCCATCTCAAAAAAAAAAAAAAAAAAAAGGCTCAATATGGATATTCTATGTACAGGAACCATTCCAAGACCTAAACAGATTTTTTTTTCTTTTCTCACTGATAGCTGATCACATAAACAGATACAGGTGGTAAGAAAGTTCAAGACTGATCTTTTGGCAATCACAGTTTAGGTTAACTGTTTGGAATTCCTAAAAATAAAAAGAAATCCCTTAAAAAAGGTTGACAAACTGGCCACTTGGCCTTGAATCGACTGTTAGGGTCACACCTGCCAATGCCAGGGGACACCACAAAAAAAATAGAGAATGGCAAGATAAAAAGTTCATTGCATTCAATTTGGCCTAATTTCTTGATAATAGTTTCCTATTAGATTTTCCGATTAATACTGATGGCTCTTACCTAGGCAGTGATAATTAGGTTTTGATCTATTGTGACATTAATGATCACAATCAGTTGACTTTGAAATTGTCTTAATTAATGGCTCTTTCCTTGTCAGCTTTTGCCTCCAGTGCAGGATTCATTCCCTCCCCCACTGCCTTAATTCCTCTTACTGACCTCAGAAACAAATAGCATTGGAGGAATCACTTTCTTCCCATAAAGCAAGACTTTAAACTATTTTAAAATATTTCTCTTGACAGAAGAGCCTTATGAGATGATGTGAGACGAAATGAGGATCAGAATGAAAAGGCAAGAGAACAAGCTGTCAATGAATCTGAAAAATTCCATCACAGAACACAACCAAAGTCAAGCACAATGTTAAAGTGACAAGTTGAAGTAACTCTAAAAAGACAAGATGAGGTAGATTAAAATCCAAGAAAGTCAGCACAAGCAAAAAGAAACCAGAATTGTTTTTATGAAATTATCTTAAAAACTTCACACTTTAACCTTCCAGAACAGTTACTCTAATTCCTGGGAATTCTGACTTCCAAAGGTAGTCAACTCTCAATTATCCAGGCAGAAATAAATATCTTTTTCTTGTGGTCACCCATAGGTCAGAATCAACATCTTTACAATCAGACTGTTTCTCTTTTCGTTTTTTTTGAGATGGAGTCTCCCTCTGTCACCCAGGCTGGAGTGCAATGAAGCGATCTCGGCTCACTGCAAGCTCCACCTCCTGGGTTCACACCATTCTCCTGCCTCAGCCTCCCGAGTAGCTGGGAGTACAGGCACCCGCCACCACGCCCAGCTAATTTTTTGTATTTTTAGTAGAGACTGGGTTTCACCGTGTTAGCCAGGATGGTCTCAATCTTCTGACCTCACGATCTGCCCACCTCAGCCTCCCAACGTGCTGGGATTACAGGCGTGAGCCACTGCGCCCAGCCAGATCAGACTGTTTCTTAACCCAGCTAGGCTTCGAGGATTAAATCTGAGACTCGGATTTAATATACAAGGTATACGTATTTCTGGGAAAGGTTTCCACATAAGTGATAACAATTCTCTGCTTAGAAATCACCCTCTCTTCAGTATTGAATAAAACTGCTCCACTCAGAGTAGATGCTCAGGTATTAACAGATGTGCTCCAAGCCTTCTCTTTGGAAAATCTCGTCATTGGAAAGCATGTCCCTGTTTTAGGCTTAAAGGCAGTCTCATGTTCATTCCTCCAAAAGGGATGAGAAATTTAAAAAGGTGTGAGCAACTCTGGTGAAGTGTCCATGAGGAATATGTTGTTATAGAACCCACAATCATGTAACACAACTGAATCTGCAACACACTTAACGCTTTCCACAAGCAAAGATTAACTCTACCACTACTGTGGCCAAGAATCTAAACCAGGGATGAAAATCAGGAGGTCTCAATCCAAACTCACCTGTTTTCTCTCTCGGTAATAACAGCATTTCCAACCCTCAGCTATATTTATTTCCTGGAATATGTTCTTGTGTTCTATGGCTAGCTGGCTCAGTTCACCCAATGTTATAGTTCTTTTCCACATATAAGCCAAAATTAATGTCAACTTCTTACTCTAGGGCTACAAACTATACAACATCAGCCAGTCTGTCTCTGCCCCCAAGTCAGAAATGTGTATTGGTTTATAGATAGCATTTATTATACCAAGCTATTTTTTTTAACAGAAACATAGCTTGTAAGCACTTAAACTATTAATGGTCAGTTCATCACACACCAGTATGAAAGTTATTTGAGGGCAGGGATGGCCTCCACTTGGTATCTTCAGGCCAAAAAAACTGTCTGTTGAATGAAACCAATGTTGATGTACAGCAATGTGGCTGGAATTTAGAAAGCTTAATAAAAATTGGGTGAGAGGGGCATCTAATTCAGAACATGTTTTTGGGTGTAAGGCTAGTATCATCTACTTTTGAAAACATAATTTTTATGATTAGTAGGTAAAGGTAGCATGAAACTGCAATACACTGGCTCTAGACCTTTCCTCTCTGCCTTGCCACAGGCATGCTTGGTGGTCTGATTACAAAAGTACGGATCTCAACACTATAATTTTTATTCTAAAATCTCAACCAAAAGGATGGGATCATGGGTGCAAAGTGAGTTTTTTCTTTAAATTGTGAGAAACCATTTCCACATTTCAGATCTAATGGGGTTCTCATGACATTGCAAAATAGTATTTTATGCCCTCAAAATATAACCTTAAGGTAGAGACAATTGCTCCCCAGGCCAAACACAGATCCCTCCAACCCCTCACTGTATCTTAGGAAAGCTGGGGTAAACTACAGATTCAATAAACTCTCAATATGAAAATCCCAAAAACCTTCCCCAATGCCCTGTGGCTTGGCCTGAACATATGCAGGGTGGCTACAGAACAGGAACAAAGAGTTAAGAATAATAAATGCCTAAGTTACAGGGACATGACCAATTCTTCATTAATGACACAAAGTAGAATGCACAAAGTAGTATGTGGTATGGCTGGGGGACAGTCAAGAACCATCTAGACTTTTAAGTGTTAGAAGCACCACAAGTCCAAATGCTCCCCAGAGCAGACCAAAACTGGATTGTTGTCCATGGCAACACTGTTCTCCACTATTCTGTCTATAATGAGAATATATCAATAGCAGGAAAACTGCTTTCACACATGGCAAACCGCAAAGAAAAACAAGGATAACCTCAGACCACTTTTACTTGCTGTAACGGGTGGGGGGGGGGTGCCAGCAAATAATGGATTTTTAGTCAACAGAAAAGTAAATATAAATGCAGTTGATAAACTAGAAAGCAATCATCAACTAATTGAAGATTATAAAGGAGAAAAGATACCCAAAAATCCTTCTCAAAATAGCAACCCAGTGGATGGCAACCCAGTGGATGGTAGTCAAGCTTTCCAGTAACCAGTTATTGATGATTCATAGCCTACATCGAATGAAGACTTCGATTTTGATACCAACAATGTCCCCAAACCAAACTTAACAAAGCTAATGACTGCTTCTCAGCAATTCAGGAAAAATTTAGAAGCAAATATACCATTGTGAACAAAAAAACAGAAGCTTGTTTTGGGGACAGGAATTCCGACCTAGAGTCTGAGTGAAGATGTGGTTGGAAGCCTTCTCACACATGCAAGTCCAGGGCTTTTCTCATCCTGCCTTCCCATCACCTGACCCTATTCTGAAACCACCCCTCAAGTCTTTAGCAAAGTCTGGTATTACAAAGGAGGGATCAACAAAGCGGGCAACTGGAATTAAAAAAAAAAAAACTGTATTACTGAAAGTGCCCCATGAGAGCAAACAAATAATGACAATTTTATTTTTGTGCACAAAAATTAATACAGGTGGCCAGGCACAGTGGCTCATGCCTATAATCCCAGCATTTTGGGAGGCCAAGGTGGGTGGATCACGAGGTCAGGAGATCGAGACCATCCTGGCAAACATGGTAAAACCCCACCTCTACCAAAAATACAAAAATTAGCTGGGCATGGTGGCGCACACCTGTAGTCCCAGCTACTAGGGAGTCTGAGGCAGGAGAATAGTTTGAAACCAGGAGGTGGAGGGTGCAGTAAGCCAAGATTGTGCCACTGCACTCCAGCCTGGTGACAGAGCGAGACTCCATCTAAAAATAAATAAATAAATAAATGAGGTGAATGTATTAGGATAAGGACAAGAGGAAGACAGACAATCACCTAGGAATTCTGAGACTACCTCCAAGAATCATCCACAGAAGGACGTCAGCCATTTAACCGGGGCTACAGATCAAAAAGGAAAAAATACAGTCAGTGGACAAGAGTCTCCTGAGAAATATCCTTATTTGAAGAAGCAGCAGGAGTTGATAGAAAACATAACTAAAGAAGTAGAAGACACTGTTAAATTTGAATCTGGATCCTATATAGCTTCTCCTCTGGGATCTACTGAGGAGTGAAATCTAAATTAAGATTTAGCTTAGAAAGCATGAAGATAGGCTGGGCGCGGTGGCTCAAGCCTGTAATTCCAGCACTTTGGGAGGCTGAGACGGGCGGATCATGAGGTCAGGAGATAGAGACCATCCTGGCTAACACGGTGAAACCCCGTCTCTACTAAAAAACACAAAAAAAACTAGCCGGGCGAGGTGGCGGGCGCCTGTAGTCCCAGCTACTCGGGAGGCTGAGGCAGGAGAATGGTGTAAACCAGGGAGGCGGAGCTTGCAGTGAGCTGAGATCTGGCCACTGCACTCCAGCCTGGGTGACAGAGCAAGACTCCGTCTCAAAAAAAAAAAAAAAGAAAGAAAAAGCATGAAGATAGTATGTTCCAATTTTAAATAAAAATTATGTTGTCTGAAAGACAATAAAATTTTAGTACTGGGGGAAAAAAAAAACTAGATTGTTATTTGAAGAAGAAAACACCATGGTTCTCTCCAGGTTTAAAATGGATGCTCCCATGCAGGCTGATTTTCCAGCATTTGATCTTAACTTGAAGGCCATCTGCCTAGCCCAGCGATCAAAGAGCTGCTAAGCTGTCCTTGGTAGACTCTACTGGGCAAAGCTGTGCTATAACTCTGAAGAAAGGAAGATCTTTTAATGCTGATTATTGAAAGGATTAGAAAGATTTCTTGAAAGAGGACTAAAACACAGGAAAAATATACTTTTAGCATTTGAGACCTAGGTGTTTAAGAGTGCTTAGTGCTTAACTATTAACTCTTCTGAGGGGAGAAAGCTCCATGAAACAGGTTTCTGTTTGAGGCTGTTAATTCTTCTAGGGCAAGAACATCTACTCAACACTAACAAATGCTGGAAGCAGGCATCTGATTTCCTTTGTGCTAAGGGCTGAAATCAGTATTGGCCTCTAGCTCCCTATAATCCTATAGAACCAGCTGCAGGTAGGAAGGAAGAGAACAGAAGTTGTTTTGGTGGCACTCAGTACAATAAACCAAAAACAAGAAAGACAAACGTCTATTAAAGAGATGATAAGTAGTAGATGATACTGGGGTTATTTCGGTAAAAAGAATATCAGATTGTTATGAATGTCTTAAATATTACCTATAACCACAGCAGCCATGTGCCCCAAGTTTCTCAGAACCAATCTCAGTACCAAATATTGTCATGTTCTTTGTCCATATACTAGATTTTTAGTTTTAAAAATATGGTCACTGCAGTTTACATGCCCACTGCTACTGGGAGGCATATACTAGGCCACGTGGATAGGCTGTCATTTTCTGCAAATCGAGACCCAAATCACCTCCTCAGGAGCTCTGGCCTATTTTTGTCCTATTCTTGTCTACCCTAATTGATATCCTTGGCTACATTTATGATAAATCTGTTTCCTGACCATCCTTTCCTTCTTTTAGATACCGATCAGATTAAGTACAAGCAATTGTCAATTATCCAGCACTTGATCTAGGCCTTTAATTCCTTCAGAGAGAGAAGGAATATACAGATAAAACTCCCACCCACTTGAGGTATGGTTTATGAACTCTTGCCCAATCACATTACCATTCAGAAGGATTTTCCTAGCTGACTTAAACCAAAAGCTTCATTGTTCCAGTCTGTCATGTCACTGCAGCAACAGCTGTCACCTCAATTATGCAGTATAATTTTTGACATAATTTATATAAGCACACAGAATTAAATCAGCAGCTGAGCAGGGAAGCAATGCTAACAAATGCTATGAATGGGTATATGATTTGCATATTATGTGGCTCATCTGTGGACTGGAGCAATCCATCCATTCCCCTCATTACTCTGAATAATCTAGAAATGGTGGATGCTCCTGGCCAGACAGCTATATGTTTTAAAAATCAAAAGCAACAAGAAAAGCAGCCTCATGGCTGGTGCACTCTAGAATTAAGGCTATATTAAGCATTTATTCTTATTTCCTCAGCTTTGGGGCTGGGACAAGGATCCTCAAAACCCTGCTATTTCCTTACTTCTAATTGTGATTCTCTAGCCCTCCTCAACCACAAAAAGAAAAGGATAAAGTAGGGCATTTCTTGGGGGACAAAGGCAGAAGGATATGATCAGACAAATTTCTCAATATAATAGCAACACAAGAAGAAACCAAAAGGAAATATTTTGCTGAGTAAGGAGAAAAGTTTGTGTCAACATGCTAATAATGCCAGGGCCTGTCACTTTCCAAGGTGATAGTCTTTTAGGAACATGCCTTTATTTTTATTTATTTATATTTTTTAGAGACAGGGGTCTCACTACACTGCCCAGGCTGGTCTCAAACTTCTGGCTTCAAGCAATTCTCCTGCCTCAGCCTCCCAAAGTGTTGGGATTACAGGTGGTAGCCACTGTGCCTGGCCATGAAAATTCATTTTAAAAAATAAGATACAACTATAAGTTTGAGGGTAGAAAAAGGGAAGATCATTAATATTTTGGGGATTCTTGGTGGTAAATCCAGGAGCCAAGAATGCAAGAGACTTTTAACTGCTATGAATACTTAAAATTGATATTGTGGCCAACAGCTCACCTCTAAAACTTCCCCACTGAAAATAATGGCATGGAAGGGAAACTTGGGTCCACTGAGAAGTGAGGGTCAGGTTTGAAGCCTCTTTGGTAACAAGAATGCTTTGGGAGGCCACAAAAGTTGGCAGGGTTGGAGGGTGCCTAGCACCTTGGCACAAGCAAGCACCAGGCAAACACTCACACCTACATAAATATACAGTCTAAATATGAGAAATGGAAAGAAATCATACATACATACCATATGTGATAATAAAGACAATTGTACCCTACCCCATCATCCTCATGTACTATAGCTAAAAATCTCCACAGTTAATAATCTTGTCATTTTATCACAAACTGATATCACTTTACAGAAGCATAAGTGGAGAGTGCTAAAAGCAAGACCAAAAGTCCTGGGGCTAAAAAGAGTGTCTTGACAAATTTCAGTGTAAAATTTCAAATCTTCCAAAGGATGGAGTAATTCTGGGAAGATGAGTGAGGATGAACAACAGAGGGTGGCCCAGAAGACCACACCAGAAACCCTGTATTCTCCTGGGTAGAGCTGAACAAGGTTGGGAAAGCCCCAACAGGTAGGCAGTTGCTATTGGCTTTTTAACAGACGGGCAACATCCTTTGCATCTCAACATGTCAGAACAAAGGCCAGCTAGTCAGCAACATGTTCTAAGAACCAAAGCAAGAAACCAAAATTCAACATCATTGTGACAAAATCCCCCAATCTAAAAATCAACCAACCCTGAAAAGATCAAGACTCTAAGGTGATTAAAAAGTTAAAACTCATCTTGAGGTCACAGGGGAGCAGGAAGAGATCAGGGCAAAGGAAAAAAAAAATTGTGGGTATTACACTCAGTATGTAAATGCCTGGTCTTCACAGAGAGACACTCATCATTAATCAGACCATCAGTTATGTTACAAGAGAACCAATACCAACATTTCTCCTGTGGAGCACAGTGATAAGCACATTTTTTATGGATGTGTTTAGGATAGAAAGGGTTGGGTAGAAGGGAGAGGCAGGGAGGTGAATGTATTATGTACAAAGAGAAATGACAGAGACCATCCCCTCCTTTAGCTCTTTGCTGTTTCTTTCTCTTTGTTTTCCGCATCCTCAGGATATGCATGCCATGTCAGTCTCTCTTCATAAAATGCTATCACAATTTGTGGACATTTCACGTTAGCTTCTTTTGCAAGAACCAGGTCAGCTTCATCTGTGTCTTTCCTGGAGAGAAAGAATATGAGATTTAAAAGGAGAGGAACAGTGAAAGAATCTGTCCAGACATTAAGTTTATATCATTATATGGATTTAGTTGACTTGATTTCCTCCTCACCTTGGTTTCAAGGTGAAAAGGACCCTTTCAATACTTTCAAGAAGAAATTTAAGTAAACGGATTAATACTTAATATATTATACAGAAACAGATGTCTGTAGCTAGAATTTAGATGTAAACCATGGTAGGCTTAGGTTAAAAAGCTGAATGATAAATAATATTAATCTGCTTCCAAAATTTTTATTTGTGAATACAAGCATGTGAGTGAACCCAATCAAACCTACATTCAGCTCTATTAATTATGCATAAGTCAATTATACACAGGTTGGTCAATCCAGTTTCCAGATCATCTAAGTGAAGGGGTCTTAACCCTCCTCACTTTGTGTCCGTTTAAATACTCATTACCCCTCTGGTCAGAACTGTGGATTGGAACAACAAGCAAATAAAAATTTAGCTACAAATTTCAATTATCTCAGTTACACAACCTCTACTACCAAGTATAACAAAAAAAATTTAGCCACATGGTTCCTTAAACATGATTCCAAATCAATTTTTAAAAAATTAAAATTATCCTGAGAAGCCCAGGCACAGCAGCTCATGCCTGTAATCCTAGCACTTTGGGAGGCTGAGGCAGGTGGATCGCTTGAGCCCAGGAGTTCGATACCAGCCTGGGTAACATGGCGAAACCCATCTCTACCAAAAAATACAAAAATTAGCTAGGCATGGTGGTGCACACTTGTGGTTCCAGCTACTTGGGAGGCTGAGGTGGGAGGATCACTTGGGCTTGGGAGGTGGAGGTTGCCGTGACCTGAGGTTGAACCACTGAACTCCAGCCTGGGCAACAGAGCGAGACCCTGTCTCAAAATAAATAAATAATAAAAAACAAAATAAAATTATCCTGAGATGTGGACAAGAAAAATTATCACCTTATTGGAGCAGATACTCAAATATGGACTATGGTGGAAAAAGCTAATTAATGTTAACGTAAATCGTAAGTAACCACATATGGCTGAGTAGGAAAAAGCAGTCCAGCCCAGGCGCAGTGCCTCATACCTATAATCCCTGCACTTTGGGAGGCCGAGGTGAGAGAAGCACTTGAACCCAGGGCAACATAGGAAAACCTGGTCCCTTCAAAAAAAATTTTTTAAATTAGCAGGCCATGTTGGCATGCACCTGTAGTCCCAGCTACTCAGGAGACTGAGGTAGGAAGATAACTTGAGCTCAGGAGGTCAAGGCTGCAGTGAGCTGTGATCACGCCACTGCACTCCAGCCAGGGTGACAGGGCAAGACACTGTCTAAAATAAAATTTTTAAAAAGCAGTCCAGCCTGGGCGTGGTGGCTTACACCTGTAATGCCAGCACTTTGGGAAGCCGAGGCAAGTGGATTGCTTGAGCTTAGGAGTTCAAGACGAGCCTGGCCAACATGATGAAACCCCATCTCTACTAAAAATATAAACATTACCCAGGTGTGGTGGCACATGCCTATAATCCCAGCTACTTAGGTGGTTGGGGGATGAGAACTGCCTGAACCTGGGAGGCGAAGGTTGCAGTGAGACGAGATGGTACCACTGCACTCCAGCCTGGGTGATAAGGCAAGACTCTGTCTCAAAAAACAAAACAAAACAAAACAAGCAGTCCATATAGCTCCTTACTTCTGAATATGGCAAATCTTCAAATACAGGTTTCTGGGTAATTTATCAGCAGTACTCTCATCAGATAAAATATTAAGTCTTTTGATTATATAACTGTTTTTTTTGGGGGGGTACAGTCTCTCGCTCTGTTGCCCAGGCTAGAGTGCAGTAGCGCAATCTTGGCTCACTGTAAGCTCCGCCTCCCAGGTTCACACCATTCTCCTGCCTCAGCCTTCTGAGTAGCTAGGACTACAGGTGCCCGCCACCAAGCCCGGCTACTTTTTTTTTGTATTTTTAGTAGAGACGGGGTTTCACCATGTTAGCCAGGACGGTCTCAATCTCCTGACCTTGTAATCTGCCCGTCTCAGCCTCCCAAAGTGCTGGGATTACAGGCGTGAGCCACCACGCCCGGTCTTCATTATATAACTTTTAAGGTAACATGTTTCTTTAGTGGCACTGTAACATAAACCCTCTATGTATCACAAATCCAGAATACTTGGAAACAGAGAGGTAGTGAGGGCCACACCATAAATCACCCTGTCTTTAAGAAATCAAATTAGGGCTGGGCGCAGTGGCTCACGCCTGTAATCCCAGCACTTTGGGAGGCCAAGGCAGGCGGATTGCTTGAGGTCAGGAGTTTGAGACCAGCCTGACCAACATGGCGAAACCCCATCGCTACCAAAAATACAAAAATTAGCCAGGCATGGTGGTAGGTGCCTGTAATCCCAGCTACTTGGGAGGCTGAGGCAGGAGAATCACTTGAACCCAGGAGGTGGAGGTTGCAGTGAGCCAAGTTCGCGTCACTACACGCCAGGCAAAACAGACTCTGTCTCAAAAAAAGAGAAATCAAATTGAGAAGAACTATTTCCTTTTCATCTTAGCGCCATTCTCTCTCTATAGAATGAAATAACTTGTGCTTTGGCCAGTATTAGCTTTAATGCTTTTTGTTGAGATTATTTTTCTTTTTCAGACATTATTCAGCAGGTTTGGCCCTCAGGGATGGCAGAAAGCCTCATTTGATGTCTAGCCCAGGGTCACAGGCCCATAGTCTTACAATAAGTAATTCAGAACTGTGTAAACAAATGGTTAAGTCATGTTTTTATATATATATATATATTTTTTTTTTTTTTTTTTTAAGAGACGGAGTCTCGCTCTGTCACTCAGACGGGAGTGCAATGGGTCGATCTCAGCTCACTGCAACCTCTGCCTCCCAGGTTCAAGCAATTCTCCTTCCTCAGTCTCTCAAGTAGCTGGACTACAGGCATGCGCCACCACGCCCAGCTAATTTTTGTATTTGTAGTAGAGATGGAGGTTCACCACATTAAGCAGGTTAGCCTCGAACTCCTGACCTCAAGCCATCCGCCTGCCTTGACCACCCAAAGTGGTGATTACAGGTGTGAGCCACTGCACCCAACCTTTATATATTTTCTACCTCAAATTTACCTTTTTTTCTGATATGTAGTCTAACATAATTTGGCTTAATAGCAATCCATTCTGAAGCATAATTCCCATTTAACACCAATAAGTGGTATCAGCTAAGGATCTCTGATATTCCAGGAGTTCAAGACCAGCCTGGCTAACACAGCAAAACCCTGTCTCTACTAAAAATACAAAAATGGGCCGGGCACAGTGCCTCACGCCTTAATCCCAGCACTTTAGGAGGCCAAGGCAGGCAGATTACCTGAGGTCGGGAGTTCGAGACCAGCCTGAACAACAAAGAGAAACCCTGTCTCTACTAAAAATATAAAATTAGCCGGGCATGGCAGTGCATACCTGTAATCCCAGCTACTTGGGAGTCTGAAGCAGGAGAATTGCTTGAACCCGGAAGTGGAGGTTGCGGTGAGCCAAGATCACACCATTGCACTCCAGCCTGGGCAACAAGAGCAAGACTCCGCCTCAAAATTAATTAATTAATTAATTAATTAATAAAAATACAAAAATTAGCCAGGCATGGTGGTGGGCGCCTGTAATCCCAGCTACTTGGGAGGCTGAGACAGGAGATTCACTTGAACCCGGGAGGCGGAGGTTGCAGTGAGCTGAGTGAGATCGCGCCACTGCACTCCAGCATGGGCAACAAAGAGCGAAACACTGTTTCAAAAAAAAAAAAAAAAATCTCTGACATTGAAAATTCATGGTTTGGGAAAAAGCAGTCTTGCCACCCTATCTTCCACACAAATTCAAGTCACTGGCAAAGAAACACAATTGTAACATGAAGCCAAATCTCTCTCACCATTTCATTAGGAACATTAAATCACCACAGGAATCTGTTGCCCCAATGATCTTTTCTGGTTCCAGTCCTCTCTCAAAGCCCCGAGCGATATCATTGCTCTGCTATAAATAGAAGACGAAGAAAGGTTACAGCTTGTGGAAAGAGTAAGAAAACTCCGTTTCTAGGCTCAACAAAACACAACTAAGTTAATATCTCCTGATATCATTTCTGTCACCAATTCAGAAAAATTTTTAGAACTTAATACTAAGTACTGACAGTGACAATGAAGTGACAGTGATGCCAAGAGAGATTTCTGTAAGATGTGATTATCGGCCGGGCACGGTGGCTCAATCCTGTAATCCCAGCACTTTGGGAGGCCGAGACGGGCAGATCACGAGGTCAGGAGATCGAGACCATCCTGGCTAACACGGCGAAACCCCGTCTCTACTAAAAAATACAAAAAACTAGCCGGGCGAGGTGGTGGGCGCCTGTAGTCCCAGCTACTCGGGAGGCTGAGGCAGGAGAATGGTGTAAACCAGGGAGGCGGAGCTTGCAGTGAGCTGAGATCCGGTCACTGCACTCCAGCCTGGGCGACAGACAGAGCAAGACTCCGTCTCAAAAAAAAAAAAAAAAAAAAAAAAAAAAAAAAAAAGATGTGATTATCTTTCCTGGAATTCCTCCAGAAGATTGGAGGTGAATCCTAAAAGTCTCTAATGTCCTATGAGATACTCTGGAGTCAGCCAGGCATGGTGGCTCACGCCTGTAATCCCAGAACTTGGGAGGCCGAGGCGGGCGGATCACAAGCTCAGGAGTTCAAAACCAGCCTGGCCAACATGGTGAAACCCCATCTCTACTAAAAATACAAAAACATAGCCAGGCGTGGTGGCAGGTGCCTATAACCCCAATTACTCGGGAGACTAAGGCAGGAGAATTGCTTGAACCTGGGATGCGGAGATTGCAGTGAGCAGAGATCGCACCACAGAATTTCAGCCTAGGCAACACAGCAAGACTCCGTCTCAAAAAAAAAAAAAAAAAAAGATATGCTGGAGTCAACATCTAGGAATTCCTCTAATCCCACTCACTTGGAATCTCCTTAATATTGTAAATAAGCAGGCCAGGCGCGGTGGCTCAAGCCTGTAATCCCAGCACTTGGGAGGCCGAGACGGGCGGATCATGAGGTCACGAGATCAAGACCATCCTGGCTAACACGGTGAAACCCCGTCTCTACTAAAAAATACAAAAAACTAGCCAGGCGAGGTGGCGGGCACCTGTAGTCCCAGCTACTAGGGAGGCTGAGGCAGGAGAATGGCGTGAACTCGGGAGGCGGAGCTTGCAGTGAGCTGAGATCCGGCCACTGCACTCCAGCCCGGGCGACAGAGTGAGACTCCGTCTCAAAAAAAAAAAAAAATATTGTAAATAAGCTTCTGAAATGTTAAAGAATACCCTGTTTACCCTAACTGTATCTTTTCATCTTATGAACTTCAAATATACTACCTCTCTCTCAATATTTATTTTTTTAGGCTTTTAGTTTACCTTAACACTAACCAATAATTTTAACACATTTCACAGTCACCTATATTTATGAAAGAATAGAGGTAAGAATTATGCAAGGCCAATACTATTAAATAGCAAAATTTCAGAGATCACAAACACCAATACCTATATGCTTGGTTGGACAGAAGGCCCTGGTGAGTGCCTATCCCCTCTGGATGTAGATGATTGCTAGCATTAGAAGGCAGAACTGGACTGTGATTGAAAACAAAAACAAAAAAGAAAACAAAAACAAAAAACTGGCTTGGTGCAGTGACTCATGCCTGTAATCCCAGCACTTTGGGAGGCTGAGACAGGAGGATTGCTTGAGACTAGGAGTTGAAGACCAGCATAGGCAACTGTCTCTGTAAATTAGCTGGGCACAGTGGTGCACACCTGAAGTGTGCTACTCCAACTCAGGAGGCTGAGATGGGAGGATCCCTTGAGCCCAGGAGTTCGAGGTTGCAGTGACCTATGATCATGCCACTGTGCTCCATGGTGGGCAACATAGTGAGAACCTGTCTCTTAAGACAGAAAGAAGAAAATTTGATAATTGATGAGATGAGTATTGAAACTTGGTCTAAATGCAGTAATACAATCTAGACAAGGAGCACAGGTTCTAATCCAGGTGTAATAATACTGATGAGAGCCAAAAAGCAAAATTTTATACAAGCCAGATAATTTTTTTTTTTTTTTGAGACAGTCTCCCTCTGTTGCCCAGGCTAAAGTGCAGAGGCACAATCTCGGCTCACTGCAGCCTCCGCCTGCCAGGTTCAAGTGATTCTCCTGCCTCAGCTTCCCGAGGAGTTGGGATTACAGGTGCATGCCACCACACCTGGCTAATTTTTCCATTTTTAGTAGAGACGGGGGTCTCACCATGTTGACCAGGCTGGTCTCAAACTCCTGGCCTCAGGTGATCCACCCCACCTCGGCCTCCCAAAGTGCTGAGATTACAGGCATGAGCCATCACACCCGGTTACGCCTGACTAATTTTTGTATTTTCAGTAGAGACAGGGTTTCACCATGTTGACCACACTGGTCTCGAACTCCTGGCCTCAACTGACCCACATGCCTCAGCCTCCCAAAGTGCTGGGATTACAGGTGTGAGCCACCACACCTGGTCTAAACTAGGGAACTTTAAAAAACTTTATTATGGAAGATAATGTTAGCCTCTCCAGTGGCAACACAAAAAAAAGATTTAGAGGTGCCCAAATGAACTAAGTATCTACTGCCTGATTTTCATAATAAAATCTCTTTGATCTTATGTTCACTTGCTTTCTTCTGAGACATACAAGCATTTGGGGTCCGGGTGGTCCCCAAAGATACCAAAATCCACAACTGGAAGGAAATTCCATGCATGGATCAATGAGAGATACTGACTTTTAAAAACACAGCCTCTTTTAGGGGCGCTTACAGGGAAGAAGTTCCCAGATGTTCACACAGCTGCTCACAGCTGGAATGCTGGCACATGGACTAAGTTGTAAATCATAACTGGCAACTGAAAACAGTTTGCTACATAGGGAGGGAAGGGGAGGCAAATGGAAGAAAAATGTTCAAGCTGCTGAAAAGGAGCCGGGGCAAAGAAAATGCTAAAATCATCATACAGGCAGTAATCTTAAATCAGGCATAATGCAAACTAACAAATTTCTTCTCCAGGGGTCTTAAAAAAGATACACAATCCCCTCCTGTACCTTTAAAACATACAATCACCTATCATCCCAGCTGTCTACCTGACAGCAGCCAGTGCTGCTAAGAATGCTATCAGGGGCCCCAGATGAACATTATGATGTAAGGGACATGTGGGGGTTGTTTTCAAGGTTGTAAGCTTCAGAACCTGGCCTAAGAACAAAACTCTCTGCACTGGCCAGTGCTTCTAAGTCAGATTATTCAGACAGCTCTTTTTAAAAAATGACAGAGGCCAGGCATGGTGGCTCACGCCTGTAATCACAGCACTTGGGGAGGCCGAGGCGGTTGGATCACCAGGTCAGGAGATTGAGACCATTCTGGCTAACATGGTGAAACCCTGTCTCTACTAAAAATACAAAAAATTAGCCAGGTGTGGTGGCATGTGCCTGTAGTCCCAGCTACTAGGAAGGCTGAAGCAGGAGAATCGCTTGAACCCAGGAGGCGGAGGTTGCAGTGAGATCGTGCCACTGCACTCCAGGCTGGGCAACAGAGCAAGACTCTGTCTTAAAAAAAAAAAAAAAAAATTCTAATTTTACTGGTCTGGGGTGCATCTTAGGCACTAGAAATTTTTTTAACGTACCCCTCAGGTGATTATGATGTGTAGACAGGGTTGAGAACTAATGTTCTAGAAAGGTATATATCTAATTAGAATGAAGATAAATAGGGATGATTGTGGCTGCTACTCTGGAAGGCTGGAAGATTCCGAAGTAGACTTATGCTTTTATTAAATGTAAAGTGTATGATACATCCTTCACCACAAAAGGCTTCATAACCTTGAAATAAATGAAAGGAGTGGAAGCTGGGGGTGGGAGGAGATGGAAGAGTGTGTGTATTTATGCGCCCACACACAAATGAAAAAAGAGAGAGGCAGTAACAGTGCTTATTCTACTTACTTGAGAGCTAAAGATCAGAAGGATTAAAGCAACTAAATCAAACCAAAATTTCATAAATACACTTTCCAAAACTGAAGAAGATTCAAAATACAAAAATTAATTTTGTATGTCAAGTATGTAGAAATAATAGATTGAGAGAATTTAATTCCACTGAACTGTACACTTTAAAATTGCTAATTGAGCCAGGCGCAGTGGCTCACACCTGTAATCCCAGCACTTTGGGAGGCCAAGGCAGGCGGATCACCTGAGTTCCAGAGTTCAAGACCAGCCTGACCAACGTGGAGAAACACCCTCTCTACTAAAAATACAAAACTAGCTGGGCATGTTGGTGCATGTCTGTAATACCAGCTACTCTGGAAGGCTGAGGTAGGAGAATCACTTGAACCCAGGAGACGGAGCATGCAGTGAGCCAAGATCATGCCATTGAACTCCAGCCTGGGCAACAAGAGTGAAACTCCATCTCAAAAAAAATAAATAAATAAATAATAAAAATACAAATACAAAAATTAGCTGGCTGTGGTGGCACATGCCTGTAATTCCAACTACTCAGGAGGCTGAGACAGGAGAATCGCTTGAACCCAGGAGGTGAATTGAAGGTTGCAGTAAGCTAAGATCATGCCCCTGCACTCCAGCCTGGGTGACAGAGCAAGACTCTGTCTCAAAAAAAATAAATAAATAAAAATAAATAAAATATTTAATTGTATATTATATGATTTTCACTGCAAAAAAAGATTATCAACAATTGAAAGCAAATGCTATCACTGGAACAAAAAAAAAGGGCCAGGCGCAGTGGCTCATGCCTATAATCCCAGCACTTTGGCAGGCCAAGGCGGGCAGATCACAAGGTCAGGGGTTTGAGACGAGCCCAGCCAACATGGTGAAACCCTGTCTCTACTAAAGATACAAAAAATTAACCAGGCATGGTGGTGTGTGCCTGTAATCTCACCTACTTGGGAGGCTGAGGCAGGAGAAACACTTGAACCCAGGAGGTGGAGGTTCCAGTGAGCCAAGATCACACTATTGCACTCTAGCCTGGGTGACAGAGAGAAACTCTGTCTCCAAAAAAAAAAAGAAAAAAGAAAAAAGAAAAAAGGAAGAGACATGGCAAACATTTCAAAGCCCCGGCCAGGCATGGTGGCTCATGTCTGTAATCTCAACACTTTGGGAGCCCGAGGCAGGCAGATCACGAGGTCAGGAGTTCAAAACCAGCCTGACTAACATGGTGAAACCCCGTCTCTACTAAAAATACAAAAATCAGCCGGGCGTGGTGGCGTGCACCTATAATCCCAGTTACTACTGAGGCAGGAGATTCATTTGAAGCCAGGAGGTGGAGATTGCAGTGAGCTGAGATCGAGTCACTGCACTCCAGCCTGGGCAACAGAGCAAGACTCTGTCTCAAAACAAAACATTTCAAAGTCCCTTTCTATTCTTAAAAAATTCACCAATGATCCTCTTTCTCTAAGATAACTAAGTCCTCTACTTATAGAGAAGGCAGAGGAGTGATTTAACAGTTTACAAAGATTTAATTTTGCCACCTTAATACAATTCAGTGGCCACAAATTACATTTCTCACTTAGCCAGGAGAGGGAGCTGTAATCAACATACCTCCCTGGAAGCTCTTTTGTTCAACAATTTACCTCATAGGTCCATCCTTACAATAGAAACAACCATATTAAAATATGATACTTCTATGTATTATTATTTTGGTGGCAAAAGAATAGTTTGTGGGGAAAAAGGGAAAGGAAGCTTACCTCTCTCTTTTTTTTGGATTTGATATCATCGGCACTGTTTGAGAAATTCGATTTCCTCTTGTTACTTTCTGACTTCTCCCTGGGTTTATTATTTTCACCCTCCTTCATCTTCTTATACTTTTTCATAAATTCGGAAATTAGCTCAGGGCAATCCAAGTTTTTCTCAGGTTCCCAAGTATTGTGCTCCCTGGGTAAGAAAAATGGGAAAAATAAAAAAAAATGGGGAGGGGGAGTAAAGAATGAGGAAAAATATCCATTGCCTTATTTCAAAGAGGACATTCAGACAAAAAGCACAGAGAAACCCTACGCTTTAAAGAAGATAACAAATTTGATCCTAGATTTCCACCCAGGAAAAATCAAAAAAAAAAAAAAGAAAAGGCCCACACAAAGACTTATTTACAATTGTTTACAGCAGCATGTTAATAGTCAAAAACAGAAAACAAATTCAAATGTTCATCAATGGATAGTGACATGGAAAAACAAAATATGGTCTATCCATACAAAGGAATATTATTCAACAAAAATAAACAAAATACTAAAACATGCTACAACTTGGAAGAAACCCAAAAACATTATACTAAGTGAAATAAATAAGACACAAGATACTACATACTATCTAATTCCATTTATATGAAATGTCTGAGAAAGACAAAGTTATAGAGACAGAAAGCAGATTAGCCAGGCACAGTGGCTCACACCTGTAATCCCAGCACTCTGGGAAACCAAGGCAGGCAGATCACTTGAGGTCAGGAGTTTGAGACCAGCCTGGCCAACACAGTGAAACCGTGCCTCTACTAAAAATACAAAAAATAGCTTGGTATGGTGGTACACACCTGTAGTCCTAGCTACTTGGGAGGCTGAGGCAGGAGAATCACTTGAGCCCAGGAAGGGGAGGTTGCAGTGAGCTGAGATTGCGCCACTACACTCCAGCCTGGGGGAAAAAGTCATACTCTGTCTCCAAAAAAAAAAAAAAGGCAGATCAGTGATTGCCTGGGGCTGAGGGAGTTGTAATTAACTACAAACGGGAATCAAGAGAATTAATTTTGGGGGACATGAAAATGTTCTACACCTGGATCACAGTTGTGGTTGCATAGCTCTGTAAATTTACTACAAATCATTTAATTGGAGCCAGGCACAGTGGCTAACGCCTGTATCCCGACACTTTGGGAGGCACTCAGGAGTTCAAGACCAGCCTGGTCAATATTGCAAAACCCTGTCTCCACTAAAAATACAAAAATTAGCTGGGCTTGGTGGTGCACACCTGCAGTCCCAGCTACTCAGGAGGCTAGGGCATGAGAACTGCTTGAATCTGGGAGGCTGAGGTTGTAGTGAGCCAAGATTAAGCCACTGCATTCCAGTCTGGGCAACAGAGTGAGACTCTATCACACACACAAAAAAAAAATCACTTAATTGGGCTGGGCGCAGTGGCTCACGCCTGTAATCTCAGCACTTTGGGAGGCCAAGGTGAGGAGATCACTTGAGCCCACCAGTTCAATCAAGACCAGCCTAAGCAACATAGCAAGACTCTGTCTCCACAGAAACTTTAACAATTACTCAGGCATAGTGGCTTGCACCTGTAGTCCCAGCTACTTGGGAGGCTGAAATGAGAGGATCCCTTGAGCCCAGAAGGCTGAGGCTGCAGTGAACCGTGACAGTACCACTGCACTCCCATCTGGGTAACAGAGTAAGATACTGTCTCAAAAAAAACACAAACAAAAAAGAAAATCACTGAATTTGTACAATTTTTTTTTTTTTTTTTTAAGATGGGAGTCTCACTCTGTCTTGCAGGCTGGAGTGCAGTGGCGTGATATCGGCTCACTGCAACCTCCAGGTTCGAGTGATTCTCTGGTCTCAGCCTCCCCGGTAACTGGGATTACAGGCGTGCAGCCACCAATTTTTGTATTTTTAGTAGAGACGGGGTTTCACCACGTTGACCAGGCTGGTTTCGAACTCCTGACCTCAAGTGATCCGCCTGCTTCGGCCACTCAAAGTGCTGGAATTTGAGTGGCCACCGCATCCAGCCTGAATTGTACAATTTCAATGGGTGAATTTTATGGCGTTTATACCTCGATAAAGCTGTTTAAAAACCCAAATTTCAGCCAGGCACGGTGGCTCATGCATGTAATCCCAGTACTTTGGGAGGCTGAAGGGGGTGGATCACCTGAGGTCAGGAGTTCCAGACCAGCATGGCCAACGTGGTGAAACCCTGTCTCTACTAAAACTGCCAAAATCATGGCTGGGCGCGATGGCTCACGCCTGTAATCTCAGCACTTTGGGAGGCTGAGGCGTGCGGATAACAAGGTTGGGAGTTCAAGACCATCCTGGCTAACAGGGTGAAACCCCATCTCTACAAAAACTACAAAAATTAACCAGGCGTGGTGGCACACGCACACGCCTGTAGTCCCAGTTACTCAGGAGGCTAAGGCAGGAGAATCACCTGAACTCAGGAGGTAGAGGTTGTAGTGAGCCAAGATCAGGCCACTGCACTCCAGCCTGGGTGACATATGAGACTCCATCACAAAACAAAACAAAACAAAAACCAAACAATTATCTGGGTGTTGTGGTGCACACCTGTAATCCCAGCTACCTGGGAGGCTGAGGCAGGAGAATCGCTTGAACCTGGGAGGTGGAGGTTGCAGGTTGCAGTGAGCCGAGATTGCACCACTGCACTCCAGTCTGGGTGACAGAGCAAGACTTCCTTTCAAAAACAAAAAAAAAAATTTGCTGGCTAGGCATGGTGGCTCACGCCTGTAATCCCAGCACTTTGGGAGGCCAATGTGGGCAGATCACCTGCAGTCAGGAGTTTGAGAACAGCCTGGCCAACATGATGAAACCCTATCTCTACTAAAAATACAAAAATTAGCCAGGACTGGTGGTGCACACCTGTAGTCCCAGCTATTCAGAAGGCTGAGGCGGGAGAATCACTTAAACCCAGGAGGAGGAGGCTGCAGTGAACTGAGATCATGCCACTGCACACCATCCTGGGCGACAGAGCAAGACTCCATCTCAAAAAATAAAAAATAGGCCAGGCGAGGTGGCTCATACTATAAATCCCAGCACTTTGGGAGACCAAGGAGAGCAGATCACGAGATCAGGAGATGGAGACCATCCTGGCTAACATGGTGAAACCCCGTCTATACTAAAAATATAAAAAATTAGCCAGACATGGTGGCCCGCGCCTGTAGTCTCAGCTACTCAGGAGGCCAGGCAGGAGAACTGCTGGAACCCAGGAGACAGAGGCTGTAGTGAGCCGAGATCGCGACACTGCACTCAAGCCTAGGCGACAGAGTGAGACTTCATCTCAAAAAAAAAAAAAACAAATGAAAAATAAAAAATAAGGCCGGGCGCGGTGGCTCAAGCCTGTAATCCCAGCACTTTGGGAGGCCGAGACGGGCGGATCACGGGGTCAGGAGATCGAGACCATCCTGGCTAACACAGTGAAACCCCATCTCTACTAAAAAATACAAAAAAAACTAGCCGGGCGAGGTGGCGATACTTGGGAGGCTGAGGCAGGAGAATGGTGTAAGCCCGGGAGGCGGAGCTTGCAGTGAGCTGAGATCTGGCCACTGCACTCCAGCCTGGGCGACAGAGCGAGACTCCGTCTCAAAAAAAAAAAAAAAAAGAAAAATAAATAATTCTTAAAAATAAAAACCCAAATTTGAATTCTAGTTTCAAAGTGGCAAAAACAGCATGATTTCACACATACAGTCACCTGTGCAACTCCTGGAAAGGACAACTTAATAAATAATAAATTATGCGGCGAGGCACGGTGTCTCATGCCTGTAATCCCAGCACTTTGGGAGGCCGAGGCAGGCAGATCAAGAGGTCAGGATATCGAGACCATCCTGGCTAACACGGTGAAACCCCATCTCTACTGAAAATACAAAAAATTAGCTGGGCGTGGTGGCGGGCACCTGCAGTCCCAGCTACTTAGGAGGCTGAGGTGAGAGAATGGCGTGAACCCGGGAGGCAGGGCTTGCAGCGAGCCAAGATCGCGCCACTGCACTCCAGCCTGGGTGACAGAGCAATACCCTGTTTCAAAAATTAATAATAATAAATTATGCACTGCCCTTTTATAATCTTAAATAACTGTTACTCATATTTTTTTAGATTTTCTTTTTTTTTGAGACAATGTCTCCACCCTGTCACCCAGTCTGGAATGCAGTGGCATGAGCACGACTCACTGCAGCCTTGACCTCCCAGGCTCAAGTGATCCTCCTGCCTCAGAATTCCAAGTAGCTGGGACTACAGCAGTGCACCACCACGCCCAGCTACTTTTTTTTGGGCGGGTAGAGATGGGGTCTCACTATGTTGCCTAGGCTGATCTCAAACTCCTGGGCTCAAGTGGTCTTCCTGCCTTGGCCTCCCAAAGTGCTGGTGTTACAGGAGTGAGCTACCACACCCAGCCCATCTTGGGTATTTTATTTGTTGGTTTTATTTATTTATTATTTTTTATTATGTTTTTTCTTTTTTTTTTTTTCTGAGATGGGGTCTGGCTCTGTCGCCCAGGTTGGAGTGCGGTGGTGCGATCTCGGCTCACTGCAAGCTCCGCCTCCCAGGTTCACACCATTCTCCTACCTTAGCCTCCAGAGTAGCTGGGGCTTACAGGAGCCCGCCACCATGGCCGGCTAATTTTTTTGTATTTTTAGTAGCGACGAGGTTTCACCATGTTATCCAAGATAGTCTTGATTTCCTGACCTCGTGATCCGCCCGCCTCGACCTCCCAAAGTGCTGGGATTACAGGCATGAGCCACGGTGCCCGGCCTATTTTTTATTTGAGATGGAGTTTTCTTGTCGCCCAGGCTGGAATGCAATGGCGCAATCTCGCCTCACTGCAACCTCCGCCTCCTGGGTTCAAGTGATTCTCCTGCCCCAACATCCCGGGTAGCTGGGATTACAGGTACCCACCACCACATCCAGCTAATTTCACCCAACATGGGGCTTCCTCATGTTGACCAGGCTGGTCTCGAACTCCTGACCTCAACTGATCTGCCTGTCTTGGCCTCCCAAAGTGCTGGGATTACAGGCGTGAGCCACTGCGCCTGGCCTTTGTTTATTTTAAATAAGGTTTCTTGCTGGGCGCGGTGGCTCACGCCTATAATCCCAGCACTTTGGAAGGTCGATTCAGGCAGATCATCTGAGGTCGGGAGTTTGAGACCAGACTGACCAAATTGGTGAAACCCCATCTCTTCTAAAAATACTAAATGAGCCAGGCATAGTGGCGCCTTCCTATAATCTCAGCTACTCAGGAGGTTGAGGCGGGAGAATCGTTTGAACCCAGGAGGCAGGAGGTTGTGGTGAGCTGAGTTCGAGCCATTGCACTCCAGCCTGGGCAACAAGAGTGAAACTCCATTCCAAAAAAAATAATAATAATAAGGTTTCTTCAGATGGGAATGATTTGAACACATGCCATAATAACCTGACTCAAGTAGAAAGCAGAAAGATGGAAAAATCTGAGCTATTTACTCTCGACCTAAACAAATTTCTACAAAAGGAACACAATATTGAGACAAAATTTATTTCTAAATCATTTGAGCTAATATGGGAAAGCTTCTCCTTTATATCCCCTCTCAGCAGAAAAAAAAATTCCTCAGCCGGGCAGGGTGGCTCACGTCTCTAATCCCAGCACTTTGGGAGGTGGAAGCAGGTAGATCACCTGAGGTCAGGAGTTCGAGACCAGCCTGGCCAACACGGTGAAACCCCATCTCTACTAAAAATACAAAAATTAGATGGGCGTGGTGGCAGGCACCTGTAATCCCATCTAATCGGGAGGCTGAGGCAGGAGAATTGTTTGAACCCGGGAGAGGGAGGTTACAGGGAGCCGAGATCACGCCATTGCACTCTAGCCTGGGCAATAAGAGCGAAACTCTTGTCTCAAAAAAAAAAAAGTTGGCTAGGCGCGGTGGCTCACGCCTGTAATCCCAGCACTTTGGGAGGCCGAGGCAGGCAGATCACGAGGTCAGGAGATCGAAACCATCCTTGCGAACACGGTGAAACCCCGTCTCTACTAAAAATACAAAAAAATTAGCTGGGCCTAGTGGTGGGCGCCTATAGTCCCAGCTTCTAGGGAGGCTGGGGCGGCATGAACCTGGGAGGCGGCGGAGCTTGCAGTGGGCTGAGATCGCGCCACTGCACTTCAGCCTGGGTGACAGAGCGAGACTCCATCTCAAAAAAAAAAAAAAGTCAAGAAAAAAAATTCCTCACACAGTAACTTTCCCCCAAACCCACATACCACATAGTTTACCATTCCAGAGGAAATTAACATACCAATATTGAAAGGTGTACCAACACTGTAACACAAGCCAAATAGACTTGGGGGTTGGGAGGAGTCTATTGAAAGCTAGGAAAGCCAGTCCTATAAGGGGATTATCCCTTTTTCTAACACTTTGGCACTGCTGCTTCTACTTCGGTTTCCACCCAAAAGACAACATAGTATGATTTAAAAAGAGCCTGGGTTGGCCAGGGACAGTGATCCACACCTATAATCCCAGGCCAAGGCAGGCAGACTGGTTGAACCCAAGAGTGCGAGACCAGCCTGGGTAACACAGTGAGACCCTGTCTCTATTGTAAAGATAAAAATATGTAAAAATTTAAATTAAAAAAAATTAAAGTTTTTGAAGAGGCAGGGTCTTGCTATGTTAACCAGACGGGAGTGCAGTGGCTATTCATAGGCCTAATCTCACTAATGCTCAGAACAGGAGTTCTGACCTGCTCTGGTTCACTCCTCCTTAGGCAACCTGGTGGTCCCTCACTCCTGGGAGGTCACTATATTGATGCCAAACTTTTTTTTTTTTGAGACGGAGTCTCGCTCTGTCGCCCAGGCTGGAGTGCAGTGGCCAGATCTCAGCTCACTGCAAGCTCCGCCTCCCGGGTTTATGCCATTCTCCTGCCTCAGCCTCCCGAGTAGCTGGGACTACAGGCGCCAGCCACCTTGCCCAGCTAGCTTTTTTTTTTTTGTATTTTTTTTTAGTAGAGACGGGGTTTCACCGTGTTAGCCAGGATGGTCTCGAACTCCTGACCTCGTGATCCGCTCGTCTCGGCCTCCCAAAGTGCTGGGATTACAGGCTTGAGCCACCGCGCCCGGCCATTGATGCCAAACTTAATGCAGACACCTGATCCGTTTAGTGCACTATAGCCCAGAACTCCTGGACTCAAGCAATCCTCCCACTTCAGCCTCCCTAGTAGCTGGGACTACAGGTACACACCACCACACCTGGACTCTAAATGCTTTTATGAGAATCAAAAGAAGCACGAGAGGTAGAATCTGATCACTGTCTAGCACAAAGTAGGCATTCAGTTATAGACAATGCTGATTTGTTCCAGTCTTTCATGAAATCCAGGGCATTTCTGAAAAAGGACCAATGTTTAATTTGTCTACCCCAAACCTTATCTTTCCCCCTTTCATCTATGGTACGGTACCAGTAGCTCAATGACAGAGAAAGAGTTTCAAGTATCTTTCAAACACCCCAAATATTTCCAGTGGTGATTAAATGGGCCCAATAAATATCTTCAAAATCTTCAGGTGTTACTTTAGTTCCTATCTGTTAGTGCTCTAGAGGTCTCTCAAACTCAACAGTTCTCATCACTGGTGGAAGCTGTGATACCACTCCTTTCTAGAAAGAGGGCATCTTCTGATTGTTGTGCTACCCATACTTGCACTCTGGGTGCTAGAGATGCTAAGCATCCTGCAAAATGCGTGAATGATCCCACCTACAACGCCAGTAATTCTCCAGATGAGAAACTTTGATCATGTAATGAAATAACCTCCTGTATGTTTCAAAGGTTCTTGACACATAGCCTTTATCCAAAAGTATTGGTAAACCACTGTATCTTTCAGTGTATTTAGGTCCTATACTGCAGAGCTGTGCCATCCAATATGGTAACCACTAGCCACATCTGCCTATTTGAAATGCAGCTAGTTTGAATGGAGATGTACTATAAAGTGTAAAATATATCCCAGATTTTCAAGTTTTAGCACACACACACAAAAAATTTCATTAATAACTTTTGTACTGATTAACGCTGAAATAGTATTTTTCATATACTAGGTTAAATAAAATATTATTAAAATTAATTTCACAGCCGGGCATGGTGGCTCACACCTGTAATCCCAGCACTTTGGGAGGCCAAGGCAGGTGGCTCACTTGAGCCTGGAAGTTCCAGACCAGCCTGAGCAACATGGCAAAACCCTGCCTCTACTAAAAACACAGTCACCCAGGCTGGAGTGCAGTGGCGCAATCCTGGCTCACTGCAACCTCTGCCTCCTGAGTTCAAGCGATTCTCCTACCTCAACCTCCCCAGTAGCTAATTTTTTAATTTTTAGTAGATGGGGTTTCACCATGTTGGCCAGGCGGGTCTCAAACTCCTGACCTCAGGTGATCCGCCTGCCTCAGCCTCCCAAAGTGCTGAGATTAGAGTACAAGCCACCACGCCTGGCCTTATAAGCACTACTGTTTATCCTTATTTCACTGAGGAGATAAAATGATTAAGGAAATTAGCCAAGGCTATCCAGTTTGTATCATAAGTGATGGAGTTAGAATCTAGATCCAGGCAATCTGACTCCCTAGTCTGTGCTCCTAACCAATTCATTATACTGCCTTTCAAAAGCAGTATCATTAGCACATAAGCTCCACAAGCGGGGAGATTTTGTTTTGTTTACTGCTGTGTCTTCTAACTCTTAGGAAGAGTGCGGAAGGGAGAAGAAAAAGACAAAGATGCTCGTGATTCCTAAGGAAATAAACCAAAGGTATCTATCTCTACAGAGTACCAAAGCCTGGGGAAAAAAAGGAACTTACTCAGAAAAGCCTTTCCACTTCAGTAGATATTCCACTTGTCCCTTAACTACACGCCTGTCTAGCACCTTCTCCACAACGTACTCCTCCTCATCCTCTGAAGAAGAACTGTCAGCTGTCCGCTTGGTTTTCTTTCCCATGTTGCACACCGTTCCACCTGAAAGACTAAGGCCACCGGGTCCCTGTAAAGGCAAAGGACAAAATGGTTAGAATCCATGTGAAGAGTTAAAAACTTTGTCTCTTCTTGATGGGATGAAAAGGGGATAACACCAAGTTGCCATGTGCCCTGCTCTTGAGTCTCAAATCATTCTACAAATGAGTCCTAAGAATTTAATTTAAAAATGAATCAGTCTTCACTTCCTCAGCTACAACCTTCTCTTCGGCTAAAGAGACCAAAATTATTAGAAGGCACAACTGTCTAACTCTTCTATTCCAGATTCCAAAAGACAAGTAGTGTGGTATGTTATTCCTGGCTATGTTTATAGCTATTTACAAGCCAGAAACTCAAACACAAATGTGCAAAATCTTCAGTTAAATGAACCAAGATAAAATTAAAACCTTTTTCTCCAAGGTGAATAAGGGTCTTTATAAAAATGAAAAAAGAAAAGCCACTAAAATATGAGTTTTGTGTGCTCTGAGCATCTTGCCCAATCTTTTAACAGCACAAAAAAGGCTTGCTCGGGCATCTTTCACCACATTTTCAGTGACTTGGTACATTTCCCTTAAACAAATTGAGCTTGTCCCTTCAGAGTATCCATCAGCTCACAAAAGTAAGGCTGACATCTCAAACACACTAAGCTTCCTTTTTAGAAAGCTAATTTGGGGATGGGAGGGAGGCAGAAAGGAGAAAAAAATTTTCAGTCCTAAAATTCAAAATTAGTCACTAGATTGTTCAGTAATTCCCAAGATGTAACTAATCCAAATAGTTAAGAAGGTACCTCTCCTCTTAACTGAAGTTGACTCAGGGCCAAAGGAAGAGGAGGAGGAAAAAGAAGTCTGGCCCCAGACTCAGCATCAACATGAAGCCTCCTCAAAATACAGAGGAACCATTCATAGGCCCAAGGAAAGCTGAAGCAAGGAAACACAAATGGAAATTGAGTTAAGCTCAGAAATATGCACACCAGGGGGTACTCAACAGAGAATCTAGTTTAAAAAATTCCCATGTTGTTGTTCCACAATCATTTTTAAGAATTCTTCCTTAACCATGCTAAGTGGCGCCTACAGTCTGGATTACAGAGTAGCAGAAATTGTTTTCTTAGCTGAACTCCATTATTGTTTTCCTGTAATCTTTAAAGATGTTTATCAGCACCCTGTAAATATTTCCACCCTGACCAGAAAACCACTGGGTCAGGGATGGCCCACTACTAATCTCAGAATGATGTTCAAGTCACATAAAAAGTGGCAATTATCAATTCACTTCAAATTAGCAAAATTTTAAAAATTATTACAAGAATATATAGTTGGAAACCATATCCCCAGAACTTATTAGCAATAGGTCTGCCCACCTAAAATACTGCCTATACCCATTACTGCCCTATAAGACTAAGTTTTTATTAAAATACTCTATTTGGAAGAGGTAGTAGGAAAATGTAAGTGCGGGGGGGTGAAAATAATTTTTCCAAGAATTTAGAAGAGTCCTAAGCTTCAAGAAAATATTTTATGTGGTTTATTTAAAATGAAACAGCCTCCAACCTCACCAGAGACAGGAAATGTCATATTCCAGGGGGAGTACCCCACCCCCACCCCCACTCACCTTGGAATTTCCGGGAGCTGAGCAGTTTAGGTCAGAGCGCTGGGGTTAAAACCAGCCCCATGTTAGATGCATGCAGTTAAGCATTGTGGCTATGGCCTCCCCTGCCTCACCAGGAAAAACAAGGATTTACATGTGTTCTTCATTTTGAGGGAGAGAAAAGAAAAATCTCCCTTTATACCTTCATGCAGAAGAGAAGCCCCAAAGGTAGAAAATGAATGGGGGTTCCCTCCTTTACCTACCGGATCGCCCCAGTTCTTTCTTTCCCTCTGGGCTAACAGGAGGGGCCTCCCTCCCAGGTCTGGGTCTTGGCGGGCTGGCAGCTCCCCCGCCCCCACCCAGCTGCCTGGGCGCCACTGCGCAGCTGTCCCAGTCCGTTGCCATAGCAACTGGCAGCAGTACTACACTAAGGGGGAGAAGCAAATGGAAAAGTTAAAAGGCTTAACTTTCCTTTTCAGTGAAGACTGGGTGGAGAAGTTGGAAGGTACCTCTCTTGGCCTCAAGGCTAAGGCATTCAGAGCTCAAGGGAATTACTTCTTAGGTTTTAAATCCAGTATTTATGCTTATTCCTCTAACAGCACTGTAAATTAATCAATAGCATTTTAAGATCACCTAACAAGATTACAGCTCAACTGAAGGGGGGAGGGGAAAGGCTCGATCCTTCTACAACACGATCAGTACAAACCACCCATCACTTAATACAGCCCACCAGAGCACTTCGGGCAACCCCATTTTACCATCTGTCACAGAAGTTAATTAAAATTGCTTGAGGGGAAAAATAACAGGAAACAGGGGAAGGGAAGTATTTTAAAGACACTGTATAACTTTCCTTCTTTGGGGTGATTACTAGAGACAAAATCCAAAGACATGAAGCACTACCAAAACACCAACCAAAAAAAAAAAAAAAAAAACTTTTAACTAAAATTACAGGTGGAGGGCCGGGCACAGTGGCTCATGCCTGCAATCCCAGAACTTTGGGAGGCCGGGGCAGGGCAATCATTTGAGGTCAGGTGTTCGAGACTAGCCCGACCAACATGGTGAAACCCCGTCTCTACTACAAATACAAAAACATTAACCAGGCACGGCGGCAGGCGCATATAGTCCCAGCTACTCAGGGGGCTGAGGGAGGAGAATCGCTTGAACCTGGGACGCGGAGGTTGCAGTGAGCCAAGATCGCGCCACTGCACTCCAGCCTGGGCGACAAGAGTGAGACTGTCTCAAAAAAATAAAATAAAATAAATTTAGGTGGAAAAAAATTCCTAAGAAGTTTAAAAAAAAAGAAGAGAGCGGTTCTGCCACAACCTAATGGTTGATAAATTAAAACCAGTTCTAGGTTGTTCTATAATGTTATGAAACAGATTTTTAAATAATTATTCATCACCTGATACATTATTAATGTACAACTCTCTGTATCAGTATGTCCCAATACTTGAGAAAAGGAGTACTGGGATAAATAAAAAAGACATACAGAGACTTGAAATACTATTAAGTTTTCCATTCTTCTGGCTCTAAAGAACATTTTTGAGAGCTTCAAAACTACTCTGCTTTATAGATATGGGAACTTTAAAGCCAGAAGTGGCTGCCATAGGACAGTAAGAAAAAGGGACAATCAAAAGCAAAGGACTCAGTTGAGCCAAGCACGGTGGCCCACACCTGTAATCCCAGCACTTTGGGAAGCCGAAGCGGATGGATTACCGGAGGTCAGGAGTTGGAGACCAGCCTGACCAACATGGTGAAACCCCATCTCTACTAAAAATACAAAAATTGGCCAGGCATAGTAGCACATGCCTGTAATCACAGCTACTGGGGAGGCTAAGGCAGGAGAAGCGTTTGAACCTGGGAGGCAGAGGTTGCAGTGAGCCGAGATTGCGCAACTGCACTCCAGCCTGGGCAACAAGAGCGAACCTCTGTCTCAAAAAAATAAATAAATAAATAAGAAAGAACGCAGTTGAGAAGAAGCATAGAATGGTGACTATTTTGGCTGTCAAACAGAAGAAACCATAGGGTGTAAGACCAAAGGAGAACTTTTTTTTCTTTTTTTTTTTTTTGAGACGGAGTCTCGCTCTGTCACCAGGCTAGAGTGCTGTGGCGTGATCTCGGCTCACTGCAACCTCCAGCTCCCTGGTTCAAGGGATTCTCTTGCCTCAGCCTCCCAAGTAGCTGGGATTACAGGCATGTGCCACCATGCCCAGCTAATTTTTGTTATTTTTAGTAGAGATGGGGTTTCATCACATTGGCCAGGATGGTCTTGATTTCCTGATCTCGTGATCCACCCGCCTCGGCCTCCCAAAGTGCTGGGATTACAGGCATGAGCCACCACACCCGTCCAGAAATTTTTTAATTACAAAAGATTTCCTCAAATTGGAATGGATCATCAGCAAACCTCCGATTAAAAACTGCATTTTTCAACTCTTCTTACCTTTTGTTTTAAACTTTTCATAATTAAGGGATATGAAAACAATACCAAACATTGAAACAGGATCCTGGCTCTGATTAACTTGCCATGTGTGATCTTGAGTAAATAAATTTTCCATCTAATCCCGGCATCATTTAAACAGGCTAAATAAATCTGTACTACCCGCCCTACCTACCTCCTAGGGAAAAAGTGAGTTTATGTTGAAACCAAAGATCTATTAAGTCCCCCAAAGAGAACCTTCTGTAAAAATATGTCAGGGCTGAATACAACAGCAGAAGAAAATATGTGACCTTCCAAATTCCTAAGCTAGTAAACCAAATCACATGCAGTAACTCCTGCAGCTGAACACATTAGTAGATAGCAAGAAAATGAGGAACAGGGCCGGGCGCGGTGGCTCAAGCCTGTAATCCCAGCACTTTGGGAGGCCGAGACGGGCGGATCATGAGGTCAGGAGATCGAGACCCTCCTGGCTAATACAGTGAAACCCCGTCTCTACTAAAAATACAAAAACTAGCCGGGCGAGGTGGCGGGCGCCTGTAGTCCCAGCTACTCGGGAGGCTGAGGCAGGAGAATGGCGTAAACCCGGGAGGCGGAGCTTGCAGTGAGCTGAGATCCGGCCACTGCACTCCAGCCTGGGCGACAGAGCGAGACTCCGCCTCAAAAAAAAAAAAAAAAAAAAAAAAAAAAAAGAAAATGAGGAACAGTGTCTTTGTTAACTAGGCACTAGAAAACGAATAAACCTTCGGAGAACAGGGTAGGTATGTTCTCTCTCAAGGGCAAAATACTTATTCCTTGAAACTCAGACAAACTTTAAAGATGGCAGAATGAAAAGACTAATAGTAACTCTGTGAAGGAATAAGGAACAGGAAAGAATGACAGCAATACTAACATTTTGGTGAAATCTTTCAGAGAAAGAAAAGTGAATTTAAAGAGGAAAGAGACAAAAATATTCTGGTGTCCACTCCTCCCCACAAAACATCAGGAAATAAAGATTGAGTTCAATTCCCTCCTTTCCACCCTTAAAAACTGCCTAAAGGGCACATGGGCTGAGGTCCTTTTCTTTTTGGGAAATGGGTTTTGTAACCACTGACAAATCAAATTAGGCCTGATGCCAGGAGTCAAGAGTCCAACCATAATATTCTTTAAAGGATGGCATGCAATTGTCTTGTAAATCTCCTGGACAGTCACAGATCAGAAGCTGGCAAGGATGACGACATACTTCTGATGGAATGTGTCGTATCTTAACCTTGAAGTTACAGATCTGCTCAGGAACAGCAGTAAGAAATGAGAAATGCACTCAGACATCGGAGGGGACATAATTCTCTTTTAGACAGTGTGACCCAGAGTATTAGGGTCAAATGAAACACAAAGCCAGTCAAACAATTTAAGGGCTAGAGCCTGGACCAGATAAAGCATCAAGACTGGTGGTTCACACTGAGCTTAGGGGGAGGGGGCTTTCTAGCATGAGAAATGAGACACGGTTGGCAGGATGATGGAGTGATTAAGGTAGAATCCCAATACGATGACAGAGGAAAAGAAGATGAGCCTCTGAACACAACCTTATCCTTGTGGAAATCTCCAAAGGAAAGGGTGAGCAACTTCTCAAATTTCTAGAGTCTTTCAGGAATAATTGCTCTCAGCCTTCTCTCTTAAATATAGATAGGAACTATCTGGTAAAGCTACCCAGTAACTATAGATAGATTACAGCACCTAAGGCCCATAGAGATGAGAAAAGAGGCTGGGTGCGGTGGCTCACGCCTGTAATCCCAGCACTTTGGGAGGCTGAGGCGGGCAGATCTCCTGAGGTCAGGAGTTCCAGACCAACCTGGCCAACATGGTGAAACCCTGTCTCTACTAAAAATACAAAAATTAGCCAGGCATTGTGGCAGGCACCTGTAATCCCAGCTACTCGGGAAGTTGAGGCAGAAAAATCGCTTGAACCCAGAAGGTGGAGGTTGCAGTGAGCCAAGATTGAGCCATTGCACTCCAGCCTGGGCAACAAGGGCGAAACTTCGTCTCAAAAACAACAACAAAAAATTCAGCCCCCAGTAATTACAGAGAGGGCATCACAAGCAAGCTAAGGCAACCCAGAAAAACAAGAGGTAGGCCGGACACAGTGGCTCCTGCCTATAATCCCAGCACTATGGGAGGCGGAGGCAGGTGGATCATGAGGTCAGGAGTTCAAGACCAGCCTGGTCAATATGGTGAAACCCCATCTGTACTAAAGACACACAAAAATTAGTCAGGCGTGGTGTAATCCCAGCTACACAGGAGGCTGAGGCAGTTATGCACCTGTAATCCCAGCTACTCAGAAGGCTGAGGCAGGAGAATCGCTTAAACTGGGAGACAGAGGTTGCAGTGAGCTGAGATGGCACCACTGCACTCCAGCCTGGACAACAGGGCAAGACTCCATCTCAAAAAAAAAAAAAAAAAAAGGCTGGGCACAGTGTCTCACGCCTGTAATCCCAACACTTTGGGAGGCCGAGGCGGGTGAATCATGAGGTCAGGAGATCAAGACCATCCTGGCTAACACGGTGAAACCCCGTCTCTACTAAAAATACAAAAAATTAGCCGGTTGTGATGGCAGGAACCTGTAGTCCCAGCTACTCCAGAGGCTGAGGCAAGAGAATGGCATGAACCTAGGAGGTGGAGCTTGCAGTGAGCCGAGATCGCACCACTGTACTCCAGCCTGGGCGACAGTACGAGACTCCGTCTCAATAAAAAAAAAAAAAAAAAAAAAAAAAAAAAAAAAAAAGAGGTAATGGTTAGCCCTTGGCATTGACCATTTAATCCTGGAACAACCTACACAGGGTCCCTGGTATCTGTCTGCTTTGTCCAGTTCAGGCTCTACTCTCATCCCTCCAGTCATTTCTTTTTTGAGACAGGGTCTCGTTCTGTTGTTCAGGCTGTAGTGCAGTGACGCGGACAGTTCATTGCAGCCTCAAACTCCTGGGCTCAAGCAATCCTCTCACCTCCTGAGTAGTTGAGACCACAGGGGCACACCACCATGCCTGGCTACATTTTTTTATTTTTTTGGTGAGATGCAGTCTCACTGTGTTGCCCAAGCTGGTCTCAAACTCCTGGGCTGAAGCAATCCTCCTGCCTTACCCCTACAAAGCACTCACTACTTCTCAATACCAATTCCGGTGGCTTTTCTTACATCTTGTTATAGCCATTTAAGTTTAATCACCACTTATGAGCAAAAGTACACATAATTCTAGATCTTTCACTAAGCTTTCTTTTTATTAAGAATGAAAGCCAGCTGGGCGCAGTGGCTCACGCCTGTAATCCTAGCACTTTGGGAGGCCAAGACGGGTGGATCACCTGAGGTCGGGAGTTTGAGACCAGGCTGGCCAACATGGCGAAACCCCGTCTCTACTAAAAATACAAAAATTAGCCAGGTGTGGTGGCAGGTGCCTGTAATCCCAGCTACTGGGGAGGCTGAGGTAGGAGAAGCGCTTGAACCTGGGAGGTGGAGTTTCTGTAAGCCAAGATCGCGCCATTGCACTCTAGCCTGGGAGACAAGAGTGAAACTCCGTCTCAAAAAAAAAAAAAAGAAAGAAAAAGAAAGCCAATTGGTAAGCTACCTCGCTGAACTACCCACTGAATTATTTAAACATGGTAATCAAACCAAATGTCAAGATGCATAATCAATGTGCTCTCCATTTTAGAGTTTCAACATAAATTCTATAAGCCCCCTAACAAGGCAAAATCCTTGAGGAAGTAAGCCAGGGTTAAAGAGCAGAGGAGAGTACATATGCAAAGCTCCCTATCACATGGATTAATTAAATACGCCATTGATGAGTGGTTGCAGTTGGCCCAGACTTGCGAAATTCCCACTTTTCCTTAAGGCCCTTAGGGAGACAGTGACTTAGGTGAAGATTAAATTGTCAGCTACAGCAGTCTTCAAGGCATCCTCTATATATAGCCTTATTGCAACAAATAAAACAGATGAAAACAAACCAAACTTACAGAAACATTTTAATCTGCTCTATGTTCCTTGCTCTTTATGGAGCTTGAAGTACTGATGGTCTTAGGTATGTAACACAAACAGCATAAAACTAAAATATCCTCTATAAAGATGTTTTCTTGCAGTGGATTTATGATTTCTAAAGTATTAGCCATGTGGCATTTTAACAAAAACATAGCATAGAGATTCACATTACAGCTTTCCTGGCTGTCTCAGGTTTTGTTAAATGGGCTGATAACTATCACTCCACCTCCACCAAAAGCCCATGAGCACCCAATTCAAGAGGAGTTAAAAGCTTTTTAAATGTCTGTTTAAGAGACTAGATTAGGAAAGAGTTGAAAAGAAAGATTAACTATGGTCGTTAACACCCCCATCATTAACAAGCCACATACAGACAACACAAACTTTATTAACAGAAGAGAGCATGGAGGGAAGAAATGTTCTCCCATTGGCTAGCACAGCTCTAGTTCATGATCTTTTAAAAATCAGGCCAAGAGGCTGGGCACAACGGCTCATAGCTGTAATCTCAGCGCTTTGGGAGGCTGAGGCAGGCAGATCACTTGACGTCAGGAGTTCAAGACCAGCATGGCCAACATGGTGAAACACCATCTCTACTAAAAATACAAAAATTAGCCAGGTAAGGCAGTGCACACCTATAATCCCAGCTATTCAGGAGGCTTAGGCAGAAGAAGCGCTTGAACCAGGGAGGCAGAGGCTGCAGTGAGTGGAGATGGTGCCACTGTACTCCAGCCTGGGCAACAGAGGCAGACTCTTGTCTCAAAAAAAAAAAAAAATCAGGCCTGGCGTGGTGGCTCAATCCTGTAATCCCAGCACTTTGGGAGGTAGAGGCAGGCGGATCACGAGGTCAGGAGATCGAGACCATCCTGGCTAAAACGGTGAAACGCCGCCTCTACTAAAAATACAAAAAATTAGCCGGGGCGTGGTGGTGGACGCCTGTAGTCCCAGCTACTCGGGAGGCTGAGGCAGGAGAATGGCGTGAACCCAGGAGGCAAAGCTTGCAGTGAACTGAGATCATGCACTGCACTCCAGCCTGGGTGACAGAGCAAGATTCCATCTCAAAAAAAAAAAAAAAAAAATCAGGCGAAAACTCCTGCTACAGTGATCATGGGAGTAAAGAGCCTTTTGTTCTTTTAGATAAAAACAGCCGGGCGTGGTGGCTCACCCTGTAATCCCAGAACTTTGGGAGGCAGATCACCTGAGGTTAAGAGTTCGAGACCAGCCTGGCCAACATCGCAAAACCACATCTCTACGAAAAATACAAAAATTAGCCAGGCATGGTGGTGGGCACCTGTAATCCTAGCTACTTGGGAGGCTGAGGCAGGAGAATTGCTGGAACCTGGGAAGCAGAGGTTGCAGTGAGCTGAGATCCTGCCACTGCACTCCAGCCTGGGCGACAGAGCCAGACTTCGCCTCAAAAAACAAAAACAAAAAAAAATGTATACTTGGCTGGGCGCGGTGGCTCACGCCTGTAATCCCAGCACTTTGGGAGGCCGAGGCAGACGGATCACGAGGTCAGGAGATCAGGACCATCCTGACTAACACAGTGAAACCCTGTCTCTACTAAAAATACAAAAAAATTAACCAGGCATGGTGGCAGGCACCTGTAGTCCCGGCTATTTGGGAGGCTGAGGCAGGAGAATGGCATGAACCCGGGAGGCAGAGCTTGCAGTGAGCCAAGATCACACCACGGCACTCCAGCCTGGGCGACAGAGCCAGATTTTGTCTCAAAAAAAAACAAAAACAAAAAAAAATGTATACTTGGCTGGGCGCGGTGGCTCACGCCTGTAATCCCAGCACTTTGGGAGGCCGAGGCAGACGGATCACGAGGTCAGGAGATCAGGACCATCCTGACTAACACAGTGAAACCCTGTCTCTACTAAAAATACAAAAAAATTAACCAGGCATGGTGGCAGGCACCTGTAGTCCCGGCTATTTGGGAGGCTGAGGCAGGAGAATGGCATGAACCCGGGAGGCAGAGCTTGCAGTGAGCCAAGATCACACCACGGCACTCCAGCCTGGGCGACAGAGCCAGATTTTGTCTCAAAAAAAAACAAAAACAAAAACATATACTTGGCTGGGTGCCATGGCTTACATCTATAATCCCAACAATTTGGGAGGTTGAGGCAGGAGGACAGCTTGGGCCCAGAGTTCAAGACCAGCATGAGCAAACATAGGGAGACCTCCCCAATATGTAAAATAATAATTGTATATATACACATTCTAAATGGCGACAAAGGCTGCCCTGTAAGTTCCATTTGGTTGTATGTCCCCCCAGCTCTGATTACCAACATATTATAAATGAATGTCGGTTACAAGACTCAATTTTCAGAATTGCTTGAAGGTATCAGTCTGGTAAACTGGTGTATTTAGTAGTAACACAAAAATTCTTGCTTGATATCTCATCATTTTATACTGGATTTTCTTTTTTTCACCCTCATTAAAATCTACTGAATTTCCTCTCTCAACTACCAGTTTTCAGAAACATGCATTCTATTTTATAGAATAAGATGTTGCCCTATAAAAAAAAAGTATCAGTTTTCTTTAAATTTAGTTAGGGTACACCTAAACCCACCACTGGGCAAGAGGTTAACTATCCAATTGTTTCAAGATTTATGAGAAAGCAGAATTTGGCACCACCATGGGAAAATGCCTTCCAGATGGTGTTTTCCAACAACTCTATCCTTGGAAATGTACTGAACTCATCTCAAGGCACCACACTCTCAGGTGGGTGTTAATCTCACATCCACTCCTCTCAAGCGTAATGAAACATGAATTTGGAGACCTCATCACCTTTCACAAAGAACCTGGCAATACCATCATAAATAAATCTTGAGGAAAATGGGTAAGAGCAACATTTGAGTAGATTATCATGAATCTTAGATTTATACATACCACTTTGGCAGATCATGTTCACAAAATATGGAAGGATTAAAAGAAAACTGAAAATGCTCATTCCCAAATAAAATTATGGTGATAAAGCAGTTTCCAAATATTAGTCATAAAATTAAGACTCAGTCCTTACCATGGCATTATCTAGCTTGCATATTTTAGATCTCAACAGCTTAAGGGTTACAAAGGCTTCTTCAGGTCATTTCAACAAATCATCCATTTTTTTTTTTTTTTTGAGACGGAGTCTCACTCTGTCACCCAGGCTGGAGTGCAGTGGCAGATCTCAGCTCACTGCAAGCTCTGTCTCCCGAATTTACGCCATTCTCCTGCCTCAGCCTCCTGAGTAGCTGGGACTACAGGCGCCCACCACCTCGCCCAGCTAGTTTTTCTGTATTTTTTGGTAGAGACAGAGTTTCACCGTGTTAGCCAGGATGGTCTCAATCTCCTGGCCTCGTGATCCGCCTATCTCGGCCTCCCAAAGTGCTTGGATTACAGGCTTGAGCCACCGCGCCCGGCCCAAATCATCCATTTTACAAAGAGCCTGTGTTAAGTCAGGCAATTTTTTTTTTTTTTTTTGAGATGGAGTCTAGCTCTGTCGCCCAGGCTTGAGTGCAGTGGCACGATCTTGGCTCACTGCAAGCTCCATGTCCCGGGTTCATGCCATTCTCCTGCCTCAGCCTCCTGAGTAGCTGGGATTACAGGTGCCTGCCACCACGCCTGGCTAATTTTTTGTATTTTTAGTAGAGACGGGGTTTCACAGTGTTAGCCAGGATGGTCTCGATCTCCTGACCTCATGACCCACCCACCTCGGCCTCCCAAAGTTCTGGGATTACAGGCGTGAGCCACAGCGTCCAGCTGACAATTTGTTTTCTTAGCATCAGTTTGAAGAAGACATTTGGCTGGGCATGGTGGCTCACACCTATAATCCCAGCACTTTGGGAGGCGGGTGGATCACTTGAAGCCAGGAGTTCGAGAACAGCCTGGCCAACATGCCAAAACCCCATCTCTACTAAAAATACAAAAATTAGTCAGGCGTGGTGGTGGGCACCTGTAATCCCAGCTACTCAGGAGGCTGAGGCAGGAGAATCGCTTGAATTCGGGAGACGGAGGTTACAGTGAACTGAGATTGCACCATTGCAATCCAGCCTGGGTGACAGAGCTAGACTTCATCTCAAACAAACAACAACAACAACAAAAAAAAAGGGTATCCTTGGCTGCTCCTGAGCCATGTATTATGATCCTGACCAATTTCTCTCTGTGGGAATTTAAAAGCTGTAAAAAAAAAAATACATAATGGGTGACGACAGGAGAAACAAACCCACACCAGAAGTTATCGAACCTTGCAGGTCTTTTCAAGTAGCTCTATTGACATTTAAGTTGAGTTACTATGCCACAATATCATAAAAGTATGCTCTACACTTCAACTATATTGATAGTTAAATGCAAAGAAAGGCATCAGATAAATGGCTAAAGGAATGGGTAATCTCAGACCACCCAGCTCTTCAATTGAGTGTTTTGATGTGTTACATAAGATTTTTCTGACTCCCTTTTTGTCCAGTTTCCAACTACATTCCCAATTCAAATCCTATGCCAAAAACATGATTAATATAGTAATTCTGATCCTTGTTCTAAAATTGGTTGATTATGGGATATTTATTGAGGGCCTAAAAAATGTCAAGCATTGCATGAGCACAGTCTATTCCAGGTTTCAATTTTAAGGCGAGGATTTTTGAAGTTCCTCCTTGGTCAAGTTACCACCTCCTCCAAAGGTAGTTATAGAAAAGGTAAAAGGTGGCCGGGCTTGGTGGCTCAAGCCTGTAATCCCAGCACTTTGGGAGGCCGAGATGGGCGGATCACGAGGTCAGGAGATCGAGACTATCCTGGCTAACACGGTGAAACCCCGTCTCTACTAAAAAAATACAAAAAACTAGCCGGGCGTGGTGGTAGGTGCCTGTAGTCCCAGCTACTCGGGAGGCTGAGGCAGGAGAATGGTGTAAACCCGGGAGGCGGAGCTTGCAGTGAGCTGAGATCCGGCCACTGTACTTCAGCCTGGGTGACAGACCGAGACTCCGTCTCAAAAAAAAAAAAAAGAAAGAAAGAAAAGGTAAAAGGTAAATTGCCAATAGTGGAAAGATAGGACAGGAGTAAGTACATGTGGGTCTTAACCCAACTAGATCACTAAAAGGTCAAGTTGGATAATTTCATTAACTCTCATGGGTGTTAGTTATTAGCCCTACTTAAACATCTGTTGTGGGAAAAACAAGAAAATACTCTGAAAAATATAAAGCAAATAGAAGTTAAATGTCTGACAGTAGATGAAGTTAAAAGTAACTGTTTTGGGCCAGGTGTGGTGGCTCACGCCTGTAATCCCAGCACTTTGGGAGGCTGAGGTGAGCGTGTCACGAGGTCGGGAAAAACAGACCATCCTGGCTGGTGAAAGTCTGTCTCTTGGTGGCACATGCCTGTAGTCCCAGCTACTCAGGAGGCTGAGGCAGAAGAATTGCTTGAACCCCCCAGGAGGCGGAAGTTGCAATGAGTCGAGATTGCACCACTGCACTCCAGCCTGAGTGACAGAGCAAGGCTCCGTCTCAAAATAAATAAATAGATGTTTTGATAAGCGTTCCTGCTTCTGTTTTCTGGAAGAGTTTGTATAAAATTGGTATTTCTTCCTAAAAAGTTTGGTAAAATTCTTCAGTGAAGCCATCTGGGCTCAGAGTTTTCTTTTTCTTTTGAGACAGTCTTGCTCTGTCGTCTAGGCTGGAGTGCAGTGGTGCAATCTCAGCTCACTGCACCCTCCGCCTCCAGGGTTCAAGCGATTCTCCTGCCTCAGCCTCCCGAGTAGCTGAGACTCAGGAGCACACCACCATGCCTGGCTAATTTTTGTATTTTTAGTAGAGATGGGGCTTCACCATGCTAGCCAGGCTGGTCTTGAACTCCTGACCTCGTGATCCACCTGCCTCAGACTCCCAAAGTTCTGGGATTATAGGCACGAGCCATTGCGCTTGGCCTGTGCCTGGCGTTTTCTTTGTGGGATGATTTCTATCTACAAATTCCTTTTCCTTAACAGAGATAGGGCCACTAAGGTTCGGACGTTTTCTTCTTATTTTTTCCTGTAGAGAGGTCTCATTATGTTTCCTAGGCTGGTCTTGACCTCTTGGCCTCCCAAAATGTTGAGATTACATGTGTAAACCTCCATGCCCACCCAAGGTTCTGTATTTAAGTGAGTTTTGGTAGTCTGTCTTCAAGGAAGTTTCTAACTTCAACTAAGACACTGAATGTATTCATATCGTTTTTCTTTTTTTTTTTGAGACGGAGTCTCGCTCTGGAGTGCGGTGGCCAGATCTCAGCTCACTGCAAGCTCCGCCTCCCGGGTTTACGCCATTCTCCTGCCTCAGCCTCCCAAGTAGCCGGGACTACAGGCGCCCGCCACCTCGCCCAGCTAGTTTTTTTGTATTTTTTTAGTAGAGATGGGGTTTCACCGTGTTAGCCACGATGGTCTCGATCTCCTGATCTCCTGATCCGCCCATCTCTGCCTCCCAAAGTGCTGGGATTACAGGCTCGAGCCACCACGCCCGGCCCATATCGTTTTTCAAAATATCCCCTTATTACTTTTATCTGTAGGATCAGTAGCGATATTCCTTATTTCCTAATATTGGCAATTAGTATCTTTTTTCCTGATTTATCAATTTTATTCATCTTTTCAAAGAACTTTCCATTTTACTGATATTCTCTATTGTTCTATATACCAATAACTGCTGCTTTTATCATTACTGTTTTCTTGTTTACTTTGGATTTAATGTGTTCTTTTTCTAGGTTCATAGAGCCAAAACTGTCAGTGACCTGCTTTTGTTGTTAAAGTATTTAATGCTATCAATTTCCCTTTAAGCACTGTCTTAACTGCATCCCACAAGTTTGCTTTGTTTTGTTTTTGAGATAGGGTCTCTGTCACCCAGGCTCAAGTGCAGTGGCAGGATCACAGCTCAATGCAGCCTTGATCTACCAAGCTCCACTGAGCTTCCCACCTCAGCCTTCCAAGTAGCTGGGACTACTGGCAAGCCACCACTCCTGGATACTGTTTTGTTTTTTCTAGAGACTAGGTCTCACTATGTTGCCCAGGCAGGTCACGAACTCCTGGGCTCGAGTGATCCTCTCGCCTCAGCTTCAGTGTTGGGTTTACAGGAATCAGTCACAGCACCCAGCCTCATCCTAAAAGTTGATATATCGTCTTTTCATTTTCATTCAGTTCCAAGTATATTTTAGTTTTCTTTGCAATTTCCTCTTTGTAGGTGGGTTACTTTGAAGTGTGTTGTGTAGTTTCACAATATTTAGGGATTTTTCTTGATATCTTTGTTACTGATGTTTTATTTAATTGCACTATGATCAGGAAAGAAACATACCTTGGCCAGGCATAGTGGCTCATGCCTGTAATCCCAGCACTTTGGGAAGCTGAGATGAGAGGATCACTTGAGCCCAGGAGTCTGACACCAATCTGGGCAACATAACAAGACCCTGTCTCTACCAAAAAAAAAAAAGGGTGGGGGGGCTAAGCATGGTGGCACATGCCAGTGGTCCCAGCTTTTCTGAAGGCTGAGGCAGGAGGATCACTTGAGCCCAGGAGTTTCAGGCTGAAGTGAGTTATGATTGTGCCACTGAACTCCAGCTTGGGGGACAGAACAAGACCCTATTTAAAGTTTTTAAAAAACCTTTATGATTGAATCCTTTTGAATTTGAGACTTACTGACCCAGAAAATAAACTGTGTAAATGTTCCATGCGCACTTGAAAAGCACATGTATTCTGTTGTTGCTTGTACTATTCTATAAATGTCAATTATATCAGGTTATTGGCAGTGTTGTTCAAGTCTTCTGTTTCCTTACTTTGTCTACCTGTTTTATCAGTTACTGAGAGGCACTGAAATTTCCAAATATAATTGCAGATGTCTGTTATTTCCTTTTTTTTAATTTGAGACGGAGTCTTGCTCTGTCACCCAGGCTGGAATGCAGTGGTGCAACCTCAGCTCACTGCAACCTCCGCCTCCCAGGTTCAAGCGATTCTCCTGTCTCAACCTCCCAAGTAGTTGGGATTAATTACAAGCGCACACCACTATGTCCAGATAATTTTTGTATTTTTAGTAGACAGTTTCGCCATGTTGGCCAGGCTGGGCTGGAACTCCTGACCTCAGGTAGTCCACCAACCTCAGCCTCCCAAAGTGCTGGGATTACAGGCATGAGTCACCGCGCCTGGCTTGTTACTTCATTTCTGTTTTCCTTGGTGTATGTTGAAGCTTTATTATTAGCTTTTAGGACATTTAGAATTGTTATATCCACTTGATGGATTTATTCATTTATTACATAACCCGGTGTTTGTTATTTGCCCTATTTCATAAGTCTATCATGGAAAAATAATAAGAAAATACTTTGGAAAATATATAGGAAACAGAAGGAAAAATGTTTAATAATCAAGAAAGTTAAAAAAATTTTAATGAATTTTCTTTATTATCTGTAAGTCTTATCTATGCTTATCTCTATTCATATAAATGAGGTTTGCTATGTTTTATCAGATCTTAGGCATAATTTATTGTTGTGAAATACTGAACAAATTAGCAGTATATTACCCTCCACAACTCCCAGTGAGGTGAGGTGCACAGATTTAGGGATGAGAAACGAGGCACAGAGAGTTCAAGGATTTGCCTTAAAAACAAAACTTAAGATTTCCCAGCCTGTTAGTTGACCTCTTTAGTACAGAGCATTTTATTCCGACATAATTATATTTTATTCTGACATAATTATGCCCTCTGGCTCAGATATGAACTTGCTTTATTCTAAGAAACATAGATTACTATCAGAAAAATACTTGAATCCAATTTGGTTCCTCCTCTCCACAGAAGAAATAAATAACAAGTGTGTTGTAAAACCTGATCTTCAAACAGTCCTTTCAAATACAACATCTCAAGCTCAGGGCTTTATCTAGTGTCCTTCCTAGTAATGAAACAGGATGGAACAGGCATTCAGTGAGTCTGAAGAGTAAGACTGCAAGTGAAAATTTTTACTCTCTCTATGACCTAGTTTCAGGTAGAAAAAAATTTGTCAGTGTTTAATTTTGATGAACTACTACTACTGGAAAGAAAATCCAGGCTACACAGTCTATAGCCTCACTAGAAATACAGTGAAAATGTCCCAGCTAGTCTATTACATCCCTTATAGAAAACCTTTTCTTTAGAAAGGTTTAAGCACACAGCTAACAAATACAGGTTATCCTGTGTTAATATCCCAAGGAGTTAACATTCAGCCAACAGCTCAGTCTTCCATCCTTCAAGTCTTAGGCAAGAACAGGACTACACTGACACAAAACGTTGTAATTTGTAATGTTTTGATTCACATTTAAAATTACTGACTTAAGACCTGTAATCCCAGCACTTTGGGAGGCCGAGACGGGCGGATCACGAGGTCAGGAGATCGAGACAATCCTGGCAAACACAGTGAAACCCCGTCTCTACTAAAAATACAAAAAAAATTAGCTGGGGGCGGTGGCGGACGCCTGTAGTTCCAGCTACTCGGGAGGCTGAGGCAGGAGAATGGCGTGAGCCCGGGAGGCAGAGGTTGCGGTGAGCTGATATCCCGCCACTGCACTCCAGCCTGGGCGACAGAGCAAGACTCCATCTCAAAAAAAAAAAAAAAAAAAAATTATTGACTTAAAAAGCAAACTCCAAGATGACTTAGGAGACACTTCATAAAGTCTGAGGTCTAGAAGGCTTGTTAACGATCACTTATCCAACTCCCTCCCTATAAGATGAAGAAACTAAGGACTAAAGAGGGCAGATGGCTCACCCATGGTTACACCATTAGATAATGGCAGAGGTAGGACAAGAACCCAGGTTTCTGAGCCTTTTTTCACTTGCCTCTCTTTCTTTAAAAATAACCTTTTCTGAATTAGGTCAAATCTATTTGGGTAGAGGTTAGGGAACCAGTGTGTAGTGGTCTGAATGATGGCCCTCCCCCAACAGAGATTCATATCTTAATCCCTTGAACCTGTAAATGTTACTTTATATAGCAAAAGATGTGATTAAAAGATGAATCTGGCCAGGCGTGGTGACTCATGCCTGTAATCCCAGCACTTTGGGAGGCTGAGGCAGGCGGATCACCTGAGGTCAGGGGTTTGAGACCAACCTGGCCACAATGGTGAAATCCCATCTCTATTAAAAATACATAAATTGGCTGGGCACCTGTAATCCCAGCTACTCAGGAGGCTGAGGCAAGAGAATAGCTTGAACCTGGGAGGCGGAGGTTGCAGTGAGCCGAGATTGCACCAATGCACTCCAGACTGGGCGACAAAACGAGACTCTGTCTCAAAATAAAATAAACATGAATCTACATTTTTTTTCAAGGACCTGCCACTTTAGGAATAAAATGTATTTTAAATCTGCTCTCTCAGGTTGAATTAAAAGATAGGAGAGGAGAAATTTATCTCTGGTTCATCCAAGTGGTTTCTTATTTGCAATCATACGTATCTTTATAATACAGAGGTAGAGGGAGAGTTCTGATGCAAGTACCCAAGACAGAAGACAATGTGAAAACAGAGCAGAGAGACATGCCAAGGAATGCTGACCATAATCAGAAGCTAAAAGAGGCAAAGAACACAGTCTCTCCTACAGCCTCCAAAGGGGCCTCAATATCTTGATTGTAGACTTCTGGGCTCCAAAATTGTGAGAAGAATAAACTCCTCGTTTTTTTTTTTTTTTTTTTTTTTTTGAGACGGAGTCTCGCTCCGTTGCCCAGGCTGGAGTGCAGTGGCTGGATCTCAGCTCACTGCAAGCTCCGCCTCCCGGGTTTACACCATTCTCCTGCCTCAGCCTCCCGAGTAGCTGGGACTACAGGCACTCACCACCTTGCCCGGCTAGTTTTTTGTATTTTTAGTAGAGATGGGGTTTCACCGTGTTAGCCAGGATGGTCTCTATCTCCTGACCTCGTGATCTGCCCATTTCAGCCTCCCAAAGTGCTGGGATTACAGGCTTGAGCCACTGCACCCGGCCAACTCCTCTTGTTTTTTTTTTTTTTTTTTTTTTTGAGACGGAGTCTCGCTCCGTTGCCCAGGCTGGAGTGCCGTGGCCGGATCTCAGCTCACTGCAAGCTCCGCCTCCCGGGTTTACGCCATTCTCTCGCCTCAGCCTCCCGAGTAGCTGGGACTACAGGCGCCCGCCATCTCGCCCGGCTAATTTTTTGTATATTTTAGTAGAGACGGGGTTTCACCGTGTTAGCCAGGATGGTCTCGATCTCCTGACCTCGTGATCCGCCCGTCTCGGCCTCCCAAAGTGCTGGGATTACAGGCTTGAGCCACCGCGCCCGGCCTAACTCCTCGTTTTAAACCACCAAGTCTGTGGTAATTTGTTACAGCAGCCACAGGAAACTAATATACAGGGAGAATAAAATTTTAAAAATCATAAAGTAGACATATATAAAACATTACTGATGCAAAAAGAATTGTGTTTCAGACAACCCAAAGAATGTCTAAAACCTTTAATCCCTCATTTTCAAAGGGTAAATTGAGGCAACTGCAGGATACAATTTGCCCCAAAGAAATTGGCAGATCTGAGAAGAGAAACTCAGAAAGATCTAATATTTACATAGCTGCTAACAAGAACAGTGTAGGTTTTTCTGCAAACATGCTAGTTGGTAGAGCTCCTGGACAGACTAAACATAGGCAGCAGTTGTCACAGTGGGTGTTCTTCCAGCACAAGTGTAAAGCTGTCATCAGAAATGAATATGTGGCTTCCAGTGGCTTACAGAAATCCAACAAATCTGCATCTTGGACTCTGGACAAGCGAACTCTTCTCAGGATGACCTGGACTCCTTCCTATTAGTACAATGATCAGTTAAAATCATTCTCTATAAGCAAGGAAGAAAAATAAAAGTTTATGTCAGGAGAAAAAGATGATTGCCCAGAGTCCAAGTTCACGAATAGCAGATATGTAAACAGCCATACTGAATCAAGTGGTATCTCATATTGTAATTTATTACTTTTAAAATCAATATCCATAACATAGCTTTAGGCCCAGTTTCATGTAAGGTGAATGGAAATAAAAACAATCTAAGTAAAAGGACAAAATAAAGACTAGAAATGCTTTACCACGACAGTTATTAATTAAATGGGCTATATCAATAAGATACAGAAATCATGCTATGCAGTTAAAGACCTCAATAGAGCTGGGCACAGTGGCTCGCACCTGTAATCCCAACACTTTAGGAGGCCGAGGCAGTTGGATCACAAGGTCAGTAGATCGAGACCATCCTGGCTAACACGGTGAAAACTCGTCTCTACTAAAAACACAAAAAAATTAGCCAGGCATGGTGGCACATGCCTGTAATCCCAGCTACTTGGGAGGCTGAGGCAGGAGGATCACTTGAACCTGGGAGACAGAGGTTGCAGCGAGCCAAGATCACGCCACTGCACTCCAGCCTGGGCAACAGAGTGAGACTGTCTCAAAAACAAACAAATCTCAATAGAAGCAAAAAAATACTTGGTCTTCCTCAAAAATCTTTGTACCCTGATACCAAACCTTTCTCTTTTCTAGAGTATTGTTAAAGGCTCTGAGAATCTCCAGAATTTCCCCAGCCATATACAAATCCAGCCACTTCAAATGTAGGCCCACTCTTCCTTTCCCCAACTATCACCCTGCTTACCTACTACCCAAATTGAAGCTTTCCACTTACTACTTTTCAGACAGAACAGTGAAAAAATATATTCCCCTTTATAGTAAACACTTTTAGATTTGGTTGCAATGGTTAGGTATATCTCTAAGTTGTTCTTTTCTTTTTTTTTGAGACAGTCTCGCTCTGTCATCCAGGCTTGAGTGCTGTGGTGCCGAGTCTTGGCTCGCTGCAACCTCCGCCTCCCAGGTTCAGCAATTCTCCTGCCTCAGCCTCCAGAGTAGCTGGGACTACAGGTGCCCGCCTCCACGTCTGGCTAATTTTTTGTATTTTTAGTAGAGATGGGGTTTCACCGTGTTAGCCAGGATGGTCTCAATCTCCTGAACTCATGATCCGCCCGCCTCGGTCTCCCAAAGTGCTGGGATTACAGACATGAATCACTGCACCCGGCCGGTATGTCTCTAAATTCTAAGTACAAATGCTGTAACTTTTGTAATTGGAGGCCCAACACGTATCACTCTGGAAGTTAGGATTTCTAACTCTGTGATATTCCCAGAATTTCAATGAAAAATTACCCACTAAAATTTCACCACGAGAGAGAAAAGTTCATCATATCTACTAATTATCACATTAGAGGCTGGGCACAGTGGCTCACGCTTGTAATCTCAGCACTTTGGGAAGCCAAGGCAGGCGGATCACCTAAGGTCAGGAGTTCGAGGCCAGCCTGACCAACATGGAGAAACCCTGTCTCTACTAAAAATTAGTAGGGCGTGGTGGCACATGTCTGTAATACCAGCTACTCAAGAGGATGGGGCAGAAGAATCGCTTGAACCCGGGAGACGGAGGTTGACATGAGGCAAGATTGCGCCATTGCACCCCAGACTGGGCAACAAGAGCGAGACTCCATCTCAAAACAAACAAACAAAAAACCCTATCACATTGTGAGAGATTTTGCAATATTTTTATTGCTTTCCCTCTTTAAGCACTGTGAGACTTTATAATAAAACAAGCAATTTTCACTTGCACACCACAGTAAACTAGAAAGTCTCGGCTTGGCTCCTATAATCTTTCAAAGTAAAACACATGAGTAAAAACACCAAGTAACAGGTCACTGCTTAATCTGTTTAGATACTCCTTGACTTATAGGTTGAAAATACGAAAAATTGAAAATTCATTTCCTACACCTAAGGTGTTCCTACTGAACATCATAGCTTAGCCTAGCCTACTCTTAAATGTGTTCAGAATACTTACATTAGCCTACTGTTGGACAAAATCACCTAACACAAAGCCTATTTTATAATAAAGTGTTGAATATCTCATGTAATTGGTTGATTACTGTACCGAAAGTGAAAAACAGAATGGTTATGTGGATACTTGAAGTATGGTTTCTACTGAAAGGAAATTAATTGCTTTCCACACCATTGTAAAAGTGAAAGAAATCTTAAGTCGAAATATCACAAGTAAGGGACCATCTGTACCAGGGGTTGGGGCTGGAGATGGAAGGAACTGACTCAGAAAGTAATCAAAAGTGGCATGATTTGGTGACCTATTGTTTAGATCAGCAGTCTTTTTTCCCCCAAAACTCTGGGTCTATAAACAGCTGCGAAATCAGTTCAGTGGAAATTGACTGCTTTCTTAAGACAATGAAATAGTATACTGCAGACAAAAGAGTATCAGAGTGCTCTGCACATTTGTTTGTTTAGTGAAATCTGTTTCAATGTGTGTACAGGATTACTGTAAAATACATTTCTTATTGAGGTCAAAAAAGTTTTGAAACGTGGATCCAAAAGAATCCCAGTAAAGAGGCTAGCTAGAATCAAGTGAAAAAGACGGATGTAAGGCAAAGTCTACCTTCTTCAAAAACATATTTGCCATTATTTTAGGAAGCCAAACAAGGACAAGATGCAATCAGTCGTATGTATAAGTTTAATTTGCAAAAAGTGGTAAACATTTCTTTTTTCCTGAGACAAGGTCTCATTCTGTCGCCCATGCTGGGGTACAGTGGCACGATCTCAGCTCACTACAACCTCTGCCTCCGGGTTGAAGCGATTCTCCCATCTCAGGTTCCTGAGTAGCTGGGATTACAGGCGCCCACCACCATGCCTGGCTAATTTTTGTGGGGTTTTTTGTTTGTTTGTTTTTTGAGACGGAGTCTCGCTCTGTCGCCCGGGCTGGAGTGCAGTAGCTGGATCTCAGCTCACTGCAAGCTCTGCCTCCTGGGTTTACGCCATTCTCCTGCCTCAGCCTCTGAGTAGCTGGGACTATAGGCACCCGCCACCTCGCCCGGCTAGTTTTTTGTTATTTTTTAGTAGAGACGGGGTTTCACAGTGTTAGCCAGGATGGTCTCGATCTCCTGACCTCGTGATCCACCCGTCTCGGCCTCCCAAAGTGCTGGGATTACAGGCTTGAGCCACCGTGCCCGGCCGGTTTTTTTGTTTTTTTGTTTTGAGACGGAGTCTCGCTCTGTCACCCAGGCTGGAGTGCAGTGGTGCAATTTCTGCTCACTGCATCCTCTGCTTCCCAAGTTCAAGCAATTCTGTCTCCGCCTCCCGAGTAGCTGGAATTAGAGGCACCTGCCACCACGCCCGGCTAATTTTTTTGTATTTTCAGTAGAGACGGGGTTTCACGATGTTGGCCAGGCTGGTCTTGAACTCCTGACTTTAAGTGATCCACCCGTCTCGGCCGCCCAAAGGGCTGGGATTACAGATATGAGCCACTGCGCCTGGCCCAATTTTTGTGTTTTTAGTAGAGGCGGGTTTCACCATATTGGCCAGGCTGGTTTCAAACTCCTGGCCTCAAGTGATCCGCCCACCTCAGCCTCCCAAAGTGCTGGGATTACAGACGTGAGCCACTGGCACCAGATCAAGTGGTAAAAATTTTAATAAAAATTTCCTTTTATCAAATAGAACAAGGATCAATTCTGTATCTAAGGAGATAAACATCAGGATTTAGCGATCCATTTACCAAATGCCACTCCCTAAACCCTTCAACCATCTTCTCTCACTTTTACGCATTTTCCAATTGGCAAAATAATGGATTTTGAAAAAATAATAAACTCTAGCATTTTATTTTTATTTTTTAGCAGTAAGATCTTGTTGTGCTGCCCAGACAAGTGCAGTAGCTATTCACAGGCATAATCATCTCACACTGCAACCTTGACCTCCTGAGGTCAAGCCTCCTGCCTCAGCTTCCAGAGTAGCTGGGACTACAGGAACACGAAACTGTGCCCTGCATGCTCCAGAATTTTAGAAAAATGATTTTCAACCGAGGGAGATTTTATCCCCGATCCCTACCTCCCCGGACATTTGGCAATGTCTGTTAACAATCTGATTGTCACAAATGGGGATGTGGCGAGAGGTGCGATGTTACTGGCATATAGTCGGTAGAAGCCAGGGATTTTGCTAAATATTTTACTATGCACAGGACACCCCGAATACCCTTAACAAAGAATTATCTGCCTCAAAATATCAACAGTGCTAACGCTGAGAAATCTTGCTGTAGGTTAAGACTGTATTCCTTTCAAACCTAAATAAATCCAGGACAGATACCCTTAACCAGTATCACTTTAGTTCTCAGAAGCTCAGCAACCCTATTACTAGCAAACCTACAAATAGGTTTAAAGCCAGGTATAAATTATAGGTTTGTCCTTTTGCTAGTGCCAGAGAACATGGAAATTTTTCCTCTGTTCATAAACTGCTATTAAAATCGTTTGTCTTTGGTATAAAGTCGGAAAGGTCTCTAGTCATAAGTGTACTTCATAGGTAGTTGATTTTCAGTATTTAAGTATTTTTCCTTGATCCTGAATTATTGAATAAAGCAGTAAGACTCTGATACAGCCAATGTTATCAAAATTTATTTATTTCTCCAAAAGATCCTGGAATAAGCAGAGTGGGCATTATCAAAAGGAGATAGACTGCATGTAAAACACACTTCGAAGGAAATCTAATTAAAAAGGCAAGGAATAATCCAGGTGATGGATGAGTCTTCTGTCCCCAGAACCCTAAATATTACCCTCTTTAAGCGTTTCTTTTTTAATCCAAAGTCAGATATCCTCAAATGAACAGCAAAAAGGGGGTTTTAGGATATCTTTAATGGTGTAAAGAAAAGAAATGTATGAGAGGGAAAGTTCTCGGGAGAAAGAGACTAAAATAAAAGCACTGGGCACATGGATTATATAAATCAGAAAAGGGGTGGTAAGTATGTGATTATGATTAGAAACACAAAACAACTGACTTCATTTTTTATTTAATTTTAATCACAAATCATTAATCTTGCAAAGTTTTAAACATTAAAGAACCAGCCTGCCTCGATCCTACTGTATCCCTAGGATTGACACACTTTGGTGTGTAGCTTTCCAAAACTTTTCTATGGACCTACAAACATATTGTCCGTGGAAATATGCACTATCAGGATATAGAGATTTCTCCTATTCGTTCTAACATTTTAACAGTCTTCCTAAAGAAGCGACTTCTGAAAGTATTATAAAAAACAAACAAACAAAAACCTCCTCTGTTCCCCAAACCTCAAGTGGGGAGGCGGGGGGAAAATGCTCAAGTCGAGGAATACAGGAGGAAACTTAGGCTTTCAGGGAGGTGTATGGGACTGAGGCCTAAAGGCTTCGTCAGAAAAGTCATTGTGGATAAAACATTCATCCTCACACGCCATTACAGGCACCGACTCCCCTTCCTCACAACCCCAAATCGAAGACCTCTCTCTTTTGGAGAGCCGATTGGACGACTGGTCCCAGCGCTTTCCTTAGGCTGTCCGTCTACTGGCTCCAGATTCGTTCCTTCCGTTTAACCGCCCGATCCCGCATTCCCCATTGGAGTCAAACCGCTGCCTCCTGGAGAAGCCCAACCTACCGCGCGCTTCCTGCTCACTGGCTCAGTGAGACGCCGCTCAGAAGGGGAAACCCATCTCCCACATTCCGATGGCCCAAGGGCCGATCAGTCGGCAGCTCAAGGCACACCCAATTGGCCTATACACAAGCCAGTCAAAGTCTTCGGCTGCACAGCTCCAAAGAACCTACAGGGATTAAAACATCCCGCCCCCTGTCCTTCTATTGGTTGACCTGATCCACCGCTGCCCCTTAACTATCCCCCACCCCGCGGTCCATTCATTTCACACAATAACGGGCCCAAATGGAGTCAGTTCAAGACCTACTATGGGTAGATAAGACTGTCTGCCACTTACCCGGGATTGAGAGTGATCACTCACGCTAACGTCTGCCCTGTTCCTGTTTGGTGAGGCCGCACCACTAGCCACCACCGCCGCCGCCGCCTTCTGCGCAACGCCAACCGCCCGCCAAAACGGATCCTTCCCTGCGCCTGCGCAACCTATTCTGGGACCGGACCGTTTTTTCTCCGCCCACTGCGCATGCGCAAAGCTAGGACCAACTCCCGCCAACACGCAGGCGCCGTAGGTTCACTGCCTAGTCCTGCCCGCCATTTCACGTGTTCCCAGAGGCAGGTGGAACTTCTTAATGCGCCTGCGCACAATTCGCCATTTTGCTACACGTGCGGTCAACAAGCGTTCTTTGCAAAAAAACTGTGACCTCGTGGCTAACTGCTTATCTAATACATAGTGTTAATCATGCTTTGCCAAGCGACTTGACTGTAATATTTACGCGTGGAAGATTAAAAAGGCGTTAAACACCCCAGGTAGATTCAAACATGAATGATTGGTCGGTTGGCCAATCAGACTGGTTAACAATAATATTACTCGAGAACCAATTGACTCCAAGGGGTGGAGACGCGTAGAACGCCCAAAGGAATGACGTTACACAGCAATGTGGCACCACAGGCCAATAGTAAGGGGAAGCGATTTCAAATGTCCAATCAGAGCTGTCCCAGGGCGGAGTCTACCAATGCCGAAAGCGAGGAGGCGGGGTAAAAAAGAGAGGCCGAAGGTAGGCTGGCAGATACGTTCGTCAGCTTGCTCCTTTCTGCCCGTGGACGCCGCCGAAGAAGCATCGTTAAAGTCTCTTCTCCCTGCCGTCATGTCTAAGTCAGAGGTGAGTTAGGCGAGCTTTCCAACTTGAATTTTTTCCTCTCCCTTTCCTGAATCGGTAAGATGTAGCTTGGTTTCGTTCCTTGCCCCAGCCGATTCTACAGTTAACTTCGGTCGCTGCCCAGGCCTACCCCTCCCAAAGTTCAAGTCGCCATTTTGTCCTCTTGATCGCCATGAGGCCGCTCTCCGCCAACCATGAGTTATCACGCGGGACTTGCTACTCGTAGCAAAATTCTTAGGCACACAGGATCTTTGTCTTTTTTTAAACCTTGCCTTGGTGAGCGAGATTTCTGAAGAGCGGTTAGTCCCATTATGGAGATGGACCCCTCCCGCCCAAGCCTTTGCAACAAAGCGCGTGCGTCGGAAGACGACTAGAGGCGCATGCGCTTGCGATTTCCCAGCACTCCCAACCCCCAGCGTACTGCCTCCCTTGATAGGGAGAAGCACGTGGCTTGTTGCGACCTGAACGAACAATAAGTGCTAGGTACACAGTTGGTGTCTGGCTTTTTTTTTCCTTGATGGAAATTGTTTCGTGTTGTAGTCCATTTAACACTTCCCCCTTCCCCCACTCCAGTCTCCTAAAGAGCCCGAACAGCTGAGGAAGCTCTTCATTGGAGGGTTGAGCTTTGAAACAACCGATGAGAGCCTGAGGAGCCATTTTGAGCAATGGGGAACGCTCACGGACTGTGTGGTAAGAATTGGAACAAAGCAGTAAAATAGCCGATTTCCTTGGCATAGCTTGGTGCAGTCCTCTCTGAATGCTTATGAAAGTTGTTAGTAGCATTATGGTTAGAACTTTGTCGACAAAGGAACATTCTGCTTTGATTTTAAAAGCTACCTGTTAAATCTAGGGTAGTGGGAAACTGAACCGCTTTTTATAAAAGGCTGGTGTAAAGTTTCCTATTGCCCTATTCAAAGTTATGACAAAAGCTTCTGCGGTCAGACTTTGTGTTACATAAATTAACACTGTTCTCAGGTAATGAGAGATCCAAACACCAAGCGTTCCAGGGGCTTTGGGTTTGTCACATATGCCACTGTGGAGGAGGTGGATGCAGCTATGAATGCGAGGCCACACAAGGTGGACGGAAGAGTTGTGGAACCAAAGAGAGCTGTCTCAAGAGAAGTGAGTTGTTTTGTGTTGGGTTTTTTTTTCTCTTCAACTCATTTAGAGATGTGCTGTTATGGACTTAAGATTCAGGAGTTTTCTAAACTTACCAGAACAATGTTTGATTTGAATATAGGGTTTGCTAATCTAAACCTGTGGTTTTCCTCCTATTAGGATTCTCAAAGACCAGGTGCCCACTTAACTGTGAAAAAGATATTTGTTGGTGGCATTAAAGAAGACACTGAAGAACATCACCTAAGAGATTATTTTGAGCAGTATGGGAAAATCGAAGTGATTGAAATCATGACTGACCGAGGCAGTGGCAAGAAAAGGGGCTTTGCCTTTGTAACCTTCGACGACCATGACTCCGTGGATAAGATTGTCAGTAAGTATCCGATAGTGGCATTTAGTAAGGGTTCCACAATCCATGTGTCATTCTAAATCCTGAGACCATGTGTCTGTATTTTTTTTTTAGTTCAGAAATACCATACTGTGAATGGCCACAACTGTGAAGTTAGGAAAGCCCTGTCAAAGCAAGAGATGGCTAGTGCTTCATCCAGCCAAAGAGGTATGCTTGTTGCTTAATTAAACCTGATAGGTAACTTTGAGATACTCAGGTATAAATGATTTAATGCTTAAACTTCATTTCTTAAGGTCGAAGCGGTTCTGGAAACTTTGGTGGTGGTCGTGGAGGTGGTTTCGGTGGGAATGACAACTTCGGTCGTGGAGGAAACTTCAGTGGTCGTGGTATGTATGGTTTATGTACATGTAGTTCTGACTTAACACCATCTTTGCTACGTAGATTTTACAGTATGGGAAGTGCATTCAGAATGTCGCTTTCAGTGCAAGTCATACTTAAAACTTGAAACTTTTTCTTCCAGGTGGCTTTGGTGGCAGCCGTGGTGGTGGTGGATATGGTGGCAGTGGGGATGGCTATAATGGATTTGGTAATGATGGTAAGTTTTTTAGGACTAAGTAGAGAAAAAATCCTGGCAACCTGGATCTTTAGAATAGGTTGATAAGAGACTAAAATTCTGGTGCATGACAAACTCAACCTTGCCCATAACACGCATGCTGTGAGCAGGCCTTCAGCCATTACACTTGCACAAGTTTTCATTGTCAAATACTTTTGTCTTATTGAGAAGAATTGTATTCTTGTAGGTGGTTATGGAGGAGGCGGCCCTGGTTACTCTGGAGGAAGCAGAGGCTATGGAAGTGGTGGACAGGGTTATGGAAACCAGGGCAGTGGCTATGGCGGGAGTGGCAGCTATGACAGCTATAACAACGGAGGCGGAGGCGGCTTTGGCGGTGGTAGTGGTAGGTATCCAGTGATCCAAGTACTTGGTGTGACAGCTAGATTAGCCTTTTAGAGCTTGGGTTCTGGTGCTGTTCAAAGCATTGTGTGGTACACTGCATGGTATATTAAAAATAAATGGGCTTGCTATGCTACCTCCTCCTAGCTTTAAGCTGGGGCCGCCTCACTCCCAATTAGTAGAGATAAGTGGATAGTATTGTCTGAGTTAGATTAGTATCATAGAAGGATTTAGTATCTTAACTCCTTTGGGACCTTAGGCGCTTAGTTGATGTATCCAAGATACTTCTGCTTGCCGTGGCCCTGGATCCATGAAGGCCTTCAAGGCTGTAGAATATGCTTGAGCCACTATGAAAATCTCTTTATTTTATGTCATGGTGAGTTAGGCCAGTTTTCTTTTTATTACTGGATTATTCAACTGAATGCCTTTCCCAGAGAATGAAATGCAAGGATTGGAGTCACTATAGTTTGGGAGAAAGGAAGGCAGATAACTCAACCTTATTATTCTGACCACTAAACAGAATTGGAAACTAGCATCATCCTCAGGTAACAGACGAAGGCCCTCTTTCCCATTCATAGGAAGCAATTTTGGAGGTGGTGGAAGCTACAATGATTTTGGCAATTACAACAATCAGTCTTCAAATTTTGGACCCATGAAGGGAGGAAATTTTGGAGGCAGAAGCTCTGGCCCCTATGGCGGTGGAGGCCAATACTTTGCAAAACCACGAAACCAAGGTATGGTATCTGTGTAATTTGGGATCATGTAAAAAAAGTTGTGTCTGTAGCTACTGCTGGGAAGAAAGCCCTTTAACTGCTATGTCTAGGCACCAAAACGTTTACAGTTTAGAACCTTCAGAAAGTGATAATTTGATCACATTTTAAAAATCATGGGACCCCTTTACCACCTCCCTTGGAGTAGGGGCCATTTTTTAATGGCCAGACACTTGAATTTAACTTTTATTATCTCAAATATGAAAACATTGTATTACTGTTGGCACTTCGAAACTTTAAAAAAGAAATTGTACTCTTCAGGTGGCTATGGCGGTTCCAGCAGCAGCAGTAGCTATGGCAGTGGCAGAAGATTTTAATTAGGTAAGTAAGCACCTTTTTGTGTGTTGTTGACATAATTTTTTAAATTGCTGATGAACCCAATAACCCTAATGTAGCTGAGCAGTGCAACATAGTTAACATTATAATTGCAGTAATTGTGGATATAAAGTTAATATTCAGATCAGCAAAATTTGTGGGAAGCAAACTTGATATTGGATTGTAGCCTTGAGTCTTAATATGTTTAGATTAACAACTTTATTCCATATTGTTCAACAGGAAACAAAGCTTAGCAGGAGAGGAGAGCCAGAGAAGTGACAGGGAAGCTACAGGTTACAACAGATTTGTGAACTCAGCCAAGCACAGTGGTGGCAGGGCCTAGCTGCTACAAAGAAGACATGTTTTAGACAAATACTCATGTGTATGGGCAAAAAACTCGAGGACTGTATTTGTGACTAATTGTATAACAGGTTATTTTAGTTTCTGTTCTGTGGAAAGTGTAAAGCATTCCAACAAAGGGTTTTAATGTAGATTTTTTTTTTTTGCACCCATGCTGTTGATTGCTAAATGTAATAGTCTGATCGTGACGCTGAATAAATGTCTTTTTTTTAATGTGCTGTGTAAGTTAGTCTACTCTGAAGCCATCTTGGTAAATTTCCCCACAGTGTGAAGTTAGAATTCCTTCAGGGTGATGCCAGGTTCTATTTGGAATTTATATACAACCTGCTTGGGTGGAGAAGCCATTGTCTTCGGAAACCTTGGTGTAGTTGAACTGATAGTTACTGTTGTGACCTAAAGTTCACCATTAAAAGGGATTACCCAAGCAAAATCATGGAATTACTGGTTATAAAAGTGATTGTTGGCACATCCTATGCAATATATCTAAATTGAATAATGGTACCAGATAAAATTATAGATGGGAATGAAGCTTGTGTATCAACCATTATCATGTGTAATCAATAAACGATTTAATTCTCTTGAATGAAATGACAACTGTATGGATTTGGGACTGGCAGAGATTTGGACTTTCCCTACCCACTCCCCCTGATGATGTTGAATGCTTCTATCACAATTCAAGTTCAAAGCTCTGCCAGAGAATAGAAACTAGCTGCTGGCTAATGCCGCTCCATAAATCCACAGATTTGAAGTGTTTGGGAGGCCTTTTAAAAATAAGCAATATCAGAAAGTATTTTAATGAACATAAAGATAGGCTTACATTAAAGGAAAACTGCAGTTTGACTGGGTTCTGTTTGGGTGGGCCTTCAGAGGTTTTATCAGTTAACTATACTAATTAATTTGGAGATGAAAACCATACCAATAGAAACTAAATTTTTCTACGTAATTTCATGTTAACTGCAGTTTCCCTTTATGGCACAAGGTCACACAACCTACCTAAAATGTTAATTGTATAGAAAATGATTTCTAAACCTTTAACAGTTGATATCTGATAATGTGTTATTTGTACATAGATTCTTTTGAGCCTTACCTTTGGTGCTCTCAATTTCAGTGCTATTGTACCTAGTAGCATAGAGATTTGTTTATCAATAGTACTGTATTTTCCATCCCATGGGTGTGTTGGAAGTTTGGGGAGGAGGGTGGTGGGAGGTGGGTGGGAGGTGGTGGTGGGTGGGAAAGCATGGGTGATAGTCCATGATACTGGCTGAGTTTGCAATAGCAGGTGGAACCCTAACTATTGAGGGAGTTTGCAGATACCTCAGGATTCGTGACAATGCCTTTAAAGATCCAGGAGAGATGTTCAGCTACTAGGAACTGCTAGCAAGTATAGCGCGAATGGCTCCGAGCTCAGACACTCTACAGCTGAGAGTAGACACTTGTGGTATGTGGAGTACAGATAAGCCAGGGGCAGGCCACGGCGCGCTCCATGAAAGCTAGGAGGGAGTGAAATTTCAGTGATCATCGCAAGGAAGGAGGCAGACAAGAGTAAGGCACACCTGACTCTTAGGACTAGCAGTCAGAACCAGGAGGAAAGGTTTTATTGCTATGCGGGTAGGTAAGAACAGATTTTACTTACATCCATATAGTTGGTTAAAGTCCAGTTTTCTGTTAAACATTTTTCTTAATATATTGAGCCAAAACTAGTCCAGTTAAGCTGAACTTGGTTTTTCTGGAGATGAATTGTTTTAAATTGACACCCTATTGGTGGCTCCCAGTTGAAGGAAGTGAGCACATTATTTGTACTGTGAATATAAATTTTTGCCCTTTTATTTATCTTCCTTTGACCCATTTCCTTAAAATAATGGCTCAAAGTAATAGACTCTTCCCCAAATGGTGGGGGGATGGGTGGGCTATTAATGGGAGGTATGGGGGGTTTAGCTTGAGATGGGACTTGGTCTTAGAAGAGAGCTACTTCTAAAGGCTGTTTACTTTTCTAGGGAGGAGCCTGCTACTAGTCTTATCAGCTCTTAAAAACAGAAACTCACCTGTCCAAGTTCGTGGCAGAAAGGTAAGTTTTTTATAAGTTAGTGGTCAGCAAAAGAATGCCCTGCATTCCCAAAGTAAAAAGGGAGAAGGACAAGCTGTACGTCAAATCAAAACATTTTGTAATCTCATCCAATTGCAAAAAGTTACTGGTAAAACCAGATATTCCCAGTAGTGACAGTGGATATAATTGTGTAGTCATTCATCTCTGCTTATGTAAATACTTTATAACCTCTTTTGCCTTTTGCAGGAACGTCCTTGTGAAGACCTTTATCTGAGCCACTGTACTTCGTTATCACTGCCGTGCAGTTGACATGAGCTGTTCTGCAGCTCAAATTCCATTTTGTAAATGGGGTTTTTTGTTTTTTGTTTTTTGTTTTTTTTTTTTAATAAACTGTATTTAACTTAGTTCTGCTTGTTTTGTCCTTCTTTGTGATATCTGTGGTTAATAACGTTGAAATTCAGGTTAGAGAGGATATGGTTGGTTACAATGTGAATTGCTATATTTAAATTCATCCCATTCAACTTTATGGTTTAATGAAAATAGAAATGGGTTTTCACTGCTGGAGTAATTTTTGGCTCATTATAATAAGTAAACTTTACTGTTGATCCAATTGAGCATGTCCTTTTTCTAGCTCCCCTGGCAAGGGAAAATCAAGTTGTAGCACTGCCATTGAGCTCAGTAGGTCTCTATTGGGACTTACGCTCACCATCTGTTGCAGAAGGACATAATGGATTTCATCTTTGGCAAACAAGTTGGGTTTATTGGTCAGCTGTCTCATACTAAAGTAGAATTACCAAGCCAGGAGTAAGAAAGTAAACTGAATGGGAGGCAAGACTTAGCTTCTCAAAGATAGCCTGAAAATGTAAGGGCTATTTTGGAAGCAATGATTGTACCCTCTAGCAAATGCTTAGGTTTTTCTGTGTGTGTGTTTGAGATGAAGTGTCCCTCTGTCACCCAGGCTGGAGTGCAGTGACAATCTTTGCTCACTGCAACCTTTGCCTGCTGGGTTCAAGCAATTCTGACTCAACTTCCCATGTAGGTGGGACTAGAGGTGCCCAGCTAATTGTATTTTTAATAGAGACAGCGTTTCACCATGTTGCCCAGGCTAGTATTGAACTCCTGGCCTTAGGTGATCTGCCCACCTCAGCCTCCTAAAGTGCTGAGATTAGAGCTGTGAGCCACTGTGCCTGGCCACTTAAATGTTTCTGATATTTTCAAGGAAAGTTTATCCAGCCTCAGTTTTTTTTTTTGTTTTTTTTTTTGAGACGGAGTCTCGCTCTGTTGCCCAGGCTGGAGTGCAGTGGCCGGATCTCAGCTCACTGCAAGCTCCGCCTCCCAGGTTTACGCCATTCTCCTGCCTCAGCCTCCTGAGTAGCTGGGACTACAGGCTCCCGCCACCTCGCCTGGCTAACCAGCCTCAGTTTTGAACCTAACAAAAGTGGAGGTAGAATTATTGGGAAAATTTTGCCTCTTTAACACCCATGCTGTTTTGAAATAACTATGTGGGATTAAGTTCCATCAGCCTTGTGGTACTTGGAAGTAGTGTCAGGGTCTCAGTTTGTGACTTGGCATTTGCCAGAGGTTTTATTGTGGACAAGCATATTTCCTTGAAGGGAAAGGACAACTTGAGGATAGTAGTTTCCTAAAAGCATGCCTATTGAAGAGAAACATTGTTTCATTCCATGTACTTTGCTACATACTTCATTATATGTGATTGTGAAAAGTAAATTCCATATTTTCTGAATCGGGAAATAGGCTCAAGGTAAAATCCTGGCCCAAGTTCCTGCAACCACTGGACCATGTAACCCAGGTTGCTCTATTTTCAAACTTATGTTCCACCTTGTTTAGGTCGGCACACCAAACGTGTGTGTGCGTGTGTATGAGATGGTCTTACTAGTGATTTTCATGAGAGCAGGGGGATTGTCTGTATCTGACCTCTCTTAGGTGAACTAATTAAATTTCTGAACAGCTAGCCCAAGCCCCTGCCCTTTGCAACTTGAAACGGGGAGACAAAATGGCTGGGTGCAGTGGCTCATGCCTGTAATCCCAACACTTTGGGAGGCCGAGGCGGGCAGATTGCCTGAGCTCAGGAGTTCAAAACCAACCTGGGCAACACGGTGAAACCCCGTCTCTACTAAAAAATACAAAAAAAATTAGCCGGGTGTGGCGGCGCATGCCTGTAGTCCCAGCTACTCAGGAGGCTGAGGCAGAAGAATTGCTTGAACCGGTGAGTCAGAGGATCGCGCTACTGCCCTCCAGCCTGTGTTACAGAATGAGACTGTTTCCCCACCCCCCAAAAAATACAAAGATTAGCAGGGCGTGGTGGCGCGCACCTGTAATCCCAGCTACTCTGGAGTCTGCAGGACAATCACTTGAACCTAGGAGGCAGAGGCTGCAGTGAGCGGAGATCATGCCACTACACTCTAGCCTGGGCAACAGCAAGACTCCATCTCAAAAAAAAAAAAAAGAAATGTGGAAACATTGCCAGGCACAGTGGCTCACACCTGTAATCCCAGCACTTGGGGAGGCCTAGGCAGGAGGGTCACTTGAGGTCAGGAGTTCGAAACCAGCCTGGCCAACATGGTGAAAACTGTCTCTACTAAAAATGCAAAAATTAGCTGGGCGTGGTGGCAGGTGCCTGTAATCCCAGCTACTTGGGAGGCTGAGGCAAGAGAATCGCTTGAACCTAGGAAGTGGAGGTTGTAGTCAGCCAAGATCCTGCTGCTGCACTCCAGCCTGGGCAACAGAGGAAAGACGCTGTCTCAAAAACAAAACAAGAAAAAAACAATGTGGAAACATTGGATGGCTCATGACTATGATAGCACTTTGGAAGGCTGAGGTGTGCAGATTGCTTAAGCCCAGGAGTTCGAGACTAGCCTGACCAACATGGTGAAACCCCCTCCCTACTAAAAATACAATATTTGCCAGGCATGGTGGCATGTACCTTTAATCCTAGCTACTCAGAAGGCTGAGGCGGAAAGACTGATTGAGCCTGGGAGGTTGAGGTTACAGTGGGCCGAGATCAGCCCACTGCACTCAAGCCTGGGCAACAGAGTGAGACTCCATCTCAAAAAAAAAAAAAAAAAAATAGGAAGCGCTTCAAGTTGTTTTCATTCCAAAACTTAGGCTAGAGACCACGTTCCATATCTCCCTAATCACTGTGTTGCTTTTAGGTCTCAGTATCTGTGGTGCCCATTTTTGTTTGAGACAGTCTCGCTCGGTTGCCCAGGCTGGAGTACGGTGGCATTATCATGGCTCACTGTAGCCTCGAACTCTCAGGCTCAAGCAATCCTCTCACCTCAGCTTCCAACATAGCTGGGACCACAGGCATATGCCACTGTACCCACCCACTAATTTTTATTTTTTATTTTATTTTTTTTAGGGTCTCTCTATATTGTCCAGGCTGGTCTCAAGCTTCTGGGCTCATGCAGTCCTCCCACCTCAGCCTGTGGTGTCTAGATCAGAACTTGGATGTAAGGTTTTAATGTTGGAATGGAGCTAGTAAAATTGAATAAAAAGTAAACATAAAATATTCTGAAGAAGTAAGCTGTGTAACTCAGTGACTGGGAATATTGGAGACCATACAACTCCAAGCAAGGAGATTGTGTCGTGTCAGGGAGGTTTGACTGGACTTTGATATGGCTAAGGAATCTGAAACTTAGTCAATTATATTCTGTTTCAAGAAGAAACAAAATAGACTAATAAAAAATATCTAGGCCGCGCATGGTGGCTCACACCTGTAATCCCAACACTTTGGGAGGCCAAGGCAGGTGGATAATTTGAGGTCAGGAGTTCGAGACTAGCCTGGCTAACGTGGTGAAACCCCATCTCTACTAAAAATACAAATAATAGCCAGGTATGGTAGCAGGCACCTGTAATCCCAGCTACTCGAGAGGCTGAGGCAAAGAAGGTGGAGATTGAGGTTGCAGTGAGCCGAGATCACGGCACTGCATTCTAACCTGGGCGACAGAGTGAGACTCTGTCTCAAAAAAAAAAAAAAAAAAAAAGCCAGGCACGGTGGCTCACGCCTGTAATCTCAGCACTTTGGGAGGCCGAGGCAGGCAGAACACCTGAGGTCAGGAGTTCAAAACCAGCTTGACCAACATGGAGAAACCCTGTCTCTACTAAAAATGCAAAATTAGCCGGGCATGGTGGTGGATGCCTGTAATCCCAGCTACTTGGGAGACTGAGGCGGGAGAATCACTTGAACCCGGGAGGCGGAGGTTGTGATGAGCTGAGATCGCACCATTGCACTCCAGCAAGGGCAACAAGAGCATAACTCCATCTCAAAGAAAACAAACAAAAAGAAAAGGAGGGCCCCAAAACAAGAATTGGGTAGTGTTGGCTGGGTGCAGTGGCTCACTCCTGTAATCCCAGCACTTTAGGAGGCTGAGGCGGGCGGATCACCTGAGGTCGGGAGTTCGAGACCAGCCTGACCAACATGCAGAAACCCCCATCTCTACTAAAAATAGAAAATTAGACGGGCATGGTGGCACATGCCTGTAATTCCAGCTACTCGGGAGGCTGAGGCAGGAGAATCGCTTGAACCCAGGAGGCGGAGGTTGCAGTGAGCGGAGATCGCGCCATTGTACTCCAGCCTGGGCAACAAGAGTGAAATTGTCTCTCAAAAAAGAAAAGATCTGGGTAGTGTTTGTCTAACATAACAGGAGAAAACGTTTCACAGGAATGAATATTTTACTCCACTGTGGAGTGAGTTTTACCAAAGCTTGGGTGTGAAATCTTCTGAAATTTTGATGTATAAATTGCAGCCAAGAACAGCCCATTCAGTCTTCTGAGAGAACTCTGGCATATTAGGACCCAGGCTGAGAGGCAAGCAGGAGGGGAAGAAAAAAAGAAAGGCCTATGGGCATTCTGGGTTTTTTTGTGCTGGGAGGATTGAGAGAAAAGAGATGTAAACATCAGGAACCTTTGCATAGGGTGTTTAGCCAGTTTGGGCAGCTCTCCAAGCTCTACAAACAGGGCACCACCAGGGAGTGTGGGCTTCTTCAGATCATCCATGGCCCCTTACTCTGAAAAGGAGGTGAAGGTGGTAGATCCCCGTACTGCTCAAGCCCTTTTTTTTTTTTTTTTTTTTTTTTAGATGGAGTCTTGCTCTGTCGCCAGGCTGGAGTGCAGTGGCACAATCTCGGCTCACTGCAACCTCTGCCTCCCGAATTCTAGTGATTCTCCTGCCTCAGCCTCCTGAGTGGCTGGGATTACAGGCGTGCGCCACCATGCCCAGCTAATTTTTGTATTTTTAGTAGAGATGGGGTTTCACCATGTTAGCCAGGCTGGTCTCGAACTCCTGACCTCATGAGGAATGATCCGCCCACCTCAGCCTCCCAAAGTGCTGGGATTACAGGTGTGAGCCACCATGCCCAGCCTCAAGCCCAAATTTTATGGTACCTCTCATACAGAGCTCTGGGGGGGATGAAATGAACTTGGTAAGATTCAAACAGATAGCTATCTCAGCTTCATCACCCTCCCTCAAGAAGGAAGACACGTAAAAGGCTATTTCTGTAGCGCACTTTATAGACCAAAGCTTAGACGAGGTGGAGGCTGAAGACCTGAAAAGCTGAGTCAGGGAAGACAGATTCCAGCCCTCTGTCAAGGCAAGCCTCTTTGAACACACTTTGGAACTTCCAAACACCCGTTCCCATTGTCATCCTCTTCTGGTCTAGAGAACTCAGCTCCTTCTGGGTCTCAGGGTTGGGGAGTACCTTTATCAGAAGGGAATGAAGGAAATCCCATCACCAGTTCCACCCCTCTAGGCCAGCTCAGTCTGTGGCCTCCATCTTGGTGCCCCGGGGCACCAGGAAGATGGTCCCATCGGCAGCCTGTTGCAGCGCGTACTCTTCAGGAGAGTAGCTGTTGCCTGATTCATCCCGAAGGTGCTGGAAAATGTCACGATACAGCTCTGTCAGCTGTTGGCGCATGACCTCCAGGGTCCGGTCTGCCTCCCCGCGGGCCCTGAGAAGCCGCTCGCGTTCACTGCTCAGCCGCTCCAGCTCCCGCTCCAGCTGCACGATGGTTTCCAGCTTCCTCTTGCGGCAGTTCTGGGCTGCCACCTTGTTTTTGCCCCGTCGTCGGATGTCCCGGACTAGCGCCAGCTGGCTCTCTGTCAGCGGGTACCTCGCCAATAGCTCATTAAAGTCATCTACTGGCAAGTTAACGATCTTGTCCGTAGGAAAAGGAATCTTCATGGCCAAGGCCCGACGTTCATCCCGACTCCCTGCCTCCCCCCGTGCAGTGGGCTTAGCCCGCACAGGGCCTGAGGAGGGCTCTAAGGCCAAGGGTGTCTCAGCAGCTGGCAAGGTATAGTTGGAGTGGGCCAAGGAGTTGGGCATGAGTGAGTAGGGGTACTCCACTGGGTACATCTCCACATACTCGCTGCGCCGCCGACCACCCTCTGTCCCCTCCAGCTCAAGAGATTCAGCATCACTATAGTTGAGGGATAATCCTGAGTCGGATTCTGGGTCTTCTTGGGGCTTAGGTGGCCCCACTGGCAGCCCAATGTCCAGGAGAGCTAAGGGGTCTTGGAGTGGCTCACTGAGCAGGCCTGAGAGGCCCAGTGGCTTGGAGACTGGTATGGCCATGTTGCCATAGGAGTATGGGGCGTCTGGGACATGGGATGTGGATGCTGGGAGCTCATAAGGTGGTGGAGGAAGTGGGAAGCCAGCATCTGGGTGGATTGAGCAGGGGCAGTAAGCTGTGTGTGGTGGAGGTCCAAGGTATGAGGCTGGGGCTTGGGGCTCAAACGATGGCTCACTTGGAGCATTTAGACCCTGCAAGGAAAGACACAAAGAGATGTGGAGACAGACTAAGGAAGAGAAACCAACACTCTCTCAGGACCAAGCTGGATTCTTCTGAAAGACCCAGTGAGATAGTAACAAGGAAACAAAGTTGCCATAATCATTGGAAGCTTCTTCCAAAGTTCTGATACAGTTGTTTCAAGAATAATGCAGCTTAAGGCCAGGAGCGGCTCACGCCTGTAATCCCAACACTATGGGAGGCCAAGGCAGCAGATCACCTGAGGTCAGGAGTTCGAGACTATCCTGGACAACATGGTGAAACCCCCATCTCTGCTAAAAATACAAAAATTAGCCGGACATGGTGGTGAACGCCTGTAATCCCAGCTACTTGGGAGGCTGAGGCAGGAGAACTGCTTGAACCGTGGAGGTGGAGGTTTAAATGAGCCAAGATGGTGCCACTATACTCCAGCCTAGGCGACAGAGCAAGACTCCATCTCAAAAAAAGAAAAAACCAAAAACGCAGCTTTAGCAAGAATGGAAGTCACTGAGGTTGGACTGCAGAAAAGTCTACCTAATGCTGGAACAATTATGAACTCTCCTTGGAAAAGCTCTTACCCGGTTGAAATGGCTCATGTTCGTCCAGGTGTGGTGGCTCAGGCCTATAATCCCAGCATTTTGGGAGGTCACCGTGGGCAGATCACGAGGTCAGATCGAGCCCATCCTGGCTAACACGGTGAAACCCCCCGTCTCTACTAAAAATACAAAAAATTAGCCGGGTGTGGTGGCGGGTGCCTGTAGTCCCAGCTACTCAGGAGGCTGAGGCAGGAGAATGACCTGGGAGGCAGAGCTCGCAGTGAGCCAAGATCATGCCACTGTACTCCAGCCTGGGCACCAGAGCGAGACTCCATCTCAAAAAAAAAAAAAAGAAAGAAAGAAATGGCTCATGTTCCTTTATTTCCTTCAGGAAGTCAAAGCCTTATTATTCAAGATGACCCCTCAGAACCCTTTCCTGCTGCAGTTATCTAGGGTCAAAGGGTCAAGTTCAGATCCTGGCCATGCCCCAGATGCCCAGCAGAGGGAGCTGCTGTGTGGGAAGAGGGCCTAGGGCAGATCCTGAGGGTGCTAGACATGGTAGCAGGGCAGTAAAAGGGGGCGGGCTGGGGGCTAAGAAGCACCTTGGGGAGCCAGCACAAACTCTGCCGTCTCCTCTTCAGTCCCTCTGTCCCTGCCCAGGTGCAGTGAGAAGTAGAGAACGTGCTAGAAACAAGGCCCCCAACCCACATCGGGGAGCCACCCTGCTCCAGCCCAGCTGGGGACAAAGGCATCATTGTTAAGCCAACAGACACCCCTTTGTCCAAGTAGCAGGAAGAGAGGACCCTGGCATAGTCCAACTCCCCTTCCTGAGGCCCCTGAACTACTGCTCTGCTACCTGGAGTAAACGGACCCAGTTGCCAAGGGCAGGCAGAGGTAATGAGGGAAGAAGATGGCAGGATCAGAGAGCCAGGTCAGAAGAGAAGAAGGTGAGCAAGGGAAGGAGAACAGGAGGTGGGATAGAGAGAGATGTGAGTCAAGTGGCTGCTGAGAGAGCATACACTCCTGATCAGATCATTCCCTCCCCACCACTGCTCCTCCACTCCTCCTCCACTCCTCCTCCTCAATGTTCCTCAATGTCTTCCATCCAGATCTTTCCCAGCTCTTCCTTTCCCAGTGCCTAGAGCATTACCAGCCCTGAGCCCTGCTTGCTCCCGCCCTCTGCCTCAGTCCAGGTCAACTCCCAGCTTCTCTTCTCTGACACACGCTCTCCCCACCCTATCCCGCCCTTACTCACCTGCAGCTCAGTGATGGACATGATCTCTTGCCAAGTCAGTTCCATCTCTCCTAGCTCTGAAGTGGACAGCTGTATCACTCTGTTCCTGCTCTGCTGGGGAGGACACGGGGACATCCTACTGGGCCAGAGTCTGGTCCAGGTTCCTGGAAAGCCCAGATGGCTCTAGAAACCTGTGTCAAAGGAAAAGAGGTGTTAGAGCTACACCTGCTAGGATCTGCAAGTTTGCACTACCTCCTTGGAGGGGCTCCCTCCAGCTTCCCCTGAGGGAAGGAGAGACTGCCTCCTCCCCATCCTCACTCGTGCTGGACTCATCAACAATCCCTTAAGATGGAAAATCTTTTCCTGTGGTGTGATCTCCACCTCACCAACTATGGCCACAGTCAGTTCCTTTGGTAGCACAGAAGGTCTTTACCCTTTTACCAGGCAAAATGCCCACTCTTTCCCCTACTTTTTACTCCCCCAAACTGTTTTCTCGGCTAAGGGCAGAGTCAGATCTTCTGTTTTTCTGTTTTCCTGTATTTTGTTTTTCATTTTCTAGGGCAACATCAGGGGTCACCCTGCTTTCCTCCTCTGTCCTCAGTTTTAAGTTCTCAGCCTTTTCTTTCCAAGATGATGACAGTATATGCTTCAGGATCCCCAAGAGCATGTTGTGGAAAGAGCCAAGCAGACAGCCCCTCCCCCTCTCCAAGATATGGCCCAGGCCTGGTGGCTGATAGCAGCTCTGCCCTCTCCTCCTATCCTGGCCCTGGGCTTCCCTGCCTGGGCCAGATAAGAGGTTTATCAGCTGCAGGCGGCAGAGACACAGAAGGAATGGGCTCTGGAGACACTGGACTTCTGTCCTGTGTCCTCACAGTGTCATTTGGGCCATACCTTAACCCATACAACCAGAAGTGTTTCCTCTTCTGAGGTAATACAACAACCTTAGTAAAGACTTAGTAAGCACTTGTTAAGAACTAAGCTTGATGTTGCAAGCTTAGTTTATAAGATTGGTTTTCACCAGGTGCAGTGGCTCAGGCCTCTAATCCCAGCACTTTGGGAGGCCAAGGCAGGTGATCACCTGAGGTCAGGAGTTCAAGACCAGCCTGGCCAACATGGTGAAACCCTGTCTCTACTAAAAATACAAAAATTAGCTGGGTGTGGTGGGGTGGTACATGTCTGTAGTCCCAGCTACTCAGGAGGCTGAGGCAGGAGAATCACTTGAACCCAGGAGGTGGAGGTTGCAGTGAGCTGAGATCGCGCCATTGCACTCCAGTCTGGGTGACAGAGTTAGATTCTGTCTCAAAAAAAAAAAAAAAAAGACTGGTTTTCACAAAGATTCTAAAGGTACATCAGAAGCTGAGACTGAAGCTGATAAATAATAGCAGGATGAGGTCTAGAACCTGACTCCACTTGACTATAATTTCTTCTAGGCACCTTCCCTTCCTGCCACTGTATCTTCATACTCCAAACCTCTATTGGAAATCATCAGTATCAGAAATCATTCATCAATTCTCTCTGTGGAGTGTCAGTCTCTCTTTCTCCTTCTGGGCAATGTCTCCCTAGAGCCTTGAATACACACTGCCCTCCAGTCCCTTTTCTTTTGACCTGGGTTCTAGTTGCAGCTCTGCCACAAAGCAGCAGTGTGATGTTGAGCAAGCCATCTCACTTCTCTGGGCCTCTGTTTCCTCATTTGTAAAACCAGGGAGTTGGACAAATTGACCTTGGAGGTCCCTTTCTGCTTGGATAGCTTAGAATTCTCAGCAAACCCTCACCCATGTCCTTATCTTCTTCTCTCTGTCAGTCCCTCTCCTCATGCTACCTCCCTATTCCCTGACACCCACCTTCCTTGCATCTGTTTTCCCTGCCGTCAGCAAGAGACTCCAAGTAGATTTGGCAAGGTCTTCCTGATCTCTATGGTCAGACATTGTGTGTATGTGCACGCACACAGACATACCCTGCCACATTAGTAAAGGGAAGCAGGCTAGGACGAAAGAAACGTGGGAGAGGGGAAGCACTTTGGGAGGCCGGGGTGGGAGCATCGCTTGAGGCCAGGAGTTTGAGATCAGCCTGAGAAACATGGTAAAAACCCAGCTCCACTAAAAATGCAGAAATTAGCTAGGCATAGTGGCACACGTCTGCGGTCCCAGCTACTCAGGAGGCTGAGGTGGGAGGATCACTCGAACCTGAAAGGTCAAGGCTGCAGTGTGCCATGATTGTGCCACCACACTTGAGCCTGGGTGACAGAGCAAGACCCTGTCTCAAAAAAAAAAAAAAAAGGGCAGGTGCGGTGGCTCATACCTCTAATCCTAGCACTTTGGGAGGCTGAGGCAGGTGGATCACCTGAGGTCAGGAGTTTGAGACAAGCCTGGCCAACATGGTGAAACCCCCATCTCTACTAAAAATACAAATATTGGTCAGGCATGGTGGTGGGCATCTGTAAGCCCAGTTACTTGGGAGGCTGAGACAAGGAGAAGTGCTTGAACACAGGAGGCGGAGGTTGCAGTGAGCTGAGATCACACCACTGCACTCCAGCCTGGGCGACAGAGCGAGACTCTGTCTCAAAAAAAAAGAAAAGAAAAAGAAGGACAGAGGATAGGATTGTATGATCTCAAATTGCATGACCTTAGACCACTCACCACAAGGATGGCCCATCACAGCAATTTAATTTGGAATCTTCTCTTCGACTTACGACAAAATTAGTAGGAACTACAAATGATGCTTTTGAAAGAGTATCTCCCCTAGCCCTTGCCTCCATCCCCTTGTTTTATTGCCATCCCCAGAGATGGGAGTTGGTGTAGGCAACTCTGCCAGTGGGCAGAGTGGGTGGGCTGTTTATGTCTGTCCAGGATGCCATTTCAACACCGGAACCCCACCCTCTTCCACCCAGGTTCTGGCGGAAATTGCCCAAAGGCAAAGTGAATGGAGAAAGGGTTTAGGGGGCGGAGACAATGACTCTTGCCTCATAGTTCTTTACTCACCCCACCCCACCCCCGCATTTGTCTCTCCTTTTATCTTCTTGGATCTGACTCTAAGGTGCAGTACAAAGATCCTGCCCTAGGAGGCAGGAGACCTAGGTTCTCTGGCACTTGAGATACATGACCTTGCCAGGCGCGGTGGCTCACGCCTGTAATCCCAGTACTTTGGGAGGAGGTGGGAGGATTACCTGAGGTAGGGAGTTCAAGACCAGCCTGACCCACATGGATAAACCCTGTCTACTAAAAATACAAAATTAGCCGGGCATGGTGGTGTACGCCTGTAATCCCAGCTACTTGGGAGGCTGAGGCAGGAGAATCGCTTGAACCAGGGAGGCGAGGTTGCAGTGAACCGAGGTCATGCCATTGCACTCCAGCCTGGCCAACAAGAGTGAAACTCTGAATCAAAAAAAAAAAAAAAGATGCATGACCTTGGCAAATTGCTTCTCATTCAGTCCCTTCCCTAAATGGAGACAGGACTAGAAACCAATTGCTGTGAAAGGCCGTAGGTTGCATCTAGCTCAGGGAGTCACAAACTTCATTGTGTGCCACATTCACCTGGGCTACATGTAAAAACACAGATTCCTGAAAGCCACTTCAAATCTACTGAATTTAATTCATAGACCCAGGAATCAGCATTTTAAAGTGCCTCAGTGGCCGGGTGTGGTGGCTCACGCCTGTAATCTTAGCATTTTGGGAGGCCGAGGTGGGTGGATCGCCTGAGGTCAAGAATTTGAGACCAGCCTAGCGAACATGGCAAAATCTCATCTCTACTAAAAATACAAAAATTATCCAGGTCTGGTGGTGCACACCTGTAATCCCAGCTATCCAGGAGGCTGAAGCATGAGAATTGCTTAAACCCGCGAGGTAGAAGTTACGGTGAGCTGAGATCATGCCACTACACTCCAGCCTGGGCAACAGAGTAAGACTCTGTCTCAAAAAAAAAAAAAAGGGAAGCAAGGACAGGCAGGAGTTTGGAGGTGAGAGAGTTGAGGAGAACCTCTGGGAGAACCTCTGGATCCATTCCAACCAGCTTTTGGGTGCAGTAGCAAGTTTGTACCAGGTGGCAGGTGGAGCAGGATGCTTTTCCCTAGACACTCAAGGATGGGTGGTGTTCTATACACCAGGCATAGGTCCCTCTGGGTCTCCAGAGCCTACCTTTCAGAGGACAGCAGAGCTGGCAGGCAGTGGGATAGATCAGGGAGATAGAATTGGATCAAATAGAACACCATAGAGGGTATAGAAACTGGGGAGATACTGGGAAAGTGAAGTGGGCTTCCCTGTGTTCCCTTTCTTTTACAATAAGAAGCTCCCACTTTACAGTTCAGCTTTCATTTTGAGGTCACACAACCATCTTACTCTCACTGGGTTGTCTGTTCCTTCTCTTACTCCCCAACATTGTGGATTAGGTAGAAATGGGGTTGTCACCAGGGACTAAAAAGTCCATCCTCCTTACTCTTATCCTGGTGGTCCTACCCAGAAAGATTTTTATCACAATCCCTAAGTACTCACAGAATGATATTGGAGATGCATGCTTAGGAATACAGAGTGAGGACCATTTGGAGAGGGATAATGGAGAGAGGAATACATTTGGCCTTGGCTGCTGCCCCAGGGCTCTTAACTTCCTTAACAAGGGGGAACAACGAGAGGGGCTTGCCTCAGGATCCCTTTTCGGAGGCTTGTTTGACCACCTCACCTCTCCATGTGTCAATAGGTGCAGTGAAAGGATGAGGAGGGATTAGTAAAACATGGGATATGGGTTGGCAGGTAAGCAACTTATTAGAAAGATTAGGGAGAACTCCCAAAGAGAGAGACGCACACAGAGGTGAGACAGAATGAAGGGGAAAAAAAGGAGGGAGAGAGATTTGAGTATAGTGAGCTCAGTGCCCTGGGGACATGCATGACTCAAATAAATGTGTGAGAACAAAGGAGAGGGGGACAAGTTTCTGCTATCCTGTCACTTCATCCCTGGACCCCAAACTCCAGTCCTTTGCTACCGCTGTCTAGGGGACCCCAGCCCCAGCAGTTCTGATACCTCCTCTCTTCTCTTCCACTGCTTCCCAAGCCCCTATTTCCCAAGCAGCCAAGAGTTCCAGTTAGAAGCAACTATGCTGGGGTTGGGATGTCTCCCTTCTCCCTCCAGGTCCAGCTGATCTCTACTGCCCCTGGGCACAGAGAAGAGAAAAGGCAAGGGAGGCAAGAACCCAGAGGCGATCTCCCATCCAACCGCCCCACCCTGCAACGCTTCTCAGAGGTTCAGATATCCAGTGTTTCCAATTCCTCAGCTTTCCCCAAACCTTCTCAGCTGCCTAGACAGGGCAGAGTAAAGGAATGGAGTTGGGGAAAGGGTAGACTATTGGTTCCCCCAGGGTAGCCCACCAGTTGAAGGATTCCTCCTGGCTACTCCCCAGTCCCTCAGTGGTGCCTTGCCTCGGGAGACCACTCTCTGGTCCCCATTCGCAGCCTCTATCCCAAGGATCCTAGAGCACCCAAGAAACCATTTAGGTCTTCTCCTAGAGGAGTTCCCAAATATATCAGATTCCTAAACCAGGAGCAATCTAAAAGTCTGAGGTCTCCTAATAACATACCGAAAGTTGGTTATTTTGCCCCCTCACCTCCTTCACCCTCCCCAGCCTGCCCCTTGGATACCACTGGAATCCTCCCCACCCACCCTGCCTTTCAGGCACCTGTGGCAGAGTCCCAGCGGAGTGAGGAAAGAGATGAGGCTCCCGGTGTTGTCTCTGGGGAGGCTGAGCCTGAGCTGACACTGCTGGACGAGGATCCCGGCTACCTTTGAGAATCTGCGAGGACCGCGCCCCGCCCCCGGGCCATTGCTGAGCCTTGAGTGTGGAGGTTCAGGCTGGGCTGAGCACAGGAGCCCCAAGCAGGCGCACCAGCGTCTGAAACCCTCGGCCTGAGTTCTCAGTCCTTCCTGCAACCCTCCCCTTTCCCCGTGGCTGTCCTCTCCTCCTGCCCCTTTCGGCCAAGAGAGGAAACTTGAGCCTGATGTGGTTTCTGCCCACACCCCGCCCCCACCTTGCTCCTGGCCAGCGGGGGCACACATGGCTCCGAGCCTCTCACAGCCCTCCTTTTCAGCCCAGGAGTCCAGCCAGGTCTGTGTTTCTCCCATGCGTTTGATGAATTCCAACTTGATGGTCCCCTCGAACGTGACCTTTAAACTTTATACAGGTTGTCGTCGCCTTGTGTCCCCACGACTCTCCTAGGGATGGGGAAACTGAGTCATATCAAGGTGGAAGACAGCTGAAGGTAAGGACCAGGTGTCTAGCTTACCAGCTGTCTAGGCAGATGGACGTTTAGGGAATAGCCTTCATTTAAGGAAAACCTGGACTCTGGGAACAAGGGCAGGGGAACTATTTGGAGGAGGAGGGGCAGCTGGCTGCTTTGATGTGTCCTTTCACCTGTAGCCTTCCCCCCTCCCCCCTCAGCCTCAGATGTCCTAGGACAAAGGCCTCTTTCTTGGCCAGGTTTTTGTCAGTGTGTGAGGGGAGTTAGGTGGGGGGCTGCCCAGCAAGGAGATTATTCACCTCCCTTAAAGGGGACCCCACATGTCCTTTGTCCTCCTTTCTCTCAGGCAAAGCACCCCAGCCACATGGCACCCAACTCTGTTAGGCCAGTAAGTACCCTTATCTTTTTTTTTTTTTTTTCCAGAAAGGAGTTCAGTCTGTCTCCCAGGCTGGAGTGCAGTGGTGTGAACATATTTCACTACAGTCTCAAACTCCCAGGCTTAAGCAATCCTCCCACCTCAGCCTCCCAAGTAGCTGGTTCGACAGGTCAGCGCCACCATGCCCAGCTAATTTTTTTTTCTTTTTTTTTTTTGTAGAAGTGGTGTCTCACTATATTGCCTTGGCTGATGTTGAATTCTTGGGCTCAAGCAATCTTCCCACTTTGGCCTCCCAAAGTGCTAGGATTACCGGCATGAGCCACCTCACGCAGCCCACTTATTCATCTTTTTGCCTCCAAGCTACACAACCAAAGCCCCAGGTCAAACCCATCTTTCTCCAGAGACTATGAGAAAAGAGCCTTTCTTCCTCCTAATTTGTAATGGCTTTCAGCTCTATATGTCTAGCTTCAATCCTGACATCTGCAGCTTACATTTTTTCTTCTTACGGTGTTCAAGTTAAATGAGAAACATCTAAAGACTGGGGAAGCAGATAGGTGCCACTCTGAGGCAGGACTGGCATTCAACAAGCATGCTCTGATGGAATTGCGTTTACTGTTAAAATAATGAAAATGTTCTGTCCTACTTGATAAAGGGCAGCTGCTGTGAGCCCTCTAAGTGTCCCCCACGACTCCACCAGCAGCCTAGTTCTTCTCTAAGATCCCCAACAACGCAGCAACACAACCATGGAAGTAAAGAGGCAATGCTAGTACCATAAGGAGTCTCCTGTGCTGCCTGCTTGTGCTGGAATTGGCCAATGCCCATGCCAAACCTATGGTTAAATGCTTTGAATTCCATCCCTATTCCAGTAGATCATGACTGCACATGCATGATCAAGGTAGGACAGGAGGCAATCCAATGACTTCATTGCATGTTACATGTGGGTTCAGAATCTCTTGAGACTTGGGCATGAATCTGGGTCACATAGGTAGGCTCTCAGATATAATTCTCTCATTTGCATACTTATTTGGGCCACTTGGAGGGGATGAAGAATGGTAACAGTCACATTTGTGGCTGACTATATAATGATATCAGGTTCTAGATAGTCAACAAACATTTATTGAATAAGAATTATCGCCGGGCGCGGTGGCTCAAGCCTGTAATCCCAGCACTTTGGGAGGCCGACACGGGTGGATCACGAGGTCAGGAGATCGAGACCATCCTGGCTAACACGGTGAAACCCCGTCTCTACTAAAAATACAAAAAAAAAAAAAAACTAGCCGGGCGAGGTGGCTGGCGCCTGTAGTCCCAGCTACTTGGGAGGCTGAGGCAGGAGAATGGCGTAAAACCCGGGAGGCGGAGCTTGCAGTGAGCTGAGATCCGGCCACTGCACTCCAGCCCGGACGAAAGAGCAAGACTCCGTCTCAAAAAAAAAAAAAAAAAAAAAAAAAAAGAATTATCAGTTCAGGATACTAGTGTTGCATAGACAATTATGGATAACACAAGGCTCATCATTCATTCATTCAACAAATATTTATTGAGTGTCTACTATGTTTCACATCCCAGGAACACAAAGATGAGCAAGAGAGTCTGTATCTTCAGTCAAGTCTAGTCAGGGAATTACATTAATAAGGTGTATATAATAAAATAAAATAAAATAAAATAGGCCAGACACGGTGGCTCACGCCTATAATCCCAACAGTTTGGGAGGCCAAGGCAGGCAGATCACCTGAGGTCAGGAGTTCAAGACCAGTCTAACCAACATAGTGAAACCCTGTCTCTACTACAAATACAAAAATTAGCCAGGTGTGGTAGCATGTGCCTGTAATTCCAGCTACTCAGGAGGCTGAGACAAGAGAATCGCTTGAACCCAGGAGGCAGAGGTTGCAGTGAGCTGAGATCGTGCCACTGTACTCCAACCTGGGTGACAGAGTGAGACTCTAGCTAAAAAAAAAAAATTGAATAAAAAAATAAAGGTATATATACAGTGCTATGGAGCAGAAGAGGAGATAAATTCTGCCAAGTGAAATTCAAGGAGGGCTTTACAGAGGAGATGACAATTAAGTTAGGCTGTGGAGAAAAGCTAGGAATTTCCCAGGCAGAGAAGGGGAAAAGAGTATTCCAAGCAAAGATGTGAAGGCATGGAGGCATAAAATACAGAGCAATACTTTGGGTTTACTAGGTTGGCGTATGAGATGGAAAGTAGGAGAAGATAAGCCTGGAAAAATTTGACAGGGGCTAAATTATACAATGTCTTGAGAGTCAATCTAGGGAGAGTATACTTTATCCTATAAACAATAGGGATTCATAGAAGTGTTTGAGGTCATCTACTACTTATTTGAGGGGACAGAAAGAGTCAAGTAGGATGTTCTAAGTGAAGAGACAGCCTTCCTTCACTAAGTGGACTGGCTAGGTGGAGATGTCTCTCCCATCTCACACTCACTCCTCTCCTACAGAAAAAGAGGACTTCACTGTGGTTCTCAGGCTGTGTCCTGCCTCCAGAACACCCTTTACAGCCCTCAAAGGAAGGGATGGTTCCTTAGCCCATTCCTCTCAGATTCCTGAAATCCAGACCAAACACCCTTCTACCTTAAGTCTCCTTTGTTTGATTTACAAATTGCAAAGCATTAGGAGCCAGCCTGAATGGGTTGGATAGTGCCTATGACTTGGTAAAGCAGGGATGTCTAAGGTTTTCCTATCCTCAAGATTCTCCCACTTCATCAAAGGTAGAAAGAGATGGAATACGATACGGAGAAAACCACGGCCACATATCTTTACTATTTTATCATTCTCCACGTATACTGCTAACCAACTCCCTGAAAGATTGACTTCTTGTCACACCTGGTCAACCCACCCCTACCCTCACCCTCATAACGTGTGTGTACACCACCAGCAGCAGCAGGTCAAGCCACAAGCAATGTTGCCAAACACCCCACTGAGTTATGCAACCAGCTTCCCGAGAAGGGCGGGGTGTGTAGAGGTGGAACCAGGGGAGGGCCATGGGTCCCAGAGGGAGCTGGCTGCCTTGCCTGCTTGCCTGCTGGTCTGACCGCAGTGGCCCCAGAGGGCGGGGGCAGGGCTGGCCCTTTATCAGTGCCCTGCAGGGTTGCACCCACCACCCCCTGGCTTCCTCTCTCAACAGACGGAAAGGGGAGGCAGCCACAGGGGGCAAGGGGAGGGCTGGGCGTTATCCTAGGCAGCAGAGCCGGGCGGTTACCCCAATGGTTGGGGGAGGTGGTGGAGGGGTCTGGGACCAAGGGAATAGCGAGGCCTCTCTTACTAAAGTAGCGAGGGGCCCTGTTATACACCGAGGCTCAGATGGTGGACTGGATTTCCTAAAGCATCTAACTCATTGCTCCTTGTGTTCCAGTTTGGGTAAGGATAGGATTTTAAAAAGTCTTTTAGGAGGTTTCTTTCCTCAGATAAGAATTTTTAGACGACTGACTCAGGAATTAAGGGGAGACTGAAGCCCATTCTCAGGACAAAAGGGTTTGGGACTTTCAAGGGAGTTGGATGCAACTGAAGTTCCCATACCCTGGCATCTAAGAATTATGCCCTTTACCAGAGCCTAGTACTAACACCAAAATGGATGAAGGCTGATAGATAAGCCTAGCGTAGTCCAGAAGAAATAATCCTACTTTAATTCTACTTTATTTATTATTATTATCATTATTATTATTATTTTGAGATGGAGCCTTACTCTGTCACCCAGGCTGAAGTGCAATGGCGCGATCTCAGCTCACTACAGCCTCTGTCTCCCAGTTTCAAGTGATTCTCTTGCCTCAGCCTCCCAAGTAGCTGAGATTACAGGCACCTGCCACCACGCCCGGCTAATTTTTGTATTTTTGGTAGAGACGGGGTTTCACCATGTTGGCCTGGGGCTTAATTCTAAATCTAGAAAGAGAAGTAGTTTCGTGGTGCATAATAAACCTTGAGTCTTAACACATGGGCTTGAGGCTGGGCACGGTGGCTCACACCTCTAATCCCAGCAGTTTGAGAGGCTGAGGCAGGAGAATCACTTGAGCCTAGGAGTTTGAGACTAGCCTGGGCAACATAGTGGGACCTTGGTTCTACAAAAAATTTTTAAAAATTTGGCCGGGCGTGGTGGCTCAAGCCTGTAATCCCAGCACTTTGGGAGGCCGAGACGGGCGGATCACGAGGTCAGGAGATCGAGACCATCCTGGCTAACCCAGTGAAACCCCGTCTCTACTAAAAAATACAAAAAACTAGCCGGGTGAGGTGGCGGGCGCCTGTAGTCCCAGCTACTCGGGAGGCTGAGGCAGGAGAATGGCGTAAACCCGGGAGGAGGAGCTTGCAGTGAGCTGAGATCCGGCCACTCCACTCCAGCCTGGGCGACAGAGCAAAACTCCGTCTCAAAAAAAAAAAAAATTAGCCGGGCATGATGGCGTGCACCTGTACTCCTAGCTGCTCAGGAGGCTGAGGTGAAAGGATGGCTTGAGCCCGGGAGGTTGAGGCTGCAGTAAGCTGTGATTGTGCCAGTGCACTCCAGCCTGGGTGATGGAGCAAAACTCTGTCTCAAAAAAATAAAATAGGCCGGGCGTGTTGGCTCACACCTGTAATCCCAGCACTTTGGGAGGCTGAGGCGAGCAGATCACTTGAGGTCAGGGGTTTGAGACCAGCCTGGCCAACATGGTGAAACCCCATCTCTACTAAAAATACAAAAATTAGCCGGGTGTAGTGGCACGCACCTGTAATACCAGCTACTCAGAAGGCTGAGGCAGAATAGCTTCAACCAGGAAGACAGAGGTTGCAGTGAGCCGAGATTGTGCCACTGCACTCCAGCCTGGGTGACAGAGCAATATTTCATAAATAAATAAATAAATAAATAAAATGAAATAAAAAGGCCATGCGCGGTGGCTCACGCCTGTAATCCCAGCACTTTGGGAGGCCGAGACGGGCGGATCACGAGGTCACGAGATTGAGACCATCCTGGCTAACACAGTGAAACCCCATCTCTACTAAAAAAAATACAAAAAACTAGCCAGGCGAGGTGGCGGGCGCCTGTAGTCCAAGCTATTTGGGAGGCTGAGGCAGGAGAATGGCATAAACCCGGGAGGCGGAGCTTGCAGTGAGCTGAGATCCGGCCACTGCACTCCAGCCTGGGCGACAGAGGGAGACTCCGTCTCAAAACAAAACAAAACAAAACAAAACAAAAAAAATCCTTGGGCTTCGTGTCGAGTGTGGTGGCTTGAACCTGTAGTGCCAGGTACTCAGGAGGCTGAGCCAGGAGGATCACTTGAGCCCAGGAGTTTGAGGTTACAGTGAACTGTACTCCAACCACTGTACTCCAGCCTAGGTGACAGAGGAAGACCCTATCTCTAAACAAACAAACAAACAAACTTGGGCTTGGGTCCTGGCATTTACTGGCTATGTAGCCTGGGTAACCCAACCTTTCTGTTTTTTTTTTTTTTTTTGACAGAGTTTTGCTCTTGCTGCCAGGCTGGAGTGCAATGGCACGATCTCAGCTCACTGCAACCTCCACTTCCTGGGTTCAAGCGATTCTCCTGCCTCAGCCTCCTGAGTAGCTGGGATTACAGGCGCGCACCAACATGCCCAGCTAATTTTCTGTATTTTTTTTAGTAGAGATGCGGTTTTATCATATTGGTCAGGCTGGTCTCTAACACCTGACCTCAGGTGAGCCACCCGCCTCAGCCTCCCAAAGTGCAGGGATTACAGGTGTGGGCCACCAAGTCCGGCCAACCCAAAGCTTCTGAGCTTTATTTCCTCACCTGGAAAATGGAGACAATGATGAGAATGCCAACTTAGTGAAGTTGTTAGGAAGATAAAATGGGATCAATACAAAAATTAGTCTGTTACTTATTAGATGAAAGCTTAGATACCTGAAGGCCAGAGTGACCCAAGGGCTTGAGGAACTTCGAATGCCCTATCTGGAGGTCAGACTCTGGTAGAGAGATGCTTGGGACAAACTGAAGCCAGTGAAGAGCCTGATTCTGGGGGAGAGCAAGAGCTAGGCTGCACCAGTGTTGGTGGGGAGGACTGGTGGCTAGACTTTCAGGAACTAGCCTGCAGGCCATGGCTCTCCCATCCCAGCACTACTGGGCGGGGCTAGTTCCAGCCACGCCATGGGCGCAGTGCCAGGCTTATGGGCTTCAGTCACCTTTCAGGAACCCCAGAACCTCCGCCCCACCTCACACTGTTGCAACCCTCTAAAGTGGGTGGAACTGCCTAGGAAGTCCCACCCTTTGCTCCTAGAGAATGGAAGGCCAGATCCCTGGCCGTTTACTAACTTCTTTTCACAGGCATCCTTCTCATTCCAGACCTCCATCTTTGCCCCTGCTGCTCCCCTCTACCTGGAATGCCTTCCTTGGCCCTTTCTACCAATCTGAGGCAATATGGAGTAGACGAGAGATCTGGGTTTGAGTCTTAGCTCAGCACCTAGCAGCGTGGACCTGGGCAAATTATCTAACCTCAATTTCCCCTTGGTAATGAGGGAGAACAGAGCTTCCATCACAGGTTGTGTAAGGGATCAGATGAAGCAATGCACATACAGTGCTTATACAGGAAATACATTAATGTTGGTTCCCTCCTTATAATCTACTCTCCAAGGAGAGTTCATTTCAAGCTCTAGGTCTACAACGCTCTTTCTGGCTACTTTCGCACATACACATAGTCCTCTTTAATTTATCTCTCTCTTTTTTTTTTTTTTGAGACAGAGTATCACTCTTGTCACCCAGGCTGGAGTGCAGTGGTGCAATCTTAGCTCACTGCAACCTCTGCCTCCTGGGTTCAAGCAATTCTCTGCCTCAGCCACCTGAGTAGCTGGGATTACAGGCGCCCACCACCATGCCTGGCTAATTTTTTGTATTTTTAGTAGAGATGGGGTTTCACCATCTTGGCCAGGCTGGTCTTGAACTCCTGACCTTGTGATCCACCTGCCTCGGCCTCCCGAAGTGCTGGGATTACAGGAGTGAGCCACCGTGCCCGACCAATTTTTGTAGAGATGGGGTTTCACCACGTTGGCCAGGCTGGTCTAACTCCTGACCTCAGGTGATCTACCACCCTCGGCCTCCCAAAGTGCTGGGATTATAGGCGTGAGCCACCACACCAGGCCATATTCCTCTTTTCTTTTCTTTCTTTCTTTTTTTTTTTTTTTTTTGAGGCGGAGTCTCGCTCTGTCGCCCGGACTGGAGTGCAGTGGCCAGATCTCAGCTCACTGCAAGCTCCGCCTCCCGGGTTCCCGCCATTCTCCTGCCTCAGCCTCCCGAGTAGCTGGGACTACAGGCGCCCGCCACCTCGCCCGGCTAGTTTTTGTATTTTTAGTAGAGACGGGGTTTCACCGTATTAGCCAGGATGGTCTCGATCTCCTGACCTCGTGATCCGCCCGTCTCGGCCTCCCAAAGTGCTGGGATTACAGGCTTGAGCCACCGCGCCCGGCCCATATTCCTCTTTTCTAAGTTATTTTGCAATTATATGTACCAGAGAATTAATAGCCTCATTTAAATATTTTTATATTTGGACCACATGATTTTGTGTTTCATTATATCATCCTATAATAGTATAACAGTAAAACGGTAATTTTTTTTTTTTTTACTCAAAAAAATAAAATAGGCCAGGTGCGTTGGCTCACACCTGTAATCCCAGCACTTTGGGAGGCTGAGGCGAGCGGATCACTTGAGGTCAGGAGTTTGAGACCAGCCTGGCCAACGTGGTGAAACCCCGTCTCTACTAAAATTACAAAAATTAGCCGGGTGTAGTGGCACGCACCTGTAATACCAGCTACTCAGGAGGCTGAGGCAGGAGAATCGCTTGAACCAGGAAGACAGAGGTTGCAGTGAGCCGAGATCATGCCACTGGCAAAAATGATATTGAACAAAATTTGTCTCAGGCACCATAGTACAATGGCTAAGAGCATGAGTTTCAGAGTCAGAAATGCCGGCACTCAAATCTTGGCTCTGAAGATGGGAACAATGGACACTCAGGACCACTGATGGCAGGGAGGGCTGAAAAACTACCTATTGGGTACTATGCTCATTACCTGGGTGACAGGATCATTCATACCCCAAACTTCAATGTCATGCAATATACCCATATGACAAACCTGTACCCTCTGAATTTAAATAAAAGTTGAGGCCAGGTAGGGTGGCTCATGCCTGTAATCCCAGCACTTTGAGAGGTCGAGGCAGGAGGATCTCTTAACTCAGTAGTTGAGACCAGCCTGTGAAACATTGTGGGACCCTTCTACAAAAGGGTTCTTCTACCAAAAAAAAAAAAATTATTTTTAATTAGCTAGGTGTGGCTGCATGCAACTGTAGTCCCAGCTACTCAGAAGGCTGCAGTGGGAGGATTGTTTGAGCCTAGGAAGTCAAGGTTGTAGTAAGCTGTGATCATGCCACTGCACTCCAGACTGGGCAACAGAGAGAGACCCTGTCTAAAAAAATAATAATAAATTATTATTATTTTATTTTATTATTATTATTATTATTTGAGACAGAGTCTCACTCTGTCCCCCAGGCTGGAGTGCAGTGGTGTGATCTCGGCTTACTGAAAGCTCCGCCTCCCGGGTTCACGCCATTCTCCTGCCTCAGCCTCCCGAGTAGCTGGGACTACAGGCACCCGCTACCACGCCCAGCTAAATTTTTGTATTTTTAGTAGAGACGGTGTTTCACCGTGTTAGCCAGGATGGTCTCGATCTCCTGATCTCGTATTATCTGCCCTCCTCGGTTTCCCAAAGTGCTGGGATTACAGGCTTGAGCCACCGCGCCCGGTCTATTATTATTATATTTTGAGATGGAGTTTTACTCTTGATGCCCAGTCTGGAGTGCAATGGCATGATCTTGGCTCACCGCAACCTCCATCTCCTGGGTTCAAGCGATTCTCCAGCCTCAGCCTCCCAAGTAGCTGGGATTACAGGCATGCGCCACGATATCCGGCTAATTATGTATTTTTAGTACAGACGGGGTTTCTACATGTTGGTCAGGCTGGTCTCAAACTCCCAACCTCAGGTGATCCTCCCGCCTCAGCCTCCCAAAGTGCTGGGATTACAGGTGTGAGCCACCGAGCCTGGCCCTAGGTTTTTTATTTTTTTTAGGGTCAGGGTTTGACTCCGAGGCTGGAATGTAGTGGTGCTATCATAGCTCACTGCAACCTCAAACTCTTGGGCTCAAGTGATCTTCCCACCCCGGCCTCCCAAGTAACTGAGACTACAAGTGCGTGCCACCACACCAGGCTTCACTGTGATGCCCAGGCTGGCCTCAGACTCCCAGACTCAAGCAATCGCCCAATCCTGGCCTTCCAAAATGTTGGGATTACAGGTGTGAGTCACTGTGCCTGGCCTTTCATTTTTTAAATAATCCACTCACTCCCCTTCACATCCAGAACTATAAACTTGCAGACATTGTTAACTTCCTTGTTCCTCTTGCCCTCCATAGAACTTTCTGGAAAAAAATCCAATTCTAGTTAAATCCAACAATTCAGCTTCTCCATATATATACCTAGGTAGCTGAATATTGAAGGAGAAAATCTCAGAATCTGGCAAACTAGTATCACTTTAAATTTAAAGTGTGCGGTGGCTCACGCCTGTAATCCCAGCACTTTGGGAGGCCGAAGCGGGCAGATCACTTGAGATCAGGAGTTAGAGACCAGCCTGGACAACATGGTGAAACCCCGTCTCTACTAAAAATACAAAAATTAGCTGGGCGTGGTGGCGCAGGCCCATAATCCCAGCTCTTTGGGAGGCTGAGGCAGGAGAATAGCGTGAACCTGGGAAGCAGAGGATGCAGTGAGCTGAGATTGTGCCACTGCACTCTAGTCTGGGCAACAGTGCAAGACTCTGTCTCAAAAAAAACCCAAAATAAATAAATAAAAAATAATGCCCCTAAAACTCAGCACTCCCAAATAATTCTATATTTCCCTGGTAAATTCTCTCTTCTACCCTGCATAATGGTTGTTTCACACCTTCTCTCTTCTAACATCTCCAATACCACCTCCACTTCACTCTCAGCAGATGATCTTGCTTCATGTTTCATTGATAAAATAGATGCAATTAGATGAGACTGCCTCATTTTTTACAATACCAAATCCACCAGTTTACTTGTATCTACTCCCACATGTGTGGTCTTCTACCTTATCAAGGTGAAAGAAGGCACAGTGGCTCACGTCTGTTATCCCAGCACTTTGAGAGGCCTAAGCAGGTGGATCACCTGAGGTCAAGAGTTCGAGACCAGCCTGGCCAACATGGTAAAACCCTGTCTCTACTAAAAATACAAAACTTAGCCAGGCGTGGTGGTGCGTGCCTGTAATCCCAGCTACTCGGGAGGCTGAGGCAGGAGAATGGTGTAAACCCGGGAGGTGGAGCTTGCAGTGAGCTGAGATCTGGCCACTGCACTTCAGCCTGGGTGACAGACCGAGACTCCGTCTCAAAAAAAAAAAAAAAAAATGAAAGAAATATCCGTCTTCCTAAGGAAAGTCATCCCCTCACAGCTCTGGGAAGGGATGAAAAAAATTGCATTCCTGAGTGCATAGCTAACATTCAATTCTGCCCCCAGCAATGTTGTTCTCTATACAGGTTACTGTGTTTGATGTAGTCCTGAGGAAGGTTGATAAAGTAATTAAGAGGTAGGGGTGGATCTTTAGGTGGCAGTCTAAGTAGTTCATCCAGGTAGCACTCCAACCTACTGGATGAAGGTTGCAACTACATAACCCTAGGAATCTTCCTTTTTGTGGTCTTAATTTTCATCATAGTCATATGTTGGGGAGACACCTCCTACACCTCAGAGACAAAACCAGACTGTTGTTAGGTTAGATGCCACGGCTGGGTGTGGTGGTTTACGCCTGTAATCCTAGCACTTTGGGAGGCTGAGGCAAAATAATTGCTTGAGGCCAAGAGTTAGAGACCAACTTGGGAAACATAGCGAGATCTTGTCTCTACAAAAAAATTTAAAAATTAGCCATCTGTGGTGGCACACACCTGTAGTCCCAGCTACTTGGAGGCTGAGGTGCAAGGATCACTTGAACCCAGCAGGTTGAGGCTGCACTCCAGCCTAGACAACAGAGGTGTTTTTGTCTTAGAAAAAAAAAAGATACTGGGCGCAGTGGCTTACGCCTGTAATCCCAGCACTTTGGGAGGCCAAGGCGGGCGATCACCTGAGATTGGGAGTTCGAGACCAGCCTGACCAACATAGAGAAACCCCGTCTCTACTAAAAATACAAAATTAGCCTGGCATGGTGGCACATGCCTGTAATCCCAGCTACTCGGGAGGTTGAGGCAGGAGAATCGCTTGAACCCGGGAGGCGGTGGTTGCAGTGAGCGGAGATTGCACCATTGCACTCAAGCCTGAGCAACAAGAGCAAAACTCAGTCTCAAAACAAAACAAAACAAAACCAAAAAAAACACGATGTCACCCTTCTATTGTCTCCCCAAGACCTGATTTTGTGGAGAGGATTCGCCCACATCTCCAGGTCAACAGCTGTAGTTGCCCCAACTCTGCTGTGATGACCACTGTGCTGTTTTCTATTACGCAGTGGCTGGAGTAGAAGCAATCTATGATTGCTATAGTAAAAGCCAAAGCAAGCCCTGGGTTGGGAGTTAGTGTCTAGAGCCTTATCTAATTGAATTCTGTGGCCCTAGGCAATTTGCATTGCTTATCTGAGTCTGCTTCCACTGCAGAATGGAAAAACCAAGCAAAAAATTCCTCTCACTGTCTCTTCTGAGCATATGAAACAAGGTTCCTTCCACACCTGGGTTGATTAGACTATCAAGGATAGAAACATCAAGCCTGTAATCCCAGCACTTTGGGAGGCCAAGACAGGCGGATCACGAGGTCAGGAGATCGAGACCATCCTGGCTAACCGGGTGAAACCCCGTCTCTACTAAAAAATACAAAAAACTAGCCGGGTGAGGTGGCGGGTGCCTGTAGTCCCAGCTACTCGGGAGGCTGAGGCAGGAGAATGGCGTGAACCCGGGAGGCGGAGCTTGCAGTGAGCTGAGATCCAGCCACTGCACTCCAGCCTGGGCGATAGAATGAGACTCTGTCTCAAAAAAAAAAAAAAAAGGATAGAAACATTGCTAACTTTAGGCCAGGCGCGGTGGCTCACGCCTGTAATCCCAGCACTTTCGGAGGTCGAGGCAGGTGGATCACGAGGTCAGGAGATTGAGACCATCCTGGCTAACATGGTGAAACCCTGTCTCTACTAAAAATATGAAAAAATTAGCCGGGCATGGTGGCGGGTGCCTGTAGTCCCAGCTACTCAGGAGGCTGAGGCAGGAGAATGGTGTGAACCTGGGAGGCAGAGCTTGCAGCGCGAGAGCGCACCCCAGCCTGGGTGACAGAGCGAGACTCTGTCTCAAAAAAAAAAAAAAAGAAAAAAGAAACATTGCTAAGTTTTTTTTTTTCTAAGAACATTCAGGCTGGGCGCGCTGGCTTATGCCTGTAATCCCAGCACTTTGGGAGGCTGAGGTGGGTGGATCACCTGAGATCAGGACTTTGAGACCAACCTGGCCAACACGGTGAAACCCCATCTCTACCAAAAAATACAAAAATTGGCCAGATGCGGTGGTGTGTGCCTATAGTCCTAGCTACTAGGGAGGCTGAGGTGGGAGAATCCCTTGAACCAAGGCGGTCGAGGTTGCAGTGAGCCGAGATCGCATCACTGCACTCCAGCCTGGGCAACAGAGTAAGACCCTGTCTCAAAAAAAAAAAAAAAAAAAAAAGAAAGAAAGAAAAGAAAACATTCAAGCCTTGGCTTGAATGCCCATGTCAATTTTGGTCAATTAATTCATCTTGGAAGAACTCACTTATGCTGACCAAACTTAGAAGAATGTAACATATAAGCCACATGGTTAATTTACATATTTCTACATACAACTTCCAGTGGCCTGGCCGGGCATGGTGGCTCAGGCCTGTAATAACAGCATTTTGGGAGGCCAAGGCAGGTGGATCACTTGAGGCCAAGAGTTTGAGACCAGTCCAGGCAACATGGTGAAACTCTGTCTCTACTAAAAATAAAAAATTAGCTGTGCGTGGTGGTGCACACCTGTAGTCCTAGCTACTTAGGAAATATTTATCTATTTTCAAACTGAAAATCACTTGAACCTGGGAGGCTGAGGTTGCAGTGAGCCGTGATTGCACCACTGCACTCCAGTCTGGGTGACAGACAGCAAGAGACTCTGTCTCACAAAGAGAGAAAGTGGGGGAGAGAGAGAGAAAGAAAGAGAGAGAGAGGAAGGAAGGAAAGAAAGAAAAAGAAAGGGAGGGAGGAAAGAAAGAAGGAAACGAAGGAAGGAAGGAAGGAAAGAGAGAAAGAAAGGGGCCGGGCGCGGTGGCTCAAGCCTGTAATCCCAGCACTTTGGGAGGCCGAGACGGGCGGATCACGAGGTCAGGAGATCGAGATCATCCTGGCTAACACGGTGAAACCCCGTCTCTACTAAAAAATACAAAAAACTAGCCGGGCGAGGTGGTGGGCGCCTGTAGTCCCAGCTACTCGGGAGGCTGAGGCAGGAGAATGGCGTAAACCCGGGAGGCGGAGCTTGCAGTGAGCGGAGATGGCGCCACTGCACTCCAGCCCGGGCGACAGAGCAAGACTCCGTCTCAAAAAAAAAAAAAAAGGAAGAAAGAAAGAAAAGAAAGAAAGAAGAACAAAACAACCTCTCTGTATCACCTTTTTTTTTTTTTTTTGAGATGGAGTCTCGCTCTATTGCCCAGGCTGGAGTGCAGTGGCGCAATCTCAGCTCACTGTAACCTCCATCTCCTGGGTTCAAGCGATTCTCCTGCCTCAGTCTCCTGAGTAGCTGGGATTACAAACACATGCCACCACACCCAGCTAATTTTTTGTATTTTTAGTAAAGACGGGATTTCACCGTGTTAGCCAGGATGGTCTTGATCTCCTGACCTCATGGTCCACCCACCTTGGCCTCCCAAAGTGCTGGGATTACAGGCGTGAGCCACCACACTCGGCCGTCTATACCACTTTTAAATTTTGTTATTAAGAAATAGAGAAAAGGCCGGGCGCGGTGGCTCAAGCCTGTAATCCCAGCACTTTGGGAGGCCGAGACGGGCGGATCACGAGGTCAGGAGATCGAGACCATCCTGGCTAACACGGTGAAACCCGACTCTACTAAAAATACAAAAAACTAGCCGGGAGAGGTGGCGGGCGCCTGTAGTCCCAGCTACTCGGGAGGCTGAGGCAGGAGAATGGCGTAAACCCGGGAGGCGGAGCTTGCAGTGAGCTGAGATCCGGCCACTGCACTCCAGCCTGGGCGATAGAGCGAGACTCCGCCTCAAAAAAAAAAAAAAAAAGAAATAGAGAAAAAAAAACTTCCAGTGGCCCAGACAATCTTATTGGCTAATCAGAATGGTTGGTTGACTATTTTGGAAGACAAGTTTGATCATTAGAAGGTTGCTTAGTGAACAAGTAGAATTAGTTAGATAATTTTATTTTATTTTTTTGAGATGGAGTTTTGCTGTCACCCAAGCTGGAGTGCAGTGGTGCGATCTTGGTTCATTGCAACCACCACCTCTCAGGTTCAAGCAATTCTCCTGCCTCAGCCTTCCGAGTAGCTGGGATTATAGGCGCCTGCCACCACCCTCGGTTAAGTTTTGTGTTTTTAGAAGAGACAGGGTTGGCCGGGCGCGGTGGCTCAAGCCTGTAATCCCAGCACTTTGGGAGGCCGAGATGGGCGGATCACGAGGTCAGGAGATCGAGACCACGAGGTCAGGAGATCGAGACCATCCTGGCTAATACGGTGAAACCCTGTCTCTACTTAAAAATACAAAAAACTAGCCGGGCGACGAGGCGGGCGCCTGTAGTCCCAGCTACTCCGGAGGCTGAGGCAGGAGAATGGCATAAACCCGGGAGGTGGAGCTTGCAGTGAGCTGAGATCCGGCCACTGCACTCCAGCCTGGGTGGCAGAGCAAGACTCCGTCTCAAAAAAAAAAAAAAAAAAAAAAAAGAAGAGACAGGGTTTTGCCATGTTGGCCAGGCTGGTCTCGAACTCCTGACCTCAGGTAATCCACCCTCCTTGGCCTCCCAAAGTGCTAGGATTACAGGCATGAGCCACTGAGCTCACCCTAGTTGGATAATTTTAATGACTAATAAGGTATACATCTTCTTTATACAGATATAAGATACTCATTTGTGTTGGACAAATGGGTAATCTTCTTTCCTAAATGTCACTGGAGAAATAATGACAATTTTAGGGGTGGGAATTCTTTGCAGAGTACTTCATTACTCCCCTTTCTATGAAGACAAGGTACAATTCAATTGATTGGGTTTCAGCTCTAGCCAAGTTAATATAATTGATTCTGTTTATATTCCCTTCAGCCATGTTATTATAATTGATTGGGTTAGAATTTGATTGTGTTAGGCCTCCAGCCATTTTACTTTGAGTGATTAGGTTGCTAGAACTTTGGATATGTTGATAGAATTATGCTTACCTGAAACTACACCAGATTATTTGCTACTTCTACAAATGGCTGATACCATCTATTATACTTTGAGTTTTCCTAATTTTTTTTTTTTTTTTTTTTTTGAGATAGGGCCTCATTCTGTTGCCCAGGCTGCAGCACAGTGTCGTGATCATGGCTCACTGAAGACTCTTAACTCCCGGGCTCAAGTGATCCTCCGGCTTCAGCCTCCCAAGAAACTGGGACTGCAGGCACATACCACCATGCTCAGCTGACTTTTCCTAATTTCACTTGTGCACAATCTTTGGGGGACGTTTTCTTACTGTTACTGTTTTGTGTCCATTGTAACCTGAAGAACTGCAATGAATTCCTAGTTGGTCTTTCTGCTTTCTGTCTCTTCAAATCCTTTCTGCACACACAACTGTCAAATTAATCATTTAAAAATTGCTTCCATAGGCCGGGCGCGGTGGCTCAAGCCTGTAATCCCAGCACTTTGGGAGGCCGAGACGGGCGGATCACAAGGTCAGGAGATCGAGACCATCCTGGCGAACAAGGTGAAACCCCGTCTCTACTAAAAAAATACAAAAAAACTAGCCGGGCGAGGTGGCGGGCGCCTGTAGTCCCAGCTACTCGGGAGGCTGAGGCAGGAGAATGGCGTGAACCCGGGAGGCGGAGCTTGCAGTGAGCCGAGATCCGGCCACTGCACTTCAGCCTGGGCGACAGAGCGAGACTCCGCCTCAAAAAAAAAAAAAAAAAAATTGCTTCCATAAACCTACAGAATAGAAGAAAATAATTGCAATTTTTGTACCTGATAAGGATCCAGTATCCAGAATATACAAAGAACTCTTACAATAATCTACTTAAAAGTGAATAAAGGACTTGAATAGACATTTCTCAAAAAAAAGATATACAAGGCTGGGCACGGTGGCTCATGCCTATAATCCCAGCACTTTGGGAGGCCAATGTGGGCAGATCACGAGGTCAAGAGATCGGGACTATCCTGGTCAACAAGGTGAAACCCCGTCTCTACTCAAAATACAAAAGTTAGTTGGGCATGGTGGCACGTGCCTGTAATCTCAGCTACTGGAGAGGCTGAGGCAGGAGAATTGCTTGAACCCGGGAGTTGGAGGTTGCAGTGAGCTGAGATCATGCCACTGCACTCCAGCCTGGCAACAGGGTGAGACTCTGTCTCAAAAGAAAAAAAAAAAAAAAGCCCGGGCGTGGTGGCTCATGCCTGTAATCCCAGCACTTTGGGAGGTGGAGGCGGGCGGATCACCTGAGGTCGGGAGTTGGAGACCAGCCTTACCAACATGGTGAAACTCCACCTCTACTAAAAATACAAAATTAGCCAGCCATGGTGGCGCATGCCTGTAATCCCAGCTACTCGGGAGGCTGAGGCAGGAGAATTGCTTGAATCTGGGAGGCGGAGGTTGCCGTGAGCCGAGATTGCACCATTGCACTCCAGCCTGGGCAACAAGAACAAAACTCTGCCTCAAAAAAAAAAAAGAAGGCCGGGCGCGGTGGCTCAAGCCTGTAATCCCAGCACTTTGGGAGGCCGAGACGGGCGGATCACGAGGTCAGGAGATCGAGACCATCCTGGCTAACACGGTGAAACCCCGTCTCTACTAAAAATACAAAAAACTAGCCGGGCGAGGTGGCGGGCACCTGTAGTCCCAGCTACTCCGGAGGCTGAGACAGGAGAATGGCGTAAACCCGGGAGGCGGAGCTTGCAGTGACCTGAGATCCGGCCACTGCACTCCAGCCTGGGTGGCAGAGCAAGACTCCGTCTCAAAAAAAAAAAAAAAAAAAAAAAAAAAAAAAAAAAGAAAAAAAAGATATGCAAATAGGCAAACATATGAAAAGATGTGCAAATCATTAGTCGTTAGGGAGCTGGGCGCGGTGGCTCACACCTGTAATTCCAGCACTTTGGGAGGCCGAGGTGAGTGGGTCACGAGGTCAGGAGATCAAGACCATCCTGGCTAACATGGTGAAACCCCGTCTCTTCTAAAAATACAAAAAATTAGACAGGAGTGGTGGCGGACGCCTGTAGTCCCAGCTACTCGGAAGGCTGAAGCAGGAGAATGGCGTGAACCCGGGAGGCGGAGCTTGCAGTGGGCCGAGATCATGCCACTGCACTCCAGCCTGGGGGACAGAGTGAAAAAAAAATCGTTAGTCATTAGGGAAATGCAAATCAAAATCATGAGACACCATGGTTTACAAACACCACTAGGATGGTTGTAAAGAAAATACAAAACCAAAAAACTCAGAAAATACCATGTGTTGGTGAGGATGTGGAGAGGAGAAATCAGAACCCTCAAACATTGTTGTTGGGAATGTAAAATGGTGCAGCCACTGTGGAAAATAATTTGGTAGTTCCTCAAGAAGTTAAACACAGGGGCTGGTGCAGTGGCTCACGCCTGTGATCCCAGTGCTTGGAAGCCCAAGGCAGGAGGATCGCTTGAGATCAGGATTTCAAGATCATCCTGGGCAACAAAGCAAGAGTCCATCTCTATAAAGAAATTTTTTTTTTTTTTTTTGAGACAGAGTCTCACTCTGTTGCCCAGGCTAGAGTTCAATGGCGCGATCTTGGTTCACTGCAACCTCTGCCTCCCAGGTTCAAGTGGTTCTCCTACATCAGCCTCCCAAGTAGCTGGGATTATGCTACTTCCACCATCACGACCCACTAATTTTTGTATTTTTGTAGATATAGAGTTTCTCCATGTTGGCCAGGCTGGTCCTGAACCTCAGGTGATCCGCCTGCCTTGGCCTCCCAAAAGTGCTGGGATTACAGGCGTGAGCCACTGTGCTGGCCTACAAAAAATAATTTTATAAAAAATTAGCCAAGTGTGCTAGTGCACACCTGTGGTCCCAGGTACATGGGAGGCTGAGGCTGAAGGATTGCTTGAGACCAGGAGGTTGAGGCTGCAGTGAGCCGTCTCCTCGCCACTGCACTCCAGCCTGGAAAACAAAAACAAAAAAGCAAAAAAACAGAACAAAGTAAAAACAAAAAACAAAGTCCCAAAAAGAAGTAAAACAGGCCTGGAGTGATGGTTCACACCTGTAATCCCAGAACTTTGGGAGGCTGAGGTGGGCGGATCACCTGAGTTCAGGAGTTCCAGACCAGCCTGGCCAACATGGTGAAACCCTGTCTCTGCTAAAAACACAAAAATTAGTCGGGAGTGGTGGCATGTGCCTGTAATCCCAGCTACTCAGGAGGCTGAGGCAGGAGAATCACTTGAACCCTGGAGGCAGAGGTTGCAAAGAGCCAAGATCCCACCACTGGACTCCAACCTGGGCGACAGAGTGAGACTCTGTCTCAAAAAAAAAAGTAAAACATAGTTACCATATGACCCAGCAATTCCACTCCTAAATACATACCCATAATAATTGAAAATACCTGTGGCCGGGAGGAGTGACTCATGCCTGTAATCCCAGAATTTTGGGAGGTTGAGGTGGTTGGATCACTTGAGGTCAGGTGTTCCAGATCAGCCTGACCAACATGGTGAAACCCTGTCTCTACTACAAATTAAAAAAAAAAAAAGTCTGGTGTGGTGGTGCACACCTGTAATCCCAGCTACTGCAGAGGCTGGGGCAGTAGAATCGCTTGAACCCAGGAGGCAGAGGTTGCAGTGAGCTGAGATCTCACCACTGCACTCCAGTCTGGGTGATAGAACAAGACTCCATCTCAAAAAAAAAAAAAAAAAGGAAGGATTCATGAATTTGCATGTCATCCTTGCGCAGGGACCATGCTAATCTCTGCATCATTCCAATTTTAGTGTATGCGCTGCTGAAGCCAGCACTATATATATATGTTTTTGAGGCGTAATCTTGCTCTGTCACCCAGGCTGGAGTGCAGTGGCATGATCTCAGCTCACTGCAACTTCTGTCTCCTGGGTTCAAACCATTCTCCTGCCTCAACCTCCTTACAGGCGCACACCACCACGCCCAGCTAATTTTTGTATTTTTAGTAGAGATGGGGTTTCACCATGTCGGCCACGCTGGTCTCGAACTCCTGACCTTGTGATCTGCTTATCTTGGCCTCCCAAAATGCTGGGATTACAGGTGTGAACCATCACGCCTGGCCTCTTTCTGTTACTTCTTTGGGGTGTCTCAATGAAATGTCCCCTTCTGAATAAGGTATTCCATGACCACCCTATTTAACTCTTCTTCCTTGTTTCTCTCTTCTCCCTAACATAAATGTACCATTTCAAATTGTGCAACACATAGCCCAGCACCCATGGCATGAGTCTGTAGTCCCAGCAACTCAGGAGGCTGAGGTGGGAGGATCCCTTGAGCACAGGAATTGAAGTCCAGCCTAGGGAACAGAGTAAAACCTCATCTCTAAAAAAGAATATATATTGAATATATATGTAAAAGAATATATATATTCTTATACATATATTTTATATATATATTCTTTTTTAGAAATATTTTCTTATATCTAAATATATATACACACATATATATAATAAATTGTTCAACAAAGTGGAATTGTCCACTAACCTCTTTTTCCATTTTGTTGTTCTCCGTAATACTTATCACCTAACCTACTATATAGTTTACTTTTTTTTTTTTGTTTAAAGTGGTGTCTCACTCTGTCACCCAGGCTGGAGTGCAGTGGCGAGATCATGCAGCTCACTGCAGTCTTGACCTCCTGGGCTCAATCGATCTTTCAGCCTCAGCTCCTGGAGTAGCTGGGAATACATGTGCATGCCACCAAGCCCAGCTAATTTTTTATCTCTTTTAGAGATGAAGTCTTGCTATGTTGCCCAGGCTGGTCTCAAACTCCTGGCTTCAAGCAATCCTCCTGCCTCTGCCTTCCAAAATGTTGGGATTGCTGGTGTAAGCCACCCCTCACTGGCCTCAGTTTACTTATTTTTTTGGTTTATTGTCTGCTTCTACACATTACCCCACCCCTCCAGCTAGAATGCAAGTTACATGAGGGTAAACATACTTGTCTGTTCTGTTCACTGCATTATCCCCAGTGCTTACTGTAAGTGCCTGGCCCACAGTTGGCATCAATAAATATTAATAGAATAGAATATAAACATTTACAGACATAATTATTCATAATTATAGTCTTTTGTGTGTGTGTGTGTGTTTTTTTTTTTTTGAGGCGGAGTCTCGCTCTGTCGCCCAGACTGGAGTGCAGTGGCCAGATCTCAGCTCACTGCAAGCTCCGCCTCCCGGGTTTACGCCATTCTCCTGCCTCAGCCTCCTGAGTTGCTGGGACTACAGGTGCCCGCCACCTCGCCCGGCTAGTTTTTTGTATTTTTAGTAGAGACGGGGTTTCACCGTGTTAGCCAGGATGGTCTCGATCTCCTGACCTCGTGATCCGCCCGTCTCGGCCTCCCAAAGTGCTGGGATTACAGGCTTGAGCCACCGCGCCCGGCCTGTGTGTGTTTTTGAGATGGAGTTTTTGCTCTTGTAGCCCAGGCTAGAGTGCAATGGCACGATCTCGGCTCATTGCAACCTCCTTCTTCCAGATTCAAGTGATTCTCCTGCCTCAGCCTCCCAAGTAGCTATGAGTACAGGCATGCACCACCATGTGTGGCTAATTTTTGTATTTCTAGTAAAGATGGGGTTTCACCATGTTGGCCAGGCTGGTCTGGAACTCCTGACCTCAGGTAATCCATCTGCCTCAGCCTTCCAAAGTGCTAGAATTTCAGGGGTGAGCCACCACGCCTCGCCTATAGTCTTATTTTTTTTAATAAAAAAAATGAAATAATGACATATAATTACTCTGCAACTTACTTTTGTCATTTAACACGCCATTGTTATTCTCCAGGTTAATGTATGTAGATCTAACGTTCTTTTTTTTTTTTTTTTTTGAGACGGAGTTTTGCTCGTTTCCCAGGCTGGAGTACAATGGTGTGATCTTGGCTCATGGCAACCTCCTCTTCCTGGGTTCAAGCGATTCTCCTGCCTCAGCCTCCCAAGTAACTGGGATTACAGGTGCCCACCACCACGCCCAGCTAATTTTTGTATTTTTAGTAGAGACGGCAAGTCACCATGTTGGCCAGCTGGTCTGGAACTCCTGACCTCAGGTAATCCATCTGCCTCAGCCTTCCAAAGTGCTAGAATTTCAGGGGTGAGCCACCACGCCTCGCCTATAGTCTTATTTTTTTTAATAAAAAAAATGAAATAATGACATATAAATTACTCTGCAACTTACTTTTGTCATTTAACACGCCATTGTTATTCTCCAGGTTAATGTATGTAGATCTAACGTTCTTTTTTTTTTTTTTTTTGAGACGGAGTTTTGCTCGTTTCCCAGGCTGGAGTACAATGGTGTGATCTTGGCTCATGGCAACCTCCTCTTCCTGGGTTCAAGCGATTCTCCTGCCTCAGCCTCCCAAGTAACTGGGATTACAGGTGCCCACCACCACGCCCAGCTAATTTTTGTATTTTTAGTAGAGACGGCAAGTCACCATGTTGGCCAGGCTGGTCTCGAACTCGTGACCTCAGGTGATCTGCCTGCTTCTGTCTCCCAAAGTACTGGGATTACAAGTATGAGCCACTGAGCCCAGCCTAGTTGCATATTATTCCACAGTCTAGATGTACAATAATGTATTAACTCATTCCCCTATTGACAGATGTTATTTCTGGCCATTGTAAACAATTCTGTAATAAGCATTCTTAAATATGTATCATTAGGTATTGGACTGTGTTTTTATTTCTCTAGGAGAGAGTATATCCATGTTTAGTTTTACAGGATATTGCCAGAATACTTTCCAAAAGACTGTAACAATTCCAACTTCCACAATAGCTGGTCCCTCTAATGGCAGCTACCTAGGTTTGTTTTCTTTTTTTTTTTTTTGAGACGGAGTCTCGCTCTGTCGCCCAGGCTGGAGTGCAGTGGCCGGATCTCAGCTCACTGCAAGCTCTGCCTCCCGGGTTCACGCCATTCTCCTGCCTCAGCCTCCCGAGCAGCTGGGACTACAGGCGCCCGCCACCTCGCCCGGCTAGTTTTTTGTATTTTTTAGTAGAGACGGGGTTTCACCGTGTTCGCCAGGATGGTCTCGATCTCCTGACCTCGTGATCCGCCCGTCTCAGCCTCCCAAAGTGCTGGGATTACAGGCTTGAGCCACCGCACCCGGCCTAGGTTTGTTTTCAAGGTGTTTCACAACCTGGACACAAAATACCTTTCCGATTTTATCTCTATTCTCTTCCATATTTCTTTCTTTGAATTCTGTTTCATGAAATCGATCCCTCAAAGATTTCCTATGCAATCTTTTTTTTTTTTTTTTTTTTTTTTTTTTTTTTTTTTTTTTTTTGAGACGGTGTCTCGCTCTGTCGCCCAGGCTAGAGTGCTGTGGCCGGATCTCAGCTCACTGCAAGCTCCGCCTCCCGGGTTCACGCCATTCTCCTGCCTCAGCCTCCGAGTAGCTGGACTACAGGCGCCCGCCACCTCGCCCGGCTAATTTTTTTATATTTTTTAGTAGAGACGGGGTTTCACCGTGTTAGCCAGGATGGTCTTGATCTCCTGACCTCGTGATCCGCCCGTCTCGGCCTCCCAAAGTGCTGGGATTACAGGCTTGAGCCACCGCGCCCGGCCTCCTATGCAATCTTTAAGACATTCTGCTAAGTGAAATAAGCTAGACGCAAACAGAAAAATATTGTATGATTCCATTTTATGAGGTACTAGAATAGTCAATTCATAGAGACAGAAAGTAGAGTAGTGGTTACCAGCTGCTGGGCACAGGAAATAATGGAGGTTATTGGTTTTTAAATTTATTTTAATTTAATGAATGAATGAATTAATTAATTTTTGAGACGGAGTCTCGCTCTGTTACCCAGGCTGGAGTGCAGTGGTGCGATCTCAGCTCACTGCAACCTCTGCCTCCTGGGATCAAGCAATTCTCTGCCTCAGCCTCCGAGTAGCTGGGATTACAGGCACCTGCCACCATGCCCGGCTAATTTTTTGTGTTTTTAGTAGAGACAGGGTTTCACCGTTTTTGCCAAGCTGGTCTTGAACTCCTGACCTCATGATCCACCCACCTCAGCCTCCCAAAGTGAGCCACCGCGCCTGGCCTATTTTTATTTTTTTGTAGAGATGGGAGTCTCACTATTTTGTCCAGGCTGGTCTCGAACTTCTGGCCTCAAGGCATCCACCCGTCTTGGCCTTCCAAGTCTTGTGATTACAGTCATGAGCCACGGCACCTGGTCAATCATAGAATTTTAATGTTAGGTAGGGTCCGGCTGGGCGTGGTGGCTCATGCCTGTAATTCCAGCACTTTGGGAGGCCGAGGCAGGCAGATCACCTGAGGTTGGGAGTTCGAGACCAACCTGACCAACATGGAGAAACCTCATCTCTACAAAAAAAAAAAAAACAAAATTAGCCAGGCCTGGTGGCGTATGCCTGTAATCCCAGCTACTCGGGAGGCTGAGGCAGGAGAATCGCTTGAACCCGGGAAACGGAGGTTGCAGTCAGCCAACAGCGTGCCATTGCACTCCAGCCTGGGCAACAAGAGTGAGACTCCATCTCAAAAAAGAAAAAAAAAAAGGTAGGGCCCTAGAAAGCTCTGGTCTGAACCTCTCCCCTTTCGAGAAGTGACAACTATAATCCATCCAGAGAGGGTACAGAGACTTGCAGAGTTATTTCACTGATTAAAGCAAAGTCACAACAATAACTAATGTCTCTAATTCAGTCAGTTGTCTTCCCCACACAGCACAATTACCCCAACAGGCTGGAGAACTAAGAATAAAGAGATCTTCTGGAACAATATCTGACTTAACATTTGTCAGTTACTCCACAGAAAAAAGAGCCAACCATCCCCATGAACCAACCATACCACAGTTTTCCTCCCTATGGTCTTTGTAGAACATCTGGTACTGATGTAGAGTCCTTGAGGTAGGACTAGGATGCAAGAGAGGCGGTACAACAAATTAGGGTAGTGGACTTTGTATAAAAACGTGGTTTAGGCCGGGCGCGGTGGCTCAAGCCTGTAATCCCGGCACTTTGGGAGGCCGAGACGGGCGGATCACGAGGTCAGGAGATCGAGACCATCCTGGCTAACATGGTGAAACCCCGTCTCTACTAAAAAATACAAAAAACTAGCCGGGCGCGGTGGCGGGCACCTGTAGTCCCAGCTACTCGGGAGGCTGAGGCAGGAGAATGGCATAAACCCGGGAGGCGGAGCTTGCAGTGAGCTGAGATCCGGCCACTGCACTCCAGCCTGGGCGACAGAGCGAGACTCTGTCTCAAAAAAAAAAAAAAAAAAAAAAAAAAAAAAAAAAAAACGTGGTTTAGAGTCTCCTGTGCTCAAACATATGGCTGCTAAAATAGTTCTATAGCCTTAAGCAAATTATTTAACTGCTCTAAGCTCCACGTTGCTCATCTGTAAAATGGGTTTAATAATCTACTTCATAAGGATTTTTTTTTTTTTTTGAGACGGAGTCTCACTCTGTCACCCAGGCTGGAGTGCAGTATGCAGTCCCGGCTCACTACAACCTCCGCCCTCCAAGTTCAAGAGATTCTCCAGCCTCAGCCTCCCAAGTAGCTGGGATTATAGGTGCCTGCCACTGTGCCCAGCTAATTTTTTGTATTTTTAATAGAGACGGGGTTTCACCATCTTGGCCATGCTGGTCTTGAACTCCTGACCTCATGATTCACCCGCCTCGGACTCCCAAAGTGCTGAGATTACAGGCGTGAGCCACTGCTCCCAGCCGGGATTTTTTTTTTTTTTTTTTGGGATGGAGTTTCGCTCTTGTTGCTGAGGCTGGAGTGTAATGGCAGGATCTCAGCTCATTGCAACCTCCGCCTCCCGGGTTCAAGTGATTCTCCTGCCTTAGTCTCCAGAGTAGCTGGGATTACAGGTGCCTGCCACTACACCTAGCTAATTTTTGTATTTTTATTAGAGACGGGGTTTCACCGTGTTGGCTAGTCTGGTCTCAAACTCCTGACCTCAGGTGATCCACCCGCCTTGGCCTCCCAAAGTGCTGGGATTACAGGCATAAGCCACCGCGCCCAGCCACCCAGGAATTTTTCTGATAGTCGGAGCAGAATCAAAGAAACATATAAAACAATACAATACAAGGGCCCTGTGGCATGTGTCTGTAGTACCAGTTACCCCAGAGGCTGAGGCAGGAGGATGCTTGAGCCCAGGAGTTTGAGGCTGTAGCATACAGTGACTGTGCCTGTGAATAGCCACTGCATTCCAGCCTGGACAACACAGTGAGACCCAGTCTATATATAAAAACAAGATAAAATGAAAAATAATACAATGCAAATTATAGAGCTACAGTGTACTATGAAGGAAGGTGAATTTCTGGTGGAATCCCAGGCATTAAGCCTTATATCTGTAAGAAGTGAAGGCTTGTCCTTTTATTCCTCAAGGAGAGTTGTTCAAACATTTACTGTGCCTGGCGTCACAGTCAGTGGGTTGTCATTGGCTTGGCAGTTTAATGATAATACTAACATTTACTGACCACTTATTATGTGCCAAGCATGGTGCTAAATCTTTAAATACATTATTTAATAGATTTTTAAAATCCTTATGAAATAGCTGGGCGTGGTGGCTCACGCCTGTAATCCAGGTGGGCACCTGTAATTCCAGCTACATGGGAGGCTGAGGCGGCAGGGAGAATCCTTTGAAACTGGGAGGCGGAGGTTACAGTGAGCCAAGATCACACCACTGCACTCCAGCCTGGGAGACAGAGAGAGACTCCATCTCAAAAAAAAGAAAAAGAAAAATTCCTGGGTAAGTTTGGAATCTCTTCTTGGAGAGCTCCTAAGGACATAATTTTCAGAGATGAGGGAAAAAAATCCCTTTAGGACAATTAAGGCAATAGGTGTCCCTGCCCTAAGAGGAGTCAGGGATCAGGAAACCAAGGGATAGGGGAAAGCCAAGCTTCATCAAAACCATTCCCTATTGTGAAATCCTTGCATTCAGTAAACTTCTCTTTTCTCATTTTGCAACGGCTCGTTTCTTTTCTTTCCTTTTCTTTTTTTTTTTTTTTTTTGAGATGGAGTTTTGCTCTGTTGCCCAGGCTGGAGTGCAATGACGTGATCTTGGCTCACTGCAACCTCGGCCTCCTGGGTTCAAGAGAGTTCCTGGCTCAGCCTCCCAAGTAGCTGAGATTATAGGCATGCTCTACCATGCCCGGCTAATTTTGTATTTTTTTTTTTTTTTTTTTTTTTTTAGTAGATACGGGGTTTCTCCATGTTGGTCAGGTTGGTCTCGAACTCCCGACCTCCGATGATCTGCTCACCTCGGCCTCCCAAAGTGCTGAGATTACAGGCTTGAGCCACCGCGCCCAGCCACAACGGCTTGTTTCTATTGGAAAACCCCAGACCTTACTCCCTATAACCCTCCCTTATTCTAATCCGGTTCCCCGTTTGTCCCCCCAACTCCATCTCCAAAGACGATTTCACGTTGAGCCAAAGTTGGCTGTTACAAACTCTGACTTTTCACGTTTCTCAGGCCCAGCAAAGCCTGGAACTCCACCTTACGGAGATTGTTACTGCGACTATCATCTCCTGGCAGCCTTGGTTTTAACATGTTGGGCCTTTCTTGGCTCTACTCTATGGTTGTGCAGACTTTCTGTGAGGATGCTGAAGTGACCCGAGCGAGCCTGAGGTAAGGGCTAGCCACAGAGATCATGGACCTAGGGGGCGCTGAAAATAGGGATTATTAGGGCAGGATCCCTGTTAGGAAGCGCCAGCGTTAAAGGCTAAGGGGACACAGCGCCCCCTAAAGAGGGTGGCGTTTAAAATCGCTAAATCAGGCCGACTATATCACGTGTCCCCGGCCCTACCAATTGAAAATTAACAATCGCTTCCTCCGTTCCCCATGGAAACAACCCCGCCCCACCGACCCTCCCGCTCGAATAAGTCGTGAGGTTTTGGCGTTTTATTGAATATTCAAACTGACAATCAAACACCTGTGCCTTCTGGTTGGACACTCTGCTTCCGGTAAGCAAGTTAGTACAATAATTGGTCAACAGAGCACGTCTTACCCAATGATCCTTATCCTAGGCAGGGCCTAATGGGGACGTGTGACCAATCAGCGGTGGCGTTACTTTTGCGGCTCCACGTCGGCACCAGCTGCGGGGCAAGATGGAGGCGCTGATTTTGGTAGGAGCTGGAGGGGCAGCAGAGATGCTGTGCTGTCCACAGGGGCCGGGAGTCAGGGTTCAGCCCAAGTGGGAGACGGGGAAGGAGAGTGCCGGGTAATTCTTGGGGACTGACGGTTCTGCCGACCCTTGGAATAAGTGTGTGGCCTAGTGTAGGAGCTAAAGCCTTGGTTTAGAGTAGGAAGTCCTGCCGGGGAGAGGGCATAGAGTCGGTGGAAAGTTAAAGGCAGCACATGGACTCCTTAGGATACACAGACATGTAAGCGTACTGGATTAGGACTCTTCAGGTTTCCCCTTATTTTTAGCATTGTGGATGATATCCTAATTTTAATTTACCCAAACTACCAAACTCGTCCCATATTGTAAGAAAAGAATACAGATGGTTTCCCAAGTTTGACTCTCCATTGCTGATTCCCTGCCACATTCTTTCAGGAAACTGTTTTCTCTTCGGTTTCCTATTAATCCCTATTAAATAGGTTTGTCATGATAAAGAATCAGTATTCCATTAAAGTTCTGGGATACCTGATAAAGTTAGCATGGATTGTGGAATATTTTTTCCAGACTCCTTATTCTGTTCTCCTTTTCTCTACCCATTGGACCTTAGGAATCCTTTTTTTTTGTTTTTGAGACCGAGCCTTGCTCTGTCGCCTAGGCTGGAGTGCACACGTGGCACGATCTTGGCTCACTGCAATCTCCGCCTCCCGGGTTCAAGCTATTCTCCTGCCTCAGCCTCCTGAATAGTTGGGACTATAGGCGCGTGCCACCATGCCCGGCTAATTTTTTTTGTATTTTTAGTAGAGATGTGGTTTCACCATGTTGGCTAGGCTGGTTTCGAACTCCTGACCTCAAGTGATCCGCCCACCTCAGCCTGCCAAAGTGCTAGCATTACAGGCGTGAGCCACCGCGCCTAGCCAGGAATTATTTTATTTATTTATTTATTTATTTTTTTGAGACAGAGTCTTGCTCTGTGGCCTAGCCTGGAGTGCAGTGGCGCTATCTCGGCTCACTGCAATCTCCGCCTCCCTGGTTCACGCCATTCTCCTGCCTCAGCTTCCCGAGTAGCTGGGACTACAGGCGCCTGCCACCACGCCCGGCTAATTTTTTGTATTTTTCTTTTTTTTTTTTGAGACAGTCTCGCTCTGTCGCCCAGGCTGGAGTGCAGTGGCCGGATCTCAGCTCACTGCAAGCTCCACCTCCCGGGTTTAAGCCATTCTCCTGCCTCAGCCTCCCGAGTATCTGGGACTACAGGCGCCCGTTCCCTCGCCCAGCTAGTTTTTTGTGTTTTTTTTAGTAGAGACGGAGTTTCACCATGTTGCCCCAGGATGGTGTCGATCTCTTGACCTCGTGATTTCGCCCGTCTCGGCCTCGCAAAGTGCTGGGATTACAAGCTTGCTTGAGCCACCGCGCCCAGCCAATTTTTTGTATTTTTTAGTAGAGACGGAGTTTCACCGTGTTAGCCAGGATGGTCTCGATCTCCTGACCTCATAATCTGCCCGCCTTGGCCTCCCAAAGTGCTGGGATTACAGGCGTGAGCCACCGTGCCTGGCCAGGGATTCTCACTGTATGATCTAGGATGCTAATTTCTCCCTTTCTGGTTACATGAGAATTGTAGTCGCTACAAGGGGTGTATTAGCCCTCTTGTCCATATGATGCTTTATGCTTGTTCTAACAAATAAAATACCTGTTACCCCTTATTTAGAACTGGACCAGATAATTTCTCTCAAAAGTGCCCTATTTTGCGATTTGGAGGGGTGTGTGTGTGTGTGTGTGTGTGCGTGTGTGTGTGTAGGTAGATAGGTAGTATAATGTAGGAATTTAACTTGCAGCCTCCTTCCTTAATTGGCTTGAACTCCAGGCCTCTTTCCAAAGAAGCTTGTCTTTTATTTTCCTTTAGATCTCCTATGCATACATGTTCAAATCCTCGTCAGATAAAAGAATAACAGTTTTTAATTCCTCTCTTTCAGAATGTTAAAGACAGATAATTCCTTATGTCAGTTGGTCAAATATAGGTAAAAAGCTTAAAATCTGAGTAGTTTTAAATATTTTCTGTACCAGGCAGTTAACAAATATTCTTTTTTTTTTTTTTTGAGATAGAGTCTGGCTGTGTTTCTCAGGCTGGAGTGCAGTGGTACTGTCTTGGCTCACTGCAACCTCCGTCTCCCAGAATCAAGCAATTCTCGTGCTTCAGCCTCCCGAGTAGCTGGAATTACAGGCACGCACCACCATGCCCAGCTAATTTTTGTATTTTCAGTAGAGACCGTTTCACCATGTTTGTCAGGCTGCTCTGGTCTTGAACTCCTGACCTCAAGTGATCTGCTGCCTTGGCCTCCCAAAGTGCTGGGATTACAGGTGTGAGCCACTGCACTGGCCAGTTAGCAAGTATTTTTTTTTTTTTTTTTTTTGGAGACAGTCTCGCTGTGTCATCCAGGCTGGAGTGCAGTGGTGTGATCTCAGCTCACTGCATCCTCTGCCTCCTGGGTTGAAGCAATTTCTCCTGCCTGAGCCTCCTGAGTAGCTGGGACTACAGGCACGCACTGCCACGCCTGGCTAATTTTTTTGTATTTTAGTAGAGATGGTTTCACTGTGTTGCCCAGGCTGGTCTTGAACTCTTGAGCTCAGGCAGTCTGCCTGCCTCAGCCTCCTAAAGTGCTAGGATTACAGGAGTGAGCCACTGTGCCCAGCAGCAAGTATTCTGTTTTTTATTTTTTTTTTTGAGACAGAGTCTCACTCTGTCGCCCAGGCTGGAGTGTGGTGGCGTGATCTCAGCTCACTGCAAGCTTCGCCTCCCAGGTTCACGCCATTCTCCTGCCTCAGCCTCCTGAGTAGCTGGGACTACAGGCACCCGCCACCACACCCAGCTAATTTTTTGTATTTTCAGTAGAGACCGTTTCACCATGTTTGTCAGGCTGCTCTGGTCTTGAACTCCTGACCTCAAGTGATCTGCTGCCTTGGCCTCCAAAGTGCTGGGATTACAGGTGTGAGCCACTGCACCTGGCCAGTTAGCAAGTATTTTTTTTTTTTTTTTTTTGGAGACAGTCTCGCTGTGTCATCCAGGCTGGAGTGCAGTGGTGTGATCTCAGCTCACTGCATCCTCTGCCTCCTGGGTTGAAGCAATTTCTCCTGCCTGAGCCTCCTGAGTAGCTGGGACTACAGGCGTGCACTGCCACGCCTGGCTAATTTTTTTGTATTTTAGTAGAGATGGTTTCACTGTGTTGCCCAGGCTGGTCTTGAACTCTTGAGCTCAGGCAGTCTGCCTGCCTCAGCCTCCTAAAGTGCTAGGATTACAGGAGTGAGCCACTGTGCCCAGCAGCAAGTATTCTGTTTTTTATTTTTTTTTTTGAGACAGAGTCTCACTCTGTCGCCCAGGCTGGAGTGTGGTGGCGTGATCTCAGCTCACTGCAAGCTTCGCCTCCCAGGTTCACGCCATTCTCCTGCCTCAGCCTCCTGAGTAGCTGGGACTACAGGCACCCGCCACCACACCCAGCTAATTTTTTGTAGTTTTAGTAGAGATGGGGTTTCACCATGCTAGCCAGGATGGTCTTGATCTCCTGACCTCGTGATCTGCCTGCCCTCAGCCTCCCACAGTGCTAGGATTACAGATGTGAGCCACCGTGCCTGGCCACCAGCAGCAGGTATTCTGAAGTAAGAGATTGAGTGCAGTGGCTCACGCCTGTAATCCCAGCACTATGAGAGGCTGAGGCAGGAGGATCTCTTGAGCCCAGAAGTTTGAGGCTGCAGTGAGCTATGATTGTGCCACTGCACTCCAGCCTGGGTGACAAAGCCAGACCCAGTCTCTAAAAAAATAAGAATAAAAAACCTGCCCCCAAACCCAATTAACAGACTAGGATAGATTCTAGGGAATTGGTTTCTTTGGAAGTTTTTGTTTGTTTATTTATTTATTTTTTGAGACGGAGTCTCACTCTGTGGCCCAGGCTGGAGTGCAGTGGCCGGATCTCAGCTCACTGCAAGCTGCACCTCCCAGATTCATGCCATTCTCCTGCCTCAGCCTCCCAAGTAGCTGGGACTACAGGCGCCCGCCACCTCGCCCGGCTAGTTTTTTGTATTTTTTAGTAGAGACAAGGTTTCACCGTGTTAACCAGGATGGTCTTGATCTCCTGACCTCATGATCCACCCGCCTCGGCCTCCCAAAGTGCTGGGATTACAGGCTTGAGCCACCGCGCCCGGCCTTTTTGGAAGTTTTTAGACTTACCTGCGTGTATTTAGAAGGGAGCCTGTTTAAAGGTAAAGGAATGAGGAAGATAATACTTGGAGAGCCCTTTTAACAGTGGGCCTGTGTGTAGTTGGGTAAGTTGGGGGAGTTATATGTGAAAGTATCTCTGTCAGGCGCAGTGCAGTGGTTCATGCCGGTAATCCCAGCACTTTGGGAGGCTGAGGCAGGTAGATCACGAGGTCAAGAGATGGAGACCATCCTGGCCAACATAGTGAGACCTTATCTCTACTAAAAATACAAAAATTAACTGGGCATGGTGGTGTGTGCCTGTAGTCCCAGCTACCTGGGAGACTGAAGCAGGAGAATCGCTTGAACCGGGGAGGCAGAGGTTGCAGTGAGCTAAGATCGTGCCACTGCACTCCAGCCTGGGCGACAGTGTGAGACTCCATCTCAAAAAAAAAAAAAAAAAAAAAGGCCAGGCACGGTGGCTCACACCTGTAATCCCAGCACTTGGGGAGGCTGAGGTGGGTGGATCACGAGGTCAGGAGTTCGAGACCAGCCTGACCAACATGGGGAAACCTGGTCTCTACTAAAAATACAAAACTTAGCCGGGCGTAGTGGCAGACGCCTGTAATCCCAGCTACTCAGGAAGCTGAGGCAAGAGAATCACTTAAACCTGGGAGGCAGAGGTTGCGGTGAACCGAGATTATGTCACTGCACTCCAGCCTAGGCGACAGAGCAAGAGTCCATCTCAAAAAAAAGAAAAAGAAAAAGTCTCTCTGTCACATTTCTCTTCCCTTAGTTCTCTGTCTCTGCTTCCTCAGTGAAGTCTGTTTCAGCCTGCTTCTACCTTATTCTTCTGCTTTAATCTATGCCTAATAGGCTGCATTGACAGATTACTGCTAACTTGGTCAGGTATCCCTGGACTTTGCTTTTAAAACCACAGTGGGCCGGGCGCGGTGGCTCAAGCCTGTAATCCCAGCACTTTGGGAGGCCGAGACGGGTGGATCACAAGGTCAGGAGATTGAGACCACCCTGGCTAATACGGTGAAACCCCGTCTCTACTAAAGAATACAAAAAACTAGCCGGGCGACGAGGCGGGCGCCTGTAGTCCCAGCTACTCGGGAGGCTGAGGCAGGAGAATGGCGTGAACCCGGGAGGCAGAGCTTGCAGTGAGCTGAGATCCGGCCACCGCACTCCAGCCTGGGTGACAGAGCCAGACTCCGTCTCAAAAAAAAAAAAAGAAAAAAAAATATTAATAAAACCACAGTGATTCTTTGTTATGGGAAACCTATGTAATGCTGTTAGGGACAATCTGATCAAAGCATATTCTTCTGTCCTTACCTCTACAAGGTACATACATAGCTGCAGGATGTTGAGAAAAAGGGACGGGTAAGATACAGGGGGTCAAGAAGAACTGTTGATCAAAGTTTGCATTGATTGTGGAATTTCTAAAGAACAATAAGTTCCCTTTGTTTAGGTACTTTACAATGGGTCACATTTCTTTCTTGAATTAAGTAATCCAGCTCTAGCTTTCAAGCAGATTTGTCGAATCTCTCTTGGGTTTCCTTAGGCTCTAAGGAAAGAGACCCTTTCATCTCTTTTAGTTCCCAGTACTTAATAATAGTGATCTCAGCCTACATCCTTGGACTTGGCTTCTTCTCTCTTGCTGTTTCTGCTGGGTCTCCCTTTTTGAGTTGCAAATGGAGAGGATCTCTGCAGGTCACCATTCTCCATTAATAACCTATGGAATCTTAAAGATAAGGATTTCCGCTTCCTCCTTCCCTCTACTTTTTTCTTTTTTTTTTTTTTTTTTTTTTTTGAGAGGGAGTCTCGCTCTGCCGCCCAGGCTGGAGTGCAGTGGCCGGATCTCAGCTCACTGCAAGCTCCGCCTCCTGGGTTTACGCCATTCTCCTGCCTCAGCCTCCCGAGTAGCTGGGACTACAGGCGCCCGCCACCTCCCCCGGCTAGTTTTTTGTATTTTTTAGTAGAGACGGGGTTTCACCATGTTAGCCAGGATGGTCTCGATCTCCTGACCTCGTGATCTGCCCGTCTCGGCCTCCCAAAGTGCTGGGATTACAGGCTTGAGCCACCGCGCCCGGCCTACTTTTTTCTTTAAAGCTGAATTACTGGCTGGGCTCGGTGGCTCACGCCTGTAATCCCGAGGTGAGTGGATCACCTGAGGTCAGGAGTTCAAGACCAGCCTGACCAACATGGTGCAACCCTGTCTGTACTAAAAATACAAAAATTAGCTGGGCCTGGTGGCATGCGCCTGTAATCCCCAGCTACACGGGAGGCTGAGGCAGGAGAATCGCTTGAACCTGGGAGGTGGAGGTTGCAGTGAGCCGAGGGCCATTGCCTGGGCAAAAAGTGAAACTCTTGTCTCAAAAAACAAACAAAAAAACTGAATTCTGTATCGGTTTAGATCTTTAAATCTTTGTTCATAGGTTTTATTTTTCCTAATCCTCTCTGGATTCGCTTTCAGAGTGCTTCTCCAGTGCTTTACAGACTAGACTTCTAATTCTGTGATTTCTCTTACCTTAATATTTTAAAACCATGACCAAATCCCAAATTCTAAGCCTCATTCAAAAATCAGGCCATCCAAAGTGCACAAGGATATGAGTATATAGGGAGGAGGAAACTATGCAGAATACGTCAATGACTTTAAAGGTTGATATTGCTCCTTGGCCTTCGCTTCCTGAATCATCTTAATGGGGCTTTTGTTAAATTCCTTTGGCACTAACAGTAGAGGTACTTGGCCTAAATGCCCCCCTCCCCCTGCTCTGGGCAAAGGTATCAATTACATTAAGCCCCTAAAGCACTCCCATCTCGTTCCTGGCAGTCCCTTGTGCCCCTCTCCCAGCTGCGTCCTTGCTGGTGCCTGGCCCCTCCATTTCGTTAGGAGAAGCAATCTCCTCGTTCCTGCGCTGTGGAGATATATTTCTCAGCTAGGGCGCGAGCAGTGCCAGCACTGCCCCCGGTGAGGTCCCTGGCAGCAATAAAAATTTTTATTGTGATTATGTTGGTGTCGGGGTGTCCATCTGGGTTATTGCACACCTAGTTTAATTGATTGAAGTTTAATTTATTGACACTTCAAATTAAATGATCAGAATAAACTGTGCTGTTACTCTGGCCGGCTTGTTTTAATGGTTGATTGCTGGAAGCAGACCTCGGCTTGAACTAAAACCCCCAAAGAGCAATTGATGCTGCTTCTAACTCTCCCCATGTCTTGCCCTCCAAGAAGACCTTGTTATAGATTTCCGACGTATTTATATATATTTTTCCCTCTCCTTCACAGTGGTGGGAAAGAGTTGGTCCCTGGCAAGGTATAAATTACATCAAAGATCTAGGGGAGCTGTCACATGGTCAGAAGAGGAGGAGGGGGCCTCCATGTGAAGAAAACCAGACCCTTGAGAAGCTAGGTCAGCCTTGGGAGGCTGAGGATGAATGCAATTATCCAGGTATTTGAGGGAGCCTAGTAGCAGGTTTAGGGTCTTTTTTATCTAGATACTTGCTGCTGTTTCTTACTTTACTCCATTGACATGACTTGGTTAGAGTCTGGATGTTGACAAGAAAACAGGTTGTGGAAGGGGAAACTAGAGGAGCAAATTAGATGGAGCAGGGATAAAGAATCAGTACCTATGTACCCACTTGTGCTGGAGTAATTAGGAAGAGGAAAGACAGAGTGCCCAGGGGACAGCTGATGAAGATGGATTGGGAGAATGAGTCCATGCACTTGTAAGATGCTTGTGCTTACAAGGGCCCTCTCACATTCTGTCCTTTCTGTTTCTGGGCAGAATAGGTTTCCTTACATCAGATTATTAGTGGGATCTCTCCTGCCCTTACATTCCCTAGCCTGTGTCACCTCTTCTGGTGTTTGACCACACCCATCTCTTCAGGAAGTCCTTCCTGTTGTGTAACCTAAGTTATATATGCTGCAGATGAAGCCTGCTTTTTTATTTGTCTTTTTATTTTCTCACTCTCTCTTTTTTTTTTTTTTTTGAGACGGAGTCTTGCTCTTGTTGCCCAGGCTGGAATGCAATGGCACGATCTTGGCTCACCACAACCTCCACCTTCCAGGTTCAAGCGATTCTCCTTCCTCCGCCTCCTGAGTAGCTGGGATTACAGGCGCCAGCCACCATGCCTGGCTGATTTTTTTTTTTTTTTTTTTTTTTTAGTAGAGACGGGGTTTCGCCATGTTGACCAAGCTGGCCTCGAACTTCTGACCTTGTGATCCCCCATCTTGGCCTCCCAAAATGCTGGGATTACAGGCGTGAGCCACTGTGCCCAGCCTATTTTCTCACTCTCAATGCAGATATCCCATCCATAGCCAATTGCGCTGGATAGCTCGGTCAACTAATTTTCTGCAACTCCTTTTCTGTTGTGTAATTTTAGAGGGAGACTAAAACCAGAGGAGAATAGAGCAGTTCTCCTTTAGGGGTTGATTTGGGGGCATAAATAGACTGAAAGATAACACAGAGGCTCTCAATTCAGTCTTTCAGAGACTAGCTTTTTGTTTTCAGAAGCAAAAGCAGAGGGCTGTGGGGGGATAAATCATGATACAAATCATGACCGAGGACTCATCAGGAATGGATCTAGCCCCGTTTGATTTTTTTCCTTTTCTGAGTGATACTTAAGTGAGGGCCCCTGGATTACCAAACTGAGAAGGCAAAATGTTCTAATGGTGCTCTCAGGCCTCAGGTCTGGAGTTCAGTCTGATTTCTCCTTATTCAGTTAATCTCTCTTCCCAGCAGTACTGCTTTGTCCCTCATTTCTGTGATTCTTTCACTTCCATGATAGTTGAAGAATTAGGGACTATGTGACCCCTGGGTAAAAAATTCTCCAGCAAGTCTGGGTGTGGTGGCTCATGTCTGTAATCCCAGCACTTTGGGAGGCCGAGGTGGGCGGATCACGAGGTCAGGAGTTGGAGACCAGCCTGACCAACATGGTGAAACCCTGTCTCTACCAAAAATAACAGAAATTGGCCGGGCGTGGTGGCGTGCGCCTGTAATCCCAGCTATTCAGGAGGTTGAGGCAGGAGAATGGCGTGAACCTGGGATACAGGTTGCAGTGAGCCACTGCACTCCAGCTTGGGCGACAGAGTGAGACCCCATCTCAAAAAAAAAAAAGATTCTCCAACAGACAGGCTTTCTGAGTTTTGAGAAAGAACCTGAGACTTTGCATTCCTAAAAAGCTTAGGGTTTGGTTATCTTTGTCCTGCCCATTTCACAGTCACCAAATTCAGCCATTGAAAGCTGGAGGTGGCCAGGCATGGAGGCTCATGCATGTAATCCCAGCACTTTGGGAGGCTGAGGTGGGCAGATCACCTGAGGTCAGGAGTTTTGAGACCAGCCTTACCAACATGGCAAAACCTTGTCTACTAAAAATACAAAATTAGCCAGGTGTGGTAGTGGGTGCCTGTAATGCCAGCTATTTGAGAGACTGAGGCAGGATAATCGCTTGAACCTGGGAGGTGGAGGTTGGCAGTGAGCCGAGATTGCACCATTGCCCTCCTGCCTGGGCAACAAGAATGAAACTCAGTCTTTTTTTTTTTTTTTTTTTTTAAAAAAAAAAAAGAAGCTGGAGGGGGCGTGGTTGCTGACCTTTATTCCCCCTGCTGGCTGTTAGTTTTCTCAATCATATTTATTAATTTATGAAGGCCACACACACATTTATTAAAGTCATTACTGGGTGCCAGGTAGAGTAGAGGGGGTGATTTACAAAAGTATCACTCATTTCCCCTCTTTTTCCTGCTCCCTCCACACCATCTTTTTATATTCAGAGAGAATCTCATTTAATTCTAAACTCAGCTCTATGAACTCCTTGAAATCATAAAAAATTATTTATTTATTTATTTATTTTTTTTTTTTTTGAGGCGGAGTCTCGCTCTGTTGCCCGGACTGGAGTGCAGTGGCCGGATCTCAGCTCACTGCAAGCTCCGCCTCCCGGGTTTACGCCATTCTCCTGCCTCAGCCTCCCGAGTAGCTGGGACTACAGGCGCCCGCCATCTCGCCCGGCTAGTTTTTTGTATTTTTTAGTAGAGACGGGGTTTCACCGTGTTAGCCAGGATGGTCTCGATCTCCTGACCTCGCGATCCGCCCGTCTCGGCCTCCCAAAGTGCTGGGATTACAGGCTTGAGCCACCGCGCCCGGCCAAATTATTTATATATATATGTATATATATATATTTTGAGACAGTCTCGCTCTGTCATCCAAGCTGGAGTGCAGTAGTGCGATGATCTTGGCTCACTGCAACCTCCATCTCTGGGGTTTAAGCAATTCTCATGCCTCAGCCTCCTGAATAGCTGGGATTACAGGCATGCATCTCCATGCCCAGCTAATTTTTTGTATTTTCAGTAGAGACAGGGTTTCACCATGTTGCCCAGGCTGGTCTCGAACTCCTGAGCTCAAGCGATTTGCCCCCGCATTGGCCTCCCAAAGTGCTGGGATTACAGGTGGGAACCATCATGCCTAGCTATGAAATAAAAAAAAAAATTGTGAATGTATTTTGCTGGGAATACGGTCCATAGATTTAATAGGTTTATCAAAGGGGTCTGCTGTAACTCAAAAAAGGCATTAACCTTAACTGATCTAGATCAAGCCTCTTTCTCATTCTCTGATGAAGAAGCCGAATCTCAGAGAATGGGAAAACTTGAGTTAATGGCTGATTCTGATTATAATACAAGTATTGTAGCCAGACGTGGTGGTGCATGCCTGTAGTCCTAGCTATTTGGAAGGCTGAGGCGGGACACCTTGAGCCCAGGAGTTCAGGTCCAGCTTGGGCAACATAGCAAGACCCTGTCCCTGTGAGATGGATTGTAGGAGTTTAGAGACATTTTCTCCTGTAATATCAAAACTCTTGTTGACTGTGCTTTACATGTTTGGGTCTGTGTCAGATAGGAAGATTGTAGGTGTCTCTTCCTCCAGTCAGTTCTTCCTGAGTCATGTGTTGAATTTTTTCTTTATAACCAATATTTGGTCTCATGTCAACTGGGTAATATTCTGTGGTACCAGTGGCTCCCACTCCTTCTTGAGCTGTGCTTTTTGAATCTAATCTTGTTTGTATACAGAAATAATTAGCAGAGTGTGGTGGCATGTACCTGTAGTCCTAGCTACTTGGGAGGCTGAGGGAGAGGATTGCTTAAGCCTGGGAGGTTGAGGCTGCAGTCACCTGTGATGGCACCACTGCACACCAGCCTGGGTGACAATAAATGATAATAATATTAATAAATCTGATATAGGCTGCGTGCGGTGGCTCATGCCTGTAAGCACTATGGGAGGTCGAGGTGGGCAGATCACCTGAGGTCAGGAGTTCAAGATCAGCCTGGCCAACATGGCAAAACCCCATCTGTACTAAAAATACAAAAATAAGCTGGGTGTGGTGGCAAGCACCTGTAATCCCAGCTGCCTTAGAGGCTGAGGCAGGAGAATTGCTGGAACCTGGGAGGCAGAGGCTGCAGTGAGCCGAGATCACGCCACTGCACTTCAGCCTGGGCAACAGAGTAACACTCTGTCTTAAAAAAGAAAAAAAAAATCTGATACGTAAAAACTGCTCTTCCCTGTCAAAGACTTTAGCTAATTCTTCTTTTCTTTTCATCTGAAGTCCATAGGATTGTGGCTGGCAAATTGGAGCCCTTAACCCCAGAGGAGCTTTTAATTTAATTTAATTTTATTTTATTTATTTATTTTTTTTTTGGAGACGGAGTCTCGCTCTGTCGCCCGGGCTGGAGTGCAGTGGCCAGTTCTCAGCTCACTGCAAGCTCCGCCTCCCGGGTTTATGCCATTCTCCTGCCTCAGCCTCCAAGTAGCTGGGACTACAGGCGCCCGCCACCTCGCCCGGCTAGTTTTTTGTACTTTTTAGTAGAGACAGGGTTTCACCGTGTTAGCCAGGATGGTCTCGATCTCCTGACCTCGTGATCCGCCCGTCTCGGCCTCCCAAAGTGCTGGGATTACAGGCTTGAGCCACTGCGCCCGGCCTAATTTTAAAAAAGTTGGCACAGGCCCAGCGCAATGGCTCATGCCTGTAATCCCAGCACTTTGGGAGGCTGAGGCAGGTGGATCACGAGGTCAGAAGATCTAGACCATCCTGGCTAATATGGTGAAACCTCATTTCTACTAAACAAAAATACAAAAACATTAGCTGGTTATAGTGGTGGGTGCCTGTAGTCCCAGCTACTGGGGAGGCTGAGGCAGGAGAATGGCGTGAACCTGGGAGGCGGAGCTTGCAGTGAGCTGAGATCGCGCCACTGCACTCCAACCCGGGCGACAGGGCGAGACTCCGTCTCAAAAAAAAAAAAAAAGTTGGCACAGAGACCAGGTGCAGTGGCTCACACCTGTAATACTAGCATGTTGGGAGGCCGAGACAGGCAGATTGTCTGAGTTCAGGAGTTCGAGACCAGCCTGGCCAAGATGGTGAAACCCCATCTCTACTAAAATACAAAAAATCAGCTTGGCATGATGGCAGTCACCTGTAATCCCAGCTACTGAGGAGGCTGAGGCACAAGAATTGCTAGAACCCGGGAGACAGAGGTTGCAGTGAGCCAAGATGGTGCCACTGCACCCCAGCCTGGACAACAAAGTGAAACTCTTAACAAAAAAAGGAATGTTGGCACAGAGTCAGGAAGTATACCTACTTAGCCATGTGGAGCTGAGAGTGGTATCTAGGAATTTCTCCTTCTAGTTTTTACCATCTTAGTTTTACTTTGTAAACAGGATTGAGAGAAGAGAATCTTGCTACAGTTTTTAATTCATCAAGACCCATTGCCACATCAGGGTAACCCCTTTTGGTATGGCCTTAAGGATTTTTTTTTTTGAGTCGGAATCTTGCTCTGTCGCCCAAGCTGGAGTGCAGTGGTGCGACCTCAGCTCACTGCATCCTCTGCCTCCCGGGTATAAGCGATTCTCCTGCCTCAGCCTCCTGAGTAGCTGGGATTACAGGCATCTGTTACCCCGCCCAGCTAAGTTTTGTAATTTTGGTGGAGACAGGGTTTCACCATGTTGGTCAGGCTGGAAGGATTTATTTTTAAAGTAGACAATGAAGAACTTTTTGGTGATCTCAGTCAGCATCTTTTTTTTTGAGGCATTCTCACTGTTTTGTGTAGCTGGAGTGCAGTAGCGCAATTGTAGCTCTCTACAACCTTGAACTCCCAGGCTCAAGCCATCCTCCTGCCTCAGCTTCCTGAGTAGCTGAGACTACAGGTGCATGCCACCATGCTTGGCATTTTTTTTTTTTTAAGTTCTCACAGCGACAGGGTCTCACTATGTTGCCCAGGTTGGTCTTGAACTCCTGGCTTTAGTGATCCTCCTGCCTAAGCTTCCGAAAGTGCTAGGATTACAGACATGAGCCACTGCGCCTGGCCTCCAGATTCTTATTTGTGCTCTTTCAGCTCTGTAGCTAGTGTCCTGTAATTCCCTCCATAAAGGCTTCTTGGTTTTTTCCCCTAAATGAATCAAATAATTCATCATAGTTCCCAGGTATCCTCTCTACCTTCCCCAAACACTATTCCCCTAGTCTTCTGGTGGCTTACTAAGATCTTACCCCAAAGGGTTCTCTTACTATATACATTGTGAACAGACTTAATTCAGTTATTTTTCAGGGCCCATCTCTACTAGTTTGTCCTACAAGACACACAAATAGCTTTTATCCAGAGCTGCCTTTGAAAAATATTTTTGCTAATGACTATAATCCTGTGGAAGCTGCAGGTCACCAAGAAGGCCCACAGGGGGCAGCACTGGGAATGACTCTTCCCCTCTAGTCCTCTATGTGCTAGGGGAGAGGGTTCTTGGAGACCTTGATGCTTTTCACCAGGCTTTAGAAGCTCCTGACTGAGGCCCAGCACGGGGGCTCATGCCTGTAATCCCAGCAGTTTGGGAGGCCAAGGCAGGCAGATCATGAGGTCAGGAGTTCGAGACCAGCCTGGCCAATTTGGTGAAACACCGTCTCTACTAAAAATACAAAAATTTGCTGGGCGTGGTGGTGTGCACCTGTAGTCCCAGCTACTCGGGAAGCTGAGGCACGAGAATTGCTTGAACCTGGGAGGCGGAGGTTGTGGTGAGCCCAGTTTGCTCCACTGCACTCCAGCCTGGGTGACAGACTGAGACTGTCTCAAAATTAAAAAAAAAAAGCCCTTGAGATCAAAGATTCATTTGCAGCAGCCTAGTTACTTGTTCTGTGGTGTTTCACCTGTCTTCAGGACAGCATTCTTGTTTTCTTGATAATAAAAACATAAATACATGAAAATCTGTCTAAGTCACCCAACCGCCCACAAAAACAATCTGCCTATACATCATTTCCAAGCACGATTAGCATTTGAGGTGAAGTTCTGTTATACACTCAGGCTGTGGCTCTCTGAAAGTCAGTGCATCACAGAACTTTGTCTCGAAAGCTTTCTAGCAGCTACCCATTTTGGAAGTGGGAGGGAAGAATAGACCTTTTTAAATTCTTTCAATGTGGCCCTAAGCTGATAAGGTCTTTCTCAGCAGTCAGCATTTAATGTGTTACAAGGTCAAGCCTAGTCCATTGTCCTGGAAGCCCATTTCTCAGTAGCTAGGAGTTATTTATAAACTTGCCCTTTGCAAAAACTTAAAATGAAATTACATTATCAGTAATGACTTCTGGGGCCTTTAAACTGGCTAGTTTTATGGCATAACCCTCCCCACTCCTGAGAGGTAAAAGCCCCAGGCTGAAGTGGAACCAGCTGCAGTCAGGAGGTGGCAGGAGAAGTAAAGAAGCTGCTGGCTCCAGCTGTAGCAGAATGGAGAACTGAAGCGGCATTTAAGCTCCTGCCTAAATTCTCAGCTTTATTTAGTATGCTTCCTCCTTTGGAAATCTGAAATGACCAGCCTTTTCTGTAATGCCTTCTTTCCCTTTTGAGAGCTCCAGTAAGCTCTGTGTCAAATCTAGTCTTTATCTTTGTCCTCCTTAGCCTGTCTTTTATTCTTCCCAGGAAGATCCAATGTTTCTATTTTTGGGTTTTCTTTGATAATGTCTTCTAGGAAGCCAGTGAAAAGAACCAGGAGCAGAACCCAGGGATATGTTCTCTCTGCTGGTGTGGCTGTCGTAGGCACTCACACCCTGTTGGCCACAAAGGACATTGACTGACTTTCCCAGTTGGCTGGTGGCCATTAGGGCTTTTCTTTTCTTTGGGTTCTAGGGATGCCAAACTCTATGGCTGCAAGAACCAGTTTCCTATGCCAGGTTAATGCCCAGCTTAAACTAATGGGCAGCTCTCTAAAGTTGCTGTGAATGTGGATGGAGGAACAGGGCCAAAGAATTCCAGGAAAAGGTTGTGGGCAAAAATGATTTTGTCTAAATTTTCTTCCTTTTGGATTTCTTTTGTCCCATTAAGAAAACTCATTCCCATTGTTGTCTCCCTTTTGGAATTGAGGACCCAAGTTGTTATAGAACTGAGCCTGCTTTACAGGAAGATCTTTCTGTGAGGAATTAGGAGTTAGGAGGGCTGCTTCTACTTGTGACCTTTTAAGACTAGACTCTAGAGGACTTCCCTCCACTAGGCAACAATGTTCTTTAATTTGAGAGAGGAGTTACTCATGCCTTGTTTATTCCAGAGTGTTATGTATACAGGATGGGCATGTCTAAGGAGTGTTTATCAGAGGAGGGATAAAGTTGGTAGTAATATCACCCAAAGTGGCCACATCAGAAAATCCACTTATATGTGGAAGTCTAATTATAAGTAGTCCCCTAGATGCATACTGCATCAAGACATTTTAACTTTATTCTTTTTTTTTTTTTTTTTGAGGCGGAGTCTCGCTCTGTCGCCCGGACTGGAGTGCAGTGGCCGGATCTCAGCTTACTGCAAGCTCCGCCTCCCGGGTTTGCGCCATTCTTCTGCCTCAGCCTCCTGAGTAGCTGGGACTACAGGCGCCCGCCACCTCGCCCGGCTCGTTTTTTGTATTTTTAGTAGAGATGGGGTTTCACCGTGTTAGCCAGGATGGTCTCGATCTCCTGACCTCGTGATCCACCCATCTCGGCCTCCCAAAGTGCTGGGATTACAGGCTTGAGCCACCGCGCCCGGCAACTTTATTCTTAAACTTCCTTTATTCTCTCAGTTGTTCACCAAATATTGAGAGTTTAGTATGTGTCAGGCATTGTTCTGGACAAATGGGATAAACCAGCGAACAAAACAAAAATTGCAGTCCTCAAGAATTCAAGTAGGGAAAACTTATGTTCCTCATCAGGTTGTTGTCAAAAGACTAGGTTCCTTTTACTCCCATTCTGAACTGCCTGCCCCCTCTGCACCCACAAACAGGGTTGATTCTTTACATGGAACCATAAACCTCCTGCAGACTCATGAGACAATTTATGTTTGTAGAGGCTGCAGTTTCTGGGTTCTTGGCAATGATTCTTTCCTCCCCACTCTTGGATCTCTGTCAAACACATACTTTTGTGTTTGGCTCCTGTGAGGACTGTGGGTTTCTTAAATAAGGCCAGGAAAGAGGTAGCAAAGCAACAGCCTTGTCTCATAGCACAAGGGATATCAATGGTAAGTAATGTTGATTAGAATGTCAAGGAATGTAGGCTGGGTGCAGTGGCTCACACTTGTAATCTCAGCACTTTGGGAGGCCTAGGTGGGAGGATTGTTTGAGCCTAGGAGTTTGAGACCAGCCTGAGCAATATAGTGACACCTTTTCTCTTAAAAAAAAGAAGAAAAAAGAAAGTCAAGGAATGTGAGGCTGCAAATACCTCTCATGCACACATCACTGTCTCCCCTCACTTTTGGTTTTTCTATTCAATCAGAGATGGGGTTTCACTCTGTCTGGAGTGCAGTGGCGCAGTCATAGCTCGGTGTGGTCTTAAACTCCTGGGCTCAAGAGATCCTCTCGAAACAAACAAACAAATAAACAAAAAAGAGATCCTCTCACCTCAGCCTCCTGAGTAGCCAGGACTGTAGATGCACACCACCACACCTGGCTAATTTTTTTATTTTTGTAGAGATGGGGGTCTCCCTATGTTTCCCAGGCTGGTCTTGAACTGGCCTTAAGCAGTCCTCCTGCCTCAGCCTCCTGCAATTTTTCTTCTCCTAGTTAGCTGGCTTCCTCGAAGTTGCAGGGGTAGAGGAGAGCACCAGACCACCACAGCTTTTGCAAGTGATATACTTACAGTTGAAGAACCATTAAGACTGAGGCTGTGATTCCTTATTTGATTCTTGGTAGTGGAAAAAAAAATTAACCCTCTTGCTCACTCACTCTAGGCCCCAGAGTGTTTCTCAGATAGATCATTTTGTCACTGCTTCTTAACTCCCCCAAAATTCAGATTGGCTTTTGTCCTTGGAAGTTAATTGGTAGTGTTAGTTAAGGTATAGTAGAAGAATTGGAGGACAGGAGAGTTTTTGGAAGATGGCTGTCTTACTAAGCTGCATTGAGAACTGGTGTGCCTGTGTGTGTGTGTGTGTGTGTGTTGTGTGTGTGTGTAAACGCTCTTTTCCCTCTGCTCAGTGTGTGGGTGGTTTAGGGAAGACTTGCTTTATGTTTCTGCATTGCCACTGCATTCAGACTGCAGAAACTTCCAAGTATACTAGGACATTCAACCCTATTTTCAAATGGCCTTGTTCAGTGCCTTTTAATTAATCTGGTCACATTCTGTAACCGCCTATACATGGGAGAGCAGGAAGGGAGAGGGTAATTTGGAAAATAACTGTACCATAATATTTGGAAATAACAGCATGACTTCTCTTGATTAAGCCCCCTGTGCATCAGAGAAACTGTTTCTCTGATGGTACTTTGGAATCCTTTGTTTAAATGCTTTCTCAGTTTACTTACCCTCGGTCTTTCTCAATGGGAAATATCAAAATCTGACCATGTTGAGGTAAGGGACTTACAGAGGTACCTCTGTATCCCCTTGCAGCCCCAGTGGGACTAGGGGAAGGTATCTGGTTTACCAGTGGTGGTGGGAGCCTTCAGGACTGAAGGTATGTTCGTATCTCTTCAGGAACCTTCCCTGTATACTGTCAAAGCCATCCTGATTCTGGACAATGATGGAGATCGACTTTTTGCCAAGGTGAGATTCCCTTTTGAATTAATTTAGGAACAACACAAAGGCTTATTCTGAGATTTGAATCTTGGGACTGATCCCCTATTAACTCATGTTGCTCAGTAGTATAATTTTGAGAATACTTCCATCTTTTTTTTTGAGATGGAGTTTCGCTCTTGTCGCCTAGCCTGGAGTGCAGTGGCACAACCTTGGCACACTGCAACCTCTGCCTCCCAGGTTCAAGCAGTTCTCCTGCCTCAGGCTCCTGAGTATCTGGGATTACAGCATGCACTACCACACCCGGCTAATTTTTTGTATCTTTAGTAGAGACAGGGTTTCGCCATGTTGGCCAGACTGGTCTTGAACTCCTGACCTCATGATCCGCCCACCTTGGCCTCCCAAAGTGTTGGGATTACAGGTGTGAGCCACCATACCCAGCCTGAATTCTTCCATCTTATCTTGCCTACTCCAGATAAAACCTGTTTTATTTTGTCCCTTTGTTGTACTGCTGCCCTGCTTACTGTCCTCAGACTTTGACCTCCTTTGTTGTCAACATCAGATTAGGAAAAAGCTTTGAAACCTTGGTTCCTAACAAAGCAGTATGTAGATGCTAAGAGGCAGTCTGCCCATGTCCATCATTCCTATCCCCTTCTCTTCTACCATGTCACCCTGCCTGGGTTTTTCCAGAGAATTCTCTTGCAGTTCCAAGGTTCCATTCCTAGGTCTATAGTCACCATCAAGCTTGTTACCTCCTGACTTTCCCAGAGTGATGTTTTCAACTTTGGGTCTGTTGGAAGAAAGAAGAAAGGACACCCCTCTCTCCCTCCGTATTCTCCCCCTCCTGTAGAAATTTCTTCTGTCCCTGGTGTATTAACTCCGGGCGAGCATAGCATAAATCAGTCAGCAGGTAGAGATTAGTTTCGAATTCACCAGCTGTTCCTCCCTGTAATTGGATGTAACTATGCAGGACACCTTTTGAAACAGTTATCCAGTTACTAAATGCCAGACCTGTCATAGGTCTTCAGCTGACTGCAACGGATTAGCCCCTAAAGAGCTAGCGATTTAGCAGCCTGCATCTCCACCCCCTTGCCAGGGAGAGCCTGGGAATGGGCTCAGTGGTATGCTAGATGCTTCTTTCAGCTTGCAGAAAAGAAAGCTAAGATGGACCATAGGGCAGGGTTTGCCTTTCTTTGGAGGAGGTTTTTGTAGCCTTTCCCCATGCCTCAGCTTCATACAGTGAGTGAGGGTCTATGGAGATGTTCTGTGCTTCTAGTGTTTTTTGTGTTCTCTAGCACTGCTTCCTGACATGGGGTAGCTCCTAGGAAACACTTGATGAGAATGGTTTTAGGAGAGGTCTAGATTGCAGACAGGCACAGAGCCTCACCGTAGGGCTGGTAGGCTTCTGCCCTCAGACAGTCTTAGAAATGTGAGGTGGGGTTGCTTATGGCAGGGTCTTTTATTTATTTTTCTTAGATTACTCACTGCCCATTCTCTGCCTCTACAGTCCTTCCTTTTCCATGTCAGTATTTCTCCCTTGCCCCATGCCTTGAAAGAGAGAAATCCAAGATCCCAGGGCAAAGCATAGTCACTAATCATTCTGGCTTCCAGCTCTAGTGACCCAACCCTGTCTCCTTCCCTCTGACCAGTACTATGACGACACCTACCCCAGTGTCAAGGAGCAAAAGGCCTTTGAGAAGAACATTTTCAACAAGACTCATCGGACTGACAGTAGGTCATTTTCCTTTCACTACTCCCTGTGTTGTGGGGAACCATGGTGGAAAGGGGGTGGTAGCAGGGCTGCGGAGAAAGGATAAAATGACTCTGCCTTTTTTTTTTTTTTCCTTCCTCCCCTTGTATAATAAACTCTTCAGAATGTAATGGGGAGGTGAGTGTACCTCACGCGGGAATACCGTGCTGGAAGGTTGGCTGTTAGCTACCTGTCTAGTCCCTGGATTTATGAGCCTCACTTGACAAATTTAACTGCAGCTCTGCTTATTGTACCGCATCCATTAGGGCAGGTAAATGGAAGTCTGTAAAGGTGACCGCTCTGCATTTTCACCTCCGAAGGATCGACTAGTATCCTGTCTCATATACAAGGAGGGAAATAGGTATAGTGGGCAGGAACGGAGGATGGTGGTTAGAGAAGATACATTTAGACTCCCCCAAGTTTATGCTTCTCTTCTGCCACCACCCAAGAAGTGCAGATCATCTTCTGGCTTTGGAGGTCATTACAGTTGGCCTCACCTTAGCCCAAAACAGCTGGATACTAGGAATTCACAGTAATACCTTTTTTTTTTTTTCTTTTTTTTTGAGATAGAGCCTCTCTCTGTCACCTATGCTGGAGTGCAGTGGCACAATCTTGGCTCACTGCAACCTCCGCCTCCCAGGTTCAAGTGCTTCTCCCATCTCAGCCTCCCGAGTAGCAGGGATTACAGGTGCACACCACCACGCCCAGCTAATTTTTGTATTTTTAGTAGAAATGGGGTTTCACGGCCGGGCGTGGTGGCTCAAGCCTGTAATCCCAGCACTTTGGGAGGCCGAGACGGGCGGATCACAAGGTCAGGAGATCGAGACCATCCTGGCTAATACGGTGAAACCCCGTCTCTACTAAAAAATACAAAAAAAAAATAGCCGGGCGACGAGGCGGGCACCTGTAGTCCCAGCTACTCGGGAGGCTGAGGCAGGAGAATGGCGTAAACCCAGGAGGCGGAGCTTGCAGTGAGCTGAGATCCGGCTACTGCACTCCAGCCTGGGCGGCAGAGCAAGACTCCGTCTCAAAAAAAAAAAAAAAAAAAAGAAATGGGGTTTCACCATGTTGACCAGCTGGTCTTGAACTCCTGACCTTAGGTGATCCACATGGCTCAGCTTCCCAAGGTGCTGGGATTACAGGCGTGAGCCACTGCACCTGGCTGGTAACTCCTTCTTTCCTACTTCCTTACCTCAGGCCACCCACTCTTTCTACTTTTTTTCCCCCACCAGGTGAAATTGCCCTCTTGGAAGGCCTGACAGTGGTATACAAAAGCAGTATAGATCTCTATTTCTATGTGATTGGCAGCTCCTATGAAAATGAGGTGAGAATCCCTACCCCTCTTTGCTATTTCTGATCCTACTTTCTAAACCACAGGCAGTACATAGCCACTGGTTTGGGGCCCTGATAGAGCCGTGTTCCTCTAGCTTCTGACCAAGTTAATGAAGTTGTCAGAGATCCCACCAGCCTCACAAACATGGCCCAGCAAATGAATCGCCTAGAAAGGAAGTTTTCCTAGATTGATCTTTTATATCCATTAGGAAACATCATATATGTTTTAATACCCTTCCCTGAGTAGTATTTTTTAAGATGGATTTCTGAGGTATGGTCAAGATTGCAGGGAGATACTTGCTCCTTCTATGAAGGGTCCATACCTGACTGAGTTTGAGCCAATTAGCTAACAACCTGAGTTGTGTTGAAACCATACATTCTGAATAGGTCACTTGAGAAGACCTTGGGTATAGTCCTAACCTGCTTCCTATAAGCAGGAAAAGCTATTTGCCTCAGGTAGCAAATTCTAGGAGAATAGATAAATAAAAATAAGCCCCCAGATAATTTGAGGCAAAAGTCAAAGTTTGAGAAAGTCAACTCTTTTTTTTTTTTTTTTTGAGACGGAGTCTCGCTCTGTGGCCCAGGCTGGAGTGCAGTGGCTGGATCTCAGCTCACTGCAAGCTCCGCCTTCCGGGTTCACGCCATTCTCCTGCCTCAGCCTGCCAAGTAGCTGGGACTACAGGCACCCGCCACCTCGCCCGGCTAGTTTTTTGTATTTTTTTAGTAGAGATGGGGTTTCACCGTGTTAGCCAGGATGGTCTCCATCTCCTGACCTCGTGATCCACCCGTTTCGGCCTCCCAAAGTGCTGGGATTACAGGCTTGAGCCACCGTGCCCGGCCAAGAAAGTCAACTCTTACTGAGCTCTTATTATTGGTATAAGTGCTTTGTAAAGTACATTGTTATTTAAACCTTGCAGCACTTCCATGAGTTGTAAGCATTAGTGCCTTTGTTTTACAAATGAGGAAACCAAACCATGAAGAACCATAAGAAATTACTTGTATGTGACCATTGTGAAAACTACAAAAGTGGCAGTTTGATGTAGTTTAACCTAATAACTTTCTCAGGGTCACACATGTAGAAAATGGCTCAGCTTGGATTCAAACCCATATCTGTCTGACTTAAAGTCCATGCTTTTTAAGAAATTTTGAGACATAGGCCGAGCGCGGTGGCTCATGCCTGTAATCCCAGCACTTTGGGAGGCCAAGGCGGGAGGATCACTTGAGGTGAGGAGATCGAGACCATCCTGGCTAACACAGTGAAACCTCATGTCTACTAAAAATACAAAAAATTAGCCGGGTGTGGTGGTGGGCATCTGTAGTCCCAGCTACTCAGGAGGCTGAGGTAGGAGAATGGTGTGAACTTGGGAGGCGGAGGTTGCAGTGAGCTGAGATTGCGCCACTGTACTCCAGCCTGGGCAACAGAGCGAAACTCCGTCTCAAACAACAACAACAACAACAAAAATTAGCTGGGCGTGGTGACAGATGCCTGTAATCCCAGCTACTTGGGAGGGCTGAGGCAGGAGAATTGTTCGAACCTGGGAGGTGGAGGTTGCAGTGAGCTGAGATTGTGCCATTGCACTCCAGCCTGGGCGACAAGAGCGAGACTCTCAAAAAAAAAAAAAAAAAAATTGAGATAGGGTTCTTGTTCTGTCTCCCAGGCTGGATTGCAGTGGTGCAATCTTGGCTCACTGCAACCTCTGGCTCCCAGGCTCAAGTGATACTCCCACCTTAGCCTCCCAAGTAGCTGGGACTGCAGGTGCCCACCACCATGCCAGCCTAATTTTTTTTGTATTTTTTGTAGAGACGGGGTTTTGCCATGTTGCCCAGGCTGGTCTCAACTCCTGAGCTCAAGCAATCTGCCTGCCTCGGCCTCCGAAAGTGCTGGGATAGAGTCAGGGTCTAGACAGGGTCTAGATGTTACAGGTGTGAGCCACTGTGCCCAGCCAATTAAAGTCCATGCTTTTTACACTAACTCTGCAGCCTTCCTCTCACCTCAGCTATTGCTTGGTTAATGATTTCTCTACCTAAGACATCAGGTAACACACATACAGTTGGTAAAGACATTGTAGAGGACTGTGACAAGAAAGTTCTGTTTAAACTTTTGGCTAAAAGAGATGTTGAATTGTGGGATCACGTAGCAGAATTTATTTCTGTGAGAAACCACAGGTTGTCTTCCTGTTGTGCTCTCACTTCCACCTTATGTTTTTGGTCCTTTGTGAAAGCCTGTGTCTTTTGATGTTTAATGAATTAGGAGGTTTTGTTTTTAGGTAGCAGCTTTCAGGGCCTTGAACCTTATCCTTCTGCCTCCTCTGTTTCCCAACAGTTGATGCTTATGGCAGTTCTGAACTGCCTCTTCGACTCATTGAGCCAGATGCTGAGGTGAGCAGGACATTCTTTTTTTTTCCCCGAAGTTATGATGGAAACAGCAGGGGCATTGTTGATTTCTGTTTGGGAGATAAAGTAACCATCTTCAGGCTCAGGGATTGTAGGAGATTGGCAAAGGCTCCAGGGAGTTGATTTAGTTTAAGAAGTTGGGTTTTGCCAGGCGTTGGGTTTTGCCAGGCGCGGTGATTCACGCCTGTAATCCCAGTACTTTGGGAGGCCAACGCGGGTGGATCACAAGGTCAGGTGAACCATTCTGGCTAACATGGGGAAACCCCATCTCGACTAAAAATACAAAAAATTAGCTGGGCATGGTAGTGGGCGCCTGTAGTCTCAGCTACTCAGGAGGCTGAGGCAGGAGAATGGCGTGAACCTGGGAGGCGGAGCTTGCAGTGAGCCGAGATCACACCGCTGCATTCCAAACTTGGCGACAGAGTGAGACTGTGTCTCAAGAAAAAAAGAAAAAAAGAAGGTCGGTTTATTAATTCATAGTAATTCATGTTACTGGGGAGGACTGGATGGAGAGTATGTCCCTCCTATGGAATAGTGATCTTACTAAGGAAGGGGACTGGGAGGGAGCCGAATCTTTACCTCTGTGTTTACTCTTGTAATCCCCTGTGGCCCTGTCAGATCTGAGCATCCTCAAGGTGCTTTCCTGGGCTTCATTCTTGACATTAGAAGTAGGGAAAGGGCAAGCGTAAGGAAGTGTCCCAGATAGAATGTCATTCAGTACTTCGAGAATGGAAGCAACACTCCCAATTTTTTTTTCTTTTCTTTTTTTTTTTTTTTTGAGATGGAGTCTCACTCTGTCACCCAGGCTGCAGTGCAGTGGCATGATCTCAGCTCACTGCAACCTCTGCCTAGGTTCAAGCGATTCTCCTGCCTCAGCCTCCTGAGTAGAGTAGCTGGGATTACAGGCACGCACCACCACGCCTGGCTAATTTTTGTATTTTTAGTAGAGATGGGGTTTTACCACGTTGGCCAGGCTTGTCTTGAACTCCTGACCTCAAATGATCCACCTACCTTGGCCTCCCAAAGTGCTGGGATTATAGGCGTGAGCCACTTAGCCCAGTTTTTTTTTCCACTTCTAGTCTTTGTTTTTTCCCTTCTATAGAACAGGAAGCACCCAGGCAGGAGGATTGCATAAGTCAAGTTCAAGATAAGCCTGGGCAACATAGTGAGACCCTGCATAATGTCTCTGCAAAAAATAAAAAAATTAGCCAGGTGTGGTGGTGCATACCTGTAGTCTCAGTTACTCAGGATGCTGAGGTAGGAAGATTGCTTGAGCCCAGGAGGTTGAGGCTGCAGTGAGCTGTGATCATGCTGCTGCACTCCAGACTAGGCGACATAGCAAGACCCTGTCTCAAAAAACCAAAAAAAAAAAAAAAAAAAACAGGAAGCTTCTGCCATTTACCGTCTCCGCCCTTTCCACTTCCCTACTAGCCCTCTGTTCTCTGTTAACCGTGTAGATGGGTAGTAGAAGAGAGGTAAGTTACTTTTCCTGAAAACATCCAGGGCTCTGAACTTCATTCCCCCAGCAGCTCCCAAGTGAACCCAGAACAGCAGGCACTCTCAGCCCTGCAAACTCAGCAGGGTGAATGGCTCAGATTTCCTCAGGAAGGGGATGATTTATTTCTTATCCAGGTGAATGAATAGACTTCATTTCGCGTAATCTAGTGAAAGACTCAAACTGACGGATGTGACAGGCCACATGCACCAACCACCGGATCTGAGGCTAGTGCATGCAGACCCTGCCCCCTCTTTGGGCTTCTTTTCAGGGTCTGAGCAGAGCTGGTAAGGGATAGGGAGAAGAGGGAACAGAGAATGTCTCAGGAGGTTTGTTAGAGCTTGAATGCAAATAAAGTTTGCATTCAACCCCTCCCACCTCCGGCCACCTCCAGATTGAGTCTTAGCTCTGTTTATATTGTTTTTTTCCACCCACTGATGTCAGTGTTTGTGAGCAATGTTATGAGCAGCAGCATGGCAGGTAGGAAAGAAACAATAGCTGTGGATAATCAACCCCTGAATAGTCAGAAATTGACTGTATTATTTGAATCTCTTTCTATACATTCCTTATTCAGCAACCAAGAGTAGAAAGGGGTTTTGAGTGAACTAGCTAAAAAGATCTTCACCTTATTTACTTCTTTGTGTGGTTGGTGGAGATGTTTATTGGTCTAGTTTAGGTTCCTCAATTCAGACAAGGTCCTAGGATTTCTTTCACACACAAGTTGGTTTTTTCCTTCTCTTCTCTTGGGGACTCAGGAAAAATGTAGAAAAGCGAGCACTGCTGGAGAACATGGAGGGGCTGTTCTTGGCTGTGGATGAAATCGTAGATGGAGGGTAAGTTCTCTGATCTGCCTTGATCTTGGGTGAGGTAGTGGGATAACTGCCCCTGTCCTAAGTCAAGCAGGCTCAGTGGCCAGAGGTCCTGTTCCCCCACAGTGAGTTGGGCATTCGGGACAGAGTGAACAATGATCTCTTCTTTGTTTTTGCAGGGTGATCCTCGAGAGTGATCCCCAGCAGGTGGTACACCGGGTGGCGTTAAGGGTAAGCAGGAATGTGTTTCTCTGCATCCCCGCATCTATTCACAAACACCCTCCACAGCCAGACCTGCTGGATGTGTCTAGTAGTTGGGGCTCATAGGATACATAGAACCTTCTCTTTTTCTTTCAAATACATTCAGCCTTTCTTTTTCCTTCCCTTCTTATTGTCCCAAAGAAAGAAGAAGAAAGAACTTATTTCTACCCCTAATATGGTACCTAACATCTCATACAGTCTTTGCACAAAGTGGACATTTAATACATATTTATTTAATAAGTGATAAACTAATATTTATGGTTTTGAAATTATAAAAGAACTTGAAGTTGGCTTATTCCCTTCTTGGAGATGGATCCAATCATCTGAGGCAGAAGAGTATCTTTTTTGTCTTTTAAAGTGTTATATAGGACTGGGTGTGGTGGCTCACACCTGTAATCCCAGCACTTTGGGAAGTGGAGGCTGGTAGATCACAAGGTCAGGAGTTCGAGACCAGCCTGACCAACATGGTGAAACCCTGTCTCTACTAAAAATACAAAAATTAGCTGGGCATGGTGATGCGTGCCTGTAATCCCAGCTACTCAGGAGGCTAAGGCAGGAGAATTGCTTGAGCCTGGGAGGTGGAGGTTGCAGTGAGTCAAGATTGCACCACTGCACTGCAGCCTGGGTGACAGAGTGAGACTCTGTCTCATAAATAAATAAATAAATAAATAAATAAATAAATAAAGTGTTACGTAACTGAGGATGGTGCCTCTCCATCAGGAGGTACGTATTTGCCAGAACCTCAGAACCTCAGTCCTCTTTGGTGCTAGTGATATCAGAAAGGGGCCTCTGAGTTAACCATAGAAGGCCCCAGGTCAGCTGAGGAGATAATGGTGGATGCAGAGAGCCCACAAGCAAATTATACGGGTGCAGAGATGTCTGAGCAAAGCAAATCTCCCCATTCACAGAATGTCCTGGCTCTGACCTCCACAGAGTGAAGGCTGACAGTGCTTGGTAATGGGAAATCTCCCTTAACTGCTGTGGGCTCCATTTGCATAGTTTAATCTTCTCCTCTAACATATGTCTCTATGTGGCAACAGAGAGGGTCCCCCTCCCCCCACCAACTCCCCCCTTTCTCTTCTCAGGCTGCTGTTGCAGCAGTTTATTTCTTCAAATTAACATGCTGTCGTTACCCATCAGGCTTTGCGGGATCCATTAAACCACTCCTGGCTCCCCCTCATCCTTTCCCTAGCAATATTGATACTCAGAGAAGGCCTTTTCTGACTAGGGAATCAGGTCCTCCACCCCCAAGTTAAGGGAGTTGAGGATCAGATAACCTGCTGGTTACTCGGAATGGAGTTAAATCTTTTAAGAAGTCCTCCTGCCTTAAAATGGAAGCTGGATGAAATGACCCTTTTTTGTTCATAGTCCCTCTGGCCAAGTAAAACTGTAGCTGTACTAGTCCCTAGTAGGGACTGAAAAGTTCAGTGCATCTGCCCTTTGTTTCAGTTTAAAGGATCACTTTTTTCTTCTCTAATACCAGACTCCAATCAGGTCTTACTCCAGCTTTCTCTCACACTAAATGCTTGTATCTCTGTGCCATAGGGTGAAGATGTCCCCCTTACGGAGCAGACCGTGTCTCAGGTATGACTTTCTCCCTTCTTCCTTTCCAGATGGACTGGGTCACTAAAGAGGCTAGAACAGCATTCCACCCATACCTCCCAAGTCTGAGTGAGACTGGAGACTCAAGACACATCTTCCTTGGCTCCCTCTTATTCCAGAGAACTGGGACTCATACAGCCAGCCACTCCCTACCCCTACTTCCAACTCCTTTCTTAGTTTCCTGTGAACAGTGGCTGTCAACCTTGCTCTGTACCTTTCAAACCCTCCCTGCCTGATGCCTCATTCAGTGATTTATTCCCCAGCAGAGGCTTGCCTTAAGCAGATGGTCTGTGTGCATTTGTGCACACACTCTCTCTTTTTCTTATTATTCAAATGAGGGCTACGCTGGAAATGCATATTCTAGAATATGCAGGTTTTGCAGATCCATCTTGCTACCTTGACTGCAGATAGATTGTCTACCTGATGTAGGGGGAAGGGAGGGGTTCTGTTTTCTACACACTTGGCATTCTCACCAAGAAGTCCATCTGGATTGTTACCTGTCTCCCACCCACTGCCCCTTTTAATATGTGTCCAGTAACTCCCAGTTTTGTTTTGTTTTTTCTTTTGTACCTCTTCTCTCTTCATCCCCCTCAGTGGATTTGTATTTTTTTGGAATTTTCCAAACAATCTGCTAGGGCCTTAGAGAGCTTCTTCCCATCTCTTTACCTTTGGGGATTTTCTGTTCTCCATTCTTGTAAGGACAGGGAAGACAAGTGAGGGGAAGGAGATCCCCAGCCCTCATGCTTACCCTGCCCTGTCAGCAAGCTTTCCTCAATGCTGCTCTTATCTCTGCAGGTGCTGCAGTCAGCCAAAGAACAGATCAAGTGGTCACTCCTTCGGTGAAGACCCCACTGTTCCTGGCTCTTCATCCTCTTCAAAAAATTCGCCTGTCTGCTGTGAATTTTCATCTAGTTCCCCAGTTGATGCTCTCAGCGTCATCTCGGGGATCACAGGGATCCTTAAATCTCCATTCTGTTTGTGGTTGTCCCCCCAACCTCCCCTACACCCTTCCTATTCTTTTTCATTCTTCTTGCAGTTCTGGGAGTAAAGCTCCCAGCGTATTTAGGTAATAGGGCAGGAGAAGCACCCTCTTTCTTTCTAGACTGGATTATGCTCACATGCTCCCCTGCCCTGACATTTTTGTAAATTCTGTGCCCTTTGTTGTAGCTAAACTTCAGATTAAAGTAGGAGAAAGAATGTGCTGAATGTTTTCCTGCCTTTGCCTTTACCTGGACCTCATCCCGACACCCCAGCAAGGGGAGGGAGAAAGAGAATTCTTTACTATAGAACAAGTAGGGGTGGGGATGGGTAGGGATTTATCCAGTCTAAGCCCTAGCCCCACTTACTGACCTCAGTGTTTTCTTCCATTCCTTCTTACTGCCCTGTCCTCTGCCTTGGAAAAGGTATTGGGAATAGTTCATAGGGAAGGGACAACACAGAAGAAACAGTGATTTAAATTGTATTGAATAGGGCACATAAAATGCATTCTCTACCCCGATCTGGCATATAGCTTCAAAACTGCCGTCGTGAGTGCCCGTCTCTTAGTTAGCTACCTTAACTCTCCACCCTTACTACCTGTGGGATCTTTGCCTGGTTTGTCTTCTCTGTGTCCTGAAGCAAAGCCAGTTCCTAAAACTAAAACTCCATTCTAGTCTTGGGAAGAAAACTTTCTACTCAGAACTGGGGAAGGAGTAGAACTTATGACTTGGGCGTCTAGGCTCTCTCTGTCCCCTCAACTCCCCGACATGCATTTACTCCTCTGCCTTGGGTCTGCAGTCGCTGCAGCCCACCCTCTCTCTGCTTCAGCCTTACACCCAAGCAGTGCATCTGTGCTCTCCCTGTCTCTAGGTCGCTGAGAGAGGTGCTTTTCTTCTTAAAACCTTTGGGATTTGGATTTCCCCAGGAAGATGGAGAATGGAATGCTCACTCTTGGTTCTAATCTTTCCCCTTGACCCAGAACTTCCTCCCCACAAAAATGTCTTTTAAAACCTTCCTGAGACTTAAGCATTCTGCCCCACTTACTAACTGCCAGTTCTCCAACACTGAAGTGGGGCAGATAACTGGGCATTTTTGAGGGGGCATCTTTGTGTAAAAGATGCATGGAGTCAGGAGATAGCCACCTTCATAAACTGCTCTTGTGCAAAGAGGAATAAAACATTTTTTCAAAACTGCCTTTGTGTGATGTTTCTGTTTCTCTTCCTCTTTTTGGCAGCTACTCCTGTTCTTCCAGCCCCCCCTCATTCCCCATCTTACAATATTTCTTCCCTTGTACCTCAGAGACTCTATAGCAGTGCCCCCCCATCCCTAATTTACGGGGCTGTTTGCCTCCTTGGCATCTCTCCGTCCCCTCGCCTGGAAATTGGCGCCAGGGGTGGGGTGGGGATGGTATTTTCTCAGTGGGAGTCCCAGGGAACTGAGTTTTTCCCCCACCACCCCCAAAGCCAGCTGCCTGCTCCCGCCTTAGCCATTAGTAACCCAGAGACGCGCACCTGCGTGGGGGCTCTCCTCCAGCCCTTGCTCCCTTCCTGCACCTCCCACTCCTGCTCTGAAACGGCGCTGAGCGGGTTATTTATCGGAGCCAGCGCTGCTCCAGAAGGTCAGGACGGTGGTGTAAATAACCTCTTCTCGCCATTTCCCCGTCCCTCCAGAGCCTGCTCCCCTCCCCCTCCTCCACCTTTATTCGCACAAATGAATGTGGCTGGGCTGGCGCAGCGCCTGGCCCTGCATCTTAATGGGGCGGTGAGCTCACAAGATGGATTTAGCTGGGGGTTTTATGGTTGCCGCGGCGACAGAATGCTTTGGTTTTCTTTCCCCCTTCCTCTGCAGGATTTTTAAGGAAGGGGGAGTGTGGGGAGCCTCTTCTCCACTGCAGTTTGAAGGGTTTCCTCAGTCACCTCTGCCGCTCATAAAATGGACCTGCAATTCCAGGATTAAGCAAGGGAGACCAAATTAGTATCTCAGATGGGAAAGGATGAGGGAAGGAAGGTAACAGGGATGGGGAGAGTCTCTCCAGCATCAGAACATGAAACCCAGAGTTTTCCAGTCTTGCCTGCTCTTCTATGAAAACCTGACAATTAAGCTCAACAACTATGGGGCACCTGTGCATGGGATACTCCTCAGCAGGTAGAAAAGAAAAAAACCTGGGTATACCACGTCTGCCTACAGTCCTGCATTGAAAGTTGGAGTGCAAGAGTTTGGATAAAGACTAGGTACTTCTTTTGTCTTTGCCTGTCTGAGCTGGGGAAAAGCAATACTCAGCCTTACCATCCTAATCTTCCTACTCACCACACAGCATTGACCTGGGGGAGGGGCAGTGTCAGTACCAGAGCTGAGTGGTGGTGATGTGTGATGGTGTGGAGCATGGAGTTCTATCCTGTTCTCAAACTTGGAATTCTCTGAGCTTCAGTTTCCCCAGCTTAGCCTGGGTTAAACTCCTGCCTTCTGTTTTCCAGCATGAATGGAACTTTGGTGCCCTGGCCTATGCAGTTTTTTGCCTAGCAGTTTTTTTTTCAGGGCTATGAATAAACACATCCCCAAGCACTGACTGAAGCAGAGCCTGGGAGCGGGGTCTGATTATTTCTCTTCCTTGGTTTCTTTCTGTCTGTAAGCCTCTGTCTTTCTGCTTGTGAACCTTTCCCTCTTTCCCAGGGGATGCTGGGAGGCCCCTTCTCCCCTCTCCCCCCTTCCTCCCCTTTGGCTGGGAAAGTGACTACAGCCTGAACAGTGCCAGACACCTGCCTGCCAGATGTGGCGACTCCCCATTCTTCCCCCCACCCTCTATGTCTATTCTTTCCCTACCCCACTGAGCTCAGGCAGAGGGAGCCCCCCCACAGGGTGATTTACTGCTGCTGCCTCTCTTCCTCAAGTGCCCCCCTCCACTCCTCTCCCTCTCCCTCCCCCTGATGCTCATGCCCCCTCTTTTCCCACAATGTTCTGCAGCTACCTTCTTGGTACAGCCTCCTCCCACTCCTACTCCAGAGTGCTAGGCTATGTAAACGCCAGCTCCTGGACTAGAGAGTGAATGCATGGGGCAAAGGTGATTAGCCTTCTGTTTCACCCATGGGAGAGTACATCAGCAACTGGGCTGAGGACGGGCAGCCAGAGCTGATGTCATTCTCACTGGGGGAGGAAGGGAGGTGACAGAGTGGAGGAGGTGAATGGGGAGGGAACCAACACTCCAAGACTGTCTGGAGAGGAGAAAAAGGTCTCTGAGAACTTCCTTGGTAGGTGACGGAGAGTCCAGAATTGTGGCTGCCTGGTGGACGTCACATCTTTCTGGCTAAGCCTCCAGACCTTATCTTTGAACCTATATCGCAATATGACTTAGGAGATGCCCCTCAGCTCCTCCCCTTCACACTGACCCAAAACACACACTTAGAGAGAACTGCAAGTCCGCACCCTTCTCTCTTTAGTGTTTGTCCTTCTGTGACTTTTCTTTTTTCTTTTCTTTTCTTTTTTTTTTCTTTTCTTTTTTTTTTTTTTTTTTTTTGAGACAGGGTCTCACTCTGTCACCCAGGTTGGAGTGCAGTGGCATGATCAGAGCTCACTGCAGTCTCGACCTCCCTGGGCTCAGGTGATCCCCCCACCTCAGCCTTCTGAGTAACTGGGACTACAGGTGTGTGCCACCATGCCTGACTAACTTTTTGTAGTTTTTATAGAGATGTTTTGCCATATTGCCAGGCTGGTCTTGGACTCCTGGGCTCAAGTAATCCACCTGCCCTGGCCTCCCAAAGTGGTGGGATTACAGGCATGAGCCACTGTACCCAGCCTGGTGTCCTTTTTTTTTTTTTTTTTGAGATGGAGTCTTGTTCTGTCACCCAGGCTGGAGTGTAGTGGTGCAATCTCAGCTCACTGCAACCTCCACCTCCCGGGTTCAAGCGATTCTCCTGCCTCAGCCTCCCAAAGCCTCCCAAGTAGTTGGGATCACAGGCATGCACCCTCATGCCTAGCTTTTTTTTTTTTTTTTTTTTTTGTATTTTTAGTAGAGACAGCATTTCACCATGTTGGCCAGGCTGGTCTCCAACTTCTGACCTCTGGAGATCCGCCCACCTCGGCCTCCCAGAGTGCTGGGATTACAGGTGTGAGCCACCGTGCCTGGCCTATGCTTTTTCTTTATTAATATCTTCTCTCTCATTTCACCCTACCTCCCTTAGTTGTGCTTCTCTTTCTGGTCACCTTCTGCCCACCCCACCCTTCCGTGCCATATCATAATTCCGTGCCATATCATAACCCAATATGATTCCCAGACGTCCCACTAAAGCAGGGACTCATTCAGAGCCTCTTTTCTCCTTCCCATCTATTCTTGGAATCTAACTCCCAAAGGTCCCCTCTGGGCCAGAACAGCGTTCTGATGTGGCACTGAGGTAGGAGGGATGGCTGGGCTGAAGAGTGGCAGAAGCAGGACACATGGAGCAGCATCCAGGAATTTGGGGAGAGGGGAGAGGGAGACAAGAAGATGGAAAGAAACAAAATGAGAGAGAAAAAGTGATTGAGAGACCGAGGCAGAGGCTGAGAGACGGTGAGAATAACAGACTGGGAGAATGAGAGACACAAAGAAGGAAAGCAAGACTGGGAGCAGAGAAAAAGAATAGAGTTGGAAACAGGAAAGTCATAGCAAGAGAAGGCCACTAGGGAGGGGCCAGGCAAGGGGCAGCCTGGCTCTCCAGGGCTCCCTCATGCCGTGAGTCCTGTGTGTGTGAGTGTGTGTGTGGGTGGGTGTGTGCATGGCACATTTGCATAGGGGTCTGCGTATGGATAGGACGATTTCCACAATATTTTTCCATTTCTTTCAGCAGTCTCTTTCCTTGAGGCACTCCATACTAGCCCCCCATCTGCCAGTATTCCGGATGCTCAAGGGACCATTCTGAAGGTATTTCCACAACTCAGCAATCCTGACTTTCTCACTTGGAATGCAGGCCTGCTGGAATGTCCAGGATCTGTAGAATGAAGAGGCCCCATCCCCTCACTGCCCACCCCCCATGCCTGCCCACCAGCTGCTCCTGTCCATCTTCTCCTCCCATTCTCCTTGTATCTCCCCTTCCTCCACACTGACCCCTCCCCCAGCTCTGACCCCCAGCCTGCCTGGGGCCTGGGTCAGAGGGGAGACAAAGACAGGATTTATCACCAGTATTGAGAAGCAGCCAGAGACCAGGGCTGAGGGCAATGACTGACCTCCCTTGGATAGGAGGGAGCACTAGGCCGGATGCTGGGAGGCTGGAAGCCTGGGTTCCAGTGGCTGCTGCTCACAACCCCCAACTTTTCCCACTCCAGCTTTCCTCTCTCCCTTGTCTCTGAAAACTTAGAAAACAGAGAAGAGTATGATCCTGAGGTGATTTTAGCCCTCTGAAGGAAAACCTGGGAGAAGGGAAGAAATGAGATTGATGTCTTGGGGTTATTATCTTATGGATATGGAAGAGGATTTGGAAACTAGAGGCAATCAGGCACCAACTGTTTCCAAGGCTGGGAAAGAGTTCAGGCCTAATACTGCAACAGATGAGAGGGACTGTCCTCTAATATAGAGAGGGACTTCTCAAGAACAGGCCCTGGTTGCCAGTAGGAAAGGAAATAAGGGTGATTATGGGTCCTGAAAGGTGGGAGACACAGTCTCACCTGAAAGCAAAGAAAGAAATGAAATTTACCAATTCTAGCTCTAGCCCCTCTGAAAAAGTCTTCTTTCCTAACATCTCCGACTCCCTCCCGAGAGGTACAAGGAGCAGCTGGTCCTTTACAGTAAACAGACTATTGGCCTGAAATTGTCTCTACTCAGCAGACAGGGTGTGTGCTTGAGAGGGAACGGTATGATCCAGGAGTTTCCGAGAAACCAGACTGTATATCTTTCAGTGGACAGCTCTCGCAGCTTCCCTAGCTGCCCTTGGAAGCCCACCACCAGCCCCTCTAGAATCTCAGTGTGTCAGAAGCCTTCACAAACCCAGCTCAGAAACTTTGGTGCTCCTCCAGCCCCTGGCACCCAACTTCCTGCTTCTTGCCTTTACCCTATTGTCCCGGAAGATGGCAGCTAGAGTTACCTCCAAGTGAGAAGAGGGTGGAAGGATGAGAAACTGAGGGAACTGGGAGTTACCAATCTACCAGTTTCTCACCACAATCCCACCAAGCATTCCCACCCGGGTCTGGTGAGGGAAAACTTGTGATCTCTTCTCTTAAACTCCTCTGTAAGCTGAAACCATTCTGTCAATTTCTGATGCAAAGCCAAAAATTGGAAATTTTAGTGGGAAGGGGTCGTAGATTGCAAGAGAATGGGAGAGGACAAAAGAATTGGGTGGAGGGGGGCGGTGTGGGCACACCAAGTAAGGAAGAAACAGGAAAGGGGAGAAGAGAGCATGTCTTTTTTCCTCAGTCCCCCTTCCCCCAATTGAAGAGGCAGATTTACAGCCTCCGTTTGGAGAGGGGGGTGAGCATAAGGAAGACAGATCTGCAGTTCTGCCCTCTGAGTGTCTGGGTACTTAGCTTTAACTCCCCCATTAGCATCAATCCCCATCTTGCTGCCCATCCGTCTTCTGACATCAGCTCCTTCCCCTCTATGTAGCCCAGGCTTTCTGACCCTAAGTGGCTCTTAAAGGGCCAGTCTAGGCCTTTCTCTCCCTCCTCCCACTCCAGGCAGCAGTCTGGTGTATGTACGCATGTGCATTGTGGCCATCCTTGCTAAGGCCATAGTGGTTGGAGGGCATGGGGGATGGGGGCGATGTGTGACTCTTCCCCAGCTCTGTTTTCCTTAGGGCTCCCTTATATTATGGACCTCCATCTTTGTTCACTTCCTACCCAAACCCAGAACAAGCCCTTTCACTGGGGGGGTCACAGACACATGGCTCCTAGAGCTGAGGGCTGGAGAAGGTATGTGGATCCATAGGCAGATCCACCACCCCTTCTCAATTTCCTGGAGGCCCAGGGCAAGGGATGTCAAGAACTATTGACTGTTTTTAATTCTCAGCAGCAGGTTGGAGGCCAAGACTCCTAGGAGATGCCCTGAGCCCCACATTCCTAGCCTCCTTTCCCAGGGATCCAGGCTGTGGTCTGTGGAGGTGAGGGATTTCAAATCTTCCTTTCCTGTGAGGATGGTGACAGGCCAGAGAAATCTGCCTTTGAATTTTCTGGCTTCTCTTTCCTATTCCTCAGCAACTGAGCTTAAGGGGACAGAGGGGAAATGGGCTTCTCTCCACCTTCTGCAAAAATGTAACAGCACACTAGGGGCTATACAAATGCCAGGATGCTTGGAAAGTTCCTCCCCTATCTGCCTTCAATCCTTTCTGCTGCAAAGCTCTGCAGTCCTCTGAGGGGCTCTACAGGATAGTCAACCCCTCTTCCTGATACCTGAAACCCATTCCTCACCTCCCTCTGTGCTTCCTTCTCTGGCTCAGGAGGAGAGGGAATGTGTGGGTGGGGGCCTTGGGAAAATGGCCATGTTAAAAATAGGAGCCCCCCAGCTGCACCCCCCAGTGGACCCTTATTTATCACCTTCCAAACCTCACTCTCAAAGAAGCATAAATATTCCTAATTCCTGAAGGCCACCCTGGACTCATAAATTTAACTGGGGAGGTGGGCAAGGAGAGGAGTGAGGTGCATGGGATGGGGAGCTTACTGCAGCCTTGAGGAAGCAGAATCTCCTGGGGGAGGCGCCTGACTTGTCTGTCCCCTTGCAGATGCCAATGGGTCTTCATAGGGAGGAGGAGGAGGAGCCTTTCTGTCAATATTTCCTTTGGGGAGTAGTCTTCTCTCACTGCACTTTCCCTCCCTCCCCTAAAAACAAACAAAAAACCAAAAACCCTACCTTCCTTCTGGTCTTCCCCATTAGTTCTCTGTCGCTCTCCCTCCCTCTTTTCTTTGCTATTACCTTTCAGTTGTCCTTTCCTGCTTCTCCCTCTCTCTCACCTCCCTATTGCGCCTTTCTCTGTCGTTGCTTCTCTGATGCTTTCCCTTTTCAGAGCCATTGTGTGAAAAGGAAATTTCCGTCTCTTATTCAGTCTGGATAGTGAGATTTGAAAAGTCCCTCTCTCGGTGCCCGGATCTCCCTGCTTCAGCCCGTGTGGACCCTCAAATGCGTCCTTTCTCTTCATGTCTCCTTTCTTCTCGGATCTTGGACAAATTACCCAACCCCCCACTTATCTCCTTAACTCTCTCTCTCTTCCCCTGCCTTCCTTCTCTCCTCAGCCTTCCTGTCTTTCTGTCATCCTTTTGCCCCCTCAGTTTCCCCTTCGTTCCTCAGGTCGGAATCCTCATTCCCTGTTCAGTCTCCTCTGCTCTCCCTGTTGGCCCCCACCCGCACCCCTCAGACTCGACTCCTCCGCCTATGTGTACCCCTCAGACCCCATCATCCCTTCAGTTCCCATCACCACCACACCCCGGTTTTCCCTCCCAGTGGACGAAAAAGAAGGGAGGAGGGGGCTGAGGAACAGGTAGAGGGAGAGCCATTCCTTGAGGGGAGGGAAAGAGGAGAAAAAACAGGGGAGAGGAAGAGGGACGCAGCGACGAGGGGAGGGGTATCCTCACTCCCCAGCAGCGGCACCCCCCTCCCCGCGGCCGCTGAGCCATAAATCAGGGCCAAGGCGGTTTGGCCAATGGTAGGGTGACTCGTAAATCGCCCTGTCAAGCTCAGCCAATGAGAGGCGGCGTTAAATCAAGTTCTGTCAGCGCTTGGCCAATGAAAGGCCCTGAGCTGACCATAAATCTGCCTGTAAGAGACAGCGAAAGAGAGAGAGCGTGCGAACGAGCAAGAACAGCCGGGGCGGGCGACTGGGGAGGGGGCGGGGGGAGCGCGGGAACGGGGAATGGGGAGACGAGCTTAAGAGAAAAAAAAAGGCGATAACAGAGGTACAGGCGATGAAGACGGCCTACAGGAGAGACGGACAGATGGAAAGAGACAAAGAGAGGCCGTGAGAGATAGCGTCAGAAAGTCAGCGATAGAGCTCGGACTCGGGCGGGAGACTGACAGAGATAAAGAGACAAAGAGAGACAGACGGTGACTCACACTCGTGAGCATACAGGGCCTCCAAACACACACACTTCCGGGGACACGCATGAGCGACGCACCACGAGGGACCCAGTAGGGCTCACGCGCCAAGCACAACCGCAAGAGAGAGAACGCCTCTAGAAAGCCTGATCTTAAGTTTCTTTCCCCTCATTCAACCCTTATTGAAATTAGGGGCGGGGGTGGCTGTGTGGGCTGTGGAGGGTGGCTGCTTTCTTACTAAGATCTGTCCTCCATGGTCTTAGACCCCAGGATTTCCTTCTGTGTCTCCTGAGTTTTTTTTTTTTCCCCCCCAGCGACTGATAATTGGGAAGTCCTTTCTGAGGTCTAACTTCAATCCCTATTGCTTCACCTTTCTACTTGACACTGTTGTGATTTGCTTTCTAAGAACATGTAAAGTAAATCCTTTTACAACCCTTCAGAGAGTTGTCAACTTTCAGAATCTTAGGTCTGAATAGGAAGCACTGTTAGGGATCATCTGGGCATTCGACCCTAGTTTTAGAAAGGCAGTTTTGAGACTGCCCTCAAATCACGGTCTTACAACATATTAGTCATTCGGCCTTGGACAAATAACCTATTTGTGCTTCAGTTTTCACATTTGTAAGAAAGAAATTATAATTTCATGTAAATGAAATAATGTATGTACAGGGAACTGCACGGGGCACGTGTTAAGAGTGTACCCGGCACCCCGCTTTGTACAGTTGATAAAATCTGAGCCCCAGAGTTGTCCAGAGATCTGCCCAAGTTCCCAGAGCTAATTATCAGAGAGCCTTGACTGAAACCTGTGTCTCTACACCCATACACTGTTGTTCTTCATTGGTCCAACAGTTTACCTGTCTGGACCTCTGCCTTAGTAGCCCCAGCTTGATTTGGTTTAGGTTCCTGTGACTTTCTTGGAAGGAGGACACCCAAAAGTGCATGTTCCATATTAGGAGTCAGGATTCCTGGACCCTAGAAGTGTATTGCATATGAGGGTGTCAATCTGTCCACCTCAACTGTGATTCTTTCTGCCCTTAATATCTTCAGATTTTACTTTGTTCTGTCAAACCATGGACTTGGGGTAGGAAGGCGACAACATGCAGCCAGAGCATTAATGTCAGCATGACTCACATTTCATCCCCAGTGCCACCCCAGTGCCCACACTGCTACTCCTCCCAGCCCCACCCCAAGTAGACAATAATATCTCATGAATAATAAATGTCTCATTCTTCACCTTTCTTCCTAAGCTTTGGGGGAAAGGGAGGGTGCAAATCCCTGGGTCTCTATTCCCTGGTCTCTGCATTCCCAGTCCTGCCTACTGTCCTCAACTGGGAAGCCAGAAAGGAAACGCAGGGAACCAGCGTCACCTGGTGGCCACAGGTGCTTTAAGGGTGTGTGTAAGCATACACATTGTGACAGGATTTGGTCATTCTGAAGGGAAGGAATGGTATGGTTTCCTAGCCTGGCTCCTGAGCCCTTTTAACTAGAGTCTTTGTTTTCCTGCTTTCTTTCGTTTTCTTTTCTTTCCCTTTTTCTTTTTTTTTTTTGGTTTGAGACAAAGTCTCGCTCAGCCACCCAGGCTGGAGTGCAGTGACGTGATCTCTCGGCTCACTGCAACCACTGTCTCCCGGGTTCAAGCGATTCTCCCGTCTCAGCCTCCCGAGTAGCTAGGATTACAGGCACCTGCCATCATGCCTGGTTAATTTTTGTATTTTATTTTATTTATTTATTTATTAATTATTATTTTGAGACAGAGTTTCACTCTTGTTGCCCAGGCTGGAGTGCAATGGCATGATCTTGGCTCCCTGCAACCGCCTCCTGGGTTCAAGCGATTCTCCTGCCTCAGCCTTCTGAGTAGCTGGGATTACAGGCATGCACCACCATGCCTGGCTAATTTTTGTATTTTTAGTAAAGGTGGGGTTTCACCATGTTGGCCAGGTTGGTCTTGAACTCCTGACCTTAGGTGATCTGCCCGCCTCAGCCTCCCAAAGTGCTAGAATTACAGACGTGAGCCACTCCACTAGGCCTGTTCTCCTGCTTTCATAAGTCCAGATGACAAATGCAAGGGAACTGAAGGCCTGGGACTCAGGTGAATTAGCCCTGTGAACAAGACTCTGCCAGGGCACCTGGAACCTTTTTCTGCCTTTGCCTCAGCTAAGCTCAGTTCCATTTCTACAGACCAAGGAGTCCTCCTCCATGACCATTCCTCTCACACAGAGCGAGGGCTGGGGGGCTGGATATAATCCCCAGCTGGATTATAAAACTTTTTTGAGATGAATAAACTTGTTTGTAGGGATGGTGGATCCTGGCAGCAGTGGTTAGGGGCAGAGGCGATTTCTGGGAAGTTAAACAAAAAGGCTAATCCTCTTAAATCACCTCACATGTTTTATTACCTAGAAACCCCTCTTCTAAAGGCTACGTCCCATGCCAGCTGCTTCCTGCTTCTGCTTTGACCTAGGTACCCCTGAATCCTTAGGTATTAGATTCCAGCTCCTGGTGGCCACAGGTGCTTTAGGGATATTTGTGAGCATGCACATGGTGACAGGATTTGGTCATGCAGGAGGGATGGAATAGTATGGTCTCCTCCTAGCCTGGCCCCTGAGCCTAACCGTGACCTGTTTCCTTCTTCCCCAGAGACCACACCTGAGCATTAAAAGCACAGAATTCGTTTATTAATAGTTAATAATACTTCTTGGGCAGTCTAGGGCTGAAACATTGATCAAGTGATGGAGAGACTTGATTTGGGAGGCTGAGGAGAGGTTGTTGTGAAAATGCCCGCACGTGTTATTTCACCTATTCTCCTATCAGCTGGCCACTTTGGTCCTGGAGGAGATGGTTCTGAATTCTGGTGACTAGGGTCACAGTTCTAATGGAGCCTATGGAAACTCCAGGGCCCTCTTTTTAAAACGGAGCCATATGCTTGGCGGAATTGGCGGTTCATGGCTGCATACAGCACAGGGTTGATGCAACCGTTGAGCCAGGTGAGGTTGGCAGCAAGCATGTGGACCACCCGGGGAGCCTGGACTCTGGCATCCAGAATGTTGAGCAGCAAGAAGGGGACGTAGCTCAGGGCAAAGCAGAGGAACACAGCAAAACACATTTGAGTCACCTTCCCAAATTCCGATGAAGAATCTGGAGCTCTTCGGGCTCCTTTAATTGGCTGGGCTTTGGCAGATGCTTCTGGAGGGCTTTTCTCTGCCATCTGCTTAGCTCTCTTGCTGTTGATCTGGTCTCCCACTTCTGATGAATCCCCTTCCAGGGTCTGGGTGGTGGCAGCATTGACTGACTCAGATGAAATCCCCTCACTGGGTCCTCCTGATGCTAACCTGCTGTCCAGCTCCTGGAAACGACCAGGCATAGCCTCATCAGTCCCAGCCACATGGTTGGAGTGGATGCTTGCCTGTCGCAACTTGTATTGGTCCAGTGCCTGTGCTGCTCGTTTGACCTGGCGGTGGATGAGGCAATAGAAGATGCCAACACTGCTGAGTCCAAGCACAAAGTAGATGCCCATGAGGATGGTGGTGTAAGGGCGGCCTCGGATGCGGTCAAAGCTGCAGGTGCAGACTACAGGTACCAGGATATAAATAGGCCAAAGGGGGGCGAAGCTGGCCACACCCACAACCCAGGTGCTCACCAGTGCCAGCACTATCCCCTTGGCACTGAAAACTTTGGGAAAAAGCTTAGGGTGGGCAATGAGGAGGTAGCGTCCCAGTGCGATGAGGCAGAGGGTCAGGATGGAGACAGAATTGGAGGCAAAAAGGAGGAGCCCAAATGCCCTGCAGAAGGTGGCACCGGTGCGCCAGTGCAGGTGGAGGTAGGTGTCCACAGAGAAGGGCTGAAGGACCGTGCAGTAGAGGAGATCAGCCAGTGTGAGGTTGGCTATGAGCAGGTTGAATCGGGTACGGAGCTTGCGCTGGATGACCAAGGCCAATAGGGTGAGCACGTTGCCCACGGTGCCTGTCACAGCCACCACCACCCCCCAGCTAACTGCAACATAACGATAGCCCAGCACAGACTCATGGTAGCAGGAGAAGTTGGCGTCAGAGGTTTTCTGCATGATAGAGGCTAAAGAAGCAGAGGGTAAAAGAGGAAGAGGGAATCAGAACCTAGCATTCAACTTATATCTCTTTTTTTTTTTTTTTTTTTTTTGAGACGGAGTCTCGCTCTGCAGCCCAGGCTGGAGTGCAGTGGCCGGATCTCAGCTCACTGCAAGCCCCGCCTCCTGGGTTTACGCCATTCTCCTGCCTCAGCCTCCCAAGTAGCTGGGACTACAGGAGCCCGCCACGTCGCCCGGCTGGTTTTTTTTTTGTGTGTGTGTTTTTTAGTAGAGACGGGGTTTCACCGTGTTAGCCAGGATGGTCTTGATCTCCTGACCTCGTGATCCGCCCGTCTCGGCCTCCCAAAGTGCTGGGATTACAGGCTTGAGCCACGGCGCCCGGCCTCAACTTATATCTCTTGAACAGCTCTGGCACTCTGGACATCTGAAGTGCTCCTGGACCTCACTTTAATTCGCTATCCTCCTGAACCATTCCCAGGCCTCTTCATCTCAAGATCCCTAACTCTCTCCTTAGGTTCTCTAGTCCTTTCCCATTCTCAAATATTTCCCCAAGTTTTTATCTAAATATCTCTTGCCTAAATATCTTAGTCTTATTCTGCTCCAAACCACAGTCCTCTTCTATATCTATCCCATTGCTCTCAGTAAACCCAGTGCCCTCCAACTTTTCTAATTCCTTCCTTATCCCTGAAGATCCTCAGGAGTCCCCTCTCTCTATTCAGCATCCTGTATTCAGGATCCTCTCTGTATTCAGTTCCCTCTACTCCTGTCCACTACACACACATATAGGCTTTAGTCATTTCTGTTTGTTACGACCTGGGAGATGAGGAGACCAAGAAGGTAAAAGTAAACCCACCACAAAAGTACTTACCTGAGTTTCTCAGCCTTCAATTCTTTCTCTGATGGAAGAAGTTCAACTCACCCAAAGAGCAGTCCTTTCTGGTGGACAGTCAGGCTTCAAGCAGGAGGCATCCTGCTCTTAAGTTCCCTATTATACTCCACTGAAAGAATAAGAAACTCCCCCGTTACCCAATCCCAGCCACTTCCTTCACCACCTCCGGTCCTACTCATTTTGCTTTGGCTAGTGAAATCTAGGCTTCTCTGTTGAAATTCCCCTGCTACTTACCTCAGAGTCGTTTCACTCTTTCCTTTCTCCTTCCTGAAACCCAAACTCTGTTTTCTTCCCCTCTTTGCATGGCAGAAGTCATCTGTAAGATCATTGCTGAGAATTGCTAGGGCACGGAGTCAGAGCATCAGAACATTTGGGCCACTCCTCAAAGGGCCAAAAGATAAGACCAAGTTCCAGGAGCAACTTTAGGTACCCCCAGAAGCCTTGGGTTTGTTTCGGAGGAGCACTACCTTTCTTCTCTCCAGGGCTTGGACATGGTTCAAGTCAGAGGGGCCCATGTAACACCCTAGCACATCTGAGAAACTGAGTCAGATGAAGAAAAGTGGGAATGAGGCCTCCAGGATTCTGGTTTCATTCCCCTCAAGGGATCAGGGTCCTGGTCAATCATTCATTTATCCATTCACCCAACAACTTTGTCTTGAGTGCCTACTATACATCAGACTCTGATCTAGACACTAGGGATACAAGAACATCTGATACATGGCCTTGTGCATAGTCTACTAGGGGAGACAGATACATAATTATGCAAATGCTTAATCGGTTCTCCAGAGCAAAGTTGAGTAAACTTCGCCCTATGGGCCAAATCTAGTCTGCTATCTGTTTTTGTATAGCCTGTGACCCAAGAATGTTTTTTTTTCCATTTAATAATGGTTATATTTTAGGCCAGGTGCAGTGGCTCACACCCATAATCCCAGCACTTTGGGAGGCCAAGGAGGGCAGATCACTTGAGGTCAGGAGTTTGAGACCAGCTTGGCCAACATGATGAAGCCCTGTCTCTACTAAAAATACAAAAATTAGCCAGGCGTGGTGGGTGTGCCTGTAATCCCAGCTACCAGGGAGGCTGAGGCAAGAGAATCGCTTGAACTGGGGAGGTGGAGGTTGCTTTCAGTGAGCCGAGATCAGATCGTGCCACTGCACTCCAGCCTGGATGACAGAGCAAGACTCAGTCTCAAAAAAATAATAAATAAATAAATAAATAACATAAAAATGGTTATATTTTAAATTGTTATATAAGTACCTATGTAATACCCTCAGTTTTATCTCTTGATCAACACAGTTTAAAATAGTTATAATCAGGCCTTTTGAGAAAAAGTTTGCTGAGGCTTGCTTTAAAATATTATATAGGCCTGGCTTGGAGGCTCATGCCTGTAATCCCAACATTTTGGGAGGCTGAGCTGGGAGGATGGCTTCAGATCAGGAGTTTAAGACCAGCCTGGGCAACATAGTGAGACCCTGTCTTTGTTTTTTTTTTTTTTTTTTTTTTTTTTTGAGACGGAGTCTCGCTCTGTCGCCCAGGTTGGAGTGCAGTGGCCGGATCTCAGCTCACTGCAAGCTCCACCTCCCGGGTTTAGGCCATTCTCCTGCCTCAGCCTCCCAAGTAGCTGGGACTACAGGCGCCCACCACCTCACCCGGCTAATTTTTTTTTTTGTATTTTTAGTGGAGACGGGGTTTCATCGTGTTAGCCAGGATGGTCTCGATCTCCTGACCTCGTGATCCGCCCGTCTCGGCCTCCCAAAGTGCTGGGATTACAGGCTTGAGCCACCGCGCCCGGCCTGACCCTGTCTTTACAATAAATAAATTAAAACAAAAATAGCCAGATGTGGTGCTGTGTACCTATAGTCCCAGCTACTGGGGAGGCTGAGGTGGGAGGATCATTTGAATCTGGGAGGTCAAGACTGCAATGAGCTAAGATCATGCCACTATACTCCAGCCTGGGTGACACAGTAGGACTCTGTCTCTGAAAAATTAGAAAAACAAACTAATAGGCTGGGCGCAGTGGCTCACACCTGTAATCCCAGCACTTTGGGAGGCCGAGGCAGGTGGATCACGAGGTCAGGCATTTAAGACCAGCCTGGCCAACATAGTGAAACCCTGTCTCTACTAAAAATACAAAAAATTAGCTGGGTGTGGTGGCAGGTGCCTGTAATCCCAGCTACTCGGGAGGCTGAGACAGGAGAATTGCTTGAACCTAGTAGGTGGAGGTTGCGGTGAGCCGAGATAGCGCCACTGCACTCCAGCCCGGGCGACAGTGTGAGACTCCATCTCAAAAACAAACAAGCAAAAAACAAGTAAAAAAAACAAACCAAAAATACATGGCTGGGTGCAGTGGCTCACACCTGTAATCCCAGCACTTTGGGAGGCCAAGGTGGGTGGATCACTTGAGGTCAAGAGTTTGAGACCAGCCTGGCCAATATGATGAAACTCCGTCTCTACTAAAAGTACAAAAATTAGTGATCTGGTGGTGCATGCCTGTAATCCCAGCTACTCGGGAGGCTGAGACAGGAGAATCGCTTGAACCCGGGAGGCGCAGGTTGCAGTGAGCCAAGATTGCACCACTGCACTCCAGCCTGGGCAACAGAGCAAAAACTTTTTCTCAAAAAACAAAACAAAACAAAACAACCCAGAACTATATATCAGAGGCTTAGAGAAAAGGAGCACACTATTAAGGAGGAGGTGAGGAAAGGGTTCACAGAGAGGTAACTGAGCTGCATTTTGAATGATGAACAGGAGAGTATTTTGGGAGATAAGTAGAAGAATATTCTAGACAAAGAGAACAGTATGTGTAGAGGCGCAGAGGTTCAGGTAGAAGCCAACAAAGGGCATGAGGTAGAGAGCAACAGAGAAGAGCTTGGAGAGTTGAGCAGGCAGGGTCAAGGGGGACCTTGTGTATTGTGCTAAGGAGCTGGTTTCATGCTGAAGGAGTTGGTGAGATTTGCACTTAGATTGCTGTAAGGAATGAAGGCATGCAGGCTGGGAGTGAGCGAAATGGGTAAAGAGGCACTAGTTCAGACAAGAGATAGAATGGGCCTAAGTTAGGGCCAGACCACCTGTATAATTGCATAGGGTCTTGGAGTTTGAAGGGACTAGTGCTTGGTTCAATGCTTGTCAATCACTGTCTTTAAATTCTTTTTTTTTTTTTTTTTTTTTGAGACAGAGTCTCGCTCTGTTGCCCAGGCTGGAGTGCAGTGGCCGGATCTCAGCTCACTGCAAGTTCCGCCTCCCAGGTTTATGCCATTCTCCTGCCTCAGCTTCCTGAGTAGCTGGGACTACAGGCGCCCGTCACCTCGCCCGGCTAGTTTTTTTTTTTTGTATATTTTTAGTAGAGATGGGGTTTCACTGTGTTAGCCAGGATGGTCTCGATCTCCTGATCTTGTGATCCGCCCATCTTGGCCTCCCAAAGTGCTGGGATTACAGGCTTGAGCCACCGCGCCCGGCTAAATTCTTTTTTTTTTTTTTTTTTTGAGATGGAGTCTCGCTCTGTCCCCCAGGCTGGAGTACAGTGGCACGATCTCGGCTCACTGCAAGCTCCACCTCTCAGGTTCACGCCATTCTCCTGCATCAGCCTACTGAGTAGCTGGGACTACGGGCACCCACCACTGCGACCAGCTAATTTTTTGTATTTTTAGTAGAGGGTTTCACCGTGGTCTCGATCTCCTGACCTTGCGATCCGCCCTCCTCGGCTTCCCAAAGTGCTGGGATTACAGGCATGAGCCGCAGCGCCCGGCCAATACTATACTTTTTGAATAAGGGGCCCTGCTTTTTCATTTTGCACTGGGTCCCACAAATTATGGAGCCAGTCCTGGTTAGGGCAGTGGTTGTGGGAATGAAGAAATGATAAGGATCCATATGTTGTTAGGAGGTCAAATAGGACTTATTTAGTGATTCATTGGATGAAGTGTTAGGAAGAAGGAGGAAGTAGGATAACGTTCTGCTTTCCAGAGGGATGATGGGGCTCTTAATAAGATAGGAAATGTGGCCGGGCATGGTGGCTCACGCCTGTAATCCTAGCACTTTGGGAGGCCGAGGTAGGCGGATCAGGAGGTCAGGAGATCGAGACTATCCTGGCTAACATGGTAGAACCCCGTCTCTACTAAAAATACAAAATATTAGCCAGGAGTGGTGGCGGGCGCCTGTAGTCCCAGCTACTTGGGAAGCTGAGGCAGGAGAATGACATGAACCCAGGAGATGGAGCTTGCAGTGAGCCGAGATCGTGCCACTGCACTCCAGCTTGGGCGACAGAGCGAGACTCTGCCTCAGAAAAAAAAAAAAAAAGGAAATGTGGGAGGAGGAGCAGGCTTAGGGAAAGGGGTAAATAATGAATTCAGTTTTAAACTAGCAGACTTGAGGTACTTGTGGGGTATGCTAGTATCCCAGACTCTCTAATCCCAATTTCTTCCAGTCCCTATCTCCTTCCCCACATGTGACCCAGTCCCTGCTTTTCTTTACCCACTCTTCTATAGGGCCTCTCTTGTTCCTCATCCTTCTGAATCCTCCCAACCCTTTTAAAGCTAGATTTACCGGAAAACAAACATGAAAACAACCACCAAAACACTCCTTATTGGGTTCCAATTCTGAACCCACAGTGAACACCCACCTGTCAACTTCACAGTTGACAAACCCAGGAGGCCCCCATTCCCCTCTTCTTCCTGTTTAACAGACATCATCCCAACTTCCCTTCTCCTTTCTTCTGCAAGACTGGGAAGTGGGTAGAGAGGGGGAAGTGCGCAGAGATGGAAGTCAGGAGGACCTCACATAGATTCTGGGTTTTGGTTTGGGCTTTTTGTTTGAACTTCCTGCCACTCAGTAGGGATAGAGGGGGTCAGGATTACTGGCTGCTCTTGAGAGTGTATGATTGATCCAAATTTTGAGGATAACGGAGAGACCATTTTCCTCACACACCATGTGAGAGACAGCTGAACAGTGTTTCCTTGTCTCACAGACCATTTAAGGGGCCAGTTGAGAAGGTATTCTAGTATATCTGTAAATGGCACAGTCCAGTTCTTCAGTCTTGGATACATGAGATCTTAATGAACCTTTAAAAGACTCAAGTCTCCTCATTTTGAAGACTGTGACACTGAGGTGCAGAGAGGGCAAGGACTGACTCAAGGTCACTATTTATGTGGGGCCAGAGCCTAGAGCTCAGATCCCCAGTCTCTGCCCCCCTTTCTTCCTGTGCCTTGAGTCTCGCTGGCGTGGGTTTCCCACCAGACACACAAAAGCCTGGATTCTTTTCTTTGTCTGAGACTGAGTCTAGACCCATCTGCGTGGAATCTCGAGACACATCACAGGAGCGGCTTAGCCTCCTTTTCCGGGTCGTTGGCGCCGCCTTATGGAGTTGTGGCAAATTCTCAACAGCTGCAGCTGCAGTCCCAGACTTGGACTTGAAATGATCCCCCAGGCCAAGTTTACACGAGCTGGACGAAAGTGGGGGTGGGTGGGATGGGGAGCCTCTGCTCACTTTGCACAAGCCTCATATTTTGCCTACCCCCACCCCCGATTTCCTTTTTCCTCCTCCTTCTCGCGCCTTTTCCTCTCTCTGTGCCGGTCCCATACAGATACATTTCCCGATAGAATTGCTCCCAAAACAGCGGGCAAATACAGAGTCTGAGTCCAGGGGCGGAGGGCAGAACAAATTCAGACTTTATTGTCAGGGAGAGCAAAAAGGGGAGGACCGTGGGTGGGGGGCCGGGGTTGCTACATTGTCAAGCAGAAAGAGTTGATGGGAAGGGGAAGACCAGTGTAGGCCGGACCCCTCCCGGGTCGGCGGCTGAAGGGTTGACGATACGGAAACCACGGAGTCGGCGGCGGGGACGGGGTGTCACACCACCGCCCGGGTTGTGCAGTGGAGGTGACTGGTGGGAGGGGACAGCCATGAGGTCTAGGAACTGGGATCGGGGAGGCTACAGACTCTGCGAATTCTGCGGAAGGGGAGGGGCGGGGGCGAGGCTTCTATTGCTTTTTGCTCACAGTTTTGCGGAAGGCGAGGCGGGGGTGGGCTTGGACTGGACACCCCTTGCCCCCCTCGGTACCCCTTGGGCGATGGGTGCTGGTGAAAAGAATGGAACCCGGACTAGGGAGGAAGAAGGCGAGGGAAAGGTCTATGGTGGCATCTCCTTGGTCCCACCCAAGTGCCGGAGATGCCCCCAAGTGCTGCCCCCTGCAATGGGCCCTGCTAGACCTGGGGCTGGGGCATGGTGCGGGGCGGGCACAGTGAGGTTGCAGGCGGTAAAACCAAAGTGCTTATGAGGGACCCAGGATCCCGCCTGCTCCCCTCCCCCTACGGAGGACGGGGGTGTTCACGGAAGCGCTTCAGTTTGGGGTAGGGGGCCGGAGTCCCAGAGTCCGCTTATTGCCAAGAAAATCCATTTCTGTCCCCCCGGACCCCCACCATGGCTTGTGAACCCCGTTTTGTGCTAGGTTTGGGGGGGAAGGGCTGGATGGACATGGCTTTTGGGAGGGGGGGTGTCTCCAAGGGGGCTCGGGGGTGAGACGGCCCCCCCTTTTCTAGGGGAGAGGGAAAGGCAGGGGGCGGGGTTCCCTGAGATCTGGGGTGTTCCCCCCTTTCTGAAGCCCCCCTCCCCCGCTACCCCTCCCCTTTCCTGGAACCCCGTATCTCGGGGTGGGGGGGGGAAGGAGAGATCATTTAGGGAGTGCCGGGAGGAGGAGCGGGCTGGGAGCCCGGAGGCCTGGGTCCCGGCTGGAGGTGGGGAGTTGAATGGGAGGGGTTCAGGGTTGAGGTCAGTAGGGGGAGAAGAGGATGGGTCCGTGCGCAGTTCGGATGGGTCCGGGGGCCGGGTGAAGCAGAGGGTGAGTGATCGGCGGTCCCTGGAGAAGAGGTGCGGCTGGAGCCGGGCGCAGGGACAGCGGCGAGCCTGCTGCCGCTGCCATCACTGCAGCCACCGCCAGGGGGCTGGGGAGCAGGCCGCCCGCCAGGGACTTGGGCAGCTCCTTGGAGAAAGTCAGCGTGCCCTGAAGCGGGCGAAAGGCGGAGGAAGAGAGAAGTCACCCGGCGGTCCTGCAAACCCCACCTCTCCCTGGGCAAAGCCCGCGTCCCTCTCTCCTCCCCGCCCGCGCCCTCCCATTGCCGAATTCCCTAGCATCCAGGCCTCACCGCCAGCTCCCCGGCGCCCCTAGACTTCTTGTGACGGCTCAGTAGTGGGTTGGGCTTCCCGGCCACTCCGTCTCGGTGCCGCCGGCTGGAGATGTGCTGCAGAGACCGGTGGGTAGGGGGCTGTGAGCTCCCGGAAAGGGGCAACAGTAAGGGGGTATAATCAAGCTCCAAGCACCGGGCCCCTCCCATGTGGCCCCCTGAGGAAAACCCTGAAGAAAGGCCTTTACTCGAGCTCCTGGCTCTCCTTCCCCATTTAGAGGGTGGAGCTTCCCAGAATTTCTGGGAAGGGCCTTAGACCCACCTGTTTCAGTTGGACCTCCGAGTTGACCTTGACATTGCAGATCTCACAGTGGAAAGTTCGGTCCTGGGCAGGAGCCTCTGGTTCCCCTGGGGTGGGAGGCCCCAGCCGAGGGTAAGCTTTGATGGGCCCCAGCCCACTTCGGGCCTCCAGAATTGTCTTGTGCTTAGTACCTGGAGCCCAGAGAGGGCAGGAGGTAAGGGGTGGAAGAAAAATTATCCAGGCCTACTGGGCCTCAAATCTGCACATTCCCAGTTACAAAATGAGGGGGAAGGGGTGGGCGCAGTGTGACTTCTTTCCAAGCTCCTTGGGACCCTCCCAAACAGGTGGATCAGGAGAGAGTCATAGGTAAAGGAGTAAGGTAGAAGGGGGAGCTGAGGAAGTAAAGGGCTAAGGAACAGGGGAGAGGGCTGGAGAAGGAGATAGGCAGACAGGCTGATAGGTCTTAGATGGTCTAGGGATGTTGGAAGCCAGGAGCATTAGGATGCGGAGGCAGGGGTGGCCTGAGGACAGGAGAGTCTGGGTGGGGGCAGGGGAGTCCATACCTTTGTTATGTGCCTCAAGCTGGGACAGGGAGTTCACAGCCACCTTGCACAGAGCACAGTAGAGCAGCCGCTTGGCTTTCTCCTCCTCTTCCTTGCTACCCCCAGGCAAGGAAGCTGAGGCTGGAGTCCCCCCTTCACCCTTGGTTACACCCTGACCAGTCTCCGGAATGCTGGGAGGGGATGGGGAGCCAGGCTGTTTCTCTGGGGATCCTGGGGCTGGCCCCAGTCCATTCTCCATGGAAACTGTTGTTGGGGGAGAAACACGGGGATCACCCTAGATGGCTCTTGGAGAAGACTCTTCATGTGGAAGAGACCCCCCCCCGCCACCGATTTCCTGGAGGGCAAGGGACCAGGAGTCCCCACCCTGTTACAACATGCATGCTCTCATGCCCTGGTCCAGAGCCAGATGTGGTCCAGCTGCCGCAGGCTGGGTGTGAAACTCCAATGCTTGGCTCATTCTCCATTAGCTGGGAACGGCCAAGGGGTCCAGCCTCACCAGCCTACCTTCAGGGTGAAGCTGGCAGCAAGCCTGGCCGGGGGAGAGGCATGGAACAAGGATATAGCCCTCAGTGGCTTGCCAGCCAGTCTGGGCTTCCTGCCAGGGCAGCCCCTTCCCGGAGTCTTGCCCAGCCCCCGGGAAGTACACGAAAGAGCCCTAGGAAGGGGCAGAGGCAGGGTGAGGAAAGGTCTGGAGAGATAAACACAGGCATGGCAAAAGGGAAACAGAAACAGCAGAACCGGAGAGGGAAGAAACAGGGATGCAGGCTGTTCTATAATTCATGGTTTGATTAAAGATGCACAGGCCCTAGGCCTCAGTGCTGGGTTCTGGCCTCTGTACAGGGGAAACTCTAGCGCTCCCATTCTTGCTCCAGCAGCTGATCCAGTTTCCGGGTCATGGTGAGGCTGGCAGTGGGGGTGGGGAGCTTGTGGGAGGGGAACTCCTCACCCCTCCAGGTACCCATTTGCTTGTTCATTCTATGTCCTTCCCCTTATTTCTCTTACTTTTTTCTGACATTCTTCACCTCCATCCCAATCCAGACAGCACATCCACATCTCAGTCTGGACAGGACTTCATGGTTTATAAAGCAGGGCAGGTATAGTTATCCTGCCTATATCCTCAGATACTGTAGGAACTAAATGAGGTAATATGCGTGAAGTGCTGTTCAAGAAATGTTAGCTATCACCATCATCACCATCATCATCATCCTCTTCCTCTCCATTTTACAGAGATGTTAACAAACTAACCCAAGATGATCAGGCTAAGAAGCAGCCAAAGTACAATTAGAACTCAGCTTCCCATGGCCGGGACGGTGGCTCATGCCTGTGATCCCAGCACTTTGGGAGGCGGAGGTGGGTGGATCACTTGAGGTCAGGAGTTTGAGACCAGCCTGGGCAACATGGTGAAACCCTTTCTATACTAAAAATACAAAAATTACCCGGGCGAGATGGCGGGTGCCTGTAATCCCAGCTACTCAGGAGGCTGAGGCAGGAGAATCGCTTGAGCCCAGGAGGCGGAGCTTGCAGTGAGCTGAGATTGTGTCACTGTACTCCAGCCTGGGCGACAGAGTGAGACTCCGTCTCAAACAAACAAAAAACAAAAAACAAAAAACAGAACTCAGTTCCCCCACCTGCCCACCTGCCCACTCACTCTCTCTGTGCATCCCTGAGGGGGTTTTGTGTGTGTGTGTGTGTGTGTGTGTGTTTATTGAGAATGGGGGCCTCGTTTTCTTTTTTTTTTTTTTTTTTTTTTTTTTTTTTTTTGAGACGGAGTCTCGCTCTGTCACCCAGCTGGAGTACAGTGGCCGGATCTCAGCTCACTGCAAGCTCCGCCTCCCGGGTTTACGCCATTCTCCTGCCTCAGCCTCCCGAGTAGCTGGGACTACAGGCGCCCGCCACCTCGCCCGGCTAGATTTTTGTAGATTTTTTTAGTAGAGATGGGGTTTCACCATGTTAGCCAGGATGGTCTCGATCTCCTGACCTCGTGATCCGCCCATCTCGGCCTCCCAAAGTGCTGGGATTACAGGCTTGAGCCACCGCGCCCGGCCAAGAATGGGGGCCTCGTTTTCAATCTGGTAGTACAGATGTTTGTTTCTCATTCTTCTTAGGGTAGGGCAGGAAGGCCAGGCAAGGATAAGGATGGAGATGTTATGTCTCTCTGGAATTGGCCATGATTGACATCTGATGTGGTAATCCCAGGATGGGGGTGGCTCATATCTTGCTATCTCAATATTCCTGTTCCAGTTTCTTGGCTGGAAGTATGGCTGAGGATGGTCAGCAGCCATGAGGAAAAAGGAATCTTGTAAACTTGGAAAAGACCTCAAAGATCTTAGTCTCACTCCTCTATTTCCCAGAAACAAACAAACAAACAAACAAACAAACAAACAAACAAACAAACACACCTCTGACTAGGGAGGTCAAAAGATCTACTACCCAACATCATCCAAGGAGTTTGCTAGGTTTCTTGCACTCTCTGTCTTCCCTGAGGGGAGCCCCAGTAGGGCAGGAACTCAGGTATTCTGATTCCCTTCCCTGCACCACTCCCTAAGATGAAAAGGCCTCTCTCTGGATTTGATGGTTCTCTTTTTCTTGGGGATGTTTGCCAGGTGGCCTCACCCTAGCCCCTCTCTGAGTCACTGGGCTGTGTGGAGGACAGACAGTGGGGACTCTGTTGAGAGGAGCTGTGGTGGGGGTAAGGGTGACAGATTGGAAATTTTACATCACTGTGCTTGGCTCCAGGACTCACCTTGGGTGGGGGTGGGGGTATAGGGACTGAGGAAGAGAGAGATGGAAGCAGAGGAGAGTTCTGGGAAAGGGGGAGAGAAGAGAGAAGACAGAGATCAGTTGAAGAATATGGGGGGATTCAGACACACCTGGACGGGGTGCTACACCATCCCCATTTGTCGGGGTGCTGCCTGGGGGGGCTGGGTCTCCAGGTTCTCGGATGCCAGGCTCCCTGCCTCTGGTCTTGGCGGCCTCAATGCCTTTGACTCGTCGGGCGTGGCGGTTACCCTTGTAGTGTGCCTCAGCCTGGCTCTTTAGGGATGGAAGAAGAAAATGGAATCTGAGACCACCTTTCATCTGACGGATCTCCCCACAGAGCTCCCTCAAGTCCTGGGGTGATCTCAGCAGGCTGCAGTTAATTTTTCTGTACACCAATGAGATATAAAGCCCCATGCCAATAAGTCCTGGTTATTCCTGGGGCTCAGACTAGCTTCTCAAGCTTGAGTCCCTGGGAACCTGGGCCCCCACCTAGTTCAGACTCCACCCTACTACCACACCCAGGGCCTGGCTGCTGACCCAGACCCCCCAACTAGTCCTGGTAGAGAGAGGGGGACCACAAATCTATGGAAGAGTTATAAATTGGGAGAGGCCTAGCAATCCAGTCAGTCAGCATCCTCTTAGATCCCAAGGCTATGTGCCCAAGTCCTCTGCCCCTAGGATCCAGCCTTTGCTGCTTTCACCCTGAGGCTGGAAGTCCCAGGATCCTTGATGCCTGGGCTCCGTCCTGACTACTCCACTCTCGGTCTCATTTTCCCTGAAGTCTCTGTGGACATGCTGGAGGACCCTGGCCCCAAGCCCAGCTCTGGGGACAGAAACAGCAGTGGAGACAGCTGTCAAAACAGAACCATTTTATGGGGGAGGGTAGGGTAGGGCAAAAAGAGGGAAGGGCTATCCGCTGTTGGCTCCCTGCCTCTCTAGTCTTCCACCATCCACCAGTGAGTGGAGCCAGGGTTGATAGACAGGATGCCTGGGGTCCAAGCTAAAGGAGAGGCCTAATGCTGGCTTCCCCTCCCCACCCTGCTGTACTCCCATATATACCCCCGCTAAGAATGTACAATCCTGGAGGCACAGGGTCACCCAGACAAGGGCAGAAATAAAAGGTGTGGATAGGCAGGAAAAGAAGATTGACAGCCTAGGGGTAGGGTAGCGGTGTGCAGAGCCCAGTAGTATGGAGAAAAAGAGAGAGAGAGAGAGAGAGAGAGACAGAGAGAGAGACAGAGAGAGAGAGAGAGAGAGAGAGAGAGAGAGAGAGTGTGTGTGTGTGTGTGTGTGTCTCTGTGTACTGGGTAGAGAAACAGAACATGCTTTTATTTTCCCGTACTCAGCAGAATGAGGCTCTCTGTTCTTCTCCAAAAGCTCTCAGGACCTGCACCCCACAAAGTCCCCTCTAGACCCACACACACTCCACAGAGTCCCAGTGGAGCCTCAGAGGAAGGAAATCTGGGAGGCTGGACGTTTGGGTTTTGGGTTTTAGGTAGCTTCTCCCCAGGGGAAAGCCCCATGGGATAAGAGTAGGGGCCAGGCCTTGTGTGTGATTTGGAGGGAGGAGAGTGGAAATGGGGTAGAGAGAGAAGGAAGCCAGAAAGTTAGAGGGAAGTGGGTGGGCCAGGGAGGAGTTTAGCAGAGGCCAAAGAGGACAGAGGCTCTGTGGGGGAGCCAATGACCTAACTCTGCCCCATGCCCAAGAACCAGTAGGCCAGAGGCCACACTCCTGCTCAGACACTGATGGCCACCTATGTTCCAAGAAGCTCTGAACCAGGGATGCCCAAGTCTCAAGGGAGGGAGGGATCAATGTTAGAGGACTGATCTACTTCATGTCAAAATACACAGCAATTTCTTATCCCTCTCCAGTACCTTCCATAAGACCCTGCCTCTCCTGCAGTATCCCTATTCCCTGCTCTTTGCCTACTATCCCCTTAATCCCTGTCCCTCACCCAGAGTAAGCCTTCTTACCCAGCCTCTGCTCTCCCTCAAGGTCCCCTGCTGCCCCTGCCCCACCCATTGGATAGATGAGCAGCTTGGCTTCTTACCTGAGAATTGAAGCGGATTTGACAGACATTACAGGAAATGACGGGGCGCTTGGTCTTGAGCAAGGGTCCCCCAAAAGTGTGGGAGAGCACAGCCTTCTGTACAGGGTCCATCTGTGGAGGCAGATTGGGGTGAGCTGGGAGCCCTAGCGCAAGCTCATGTCCAGCATTCCCCCGACACAGATATCTGTGTTGAACCAAGGTCCCCAGACCATTTCTATCCCTTAACATACCTGAGGGCTCTGAGCCTCAGTCTTCTGTTTCTCTCTTAGCCCAATCTTCATAGCACTGAAAGGGACATGACCGATAACTGGCCCAATGCTCCCATTTTACAGAACATAGAAGTGGTTTGCCCAACGTCACACCATGAGTTAATAGCAGATCTGGTATCTGAACCTGGACTCCTGCCTTGGTCCATCATACCATGAACATCCAACTCTGTTGCCCTGACTTATCTCCTACAGTGAAGCCAATCTACCAGAGGCCTCTGACATGAAGTCCCAAAGCACCCTAGATCCTAGGGCCTTCAGCTGAAGCCTCTGAACCCTTTGGGCCTCCATTCTGGGGTAAGACTATCACCAAGCCCAGCCTCTGGTCCCAGGAGACAGATGTTCCCAGCCTCCCATCTCTGGGCCCCTGGTCGCCCTAACACATTCCTCTCTGGACCTCTTAAAGGCAGCAACTTCTAGAGGGAGTAAAAGAACTCAGGAGAAAGTAGGAGCTCCTAGTGAATCATGGGGACTAAGTGGGGGGACCTAAGCACCTGGGCTGGCCCGAGGCAGCCCAGGGATCTTCTGAACCTTCTCTCCCTGATCATGAGGGTTTCTAGGGCAGAGCTGTGGGGCTGGGCGGGATTAGGAACCATCCCTGTCCCCACCCTGGGTCAGCAGATGTCTTTGCAGTCTCCTGCCAAGAGTTCACATGAGGAAGGGAGAGGATAGGAGTTTCTCTGAGGCTTTCTACTATCAGGGGACGAAACCAGGGGCTCAGAGGCATGAAAACTGCCTCCCTCAACAGTTCTCCTCCCTTTTGGCCTCTAGGAAGCTAGGGAGAGGCAAGACTGGAATGTAGCTGAGACTGAAGAATGGGGGATGGCTGGGCTCTCTCCTAAGAATAGGACAGAATTAGGACTGAAACCTTATCTTCCAGGTGGAGGGATCAAGTGAAAAATAGTTGCTGGGGACTTGGGGTCTTTATCTCCTCAGCTGAGCCCGTCTCTGTGACAGGTCTTTAGGGCTTCCAGTGAGACACTGGTGAGAGAACAAGAAGTGGGGGAAAGTGGTAAGAGTCAGAAAAGCCCTGCCCTCTGGACTCTCCTTTGCCTCTCCCCAGTAGTTTCACTGGCTGGGTGGGGTTAATGTCAGGAAATGGGCTTTAGTATCCCTGTGAAATAGATGGTGGCCTCATCCACTCTGCTCCATTTGGGTAGTGCTGAAGGCAGGGACCATGACTGGGTTCAGATAACTGGTCTGACTAACAAGGTCAATCTCTTGGCCTACTCTTGGTTGGAAAGAAGCCTCTCTAAGGGCTCACTTTTTTACCTCAGCTTCTCAGAAGCCCCAGTCACATCCAAGGAAAAGCCAAACAGGAGAACGGGTGTGTCTGTGTGTGTTAGGCAGGCTGTGATCAATCTGTGCATGGGTGGAGTGTGAATAAGTGTCATGCACTGTGCGTACATCATTTATATATCAACATTCTGTGTTGGGGGCTTTGGTGACACCATGAATGGTCAGGTGGTGTAATCTTCAGCTGTGTGTTTATCTGTGTGAATGTATGATGTGTTTGGCAGAAAGAAAGACAGACCAAGTTGGAGACAGGCTTTCATCAGAAAGGGGAGACAGACGGCTGCTCTCAGCTCCCAGTCTCCAGGCCTTAGTCCTTCCTATTTAGAGACCCCCAACTCTGTTCCAGAGTTCTCCTCAGCCCTGGGCTTCCTCACATGCTGGGTGGGGAATGGGAATTCAAACAGAAACTCAGTCTGGGCCAGGAAACCCAAGTTGGATGAAAACAGTAGGGAGAGAGGAGCGGGATGGAAGCGGAGAGCAGAGTCTCCTAGTTCTGTCTGTGCTCTGTCCCATCATCCCAGCCTGCTCTCCAGAGGGGCTGAGGACACAGGACTCCGAGGATGACTTGTGGACTGGCCATCCCAGCATCCATACCCTGAGAATGGTTCCTGTCCTACCTGGGTCCTTCCTCCAGGGTGAGAACCTTAGCTCTTGCACAACCCCCTCCCCTGGTTTAAGTCTACAAACACCAGCTAGGAGTGGGAGTGGGGAGTGGGGAAGAGGGCACCAGTGGAGTCAGGTGGGTGCTTCCCACCCTCCTCCAGCAACTAAGGAGACACCAGGCTGAAGGTGAGGACTCCTGGGCCCAATCCCTGCGCAGGTGGAATGTGAGCCACTGAAGTGCTGCTCCAGGCCAAGGTCAGGAGGCCCCGGTGACCTAGATGAGGGCTCCCTGGGGAGGGGTGAAGGCCAGCACCTCCCAGAGCCCATCTCACTCCAGAACCTCTTCCCTGGGATGCTGGCTTGGACACGGCCTGGAAAGGTCCATAAAACAGTCCCCTCCCACCTGCCCTCCAACAGTAGACATGAAGGGGAACCGCTCCCTGAAGCTGGGGCAAAATGAATCAGGAAGGGCAAGGGAGAGGGAGGGGGAAACCAGATCAGGAACACGAGGGGTGCTATGATTATATTTCCTTCCATTGCCCTTTATCTGATGGAACCCGCTGCCCCTTGTGTGAGCACCCCACTTCCCCACCCACCAAAATTAAGATGAAAAGGGAAAGGTGGTGGAATCTCAGGGATGGGAAGACCTGAGGAAGGACTGAGATAGGAAAGAGGAGCTAGGGGGTATGTACAGAGCAGGTGGAAGCTGGTGGGGGAGGGATGCTGGGAAGGGGCCGGGGCTGGAGAGGAGGGATCTGATCAGTGTGGTCATTGGAGGGCAGGTGTAGGACCTGACAGGAAGTCTGAAGATTTGGGGGACTCCAAGAATGTGGGAAGCAGAGGTGAGGGTATCCAGTATGGTGGCAGTAGTCTGGGGGCATGAGCTGGGATCCCGAGATTGGTTAGGGCCGCGCCGGTGTGGGGGATGGGCCGGACAACCCGAGGACCAGGCAGAGGAAGAGGTAGCCAGCCTCGCAGGGGCGGGCGGGGACGGGGTGGGGGTGCGCTGCGGCAGCCGCGGGAGTCAGGGAGAGAGGAGGGGCCGGGTGGCTTACCCTGCGAGACCCTAGGGGCCGCGGCTCCATGGCCCGGGGTAGCGGACCCGGGCTGAGGGGCCGAGCCTGGCCGGGCCGGGCAGGCCAGGGACGCGGCGCTCGTTGCCCGGGCGGCTCGGGGCTGTGCGGCCCGGCCGGCGGGGAGAAGGGGAGGCGGTGCTGGCCCGGGCCGGAGCCCGCCCCGGAGGCGGGGCCGAGGACGGGGGCGGGGACAGGGACGGGGACAGGGAGCTGAAGAGGAATGAAAGGGGGCTAGGGCGGAAAGAGGGGGATGTCCATTATCCAGACACTCCTAGAAAAGAGCTTGTTCGGAAGAGAAGAGGCCACTTGGCCCCGCGGCAGGGGCATTGACCTCGTTGCTTCCACTGGGGCTCCTTCTGGGGTCCAGGGTCCCCACCAACTCAGACATTTCTCCTTTCTTTCACCCCTTTTGCCCCGACCTTCCCTAGCTCCCCTGCTGATAGTCTGTCTTCAGAGTCCCCAGACGACCCTTCCCCGGCTTCCTCTGCAAAGGCGGCCTCTATGCTGCTACCCTTTTACAAGTAACTTCCCTCCCTAGGGATGGGAAACTGAGCCCAGGTACCCAGGTGTCAGGCATTGCTCTCTCAGAGACTCCTTCAAATTGTGGAGCTGAGGGCACCCAGGGCAAAAGCTACCTCAGACTGGGGATGTCGTTCCTAACTTCTTCCCACCTCCTACCCGCGCCCGCCACCTGCCGGAGAACCAGGCTCCCTGAAAGCCTACGCTTCGTGCACCTGCTGCCCTCTGGCGGTTCAGTGGGGGCAGCATTGGGGGACTGAGGCTGTAGGGCCCAGCAGCCCCACTCCCCCAGACACCTCGTTCTGTCTAGACAGGTCCTGGGATTCCCAGTCTTTCATCTCTAGGTCTCATCTTCTCCCATTCCACCTAGGGCAGAGAGATTAGTGAAGCAGGGGACTGGATCTAGAGAGAGGGTGGCTTGCCGGCCGGGCGCGGTGGCTCAAGCCTGTAATCCCAGCACTTTGGGAGGCCGAGACGGGCGGATCACGAGGTGAGGAGATCGAGACCATCCTGGCTAACATGGTGAAACCCCGTCTCTACTAAAAATACAAAAAACTAGCCGGCGACATGGCGGGCGCCTGTAGTCCCAGCTGCTTGGGAGGCTGAGGCAGGAGAATGGCGTAAACCCAGGAGGCGGAGCTTGCAGTGAGCTGAGACCCGGCCACTGCACTCCAGCCTGGGCGGCAGAGCGAGACTCCGTCTCAAAAAAAAAAAAAAAGAGAGAGGGTGGCTTTGGGAAACAGTGAGGGATGTCCAAGGGCAGAGGGAAGCAGTGCAGTGAGTGGGAGGAGAATGAGGGGAGACAGTAATTCCAGAAGAGGTCTAAGGAGTAAGAACTGCCCAAGTAGGAGAGAGTGCTGGAGGTGCCAGTCCACTGGGAAGGAGAGACTCTGTCATGAATAATATCACTACCACCATTTAATGTTGATTGAGCCCTTGGAATGTGCCAGCTTCTGTACTGAGCTCTTTGCATGGATTATCTAATTTAATCTTCACAACCACTATTTGAAGTAAGTACTATTATTATCTTCATTTTATAGATGAGGGAACTGAGGTTTTGAAAGGTTAAATAATTTGCCCAAGGTCATAAGCTAGTAAGTGGCTGAACTGGGATTTGAATGTAAACCTGGGCAGTCTGACTCCAAAGCCACGTACTTAACTGCTGCACAGTACTTCCAAAGGCCTGTCTGCAGTTTTTCTGCAGTCCTCATTCCCCTGCAGAATTTGACAGTATTGATGCAGCCCGCCACACTCTCTCCCGTGGCTTTTCCAACTCTACAGGAACATATTTCCCTCCCCACCCCCTCCAGTGGCTTTTGCATTCCTTTGCTGAAGCCTCTTCCTGTTCCCACTGCCTAATTCTGCATGTTCCCAAAGGCTAAGGCCTTGACCATCCTATGTTTCTCTCTTTACTTCTCTCTTAAATAAAAACAATAGCAATAGCATAATAATCATAGCAGCTAACACTGATCGAGCACTTAGTTTGTGATAGGCATTATGATTATGTAATATGATCTCACAACCTTGTGAGTTGGTGTTAATACTATCCCATTCTCAGCCTGGGCAACATGGCAAAACTCCATCTCTACTAAAAATACAAAAATTGGCCGGGTGCAGTGGCTTACGCCTATAATCCCAACACTTTGGGAGGCTGAGGTGGGCGGATCACAAGGTCAAGAGATCGAGATCATCCTGGCCAACATGGTGAAGCCCTGTCTCTACTAAAAATACAAAAATTAGCTGGGCATGGTGGTGTGCACCTGTAGCCCCAGCTACTCGGGAGGCTGAGGCAGGCGAATTACTTGAACCCAGGAGGCTTAGGTTGCAGTGAGCGGAGATTGCACCACTGCACTCCAGCCTGGGGGACAGAGTAAGTCCCTGTCTTAAAACAAAAACAAAAACAAAAAAAAAAAAAAAAGAAAGAAAGGAAGGAAGGAAGAAAGAAAGAAAGAAAAAACTATCCCATTCTACAGTTGGTAAAACTGAGGTTCAGAATGGTTAAATAACTTGCCTAAGGTCACATAGCCAGTACTTTGGAACATCAAGTTAAATCCTGCCAATCAGATGCAGGATGCAGTTCAACACCCTGCTGAACTCTAAGCTTATCCATGCTCATCGCTTTAAATACCTCTGCTAGAGGCAGTGGAGCCATGAACTCTGCAGGAGTCGAAACCCTGGATTATCCAATCAACTAAGTAGCTTTGTGACCCTGGACAATTCACTTAACCTCTCTGCGTCTGTGTTTCCTCATCTATACAATAGGGACACTGATGGGGTTGCTAAGATCTGAGGTCAAGTGTAAGTCAGGTGTTTAGATGGGGGGAATTATTCTCCCCATCTTATGACCTATCACATCCAATCTTGCACTTTCTCAAATGCTCCTTTCTAGGCCTTGTTCATGCTACTTACTTCAGTCTGGAATGTTCCCTAAGGCTACTTTAAAAATCTTGCCAATAATTCTTCAAAGCCCAAATTATATGTCACCTGCTCCAGGTTAAATCCCTTTTTCCTCTGCTCTCTTTCTGCCTAGCTCTGGTTGGTCCCTTAGGACCCACCATATCCAGGAAGGTCTTTCTTGACACTTGGGCTTCCGTGCAAGCAAAATGCCTCTGACACAGCTCTTCTCACACTGCATAGGGTTAACTTGTTATCCTTCCTATTAAACTATGAGCTCCCCAAGTGTGGTAACTGAGTCCTGTGTCCCTGACACCAGGCACAGTACTCAGCATATAGTAGGTGCTCAAAAAAATTTTTTTTTGTTAAATTGAATTTTTTTTTTTTTTTTTTTGAGTTGCAGTCTTGCTCTGTCACCCAGGCTGGAGTGCAGTGGCGTGAGCTTGGCTCACTGCAAGCTCTGCCTCCCGGGTTCACTCTCCTGCCTCAGCCTCCCAAGTAGCTGGGACTACACGTGCCTGCCACCACACCTATTTTTTTTTTTTTTTTTTTTTTTTTTTTTTTGAGACGGAGTCTTGCTCTGCCACCCAGCTGGAGTGCAGTGGCCGATCTCAGCTCACTGCAAGCTCCGCCTCCCGGTTTACGCCATTCTCCTGTCTCAGCCTCCAGAGTAGCTGGGACTACAGGCGCCCGCCACCTCGCCCGGCTAGTTTTTTGTATTTTTTAGTAGAGACGGGGTTTCACGTGTTAGCCAGGATGGTCTCGATCTCCTGACCTCGTGATCCGCCCGTCTCGGCCTCCCAAAGTGCTGGGATTACAGGCTTGAGCCACCGCGCCGGCCACCTGTCTATTTTTTAAAATAAAAGGCCAGGCGCGGTGGCTCAAGCCTGTAATCCCAGCACTTTGGGAGGCCGAGATGGGCGGATCGCGAGGTCAGGAGATCGAGACCATCCTGGCTAACGTGGTGAAACCCCGTCTCTACTAAAAAATACAAAAAACTAGCCGGGCGAGGTGGCGGGTGCCTGTAGTCCCAGCTACTCGGGGGGCTGAGGCAGGAGAATGGTGTAAACCCAGGAGGCAGAGCTTGCAGTGAGCTGAGATCCGGCCACTGCACTCCAGCCCAGGTGACAGAGCGAGACTCCGTCTCAAAAAAATAAAAAATAAAAAATAAAAAAAAATATATTTTTAGTAGAGACGGGGTTCAAATCATACCTTAGGCACATACTGTGTCAACTTATATAAATTACTAAACCCTTCTGAGCCTTAGTTTTTGCTTTTTCGTTTGTTAAATGGAATAATAATGTCTACCTTGTTGGGTTGTTGTAAAGGTGAAATGAGATTGCAGATAGAAACATCTGCTACAGTGCCTGGCGTGTAGTCGATGCTCAATACATATTTATGGCTAAATATGATTTCATGTGGATTATTTAAGCTGAATAAGGCTGACTTTCCCCAAACCTTTAGCTCTAGCCCACCTTCCAGGCTTCAAATTCTAACTATCTGTAGGACATTTTGGGCTCAATGTCCTACTGGTATGCCAAATCACCATATCCTTTTTTTAAAAAAAATTTATTATTATTTTTTAAAACAAACAGGCCAGGCACGGTGGCTCAAGCCTGTAATTCCAGCACTTTGGGAGGCTGAGGCGGGTGGATCACAAGGTCAGGAGTTCGAGACCAGCCTAGTCAAGATGGTGAAACCCTGTCTCTACTAAAAATATAAAAATTAACTGGGCATGGTGGTACGTGCCTGTAATCCCAGCTACTGGGGAGGCTGAGGCAGGAGAATGGCTTGAACCCACGAGGCAGAGGTTGCAGTGAGCCGAGATCATCATGCCACTGTACTCCAGCCTGAGAGACAGAGTAAGACTCTGTCTCAAAAATAAAATAAAATAAAATAAAATAAAATAAAATAAAATAAATAAATAAAGCTTTAGCTTTAGCACCACATGCTAAAGGGAATTCATCACCCTCACCGGAGACCAACTTCCTCTTCCAACCCTCTGCCTCTGTCAATGGTGACTTCCATCCAGTCACAAAGACCTGAATGCTGGAGTCATCCTTGACTCATGCCTTCTCTTCTCCCTCACCCTCAAACACCAGTTGGTCACCATGACCTGTCAATATTTCCTTGGAATTACCTCCCCCATTCTTCCTTTTTCTCCGTTCATACTGCCACTGCCACAGCCCAGTCTGGCTTTTGAGGCTTACCTTGGACCTGCATTGCTAGGATAGCCTCCTAACTGTTCACCTTCCTCCTGCCTCTGTTCCCTTTCATCCAGTTGCTCCACTCACCTTCCTCAAATACTGCTCTTACCAGTCAGTCTCCTACTCAAAAATAGACAGTGGCGCCGGGCATGGTGGCTCAGGCCTGTAATCCCAGCACTTTGGGAGGCTGAGGCAGGCGGATCACCTGAGGTCAGGAGTTTGAGACCAGCCTGGCCAACAGGGCGAAAACCCATCTCTACTAAAAATACAAAAATTAGCCAGGTGTGGTGGCACATGCCTGTAATCCCAGCTACTTAGGAGGCTGAGGCAGGAGAATCAGTGAACTGGGGAGGCGGAGGTTGCAGTGAGCCGAGATCGTGCCGCTGCACACCGGCCTCGGCAACAGAGCAAGACTCCATCTCATAAAAACAAACAAACAAACAAACAAACACACAAATAGACAGCACCTTCCTATTTCATATTGTATTAAATCTAGATCATCTTGCCAGTCCTCCAAGCCCTATCCCATTGATCCTACCCACCCAGCTGTGGACTCCAGGGAGGTGAAACTTACAAACAGGCATGCTTATTTTCTTGCTTATTCCCTCTTTCTGGATTCAGCACCTACACCCCTCCTACCTCCCTACTGTTACTACCACCAATTTAAGTCTCATTACTTCTCTAGATGGTAGGGCGATTCACTGTAGGACTAAATGAGATAATTCATATAAAACACTTAGCAGAGTGTCTGGCCCGTAGCAAGATCTCAGCAAATATTAGCTATTATTATTGTTGTTAACACTATACCAGATGGCCCACAGTACTCAAAATTAACTAGAATTAAGGAAGATGGGGTCATAAGAGGAGATAAAGAATTAGAAACAGGAGAAGAGGGCAGAGGTGGGTCTGAGAGAGAAAGATCGGGTCACAAGTGGATGGAGAAGGCAGGCAGGCTGCTACTTACGGTGCTGTAGTTGCTGAAGAGGCCAAGGGTAGGGGCCGGCTCGAGTGGGAAGGGCAGGATCTGCTTGAGGTCCAGCGGGGGCTGCATGATGGGGGGCTGCCGTAGCAGAGGCAGGGGCCCTGCCCGGCTCAGGCTGCCTGAAGGGCAAAGAAAACATTTTGTGGAGTAGGAAGATTAAAGCTTGGAAACCCCACCCAAGCCTGCCAGTCCCACTCCCTAGCCAGGGCCCCCACACTCAGAAGTGTCACCCCAGTGCACAGTGTACACACTTCCCCTGCTGGCTCCAGAGCAATGGAGCACAGTGCCCTGTGGGTCTGGGGGAGGGTGTAGACTGGTCCTTCCCTTCTGGGTGGTTTTCACTTCCCCATTTTCCAGCCTCCCTCCCCCAAAGTCTCTAGGCACATTACCCAGTAAGAGCCCATACCTTTTCTGCAGGCTGCCTGCTGAACCAGCAGGACTCCCAGCCTCAAGCCCCTGGCCACCCTCTTTTTCTGGTTTTGCTTTCCCCCAGGGGATCCTAAAGCTTGGTATCACCCCAGGAAGAAGACAGTCAAGTGGGTGATTCATCCCACTGACCAGAGGGCGATATTAGGACTTAGATTTGGAGGGGGCTGCTGAATCTCTCAGATGCCCTAGAATTAGATTTTGCTCTAATTATAATTCTTCTTCTTTTTTTTTTTTTTGAGACAGAGCCTCACTCTGTTGCCAGGCTTGAGTGCAGTGGCGCGATCTCGGCTCACTGCAACCTCTGCCTCGTGGGTTCAAGCGATTCTCCTGCCTCAGCCTCCCAAGTAGCTGGGATTACAGGCACCCGCCACCACACCCGGCTAATTTTTTTGTATTTTTCGTAGAGACAGGGTTTCACCATTTGGCCAGGCTGGTTTCAAACTCCTGATCTCGTAATCCTCCCGCCTCGGCCTCTCAAAGTGCTGGATTACAGGCGTGAGCCACTGTGCCCGGCTTCTAATTATAATTCTTAATTAACTATTGACACCTGTGGGGGTAGGTAGCGGGTTGGGTGGTTTTTGCTCTGGGAGGTGAACTACCGAGGCCATTCTCAGACCCCCTTCTCCCAACCTTCCTCAGTCTTCCCCAAGACCCTTTTGTCTCACCGGGAATGCTCAGCTACAGGTCCAGTTCTGCAGGAGGAACCTCAACCTGGCCTCTGGGCGGGGAATGCCTGGGTCTGACCCCAAGGGGAAATGAAAGTCCAGGCCAGCCATTCAACTACCCTTTCCTGAAACCTTTTCCTCCTCCTCTCAGAGTCATGGGAGGAACCCACCAGACTCCAAAGGGGCAGCCCAAAGGTCCTCAGAGCCCCTCTGGGCTTCCACTGGCCCAGCTCCCTTCTGCGACCCTGCTGTGCACCAGTTGGGGAGTTCTGGCCACCCTTCACTGCTCCAGTAACCCCCTGACAGCAACAGGGGTTCCCAGGAACAAAGGCAAACCGAGGAGGCTGCATGCTTGGCCCGTCCTCCCTTGACCTTACTAGGGCAGAAGGTCCCCAGGATCCTTTCCTGTTCCCTCCATAGAGACCACCCCCTTTCATACCTTTAGTTTCTTGTGCCTGCTGCCCCCAGGCAGTGGCCTGGCCCTGGCCCCCCAGGGGCCTGGGCCTGACAGCGTCCCCTTCCCTTGGTTCTGCCCTCTGCCCCCTCCCTTGCCAGCCCCCTCCCCCTCAGCCCAGTCAGTAGAATCAGCCAATCAGAATCCTGGAAAAGTGGGGCAGAGGGGAGGGCAGGGGAGCAGGGATTAGGGGAATCTGAGGCGAGAGGGAGGGGGTGGGGAGGGCTCAGGCACAGCTGGGGGCAGGGAGCTGGTCCAGAAAGGTCTGGAGGGGTCTGTCTCTTTCACCCCATGCCAGGGTGGGTGGTCAGGGTGACTGAGACAGAGGGGGGTGTCAAGGCTACTGGGAGCTTGGGCTTCAGAATTCTCAGGGCTGAAGGAGAGGGTAAGATCCTTGGCTTTGACCCTTAAGTAGCTGGTGGTCTGTATGCTTTGTGTCTACTCCCTCCTCTGTCACCTTCAAGGTTGGGATGGGATAGAGAGAGGATGCACACACACACACACACACACACACACACACACACTTGGGATGGGGCGGAGAGAGGACACACACACATACACACAGAGAGACTGACAGATGAAAGTGAGAGGATGGGAGAGTGGTAGCAGCAGGAATAGGTGACGGAGGAATGGGACAGTGACACTGCGAGATAAAAGGATCGAGAACAATGGAGAGATGTCAGAGAGCGAAATCAGACATACAAACAGAGAGACACTGCCGAAAAGCTGGACACAGAGCTAGAGACTAGGGCAGACAGACTGAAAGACACAGAACAGAGACAGCAAGAAAGAAAAAAGAGAAGAGAGAGGGACAGACCGACGGGGCAGCTTGACCATCTCCCCTTCCTGGTCTGTCCCCTCATGGCATCTCCCCTCTGTGCTCCACCCTCCCTTACTGCCTGTTATCCAAGGCTGTTACTGCCTGTTACCCAAGGCCAGGGCAGCCTTAATGAGCCCCAGGCGGCATCAGGAATGGTGAGAGAAACCTGAGTGCTCCCAGAGTCCCCTGCACCCAGCAGCTACCCCTAGCAGCTGGTTTTGGGCTGGCACTTGCCCTGCCCCAGAGCACCAGAGGCTGAAACTTGGCTTGACCCTTTCCCTGGTTCTAGATTTCTCTAGGCTCCCACTCCTCGAAGCCATCTTAAGAGGAGACAGCAGAGTTCCAGAAAAAGCCACAGAAAAAAATTTGAGGCTACTATGTGCCAGGTAATGAATTCCAAGTATTATCACATTTAACCTCTGAAGTAGCTCAATGAAGTAGCCATGATTCAATGCAGTAGCTGATAATATTTTTTCTACTTGACTTATGAGGAAATGGAGACTCAGAGAGGTTAACAAACTTGGTTGACGTCACACAGCCTGTAAATATCAGAGCTGAGATATAGATCAAGATCTGTTGGACTCTATAGCAAATTCTTTCTCTGTGCTACCTTACTCCCAAAGGGCTTGAATTTAACTGAAGCAGAGATCTGAGCACGGGCTTCCATCTTGTTCAAGGAGAGGAAGAGGAGAGCAAGTTCCATGCACTTCCTCAGGTTGGAGTCCTCATTTTTCCTCCAGAGGAGGGATAGAGGAAAACAGGTAGCAGCCACTCAGTTATCTATGGCTAGCAACTCATCTTTTCCACAGACATGAGCCCTGGGTGAGCGGGGGAGGGGAGGAGAGTGGGAGAGAGGGGTCAAACGAGGGTACAGTGAGGGAAGGAAGCAGGGTGGGCAACTGGAGACAAACTGTCTCCTTCCCAGATTCCTGGGTCCACTCCATTCTGAAGTGGTGAGAGAGACAGATGGCAGCTTTTGGGTCGGGTGGGCAGAAACAGGATTCTTGGTTTCAGGTAGCCCAGGCCTCAGGCCCCTCCCCTCTTTTTCTGAGGCTAACAATAGTTGCCACTTTTTGAGGCTTTACTATAGGCCAGGCACTTTACATGCACAATCTCCCAGTAGGTGGTCCCACCACTCACTAGCTGGGTGAGCAGCTAGGTTCTCTGACTCTCAGTCTCATTTCTCATCTGTCAAATGAAAACACTACTTGCCTCACCAAGTTGTTGAGAGGACTGAACAAATTCCATGTAAAATGCTGGTATGTCACAGTGAGAACTCAATAAATATTTGCTGAATAAATGAATCCTCGTCTTATAGATGATGACAGCTGGCTCAGAAGGGGAGTTATTTGGCCAAGGTCACAGTTAGTGAGTGATGTGAACCTGTCTGTCTGGTTCCAGAGACAGGGCTTTCAAGCACTACACTTTTCTGGCTAGATCTGGAAAGGGATGGGGGGAAAAGGCAGGAATATAGGAGAGGCTGGGGAGGCAGGAACTGAGTAGGAAATGCAGGGCTTTTGACTTCTAGCTAGGTAAAATCTCTAGGCACTTTTGGCAGAAGAGGTGGAGAGCAAATTGAAGTGTGTGTAAGTGTGTGTGTGTATGTGTGTGGCACCCATGTCAGGCAAGGCAGGGAGGAGCTGAGGCCTGGCTGGGGCAGGCCACTCTTGAGGGAAGCTCATTAGAGTAATTACCTCCAGCAGATAGAGCCCCACCCAGCTTCATCGGGAATTGCTAAATGCTTTATTAAAGAAAGCTCCCAACACGATTTAGAGGGGGTGAGTTCCAGACCCTTGGATGGATGTCCATCTGTCCATTTTCACACCCTACTTAGCCCTGGGCACTTTGATCCTGCTCAAGTTGCCCTGTCAGCACTAACCCTCAACCAGGCCACATCTGGCTTCCTCTATTGGTCTTTTCCTTTCCCTCTTCCCCAGAAATTCAGGCCAGGTCTGGAGCCCCAGCCCCTTGGCTATTTTAGGTGGGGCCCCATGCCTCAAGCCTTGTTGGTAAAGAATGCTTAGGGAGTGGCTGCATCTGGGTAGGAACAGGAGCCAGGAGAGGTGTTAGTACAGGGCTGTGGGTTAGTGTTGGTTGGAAGACTGGGCCAGAATGAGATTAAGATCAGAGAGAGATACTGGGGTTAAAGTTGCAAGTAGTTAGGGCCCAAGGTGGTAAAAAGCATAGGGTCAGTACTGGGTTAAAATGGGAATTAGACTTGGGCCAAAGGAGAAATTGAGATCTCTTCTCTAATTAATCTCTTTTTCCCTTCGGGCCCTTTGGCCTTGTCTCCCTCCCTAGAAGTGCCTAAAATTAAGGGCGGGGTGGGAGGAAAGCTTTGAACCCCTGTGTCTTTTTTACCAAGTTCCATGTATATGCCCCCTTCTGCCTCAATTCCCCCAGCTTGGCAAGAGGCAGGCTGAGGACTGGAAAGCCTTTGAAGTCAAAGATGAAAGAGACAAGGGGGATGATTATGAACAACTACTCAAAACACCATGCCTAATAACCCCTGGGTGGATATAGGCGGAGACTGGGCCTAGAGGGAGGAGTTGACTGGAAAGGGGAGAGCAGGGAGGCCCCTGGGAAATCTTTCCCAACTTGACTGGAAAGGGCCTCCTTCAATGCACCCCTACCCTTACTGCACCAGGGACTCAGTTGGAAAGGATGGTATTGAAAGGCTTAGAACAGGGAACCTGAGCCCAGAACTGCCATCTTAAACCTGGGGCCCAGACTCTAGATCTTGAGCAGGCTGGCTGGGTGTCACATGCTGGGCAGGGAGGTTTTAGGGTCCCTCCAGGGCTACCATGCACACGGATTCAGAGGACCTGAGTGTTCAGAACTAAAACCTTTGTAGGGTCCCTGGGGGTGGGGCCTGAGCCCTGGCTGGCAGCTTCCTCCCTCTCTCCTTCCTTCCTCAAAGAGGGCTAAGGTGTGTGGGCTTTGCCAGAGTTCCTGCCCTCTGTGAGCTTGGCATGAGGAGGGAATTAATTATAGTGTCCTCCAGGGGGATGTGAGGGTCCCACTCGTGGCTGTGGTCCAGTTTCAGAGAATGTGGACCCAGGAATTATTCCTGTGGTCTTGGTGGCCTGGGGTCTTGGTCAGGCTCCAGCAAGCAGGTCCATGATGTCCTTTTCAGGGCCTGCTGACCAGGGAAAGCACGGCTTATGCCAGCCTGTTCTGGGCAAGCATGATGCTGTCTCTCGGGCTATGCCCGGGGTGGAGCCAGGGTTCAGGGATCACGCAGGTTTGAGGAATGTGGAGCCTGTGCTCTGGGGGACTGAGTGCAACATGTGTTGGTGGGGGTCACTCTAGCGTCCGGATGGTATTCATAGAAGGGTGGGTGATAACTTCCCCTGCTGGAGAGGCTCTTGAGAAGGAGGCAGGCAACCAGTCATTCATGCCTTCGTTCAGTCATCCATTCAATAGATAGGTGGAGTGCCAGGTGGAGGGGGTGAGACATACAGGAGAGAGAGACTGAGGACACACAGGAGGAGAGAAAAAGAGATGGAGGAAGGGCAGAAGGACAATAGGTAGTCAACAGGGATAGGCAGTGAAATGAAAGAAGGCAAGAAAGGAAGACAAATAGCAGAGGGACTCAGGAGAAGGATGAGTGCATGAGCCAGTCAAGCCCTCTAGGTACCAGCATGGAGCCAGGTGTCCTCAGTTGGGGGCAGGGAGACCACAGGTGTCTGTGCCTGGTTGGGGGGCTCCCACCATAAACAGATCCCAGAAACCGGCCTAGCCAGGGTAGAGGGCAGAGGTCAGAGCAGGCCTGTGGACTATTGTGGAGGAAGGGTGGAGGGCAGGAGCCTGCAGCCGGTGCTGATGCAGAGTCCAGAGCACAGCTAGGCCCTTTCCTCCCCCACCCCTGGGGCTCCTTTCCTGATGTAGGTCATGAGGATGGGGTGGCTGTGGCTGTCAGGCTGTCAGAGCCCAGCGGGAGTTCCCATCCCCCATCCTTACCCTCTCCATTGCCCCTCCCTCTCCTGCTGCCCCCAGCCCAAGGCAGGGGTGGAGGGAGAAGAAGGAAGTCAGGAAAGAGGGACTCAGGCAGCTAGAGCAGGGAGAGAGAGGGGCAGGTCTCGGCGTGTTGGGGCAGGATGGCTGTGGAGACAGGCTCTGAGCCGCAGGAGCCCTGGATGGACAGTTTCCCACCCCCTATTTTCCCCACCCCCTTTTCTCCCCAGCCCCTCTGCTCCCCAGTCCCTCTGCTCCCCAGCCCTCTTATCTCCGGCCCTCAGGTTCCCACCTCCCACCACACTCACCTCGAAGCTACACCCACCATCTTCTTCTTCCACCCCCCACTTCCTCCTTTCCCCCTTATCCTGGGCCCAGAAGGATGTCGGAGTGTCTAAGCTAAGGGTGGGGGAAGACGCTGGGGCGGGAGACGGGTCCGAACCTTTCCCCCAACTCCACCAAGCCAGGACCAGCCCCCTCCCCCAGCCTCTCGTAGACTGGTATATAATATTCATGAGCCTCATGAATACGCAATGTTCTAATTATGGGGCGGGGGTCTCACTCCGCTCTGCCTCCCGCTTTACCACTCCCTAGATTACCCGGAGCAGCGGCAGCCTGGGGAAGAGGGGAAGAGGGGACCCCAGATGTGGAGCCAGATGAAGGGGGAGGGGGAACCGGTCGCTGACGGGCGGCCGCAGTCACCGCGGTGCCGGGAGATGGGGGGGCGGTGGGTGACCCACAGAGAGGAACCCAGGAGCCGGGAGCCTGGAGTCGCAGAGACCACTCACCAAGGATCATGCTGGGGACCCAGGCGCCCGGGGTTCCGCGTCGCTCTGTCCCGGGGGCCGTTCTGGCCGGGCTGGGGGTACGGGGGGAGGAGCCGGGGAGGAGCAGAGGCCGGCCGAGGCGGAGCGGGGGCGGGGCCCTCAGCAGGTGAAGACGGGAGGAGGGGACCCGGGCACTCAGGGCTCCGCGAGGGGGCGTCCTGGCCCCTCCCGCTTCCTCCCGCCCTTCTTCTTGCTGCCTGCTGGCCTCCTGGGTTTACGGTGTCACTGCGGCCAGGGCTGGGGGAACAGGACGTGTAGAAGACGGTGTGAGGTGATGGACGAAGCTGGAAACTAGGATGGCTGGGTTCCCGGGGAGGGCTGAGTCTGAGGGCGGGAAGTCCGGTTCTGGGCTGATATGGGATGGGAAGGGGAGTCGGGGGGAGGGGGGCGGGGGTGCCTAAGTACTTTGGGAGGCGATGGGCCTTGGGTTGGGTGGGATACTTAGGTTCCCTCCAGAGTGATGGACTGAGCAGGGGGCAGGGGAAGTGCAGCGGAAATTGTGTGGGTCCTAGTTTGTTGTTCTGGCTTTGGAGCAGGATGCCTGAGGGCTGGGCCTCTGAGGTGAAATGGGATGTTGAAGATGGATCCCAGGTTGAGTTCTGGCTGGGGTCTGAATGCCTGGGTCGTTAGGGAAGGTCTCAGCGAAGAGATTGCAATCAATGGACCTGAGGAGATGGAAATAGAAGCTTGTAACCGAGATCATTAGGGCAACTGGAAGATGACAGAAAATTGAGAACTGAGGCACCTTGTAGAGATGACCTGGATTGGGGTGGGGTGGCGTCGGGGAGCATCTATCCAGGGCCTAAATCTGGGGCATTCCCCACTAAGGCCAGCTTCGATTGAGGAGGACTGGTGGGGAGGCATGGGGGTATTTGGTGAGGTGGAGGGGAAGATGGAGGGTAGGACAAAATGTCTGAGCTGGGGAGAATGTCAGGAGGGAGAGGAAGTACAGGCCACTCGGAGGTATTCTTTTCTTTTCTTTTCTTTTTTTTTTTTTTTTTTTTTTTGAGACGGAGTCTTGCTCTGCCACCCAGGCTGGAGTGCAGTGGCCGGATCTCAGCTCACTGCAAGCTCCGCCTCCCGGGTTTACGCCATTCTCCTGCCTCAGCCTCCCGAGTAGCTGGGACTACAGGCGCCCGCCTCGTCGCCCGGCTAGTTTTTTGTATTTTTAAGTAGAGACAGGGTTTCACCGTATTAGCCAGGATGGTCTCGATCTCCTGACCTCGTGATCCGCCCGTCTCGGCCTCCCAAAGTGCTGGGATTACAGGCTTGAGCCACCGCGCCCGGCCTTCTTTTCTTTTCTTTTTTGAGACCCTAGTCTTGCTCTGTCGCCCGGGCTGGAGTGCAGTGGCGCGATCTCAGCTCACTGCAACCTCTGCCTCCTGGGTTCAAGCAATTCTCCTACCTCAGCCTCCCAAGTAGCTGGGATTACAGGCGCCTACCACCACACCTGGCTAATTTTTGTAGTTTTAGTAGAGACAGGGTTTCACTATGTTGGCCAGGCTGGTCTTGAACTCCTGACCTCAGGTGATCTGCCTGCCTTGGCCTCTCAAAGTGCTGGGATTACTGGCGTGAGCCACCATACCCAGTCCACTCAGAGGTATTCTTAAGGGACTCCAGTACAAGGCTGGAGTCTGGGACACTGCAGATGTCTGGGGAATATGGAGCCTGGACTTGTCTGTACCTGTCTCAAGAGGGAGGGTGGCAGGCAGATTTCCCAGAATGCCACACAGTCAGCTTCAGGCCAACCGCAATCAGAGGAAAAGTGGGTGGGAACTGGAACGTTTGAGGTTTAGGCAGGTAGAAGCAGAGGGGAAGAAGTCAGTGAAAGGGTGGTGGGACTGAAGTTTTGGAACAGTTTAGGAAGGGGAAAGAGACTGACATTCCTGGGTTCTGGAGGGAAATTGGGAAGGTGCAGGAAGTTTGAGTTTCTGTTTCTGGGTCCCAGCAATCTCTTGCCCTCACCCCAGTAATCTGGTTTGAAGAAAAGACCTGTTTCTGTACCTGCCAAGACACTCCAGCTCAAGGGCAAGAGAATGCTGGGAGTGCCAATGCCTTAGTCTCCTTCTGATTCAGTGGGGCAGAGATCTCAGGTGATTGGCCTTGCTGCCCAAGTCTGGCATTGGGAGAGGATATGGGGTTTCTGGGTCCATCAGAGGAGGTCCTCCTGCTCTGGGTCTGTCCTGCCACCATGCTGGTCAACTCCAGTATGAAAAACCCTTGCTTCTCCTTAGACCTTGCACCTCCTTTCCTCTTCCCATTCTTTCTCCTCCTGGGTGGACTCAGAGAGTAAACAAGAGTCATTATCAGGCATGGTCGATTGATTTTAGAGACCCCTTTGCCCTCAGCTGTTGTCCACCCTGCCACGCAGCCCCAGGGACTCTGGGTTAGGAAGATCTCAGAAGAGGGGTTGCTTAAGCTTACCAAGGGGCGGCAGCTGGCTAGAGGACGGGTGACCTTGCAGGCAGCTGGGGTGGGGGGAAGGTGTGTGGGGTGAATTCATTATTGATGAGCCCTGCACCCCGGGCTACTAATGAGCCCCGGCCGGCTGCTCTAATTGATGTCAAGAAACTTGAGACCCCCAGATCAGCTTCCTGCCTGCCAGCTGCCTCTCCTGAGCCCCCTCCCCCTCCCTGCACCCCCAGCTGCTCTGTTCACTTCCTAAGACCTCCTTTCCTTCTCCTTTTCATCTCTACCAACACAGCCAAGGATAGGGCTCAGGCCTTCTGGCCCCCTACACTTCTGGCCCCCCTACACTTAAGTCTCGAGGTGGGAGCCACACTTCCTTCGGAGGGTTGAGAGATTTGGGAGAAGAAACTTAGACCAGGAGTCTGAGAATTACAGCTCAGGGAAAGAGAGGCTCATACTAGATTACGTCTGTGGCATTTCTGAGCTCAAGGAATTTCTTCCTTGTATTGTGCATCCCGGGTAAGAACTTGTCACTGTCTCAAAAGTACAGGCCCTACACAGTGACACACCCATGACACCAGCCCAGTTTTCACAGCCCACTGCCCTTCCTTATTTCCTCCTCACGACAGTGGAAGACATTTTAGGTCTGGCCCCTGAAGTTTGGCTGCTTCTACTCCCACCTCTCTCCCAAGAGGGGGACTCCTCTTAATGTATCAAGTATGCGATTTCCTCCCTCTAGAATTTCTGGTGCCTTGTTATGCCATGGCTGCCATTCTTAGAAATGCTAGGGGGTTCTTTGTCTCATGCTGTCTCTTCTACCCCATCAGCTCCTTTTCATTTATGGGTTCTGTGAAGACATTCCTGACTCGGAGCATTCTAAGAAGTCACAGACTGGAGTGTGGTCCAGGCTTGGTCTCCCAGGAGGGATATTTTTAGGTGATGCAGGCCCTGCTAGGCAGGAGCCTGAGTTAATGAGAATAGTCCTGGTGATGGGGGAAGAGGGTGAGGTGGACCTCATACCCTACCTTCCCAAATTTCCCATAAATTTGTGGCTATGCTGCCCTCTGGTGGCTGAATTTTAGTCTATCCTGACAGGGACATCTTTGTCTCCAACAACCCCAATTGCTCTCCCTCTTGCTGCATGTTGTGACAGGCCTTGAGGAGAAAAGAGGACCCTGAGGATCCCTCACTTTGCATGACTTATCTTCAAAGATCTGAACCCTGTGGCATGTTGGTTAAGAATTCGGACTTTCCCAGTCAGATAAGGCTGAGTTTCACTCTGTTCTGCCACTCACTGTGTGACTTTGCACAAGTTATGTAACCTCTCTGGGCCTCAGTTTCTCTTTGTGTAAATGGGATTAATAGTACCAACCTCACAGAACCCTGTGAGAAATTAAATGTATGCAAACTAACACCCCCTACTAGCACACAGTAGCAATGAAAACAAAGCAATACAAAAACCTAACTGGGCTTTCTTCTAATTTAGTTCCATGGCTTTTTCCTCTCAACTCATTTCATTATTCTGATTTAGGGAAGCCTGGGAAGTTTTCTGAACCATCCTTCCCCACCTCCACCTTGGACCTCCCCCTTTGCATTCTTCTCTAATCCTCAAACCCAAAGAGAAGAGATTCCTTTCCCTTCTCCCTTGGGAGTGTTGGGGACCAGATCTGATGGGGGATGAGGGAGGGGGAGAGGAGTCAAGCCCTGCTTTCTCTCCTTCCATCACGTCTTTCACCTAAGAAGGGAACCCAGAACTAGTTTCACAGTGTCTAGGGGGTCATACTTCTGGCTCCCAGTGGAAAGGAGCCATGAGAGAAATAGGCATCTGCTTTCCACCAAGCCGCTTGGTTCCAGGATGGGTTTGGAAAGAGTGAGGTATGAGATCACAGATTCTAGTTCTGGTCAGTGGGGGCACTGGGTCAGATTTATTGCACTTGCAACAGAGTTTAAATAAGTCCTGGGTGTCTGGTGCCAAGGTGAGGGAAGGGTTGGGCAGAGAGAGGAGGGGCAGCATCAGTGCAGCTGGCAGGCAGAACCCAAATTCTGCAGGCCCAGGACAGTGGGCTCCCCTTTCTCTGGGGAACAGGGAGGGCCTGTGTCTGGCCAGGCTGAGGTTCCAGATCTGTTGCCATCATGGCCCCTTTGGGGTCCTGGGAAATTCCTGGCTTCTCCTAAATCAGGGTGAACTGGGCCTCCAGGATCAGGTCTGGAGCAGTCCCAAATATAGTCCCAGATCTGCCTGGATTAGGTGTCAATGTCTGAGTCTGGGTTCCAGATCAACTCTAGACCCCAGGCTGGATCTGGCCCCATTTGAGTTCTGATTCCCCTTCGAGCTGGGCTCTGGGCAGCATCTATCCTTGTGGCATCTGTCCTGAGCTGGTCCTGGGGCACCATCCATAGTTAGTGTTCCTTCTTGGCCCACCAGAGTGGGGCTGTCCAGAGCTGCCAAGTTCCAAGTTCTTAGCTGGGGGCTTCTTTTGGATCTCTGGCAAGGCTGTGGACAGATCTTTGCAGGTTGGAGCTGGACAGGAAGTCCTTGTGGCATGTCTGGCCCAAAGAACTGTGAATGGATTTCCTAGTTATCTTTCCAAGTTGTTTCAGGAAACTCTCCAAAATGCAAAGGCTTCAGGGAGGCTGGGGCCTCTGTCCCTGGATCTGAGTTCCCCCATCCATGAAGAGGGTATGTGTAAACAAGGGTCCTTCACAGTGCATGGGGGGGAGGGATCCCCAGCTCCTCACCCGCCTGGCTCTGGCCCTTCAAGTATGTCTCTGGGCTGGGGAGAGGAGCTTCTCCCTGGCCCTCAGCACCTTCAGGAAGTACCCAGACCCCTCCCTTTCAGTAGAATGAGGGTGGGGGGACTGGTTCTTCAGGATTGGGAGTCTGAAATTGGGAGGACTCAGGCATCAGAGGTGGCTGGAGGCTTGAGCTGAGCTTTTTCCATGGCGGTGCCATATGGGAGGGAGCGTTTGAAGAATCCGAGCTGATAAAGGGGAAAAGAGGGAGAGTTTAGGTGCTATGGTTGCCTTTTCTCCACAGCTCTTATCCCAAGAAGTAATAAGGAGGACTCTAGTGCCTCCAACCTCTACATCTTGCAAAGTGGCCTCTGAATTCAGGCTAGGACTACTCTTCCAAGTTATGCAATGGACCCAGGAGGACTAAACTTGGGGGTGGTTTTGTATGGTGGGTATCTTTTGCCAGTGTTTTAAAAATTCCCCACTTAAGCCAGAAATGGCAGATAGGTTTGAACTCATGCAGCCAGTCTGATTGCTTAGTAGTGGCTGCTTTTGTTTGTTGGTTTTTGAGACAGGGTCTCACTCTGTTGACCAGCCTGGAGTGCAGTGGCATGATCATGGCTCACTGTAGCCTCAAACTCCTGCACTCAAGCGATCCTCCCACCTCAGCCTCCAGAGTAGCTGGGACCATAGGCACGCACCATCAAACCTGGCTAATCTTTGTGTTTTTTTGTAGAGACAAAGTCCTAGTGTGCTACCCAGGCTGGTCTTGAATTCCCAGGCTCAAGCTGTCTTCCCACCCTGGCGTCCCAAAATGTTGGGATTACAGGGGTGAGCCACCACAGTTGGCCATGGCTGCCTCTTGAGAGAGATTCTGAAGCCACTTCTAGGAGATGATCAGTAGCCATTTCTAGGTTAGTGATGACTGCCATGGATTTTTGGAGAAACTGACAGCACAAATGCCATGTATTTGTAATCTGTGGGTTCCACTGATTTTGCAAGTATAGGCAAACTTACCGTCTTGAGTCAAGAGGACCCTTTCTAAGCTAGGGGCTATAGAATGAAGGGAGGGATCCTATAGGAAGGGTTAGGATGGGATGCATGTAGCCAGGACAGAGGTGGGGGCACATGGCTGTCTAGAGGTAGATACTTGAACTAGTCTAGAGGTAGATACTTGGGACTGTGCCAGATCAAGGGCAGAGCCTGATGAGAGGGTGGCCAAGTCACAAGCAGGATGTGGCTGACCTTGTAGAGGATGTAGATGAGTAGACCTAGTAGCAGGAGGCCAAAAAGGATGGCTAGGATGATGATCCACAGTGGGACGCCATAGCTGCCTTCTGCCTTGGTCCATTGCACAGCTGTGGCCACCTGGGGAACAAGTTGGGTGAAGTCAATGAAAGCTCAGAAGTTCTTTCCACCCTATACTTGACCTCCACTTGTCATTGGATCCAGACCCACTTCCCACCTCTTATTTTGAACTAACAGCATTCTGAACTTAAAAATTTAAGTTCCTAAAATGTACAATATTGTCTCTTACTTTCGGGCTTTCATATCATATCCATTTCTTTCTTTGACAGAGTCTCACTCTGTCACCCAGGCTGGAGGGCAGTGGTGCGATCTCGGCTCACTACAACCTCTGCCTCCTGGTCTCAAGCGATCCTCCTGCCTCAGCCTCCTGAGTAGCTGGGACCATAGATGTGCAATACCACATCTGGCTAATTTTTGTATTTTTTTGTAGAGATAGGGTCTCACTGTGTTGCCCAGGTTGGTCTTGAACTTCTGAGCTCAAGAAATCCGCTTGCCTTGGCCTTCCAAAGTGCTGGGATTACAGGTGTGAGCCCCTGCGCTTGGCCTCATATCTGTTATTCACCTCTCCCCAGGATATCCCTTTCCTGAATGACTAGCCTGGTTAGTTCCTATTTATTCTTCAGGTCTCAGCTTGAACATCACTTCTTCCAGGAAGCCTTCTCTGACCCAGATAGACTGGGTTCAGGTGTTCCTATTATGTGTTTTCATAAATATCACCACACTTGGAACACTGTTGTTTCATGAGGCTGTGAACTCCAGGTTCACAGTCTTGCTTACCACGCTGTCTCTGGCATCTGCACAGTGCTTGGCGCATATTAGATTCTCAACAGTTGTTAACAATACCAAGGCCAGCCCTCACCCATGTCCCAGCCCTCGTTCCAGCACTCTGAGCCCTGTATTCCCTCGTCCAGTCCTCTGGCCCTAGACTCACCTGACGCTCCTTTTGGGGCAGCTGCCGAGGCAGGATTCGGTAGGGCATCTTCAGGGCTTTGTACTCAGCCTCACACTGCAGGCTAAATGGCTGGTGCTCCCGCTGTGGGCGGGGGAAAGTTGGTCAGCACATCCTCTCTTGGGATCCAGAGGACATAGGGTTCCCCATGGTCTGGCGGGGGTTGTGATCTTTCCCTATTTTGGACTCATTCTTCCTGAGTCTCTCTCTCTTTTTTTTTTGAGACAAGGTCTTACACTATTGCCCAGGCTGGAGTGCAGTGGTGTGGTCTTAGGCCATTGCAACTTCCACCTCCTGGGCTCAAGCAATCCTCCTGCCTCAGCCTCCCAAGTAGCTGGGACTACAGGCATGTACCATTGTGCCCACCTAATTTTTGTTTTGTTTTGTTTTTGTAGAAGTGGAGTTTTGCCATGTTGCCCAGGCTGGTCTCAAACTTCTGGGCTCAAGTGATCTGCCAACCTCGGCCTCCCAAAGTGCTGGGATTACTGGTGTGAGCCACTGTGCCTGGCCCCTGAGCCTCTCTTGATGTTCCTTATATGGGATAACAAATGTGTAACTGAATAATTGTAACTGGATAATATATAATTAGATGACTACATGTTCAATATAACAACTTTTTTTTTTTTGAGACGGAGTCTCGCTCTGTCCCCCGGGCTGGAGTGCAGTGGCGGGATCTCAGCTCACTGCAAGCTCCGCCTCCCGGGTTTACGCCATTCTCCTGCCTCAGCCTCCCAAGTAGCTGGGACTATAGGCGCCCACCACCTCGCCCGGCTAGCTTTTTGTATTTTTTAATAGAGACGGGGTTTCACCGTGTTAGCCAGGATGGTCTCGATCTCCTGACCTCGTGATCCGCCCGTCTCGGCCTCCCAAAGTGCTGGGATTACAGGCTTGAGCCACCACGCCCGGCCTAAAAATTTTTTTTAAAATTATTAATGTGCTTTGACACCAGGACAGTGCCTGGCCTGCAGTGTGTGCTCAAGAAGTGACTGCTCTTTACTTTTCCTACATGTGCTTACCTCTCCACTATGGATTCATCTTCCATTTCACTGTTTTTCTAGCATTCTTTGCACACTGGTCTCCCTCCAGCCCTCCCTCCTCTGAATGGGCCAGGAAAGGGAAGCTGCTGCTCCCACTGTGGTCACTAGGTGGCGCCAAGGACATACAGCCTGGTCTACACAAGGGCAAGGAAGGGGAGCTGGAGTGCTGGATCCCATTCACCAAAGAAGAGGTGGCTACTGTAGTGGAGAAAGGGGTGGGTCAGTCTAAGCAGGCCCAAAGGTCAGGGGTCAGGGCTGAGGTAAGGCTCCCTCACCTGCAAGAAAGTCTTGGCCCAGACTCGGAAATGCAGCTGCAGACTTTGGCTCTCTTGTTGGTGCAGGGGCCCGAGCTCACAGCGCAGCCTCAAACACTCAGCCTCCGGGCATTTCTAGGAAGAAAGAAGCTTGAACCTGGTGTTCTGCCCTTGTGGTGGCTGTGAGAACCCAAACAAGTACTCAACGCTTTCCTCCACACCTCATTCCCTGTCTGACTTACCAGGATCTGAGGTCCAGAGGAAGCAGAGCTGCGGCTTGGAGCTTCCCGTTTTTGCCGGTGGTGCAGGGAACCCTCGGGATCCAACTATAAGAGAAAGAGAGTATTGGGCCCCTTTCCCATCTCATTACAGCTTCTGAGTCAGCCGGCACCTGGGTTCCAGAGCAGCTTCAACCTCTTCTTTCATCTATCTATTTATTGATCATCCAACTGTTCGCCGCCTATGTACAAGGTACCGAGCTCGGGGTTAAAATATGGAAATGAAGAAAACTTGGTTCTTAGAGTTCACGCTGTAGGAGATGCTTAAATAAATAATTAGGTCCATGTTCCTGTTTTTGCACTGGCTGTTCCCTCGGTTTGGAATGCTCATCCCTGAGTCTTACAGATAGGTTCAACCTTATCTTTCAGGCCTCAATTCAACTATGACGTCTTCAAGAGGTTTTCCAGTGATTCAATTTAAATCGTATTCCCACAGCTTATTAACACTTCACTTCATCACTTTTCAATCCCTGTTAATTTTTCTCCTTCTCTTTCTATTTTCTATGTCTATCACCCTTCACTAGAATGTAAGTTCCATGAACGTGGAGACCTTGTCAGTTTTGTTTGGTACAATATTTCCTGGGCCTAACAGGGTTCAGTACAGGCACTTATTTAATTAAATGTTAATGAGTAAATGAACTATAAAACAGGCATTGGGGCCCAGAGGAAAAGGTTTGAAGAAGGCTTCCTAGAGGAGGTGGCACATAACTGGGCCCTAGGGGTATGCCAGGAAACAAAGAAGGGATAGTTCAGGCGGAAAGAAACACAGTGGATGAAGGTCCTTTTTCCTCCAGAGGCTTTTGAGGTACCTCTGGGTCTTGTGACCCTCAGCCCTAGCTATAGGCACATCCTCATTGCCTCTTGCAGGCCCCCAGCAACCTTCCCCAATCCCTCCACCTTGGTCCTCTGAACCTGCTCCTCTTCCCCATGCCAGTGTTCAGGCCCTCACCTCCAGGCCCTTTGGGTTAATGGGGTGATTGGTGGTGCAGTTGAGTCCCGTAACTCTGGTCACATATAGGAGCTGCTGACCTTCCAGAGCCTGGGGACAGCTGAGCTCCAGCACGCCCTGGCTAATGGAGCTGGGGCCTTGGTTGATGAGCTGAGGAGGGAAGAACACAATCATCATGAGAAGGAAGGGAATGCTTCTGCCCCCTTGAGACCCTGGATCACCGTGGTTCCACTATACCCTGCTGTTGGGCTCCTATCTCAGAGATGAAGCAGGGAAGCAATGGGCAGAGGTGAAATCCTCTGTAGCCAACACTTTTGGAGGGGGCTCCATCTTTCTTTCCAAGCCACTCAACTGGCCTGTCTGTCTTCTGGCTGTTTCTCACAGGACTCTGCCTCATGCCTTTGCATATCATTACCCCTCCCTCCTCTCTCTCTCAGTACCTCACGTGGGTTCCAGCCATCTGTCACTCATACTACCTCTCCTTTCCCTTCATTCATTCTGGCCCTGCCCCTTTCCCTCCTTACCTCATAGACATGGTGCACAGCAGGTCCCACGTCCTCCTCCTTCTGAGGCTGGTCTCGGGGATGCCAGTCGCTTACTGGGAATAACACTGCCTCAGGCTTGGAGACACTAAGGAGGAGGGTGGTTTAGAGGAGGGTGGAAAGAACCCCATATGCATCCTTCCCTAGAAGTCTGTCTCCCCTCTCAGAAAGACCCCATTCTGCCTGGCACTGACCCGTTCAGGGTGACCTGGGCCTGAGCCTCCACGGAGAGCCGGAAGGAAACCACGTCGCTTTGCGAGTTGTTGAGATTCTTGCTGTGGGATGGAGGCAAGACTGAGGTGCTAGAGTGCAGCCAGTGAGAACTGTGCCCAGCCCTCCCTTCTGTCCCCAGCTCAGCCCCAGCCTAGACACACTCACTCCCTACCTGAGGATCTGGAAGTCAAACTGGATGGTTTTCTTAGTGTCCCGGAGATGAGGGACTGTAAACCGAAGGCCACCCCACAGCTGGGGACAGAAAAAGAGGAAAAGAGGGCAGTTGGACTGTGTATTTCACTCTCCCTCCCCATCTCACAGCGGTGCTCTCGGCTGGCTGGTTACCACCCTCAGGTCTGCTCTCCCTCTGTCCCATCCTCTTTCATCCCAGACTCACACTGGCTCCTGCCTTCATGGGGTTGCCCAGGTCACACACCAGCAGGCGGCTCTGGTTCACGGCAAAGTAGTCACAGCTCAGGCTGGAGAAGTTCTGGAGGTGGGGTGGGCACTGGTCAGGTTTTGGTGTCCTCTCTGGAGAGGTATCCTCCCAACTCCCACTGGAGAATTTCATCTCACCCCTGGATGTCTGACGAGTCCTGAGTACTCAGCCTCTGGAGGGGCGGTCACCCGAAGCTCAGCCTCATAGGCGCCACCCTCACCCACATTCTGGGCATGGAAAGTGAGGTTCAGGGCATTCTTGTCACCCAGGTACACATGGTTCTGCTCCCTGGAAGGGACACAGAGGGTAAGGGAAACTGGGGAATTAATCCTCAAACCAGGACAAAGGACCATTATAAGAGTAATAATACAGGGCCGGGCGCGGTGGCTCACGCCTGTAATCCCAGCACTTTGGGAGGCTGAGGCGGGTGGATCATGAGGTCAGGAGTTCAAGACAAGTTTGGCCAAGATGGTGAAACCCTGTCTCTACTAAAAATAATAATAATAAAAAAATTAGCCGGGCATGGTGGCAGGCACCTGTAATCCCAATTACTTGGGACGCTGAGGCAGAGAATTGCTTGAACCTGGGAGGTAGAGGTTGCAGTGAGCCGAGATTGTGCCACTGCACTCCAGCCTGGGTGACAAGGGCATGACTCTGTCTCAGAAAAAAAAAAAAAAAGAGTAATAATACAGTCATAATAGATACTGTTTACTGAGTTCTAACTCTATGGCAGGCACTAGGCTAGATTTTTTATGTAGATTATTTCATTTAATCTTTCTAAAAACTCTGAGAAATAAATGCTACTATTCCCACTATACAGACAAAAGAGTTAAAACTCAGAGCAGCTGAGCAACTTCCCAAGGCGACACAGCTAGTATGTCCCTAGCTGACTTTTTCAGGTGCCAGGTGCACCTGGAACTCCCTAGCTTACCGTCAGCCCTACTTACCCAAACACTTCCAGCTGCAGGTCAGGCACACAGATGTTGTCTTCTCCACAGTCCAGCAAGATCTGAGCCTGGGGAGCAGGGCAGCCTTGAGAGGGGAAGTTTAGACCCATTCCTGGGCTGTAGGCTCTTCTCTTTCCAGGGCCCTGCCCCCACAGTACCCAGGCCTCTGTCCTCCCAGGTCCCTTCTCCCTGCCCTGTCCTCACCTTGTCCTCTATCCGGCTCTTGCTCTGGTAATGTAGGGCTGGCCTGAGGCCGTGGCTGTCCACTGGGGCTTGGGGGTCCAAGGAGAAGTTGAGAGCGATGTGAATCGGGGAGAGTTTGTCTCGAAATTCTGACTCATTCTGGGGACAGAGGAGAGAGTTCACAGAGTCAGGGGACTCTGGAGACTTGGTGGTCCTGCTCCTCAGCCTCTCTCATATCCCTTTGTCTGCTTAGGGCCCAATTCTGACCATTCTTATTGTTTCAGAGGCCCTGGCAGCCTGCTTCCCAGCTCCTCTGACAGAAGGTCTCCCTTTCTCAGTCCCCACAAGAGTCCCAAACCCTTCACTGGAATCCCCCAACCTTTTTCCCTTCAGGAGGTGCCCTCAGTTCTATGTGGCCACCCTCCCTGGCCAGTCCACACCCCGCCCTCTGGGCTATACCCTGAGGTAGATCTTCATCTCTCTGCAATCCTCTCGAGCCCCATTCTGGATGAGCAGGGTCTGGGTCAGGGTTGCCTGCCTGGAGGCCAGGAACAGTGCCCGCCGTACCCCTCCCTTCTGCTTCTGCCAGTCCAGCTGCAGTTCCACTGTGAAGCCTGCAGCCAGGGACATATAAGGGGAAACTGCTTGTCTCTCCTCATCTTTTCAGAGAGAAGAAATGTCCCCAGGTACCCAGTCCCTTCATTCCCTGTCCTAGGGCCTGAGAGATCGAGGCAGTCTCCCTCACCAATGGAGTCAGCAACGTGTTTTCCAGAAGCATTGAGGCAGAAGCTAAGGTTGATGCTGGAGAAAGACCAAGAAGAAAGCTGGTGAATCCAACTGGAACAGACATCCTATCCTCTACCTATCTCCCAGCCAGACCCAGACTAGGACACCCCCATTTTCCCCCTTCTGAAGGCAGACTTGGTGCCCCTGCCCACTCCCAGGCTCAGGTCTCTGCAATTTCCTGGGTGCCAGCTCACCAGGCCACAGGGTTCCCCTCTAAGCTGCAGCTGCGCTCCTCTGGGTTGAACATGGCAGGGAAGATGGTGAGGGAGGCACTGGCAGACACGATGGGGCGGCCCCTGCCAAGAGTGGATGTGGGGTCAATAGAATTAGGACTCCTCTGTAACCTGGACACAGGAAACTGATGCCCAAGCCCCAGAATGTGTGTCCTCTGCATTGATTTTCCCAACCTCAGCTCTGTTGAGAAATCCAGTTCCAGTTCCAGTTCCCCCAGGTTGTCCCCTCAACTCCCCTTGGAGTTCATACCTGTATACCACAGCCTTGTCCACACCAAAGGACCCCACAATCAGATCTGTAAGAAGTCAAGAAATCACCTCTTACAGCAAGCCCCAAATCAGGATCCTTTCTTCCTAACCCCTCCTGGTTTCAACGCTCAGGGAGGCTGAAGTGAGAAGACAGCGCCCTCTGTTGGAATTAGCTAGAACGGCACCCAGGAACTTTAGGAAAGGTGCAGAAGAGAGGGTAGGGGTCAGTGACCAGGGAATTTTAAGGTGAAAAGGGGCCTCGGGCACAACTCACCAGGGTATCCGTTGCCATCCAGGTCTCGGCCTCCTCGAAGGGCAGAGCCAAAGAAGTCTGGGGTGTGACTGGCTGCCCACAGGGGTTGCAGAACCTGGGAAGGCTTAGAGCCCAGCCCTCCTGGGCCCCCAGGGAATACAAACACTACTCCCTGCTGGGTCTCCCCACCAAAGGGAGCCCCAATGGCCACATCTGGAAGACACAAGAACACACACTAGTCAGCAGGCCAGGAATCCAGGGGCCCAAATCTCTACTACCAGACCCCAGGACCTAGGATCCTAGTTTTTTCCCACCTGTCAGTCCCTATATTCTAGTCTCTTCAAATCCCAAGACCCAGACAGTGGGATTTTAACCCCTCGGGAAGTCATGGAGGTCTGGGTATCTTAGCTGACAGACGCCCTCTCCCCAAATCCCTTCTGACTTGGGCCCCTGCCTCCCCTTTCACTCTCTGAGCCCATGGTACTCACCATTGTAGCCATCCTGGTCCAGGTCCCCCAGGGGGGTCAAGGAGCTGCCAAATCGGCCAAACTCATCATGGCCAGTGAGGGTAAGGGTGGGCGTGGGCTCTATGCCGGCTGGGTGCTGCAGGTAGACGTAGACCCTGCCCACCTCCTGAGGCCGCCCGTCAGGGGTCCGATCCATGAGCAGCGGTGCCCCCACCAGCAAGTCATCCAGCCTGAGGGGAAGGGCAAACCCAGGCATCTCGATACCCTGTCTTGCCACCCCACCCCAATCCTAGTGCCAGAAACCCCAGGCACTCTGGATTCCATCGAGTCAGAAGACCTGAGGTCTCTGATCATTAGCTCTCAGCTTTCCTTGTCCCTGAGCAACGGGAATGCAGGTATGAGCGAGAGTCTAGAGAAAAAGCCCTGGAGAAATTCTCCTTGCATTTTCTGTCCCATTCCCACTCTTCCCTCCTGGAGCTGGGAGAGGTATCACAGTGAGCTCATTTCCCACTGCTCACCCGTCCCCATTGATGTCTGTGGCAGCCACTGCATAGCCGAAGTAGGAGGCCATCTGGGGAGGACAAAGGGGCAGCGCTGGGTCAGAACTAGAAGGTTCAATACACAGGATCAAGAAGGGATGGGAAGTTGGGCTGACACAGGTCAGGGCTGGGGCTTCGTTGGCAGAGGGCCAAGCTGGGGTGGGATTGAGGGGTATCCTTACCTGTTCCCCTGAGAAGTTGTAGAGGGATCGGATGTCTGAGCCATTAAGGATGGTGACCTGGGGGATGAAGAGATAGGCCCATTGGTCCTGGAATCCCAGAGTATCCCATGGTTAAAGAACGGATGTGTACAGGACCCCCAGGGGCAGGCATTCCTTACAGATGCAGACCACTGTCCCTAGCTCCCTCATCAGCTTTGCCCTCATATTCCCACCTCTATGCCAGGTAGCTCTACCCTATGTCTGCTTCACTACTTTTCTGCATATCAATCACCAACTACTGACAGATTTGTATTTATCTGTTCCTTGTCCCTCTCTACCCACTAGAATGTAAGATCAATAGGGGCAGGAACTTGATTTTGTCCTTTGCTTTCTCCTCAGAGCCTAAAGTCATGCTTGGTGAGTAGCAGGCACTCAATAATAATTGTGACTGAATGTGCGCTGGTGCCTCAAACCCATCATGTTCAAAACCTAAGTCATCCTCATCCTCCAGTCCCCCGAACCACAAACACCATGTCTCCCCTATGTTCCCTTAGTGACTGGCCCCACCAGGCCTCTTGAATCCTGGTATGAGCCCTTTCCCAGGACTGCTGGACAGATGTCTTGACAATGTCCCTGCCTCCAGCTCTCCCAGCAGATTTAGGAGGCTACCTCTGGCTTGGAAATCCAGTGGCTCCCTGCAGTCACTGCCCAAAGTCTCAACTTCTTGGCTGGTCCTCCAAAGCTCTGGAGAATCTGGCCCTAACCTATGTGTTTTTGCTCAACCTTTCCATATTCTACTCATCCTCAATCAGCTCATGAGGCTGCTAAGCTGGGCTGAAATTGTTTCCTTTTCTTCCACCTCGTTCATGCTCCTGCACAGGATGCCCTCCTGCCTCATCTCTGCTGAACCTTCATAGAACCTTCTCTGATCTGTCCTCTTCCTTTTTAAAATTTTAAAATTTTTATTTCCTGACTCCCCAAACTTGTTATCATCCTTTTCCTAGAAAGGAGATTATTCCTTCCCCTAAACTGCTATGTCACTGTATCACTTTTCTGAAGTTTAGCAAAGTGCAGAAAGAATGCCGATATTGGATTAAGAGAGACCTGATTTTTTTTTTTTTTTTTTTTTCGAGATGGAGTCTCGCTCTGTCGCCCAGGCTGGAGTGCAGTGGCGTGATCTCGGTTCATTGCAAGCTCCGCCTCCCGGGTTTATGCCGTTCTCCTGCCTCAGCCTCCCCAGTAGCTGGGACTACAGGCTCCAGCCACCACGCCTGGCTAATTTTTTGTATTTTTTTTTTTTTTTTTTTTTAGTAGAGACGGGGTTTCACCGTGTTAGCCAGGATGGTCTCAATCTCCTGACCTCGTGATCCGCCCGCCTTGGCCTCCCCAAGTGCTGGGATTATAGGCATGAGGCACCGCGCCCAGCCGAGAGACCTGATTTTAAACCTACTTACTAACTGGTTGATCTTAAGGAACTTGGTCTCTTAGAACCTCAGTGTTCTCACATGTAAAATACAAATGATAATATCTACCCCATAGGCTTGTTGTGAAGAATAGAAATCATGAATAGATAATGCCTGATGCACTGAGTAGAGAAGAGAATGAATAGTTGCTTCACTTTAGATCATAATTATATGAGTGTCTTATCTATCATACTTGATTAGAAGCATCTTATAAGATGGGGTATGATAACTTATTCATCTTCTTATCTCTTACCTTGCCTTAATAAATGTTGTTAATTGAATGAACTCCGCTGGCACTCTTATCTGTATCTTTTTAAAAGCACTTGTCCTCGTCTAATAATAACATCTGCCAGTTGTACATTGCCCAACAATTCACTGACTACTTTCACATGCATTTTCTCATTTCATCCTTGCCAGAGCCTTGTGAGGTCAGAACGATTGTTATACAGAGAAGAAGGAGGCTCAGAGAGGTTCAGCAGGAAGCAGAGTATGAATAAAGAGCAGAATGATTCTGCCAGAGTAAGTGCCAGAACTTGAATGCCAGTCTGCCTCCAGAGCCCGTGTTCTGATCCACCTTTTTGAGCCCTTGCAAACTGCCATGCATGGTTCTTTGTGATTAGGCAGGGGAGGAGAGGAAGTGAGGGGTCAGGCTGGGTCTTACATAGCCGTAAGTGAGGTTCCCTTTGGGCACACCAGCAACAAAGTCTGCAGAGAGAAGAGAAAGTTGTGACTTAAGGTCGGGGAAAGGGAAGTAGATAATGGTAAGTGGCGGAGTTCACGGGCTATCTGGCCCTGAGCCTCTAACCACCCCCCTCCCTTGGCCCCAGCCTGGGGACACACTCACCTTCTGTGTCATCACCACTGAATTCACCTACAGCCACAGAGTATCCTGGGGGACAGAGTGGGTGGATGTTAGGATTCCTGCTTTGGGGACCCCTCTGCTTTGGCCTATCCCTCAATCCCTTCCCCACCTCTGCTGGGCCTTCATAGTCAGCAGGCACATGGCAAGTATGGCAGGGGTGCTGGGGATGCCCGAGTAGGAGAGGGGAGGCAAGGGGGTGAGTGGGAACAGGAGCACTTGAGGTTCTCCCTCTGCCATCTCTTCCCCACTTGCTTGCTCACCTAGGTAGCTGTCATCATAGATGGAACTGGCCTGGCGAGTCTGCAGCTGCCCCTGAACCAGGTTGATCAGGTACTCGGGGTAGTAAGATTCTGCAATCTGCTCCTGAGTGGCAGACAGGATCTGGCCTGGAGCGAGGATGAAGAGGGAGTAGATGGTGAGGAGGTGGCAAAGGGGGCTTGGGGCTCTGGGGGCTGACTGGGTAGTATTTCAGAAGTCTGGTTCAAGAAAGGGAAGCATGGGGAGGGTGGTGGCATGTAAGTTTCAGGAAAGGAAGAGGAGAATTGGGAGTAGAGTGGGAGGCTATGTGCCAGGGGACTTAAAGAATGGCAGAAACACGCTGGGCACGGTCGCTCACGCCTATAATCCCAGCACTTTGGGAGGCCAAGGCAGGTGGATCAGGAGTCTAAGACCAGCCTGGCCAAGATGGCAAAACCCCATCTCTACTAAAATTACAAAAATTAGCCAGGTGTGGTGGCAGGCACCTGTAATCCCAGCTACTTGGGAGGCTGAGGCAGGAGAATCGCTTGAACCTGGGCAGCAGAAGTTGTGCCACTGCACTCCAGCCTGGCTGACAGCGTGAGACTTCGTCTCAAAAAAAAAAAAAAAAAAAAACAAAGAATGGCAGAGAGAGGACTTACCTTGCCAGAAATAGCTTCCTGGTCCACCTAAAACCACACGACCAGTCTGTGGGTGAAAGGAGGGGAGTCCAACATCTGGTCTCGATCCCCCCGTGTCCACCACCCATGGCCCCTTCTCTCCCAGACCACACTCTCACCTTAGTGAACTCAGCACTGAAGCCTCCTTGGCAGTAACCCTGTCCTGCTGCCCAGCTGAAATCTGTGAGGGGAGAAGGTGGTGAAAATGAGCCCTGCTCATTTTCAGATAATAACATCATTTTCAGATGTTATTATTAGACGAGGACAAGTGCTTTTAAAAAGATACAATCCAGGAAAGAAGAGAGGGCATAGGTAAGGGGGTGGGAGAGAGAATCAGAGAAAGGGCCTCCCTGGACTAGACAGTAAGCATAAAAGCTAACTAACTGGGTTAACCTTTATCTTAAGCAACTTAGAATCTCATGGGGGTATGTGGTGGGGGGCACGAGTCAGCCCTAAGTATATGAGACACTCCAAGTATATGAGAAGGCAGACATGGGGCACAGGCCCCCTCTTTCCCCTACCTGAGCGGCAAGGTGCATACTCCAGAATTCGGGTGAAGTTATCTGTGGAGAGGTAGCAGGTACCCACAGGGTCGCTGAGTGGCTCCTTCTCTGTGCGCCAGCTGTACAGTGGAGCGCATGCCTGGGAGGGCCCAGGAGGAGGGGCCTCAAAATCAGTCCAGTAAGGCCCTTCCTCCTTCCCTCCAGGCCCGGCTTTACCCAACCACTGCCCATCTCCTGGCCACCACACCACTGAGCCTGCTGGCCCCTCACCAAGATGGAGGAGCCATGGGCTCGAACTGTTGCCCCGAACCACTGCAAGGACTTGTACTCCACAGGCTCCTCTCCCTCTGAGCTGGACAGTGAGGACTCCAGGAGCCGAGAGCCTTGTGGGAGTGAAAAGAGGGAGTCTTGCTGAGCCATGGACAGCTGAGCTCTAGGGCAGCCCCTACCCTCAGCCTGGGGATACCCAACAAACACTTCCAAGCCCTGAGTCTCCACGACTCACTGGGAATGCAGAGTTGGTAAGGAGCTTAATTCTGCTTTGTGTAGCCTGTTTGTGTAGCCTGACTCACCTCTCCACTACACACATACACATACACACACACACATACACATGCACGCACACGCACACAGAACCTGGGCTTTCTAGAGTTGCCTCCCCATGGCTCCTGCTTTCTCACCCAACTGAGATAAGGATGCCTGCTGTGGAGTAGGGGCAGGAGGGTGGCGGGGAACAGTGGTTATTTCCCAAGACAGTAACCCTTTGGCTGAACTTCTTTGTCTTTGTACTTGGGCTGGGTCTCTAAGAGCATCTTGTTCCACCTCTCTTTTTTTTGAGATAGGGTCTCACTCTGTTGCCCAGGCTGGAGTGCAGTGGCGTGATTACAGCTCACTGCAATCTTGACCTCCCAGGTGCAAGTGATCCTCCCACCTCAGCCCCCCAAGTGGGTGGAAACTATGCCCAGCTAATTTTTGTGTTTTTTGTACAGATGGGGTTTTGCCATGTTGCCCAGGTTTTTTTAAATTTTTATTTTAATTTTTTAATTTTTTTTATTTTTATTTTTATTTATTTATTTATTTTTGAGACGGAATCTTGCTCTGTCGCCCAGGCTGGAGTGCAGTGGCCGGATCTCAGCTCACTGCAAGCTCCGCCTCCCGGGTTTACGCCATTCTCCTGCCTCAGCCTCCCAAGTAGCTGGGACTACAGGCGCCCGCCAACTCGCCCGGCTAGTTTTTTGTATTTTTTAGTAGAGACGGGGTTTCGCTGTGTTAGCTAGGTTGGTCTCGATCTCCTGACCTCGCGATCCACCCGTCTCGGCCTCCCAAAGTGCTGGGATTACAGGCTTGAGCCACCGCGCCCGGCCAAAATTTTTATTTTTTAAACAGGGTCTTGCTCTGTCACTCAGGCTGCAGGGCAGTGGGGCAAGTACCACTCATTGCAGCCTTGGCCTCCCCACTCAAGTGATCCTCCCACCTCAGCCTCCCGAGTAGCTGGGACTACAAGTGCTCACCACTATGCCTGGCTCATTTTTTTTTTTTTTGAGACAGAGTCTTTCTCTGTAGCCCATGCTGGAGTACAGTGATGTGATTTCAGCTTACTGCAACCTCTGCCTCCTGGGCTCAAGTAATTCTTGTGCCTCAGCTTCCCAAGTAGCTGGGATTACAGGCAAGTGCCACCATGACTGGCTAGTTTTTGTATATTTAGTAGAGATGGGGTTTTGCCATGATGGCCAGTCTGGTCTCAAACTCTTGGCCTCAAGTGATCCACCTGCCTCAGCCTCCCAAAGTGCTGGGATTACAAGCATGAGCCACTGCGCCTGGCCCTGTCTAATGTTTTTGGTAGAGACAGGGTCTCACTATGTTGGCCAGGATGGTCTTGAACTCTTGGGACCAAGTGATCCTCCTGCCTCAGCCTCCCAAAGTGCTGGGATTATAGATGTGTGCCACTGTGCCCAGCCTCTCCGGTTTTTATTTCTGGAGACAGATGGCCCTAGTTCATAACCTCACTCCGATGTTTGCTAGCTGTATAACCTTGGATAAGCTACTTAACCTCTGTCTCCTCACTTAGAAAATGGGGAAAATAATACCTTATATAGTTGTTGAAAGGATTAAGTGAACTAATACACGTAAAGTGTTCACAACTGGGCCTGGCATAGAGCAACTGATAGCTGTTAGTCTCTGTCTTCCTCCCATCCATCTGTGTCTACTCAGACCTTGAGCTCCTGAGGGCAGTGGCTTAGTCATGTTTCAACCCCTGCAGCACCAGCACAGTGCCTGTCATGCACTGTCACTTAGTCAGTACTTCGTTAAAGCAACTGAATAGTTTGTGCAACATTTCCCTGTCTTTGTCTGTGTTACGGCCCTGGCCTCCCAGAGTTGTGGGTGATTCAGGGGAAATGAGAGCCACATGTTTCTGAATCATGCCCGTCCTCCTTGGGCTGGGCTGGAGGGGAGCGTGGAGTGAGTGCCATGGGGATCCACTGTAAGCAGCTGGAGCACCAGAGCTGGTGCTGAGCGGTCACGTGGCCGGGGGTTCCAGCAGGCTCCACCCCTCACCCCAGGCCCCACCCAGGCCTTGCCCCCAGGCTGCAGTCCCACCCAACAGTCCCTCTCTGAATTTCACTGGCTTACCTTTGCTGTCAAATTCAATGGGGGTGCACCGTGTGGGGCTGGCGCCCCAAGGACAGAGGTAGACAGCACCACCCTGCAGCACTCCTGGCTGGCTGGTGTTAGCCTTGGGCGCTCCCACCAGCACACTGACCCTGTGAAGGGGAAAAGAGAGGCAGTTCAGGATGGCTCCTAGCTCTTCATTGGTGTCTGGAGGCAGGAAGGACCCAGACCTCTAGGCTGGGGCTGGCTGGGGGCGGAGTAGATGCCCCCTGGGTTGTATTTATATCTCAGAAGATGCCACAGATGCCAGAGGCACAGACTGGAGTCAGGCGGTCCCCATGTGCCGCTGTCACTAACACAACCCTCTCCTCCTCCCGCCATTCTCTGTCCTCTCCTACCTTCCCCTGTTCATAAAGAGAAGAGGAACCAGAGTCAATTCCCAGAAGGGGAAGAGGGGCCAAAGCCTGTACCCCCGGCTTCTCCCTCTCCTGTATGTACCTGCTGAGATTAGATGTGCAGCCTCTGGAACCCCAAGGTCCTGTGGAGCCTCAGGGTCTGTCATCTCGCCTATATACTCTCCTCCCAAGCCAAATCCCCTCCCTGGGCCAAGACCCAGGCATCCGGCTGCCCAGCCACCCGGCCTTGGGGCGTGTAGGAGGAAAATGTGAGTCTTGGAAATCAGGCAGCAGGAGTGGAGAGAGGAGCTGGAGGACAGTGAAAACAGATTGTTCCACTGGGCCTGGGCCTGCCCTCACCCTGGCCCTGGTGTGGACCTCCCCTTCCTGGCTGGGTCTCTGTCTCAGCCCCTGAACCCCTTTCCCATAGACCACCCCCAGCTGACTGAATTGAGTCTTCTCTACCGGGGTCCTAGTTCTGGACATAGTGCCTCCGTTCCCCCTGAGACGAGAAGTTTGCCTCTGTTGGAGGTCCTGTGTAATGGGATGGTCATAGCTAAGGAGCTGGGCAGTCCTCCTGCCGTCAGCTCTGCCTCATTCATCCCTCGGTCCCTTGCCTCCAAGACTTCCACACAGCTCTTGGCTCTCTTGGCTTTCCCCTAAGGGTCTCCTGCCAGGACTTGTATCTGGCTGCCTGGGCAACTCGACCCAGCCTCTGGACCAGTGCCCCTGCCAGCCTTGGCCTCTGCTCTGCTCCGTGTCTGCCTTTGGCACTGCTTCTCAATCTCTCTGTCCCTCTGCCCCTGTGACTGCTTGCTCTCTTGGTTTTGGTTTTTGGATCCTATCTCTCTATCTCAGATTTTACATTTCTCCATCTCTATTGGTTTCTGTCCACTTTCAGCTTTCAGCCCGTCCAATACCTACCCCTTCCCTGATATTTGAATACCTTCCTCAGCTTTCTCACTAGGCAAGAAGGCCCAAAGTGAGGGATTATCGTAGAGGTTACAAGAGCTGGGGGTATTTTCCAAGAAGACCAGGTATACTGAGGCAGGGAGGAGTGGCCCAGGAGGTATAGGGGATGGAAGCAGCAGAGAGGGCAGTTCCGAGGGGACGGAAGTGGGGAGTGAGGAGGGGTCTGTGAGGGCCAATGGTGAGAATGGAGGGGAGAGAAGGCAGGGTCCAGAGGAATAGGAGATGGGTAGGCTGAAGAGGGAGAGCTCCTGAAGTTAGGGGGGTGGGGAGGGGAGGTGCCAGTCTCCGTTACTCTGGGGACAGGAAATGTTTACTGCCTGTGGCTTCCTGTCTGTTTCCAACCTCTCACTTCTCCGTTTGTCTCCCACACCCCCACCTCCCTGCCAGGCCCCACCCTTCTCACTCAGGCCTGACATCCAATTGGGGGGTCTGGCTGCGCCACCCCAGGGCTGGGTGAGGTGAGAGGGGTAGACCCCTCTCTCAGCAGGGGCAGCCCCCAGAGAACTTGGTTGCTGCCTTCAGGCTCTAGAAAGCAGAAAGGGCCACCAACCTGAACTAGACCAGAACAGTAGAGGTACAGGAAGCAGTGAAAGGAGCGCTGGACCAGGAGCCAAGAGTTCTGGTTCAGGCACTAACTGTGGACTTGGGCAGTACCCTCTCCCTCTTCCTCTGGGTGAAGAAGAGGTTATCTCAAAGTTTTCCTGGCTCTCCGGGCTAAGGCCAAGGGACCCTATTCCTGTTCCCAATTTGTCCAACACCTACTGCTCTTGGAGAGGAGCTGAGCCTGACACTTCTGGGGTGGCCTGAGGAAGTAGCCTGGAGTTTAGTAGGTTGCAAGACAGAGAGTTTACAAAGTTTGTAAAGCCCGCAAGTCAGGGGCATATCCATTTCGGCTGTGTGATGGTTCAAGATAGCTGGCATGCAGGCAAGTGACATAGACCCAGGCCTCCTTTCCTCCTGCCACACTACCCATGGCTTATACCTGGAGAGTCAGTGGCCCTTCCATCCCAGCAACCTTAAGTCAATCCAATAAATAGTGCCTCCCCTGCCAACATGCCAAGTGAGGTGACTGGCGCCAGGGATGGCATGCAAGCTAGTTTGTCTTTGTTTTCCCACATCTTGTTCCTGCTTCCTAAATCCTGCAGCAGTTGGGCACTTTTAGGGGTCTAAGAAGTTAACAATGAAGGGTCCGTGGGCTATTTTCAAGATTTCAGAAAGGCTAATGGAAATCATGCATTTACCAGATAAGGTGGCCTAGGCTAATTAAAAGTGTATTTGCTTTTGGCTGGAATTATATCAATTTATGTGGGAAACTGGTTATCTCATGCTGGTCAGAAACTCTGATTGGCAGCTATAGATGTTTTTGGTTAATAAAAAACGAGAAAAGCATTGGACGTGGTGGCTCACGCCTGTAATCCCAGCACTTTGGGAGGCTGAGATGGGTGGATCACAAGGTCAGGAGATCGAGACCATCCTGGTTAACATGGTGAAACTCTGTCTCTACTAAAAATACAAAAAAATTAGCCAGGCATGGTGGTGGGCACCTGTAGTCCCAGCTACTCAGGAGGCTGAGGCAGGAGAATGGCGTGAACCCAGGAGGCTTGCAGTGAGCCGAGATCGCACCACTACACTCCAGCCAGGGGACAGAGTGAGACTCCGTCTCAAAAACAAAACAAAACAAAACAAAACAAAACAAAACGAAACAGCCGGGCGCAGTGACTCATGCTTGTAATCCCAGCACTTTGGGAGGCCAAGCAGGCGGATCACCTGAGGTCGGGAGTTTGAGACCAGCTTGACCAACATGGTGAAACCCTGTCTCTACTAAAAATACAAAATTAGCTGGGCGTGGTGGTGCATGCCTGTAATTCCAGCTACTCAGGAGGCTGAGGCAGGAGAATCTCTTGAACCCGGGAGGTGGGGGTTGCGGTGAGCTGAGATTGCGCCATTATATCCCAGACTGGGCAACAAGAGCGAAACTCCATCTCAAAAAAATAAAAAAAATAAAAATAAAAAAATGAGAAAAGGAATTCATTATTTCTTACTAAATGCAGTTTGGCAGGTACACTCTTCTGAAATAGAGTCTGAGAGAAGAAATAATTGCCATAATTTATTCTGAAGCCTCAGAAATGGAAGGGTTGGTCCTCAGAGACACAGACTACCATAGCTAGAAGGCACTGTAGAGAGCACCCACTGGTTTTAAGACTTTACTGTAGGTGCCTCAGGCCACATGGCATAAAGGCAGGCTGGCCTCGTTCTGACACTCCTTAAGAAAAAGTTCAAAGCTGCTCACCTCGTCCCATGTTCTCATTCTGTAGATGGGAAAACTATCTCAGAGGAGTTAAGTAATGTGCTTAGGTCACTCAGAATCCCTCCCAGAATATGAAGCAGAAATCAGAAATCCTGATTTCTAGGACAGCATTCTGGTCTACCCCATTGCCAACTGATTCCCTCCTCTCATATCTGCTGTCTCCCCAGCTTTTGATTAACCAAGTCCCAGTTCAATACTGGGTTACTGTTTGACTCTGTTGGCCTGACAAGGTCAGGGGTGGAGAGCAGCAAGTGGACCAGTGCCCAGCTCCTACAGGTCCTACAGTAGCATGGGTTGGGCCAGAGGAGGACACCTGGTTTGGGGTCCACCAGTGCATTCACAAGGGATATGTATGATTGGCTGGGGAAGAACAGCTGTCTTCACTTGTGGCAGTTGCAGAAGGAAACAAGGGGCTGAGCTGAAACTGGCCTGCCTTTCAAGCTTTCAAGTGTCCTGGGCCAAGTCACTGTCTCTCTTCAAGCTTTGGATTCTCTGGCATAAAATGATGGATTTCCCTTGAATGTTTCCTAAACTAACTTCTGGTTCAAAATTTCTATGACTCCTAAAGCCTCAGTTGTTTTTATTTTTTGTTGGTTTGTTTGCTGTTTTTTTGAGATGGAGTCTCGCTCTGTCTCCCAGAGTACAGTGGTGTGATCTCAGCTCACTGCAATCTCGGCCTCCCAGGTTCAAGTGATTCTCCTGCCTCAGCTTCCCGAGTAGCTGGGATTACAGGTGCATGCCAGCACACTTGGCTAATTTTTTTATTTTTAGTAGTGACGGGGTTTCACCAGTTTGGCCAGGCTGGTCTCGAACTCCTGACCTCAGGTGATCTGCCCGCTTTGGCCTCCCAAAGTGCTGGCATTACAGGCGTGAGCCACTGCGCCTGGCCAGCCTCAGTTTTTATATATCTAAAAATGGGGCAATAATGCTTCCTTGGCTTTAACACAAGGATTTTTGTTACAATCCAATGGAAAAATCGATATGAAAGTGCTAAAGGAATATAAGAGACTATTGTTACTATCACCAGTATAAGCAAATACTCAAAGCAAGTAAGAAATGGGGGAGAACTTAAAGAACTAGGCAGTAGCTAGGAAGGAGAGAACCAGAAACAGAAACAGCTACCCCATAAAAACCATGCTGCCCATCTATTGATCACCCTCTGCAGACCAGGTTCCCTTTGTATATGTTTTCTCGTTTAGTCCTCAGAACTCCGTTAGTTAGGTGTCTGATTTTCATGGGAAGACCAGGCTCCAAGAGCTTAAGTACCTCACCCTAGGTACCAGGGTACCACACAAAAAACTAGTAAGTAGTGGGGACTCACACCTACCTCTGTCTGACTTAAAGCTTTGCCCTTTCCTACTATCTAACTGCTTTGGTGCTCACCCTGTCCTTTAATGCGCTTTTGGTGTTCACCAAGAGAGGAGACGCAGGAAGAACAAGAACACTGAGGCTGTCCCTCTTTGGCAATGGCCGTAGGTGAGGGGCTATGTTTGTCTTGTGTTGTGGGGAGGTGGGTGAAGGCCTAGCTGTGGTGGGAGAAGGTCACTGGGAAGGTAGAATATTCTACTCTAAGAGGGTATTGTAAATAGGAAATGAGAGGGAAGGAGTGCAAGCTGGACACCTGGGTTCTCTTGGGAGGGGAGATGAGCAGAAGGGGAGGGGAAGGGATGAGCACTGGGGTCCTGTTTTAGAAGAGGACTTTAGGGACTATAGGATCAGGCCAGGGCCAGACAGACACCTAGGGGACCAGGAATGTGTGAAGTCCGGATGTTTTAGAGGAGTGTTTTAAAGGGAAATTTAGGGGAGGTGGAGAGTAAAGAGAAGGTTAAATGCCAGACAACTAGATACTCTGATCTGCGAGAGGAGACCTCATCTCCTTCCTCCCTCCCTCTTTTTTACTCCATTAGGGCTGTGATAAGAAGTTTGAGGGAACCTGGGGGAGACCAGTCCTGGCAGAGGCTCCAGGCCAGGGTGATGCAATGGGGTTTGGGCAAAAGGCCAGGGGGGTGGGGTGGGGGTTGGGTGGGGACACTGAATAGCCCAGAACCAACTGCCCAGGCCTAATCATTTTTCTTTTCTCCCATCCCCAAGTCCTCCAGACAAAGGAGAATTTGCCTTTTTCCCCAATTGTATTAGCTAGATTAACCCCTTTTCTCCAAAAACCATAGGGACTGAGTAGAGATCAGTTAACTGTCTCATGTGTAAAAACAGGTCACTTCTGACAGAATTCCCCTCAAACTCTGAGATCCTGGGGGTGGGGTGGGGGTAAGCAGTAGGAAGCTCCCAGCTCAGAGATGTAGAAGAAAAAGGATTACACCAGTCATTGTGGAGGACCAGGAATCTGGCATCTGTGGCCTAGCCCAGGAACAACCACCTACCTCTTTTGCTTCCCAATCTCCCCCATCCCACATTTAAACAGACACCCTTGGTTCTAATGTTGCTTCCACTCCAAATCCTGTTTCCTAAGCCTGTCAGCACCCCATTTTCTAGGCACTCGGGGTCCGGGTCTGCTTATCACTCTGCTGAGTTGGGAATAAGGATCCTCCTTTGAGACTTCCAGGGTCCTGAGTCCTTCATTCTGACGTTCTTGGCCCCACGGAGCCGGCTTCTCCCCAGCTTCCGACCCCAGCCCCAGAAGTCCCGGTCTCAGCACAGCTCCAGCCGACCAGCTACAGGAAACCAGCTTTTCTCTTCCTCCCAAGAGCTAGAGGAAGAGGGAAACCGCCCACCCCCCTTCACGCGCGCACACACCCCTCCCGACACATCCCAGCACCCGCCCTTGGCTGAGTTCGCCCCCAGTCCCAGCGCCCCCATTGCCAGGGTCCCCTCACTCGCCCCCAGTTCTCAGATCCCCTCGCCTGAACAGAGAATGGGGGTGGAGGGAGGAGTAGGAGACAGAGGAGAAAGGAGAGGGAACCGCCGTTCCTCTCTCGGGTCTTCCCCAGCCTGAGTTGAGGGGGGGAGGGGAGGATGAGGCTGGCCCCCATTTAACCTTCCGACCCCCTCAGTCTCTGACTTTCCTCCTGCTACGCGTAGTTCATTCGGCTTCTACCCGTTCTCTCGCCGCACAATGGCCCCTACGGATCCCGAGGTCTCCTGGAGCCCCCCAAAAGCCCTTCCCGGCCTCTGCGCCCCCACCCGCCTCAGGTCCCAGCAGCCCACAGACTTCAGCCAGAGACCCTCAACTCCCCATTCACGCGCTCTCCTCACTCTTGGCCCGGAGACCCCTGCCCAGACTTCTCCAGCTCCGTGTCCTCTCCCCACCCGACACATGTCTCCCCACATATCGCAAACGCCAGGGCCCCTCCTCACCCGCCACGGTGCCCTCCCTACTCCAGCGCGGGCCCCCAACTTTAGCGCGGGCCCCCAACTGCAGCTCTAGTCCTTCCAAACTCCACCCTCAAACTCAAACTCTGGTCCCCTCCAGACCCCAGCCGCGCCCCCAGTCTCCAGGCGGCTACCCCACCCCCATCCCGTCGCCAGCCCTTCTCACTCACCCGTCTGTTCCCGGCCGGTAAAACTCCACTGAGAATCCGAAGAAGGAGCCCGGGGGCCCCGAGAGCACTGCTGGGGCCTCCGCGTCAAAGTTGAAGCCCCCGACCCTGGGTGGCGGCGGCAGCAGCAGCAGCAGCAGCGGCAGCAGCGGGGGTCGGCGCCGGGGGCCCCAGCGCAGCTGCACGGCGTGGAGAGGGGACTCTGGCGTCCGGCTCCCCATAGCGCCCGCTCTTCCCTGTCCTGGGGCCACCGACCCGGAGCCGCTTCCTAAACCTCCCAGAGGCGAATGACTCAACGCGGGGAGGAGTTTGCCAAACTCCCGGCTGAGCCCTCCCCCCGCCTGCCGAGGGGGCTGGCGGGGGGGCATTCCTGGGTCCCTGGAACTCTGAGCCCGCGTCCCCCACCCCTAAGGGGCGTGGGGGGAGGCGCACCTCTCCAACCCCCTTTCTTTAGCCCCAGCTGGAAGCCGGTTGTCTGGACTAGGTTAGATTGGGCGGGTTTGGGTTCTTCCCCCTCCTCTCTGCTTCCCCCTCCTTCCTCCCCACTCCTTTCCAGATGTACAACGTAAACGCTCGGAAAACGAGTCGGAAAAGGGAGCGGAGAATTTCCTAATGAGGAAAGGAATCACCTCTGGTGGGCGGAGGAAGCCTGTATATGTGTGTGGGGTCTCCCTCAGTGCTTTAGGGAGGAGACTTTGGGGTCTAAAGAGACAGGAGACTCCTCTGGCGTCCGGCCAACTGGGATTCCCCCTTGCCTTCCGGGGCCACCGGGTGCCTGGGTTCTAGCCAGCTGGATTTGGGACACAAGAGTTCAGGTACAGATAAAGCGTTCGCAGTCAGCTTGCTAGAGGACCTACACCGGCTCCTCAAGTTCCGCTGCCTCCTCCTTCAAGCTGCTAGTATTGAAATCCCAGGAGTCTGGGGTCATTCACCAGGAGGATTCTGCTCCAGTTTGCCCCCTTCTTGGTCCTACGGTATGTAAACCTCTGCTGAGCCCCTTCCTTGGATCTGACAGTTAACCAAAAGCCTGCGAGTGGCTGGCCCCTCAGTACGTTCTTGATTAAACTCACCTGATTCCTACAAACCTGGAGAATTGTGAGGGGTGGTGGTGGTGGTGGGAAGTCTTGCAAAGGGACCCAACCTTCAGCTCCTAACGGCTGTAAACACTGGGAGCTGTGGCCAGGCACGGTGGCTCACACCTGTAATCCCAGCACTTTGGGATGCCCAGGTGGGCAGATCACCTGAGGCCAGGAGTTCAAGACCAGCCTGGCCAAAATGGCAAAACCCATCTCCACTAAAAATACAAAAATTAGCCGGACGTGGTGGTGCGCACCTGTAATCCCAGTTACTCGGGAACCTGAAGCAGGAGAATTACTTGAACCCAGGAGGCAGAGGCTGCAGTGAGCCAAGATTGCACCACTGCACTCTAGCCTGGGTGACAGAGCAAGGCTATCTCCAAAAAAAAAAAAAAAAATCCCAAAACCAAAAACCAAAAAACACCGGCAGCTGGAACCCAGGACCCCATTCTTCCCAGATCCCCTGTGGAAGTAGAGGAAGGGACTCTAGTAAGGGAAGGCAGTGACCCCCTGCCCCCCACCTCTTCCCCAAGCTCTGGCTCTGTGTGATGAGATCACTTTTCAGGATTCTAGCCTTTTTATCTTAGTCTGGGGGAGGGGGACTACGAGGCCTTTCAGTCCCTTTCCTCCAGGACTCCTCCCTTTCCAGAATATTACCCCCGAAGTCAACCCTGTCCCTTCTGTTCCCCAGTCCTCTGCCCCACTCTGGGCTGAAAGGCTCAGAATAAGAGTGTCCAGAGTCAATGCTGTTTTTCCTGCCATGACTCTCCCCCTCACTCTGCTACTCTACTTCCTGTCCCAAATCACCCATCTGCTTTTTTAAAAGCCCCTCTCCAGAGCCAGCTGCAGCCCAAGGGAGAGGCTGGCTGGCCAGACTGTGGGGCAATGCTGGCCCGTATCCCATTCTCACATCTGCAAGTCCTGACCCTTTCTTAGGTGAGGAACCCAAGGAATCTCTGGGTCAGGATCTTTAAGCCAAGCATTGCCAAAAAGGCAACCTTTAGGTGAAAGCTACTCAACCCATGGGCTGGGAACCCCCTTTGGGAGCAGAAGGGCTGAGGCCTGATTGTTTTTAGCCCAGCAAAGCACATGTGTGTGAACAAAACACTCTCCTTTCTCAGTCTAGGCAAACTCTTTAGATTTTCCCAGGATTTGGGAGATTGGGGGTGGGGGTGGGGAGGGGTGCAGGGAAGGAGGTGCGTGACTCAGCTCCTCCCAGGAGCCTTGGTGGGGGACAGGGGACATAGCGTCCTGCCCCAGTCCTCCTCCCCACTCCACCCCCAGCCTTGGCCAACTCAAACAGGCCCCCTCCCTGTCCATTCCCTGCTCCTGTTTACACCGGGAGCCCCTTAGTCATTCTTTGGCTGGCCTTTCTACTCTCCCCAATATCCCTCCTCTCTTGGCTTTTTCTGCCCTTATAAGTCCTCTCCCAGTGGCCCCAACACCTCCTGCCTTTCCTCTCACTATGCCTGCCTTTGCCTGATCCTCTCTTCCTCTGCTCTGGGTTCAGCCTGAACTTGGGGTCCCCTCCTAATTAGAGCTACTTCAGCACAGACCTCCAGGCCTGGAAGCTGACCTAGAAAGGACAATGAGGAGGGGTAGAAGCCATCAGTCCAATCTTCTCCTTCAGAAGAGGAAATGGGTGTAGAGAGATGAAGTGATTTGTCCAGGGTCATATGGCTAGCCAGTTAGCGGTGAGTCTAGAACCTAAGTGTTTAGATTCCAAACCCACTGCCTTCTCCTCTAAGCCCACTGTCCCTCTAAATGCTCTATCTTCTCTCAGCTTTTTCTTTCCATCTTGTATATCTCTCAGCCTTTCTCTGGCCAAGGCTGTGTGTCTCCAAGTGCCTCTGTTTTTTCTCTTAAACCTGACCTCTTTGGTACCCTCTGTCTCTTCACTGCTCAGTAGGAATGATTTGCGTGATGACTGACTGTTATGAATCATGGTCTGCTTGATGGAGAGGAAGAAGGGTGAAGGGCAAGGCCAGGACACTCACCAGGCTCCTGTTGTCGCCAGCCTGCTTGCCTTGAAGGCTGGAGTTTTAGAACCAGAAGAGTGAATTTCCACAGAGGAGTTCAGGTGCAAGTTCTAATGCCAGGAGTCATGCTGAATTTTAGTAGTGTGGAAGAAGGATGGGGAGTACTGATAATGGTTTATTTAGCACATGCTGTATTCCTGGCCCTGGGCTTGACCTTTAATCTGCCTCTATCCCATTTATCCCAACTTATCCAGCACTGAAGGTATCATGATCCTCATTTTACTGTTAGGAAACTGAGGCCTAAAGGAGAGAAGTGACTAAGCGAAGGCCAACAGAAAGGGGCAGAGGTGAAATCCAAACCCAATCCCAGTAGATTTCAAAGCCATTGCTTTTCCCACAGCAATGTCAGCCCTGTAAACCAGGCTGGGTTTCTACAGGGGTATGGGGGAAGATCCTAGAGTAGGAATTATAACCTAGATCCATTGTCCTTGGGGTGGGGTAGGGGAAGATTGGGTATACAATCCATTAATCCTCTGAAACTGGGTGGAAGTTTTTGTCCGTATGTATGTGATTTCTCTGGGGTGAGACTCAGTGGCTTCTTTAAGATTCTCAAATGCCTGGAAATTCTGAGAACACTGAGGCTGGATGCCTTGGTTTCAAGAAACAGACTCAGGTCTTGTTGGGCTGTAAAAAGCCTGGTTGGGTAGGGGTGGTGGAGGCTGAGATGTCCATGAAATAAAACTTCCTAGGCCGGGCACAGTGGCTCATGCCTGTAATCCCAGCACTTTGGGAGGCCAAGGTGGGTGGATCACGAGGTGAGGAGTTCGAGACCAGCCTGGACAACATGATGAAACCCCGTCTCTAGTAAAAATACAAAAATTAGCCAGGTGTGGTGGTGGGTGCCTGTAATCCCAGCTACTTGGGAAGCTGAGGCAGGAGAATGGCTTGAACCTGGGAGGCAGAGGTTGCAGTAAGCCGAGATTGCGCCATCGCACTCCAGCCTGGGCGACAGAACGAGACTCCATCTCAAAAACAAAACAAAACAAAAACAAACAAGCAAACAAAGAAGTTGGATCTCACAGAGTGAAGGAAGGCGGGATATTTAGGAAAATTATGAAGCTGAAGGCGGGGATAGGGGGATTTCCAGAAGTAGAATAGGAGCCCAGTTATACTAGGATCCAGAGCCTGCTGAAGCTGGGGAGTTGTTCTGTGTGTGTGTATGTGTATGTCTAAGAGAGGGAAATTGGAAAGTACAGGAGTAGACCATCTGCACCCTCAGGCTCTGTTGCTGCTCTGACTCAGGTCTCTGCCTAGAGGAACTGAGGGCTCTATCATCTGTGAGTCACCTCCACCATCCCCACCCGCTGTCTGACCTAGGAGAAACCCCTCCTCTGTGTCCTATGCCTAAAATAAACCCAGACTCCTCTCCTTTTTCTATCCCCAGTTTGCACACAGCACAGGAGGGGTGGATGAAAGATGTTTACTAGGGTGACAAAAGCAACATTAGCAATAAGATGCTTGGGTTCTTTTGTTGCTCCAGGACTCTGAACCCAGTGATTAAGACTGTGACTAGAGCCAGATGTGGTGGTTCATGCCTGTAATCTCAGCACTTTGGGAGACTGAGGCGGGCAGATCACCTGAGGTCAGGAGTTTGAGACCAGCCTGGCTAACATGGTGAAACCCTGTCTCTACTAAAAATACAAAAAATTAGCTGGGCGTGGTGGCAGGAGCCTGTAATCCCAGCTACTCAGGAGTTTGAGGCAGGAAAATCGCTTGAACCCAGGAGGTGGAGGTGGCAGTGAGCTGAGATAGCACCATTGCAATCCAGCCTGGGCGACAGAGAGAGACTCAGACTCTTATGACTAGATACCTCTGTGGGGACCAAACTGGGAGTTTTTCCAGGCGAGACTAGGTTGGGGAGGCGCAGGGGGACAGGGACTGGGGTGGGCACTGACAGGAGAGTGTCAGGAATCCAGATTAAGCAGATCAATGGGAAGGAATTTCCCCCACTCTTGCTAATGTCTTCTCTTCCAAAAGTTCTTGAGTTTTTCTCAATTTATTTTTGGCATTTTTGGAGGCACTAGAATGCTACGGCAAAATGTAACAACCCCAGATAGGAAGTTAAAAGGAAAATAAGATCCTCTGGGGTGTCCTAAACATTGACCTCATTTTATCTGCTCACTCATGCCACCCCCATGACTTTCCTTTCTCTCCCCTTTGCTGCCTTGTACCTACCTCTCGAGAGGAAAGGGGTGCCTGAAGCTTCTCAGCTCAAGGGCCTGGAAGTTAGAGGAGAGAACCATCCGGGGTGGGAGCTGTGGGTGGGAGTGTCAGCTTCCTGGGATGGCCTTCCCAGATGTAAGCACATCTGGAGCCCATCAGGAAGGGACCTGGAGCACCAGGATTCCCAGTGCACATCCGACTGGGGCTGTGAGGGGTTGAGGATGAGCCAGGCATTCCCTCCCACCTCTACAAGTCCAACTGCCATTTCCAGCCCTCTCTTGGGAAGGATTATCAATCCCAGACAGAAAGGGCATTGGAAGAGGCTGGGGAGGAAGGCAGGAGGGCCACAGATTGCACTCCAAACTCAGACACGCTATGTTACTAGCTTCAGCTCTTTCTGGCTTTGTAGAGATAACAGCATCTCTGATCAGGTAGGAATCAGGGTGTGTGTGTGTGTGTGTGTGTGTGTTGTGTGTTTGTAGAGCATAGTGTGCCATTAGTCCTTAACACAATGGCACAAAGTTGGGGATGGGGCCCAGCATGTCCCTCTCCTTGCTTTTCATAAGTCTTCCTCATGAGTTCTCTGGACCTCTAGCGCTCCTCATCTCTCTACCCCCAAACAAACACATACACTCCTTCCTTGGCTGCAAATTCCTCCCTGTCCATCATCACCTCACAATGAGCACATTTGTTTTCCAGGGATCATGTACAGGGCTAAGAAGAATAGGTCCATCCCCTTGCCTTTCTCTTCAGGGAGAGCTAACCTGTTAGGGTGCTGAACTAGGGGATAAGTGGGGTTTACAGCAATTCCTGCAAAGGTTCCAGGTGTCCGCAGCAGCCAGTGCATAAAAGTAAAATGGAGAGTCTCAGGGGCTGATATTTATGAGCCCAGTGACACAGAGCACTCCTGGGACACAGAGCACCCTCCCTTTCTTCCAGAACTATAACTTGAGGAGGAACAAAGCCTTAGAAGATTCTTAACCCCTGGACTCCAAGGTTGAGGCTTACTAAATTGAGATAATAGTATAAAAGAGGCCGGGCACGGTGGCTCAAGCCTGTAATCCCAGCACTTTGGGAAGCCGAGACGGGTGGATCACAAGGTCAGGAGATCGAAACCATCCTGGCTAACCCGGTGAAACCCTGTCTCTACTAAAAAAATACAAAAAACTAGCCAGGCGAGGTGGCGGGCGCCTGTAGTCCCAGCTACTTGGGAGGCTGAGGCAGGAGAATGGCGTAAACCCAGAGGCGGAGCTTGCAGTGAGCTGAGATCCGGCCACTGGACTCCAGCCTGGGCGGCAGAGCGAGACTCCGTCTCAAAAAAAAAAAAATAATAATAATATGAAAGAAGGTAATGTTTATACATTCACAATTCACAAGTGGTTACTTCTGGGTCTAATGTACAAAAATGTATTGGACTTCCTGCTTTACCTGTAGTAAGGTTGAATTGCATTCTGTCCTTTGAATACCCACACCCCCCACCTCTGGCCTCAGTCCTTGATTGGATTCAAAGCCCTAAGGGAGAAGCCAAGAGGAGGGGCTTTCTGACCCTTCGGTTTATATTCCCTTCAACAGATGTCCAGCAGTTGGGAGGTTGGATGCCTTCTTCCAGTCTCTAATCTACATGTGGCTAGAGGGTTCCAGATGACAGAATTGTGGAACTGGGAGGTAGGGTTAGGGCTTCCAGGTCTCTCAGATAGAAAAGGGGTGTGTGATGAGATTGACCTGGGAAGAAGAGAAGTCTGGGGTTTGATTAAAGAGCTGCGTGCCTAGGAACAGGAACGGTGGAATGGTACTCCAAGCTTTCACCTCTAGGGAGAGCAGCCCTCCCTTCAGGCCACACTCTTCCACCCAGTCGGCCACAGCTGGCCACACCCCCACAGCTGGCTGGGAAATCTCAACCCTACCCCTCTCTAGAAGCCGATTGCTTACAGATGTTCTGGGGGGGGGTTGTTGAGAGGAGGAAGGGCAGGATGGGGTAAAGGGAAGGAAAACTCAAGGAAGGAGGGAAGACTCATTGAAGGGAGAGAGGAAGTTGTGATCAGGTGGGGAAGCCTGTCAGACGGTGAAGAAGTCAGAGAGAAAGAAACAGTTGAAGAAAGAACGAGAGAAAATGAAAAAAAGGGTCTCATTTTCCCCTGAAATCCACCCTACTCTTTGCAGGCAAATTAATCTTCCTAAACTAAGGCTCTGATGATGTTACTTTTCAGATTAAAACCTTTCGTGTTGGCCGGGCGCCGTGGCGCAAGCCTGTAATCCCAGCACTTTGGGAGGCCGAGATGGGCGGATCACGAGGTCAGGAGATCGAGACCATCCTGGCTAACACGGTGAAATCCCGTCTCTACTAAAAAATACAAAAACTAGCCGGGCAAGGTGGCGGGCGCCTGTAGTCCCAGCTACTTGGGAGGCTGAGGCAGGAGAATGGCGTGAACCCGGGAGGCGGAGTTTGCAGTGAACTGAGATCCCACCACTGCACTCCAGCCCGGGCAAGAGAGCGAGACTCCGTCTCAAAAAAAAAAAAAAAAACCTTTCGTGGCTCCAACATTTTAACTAATAAAGATCTCAGTCTACTCTAAGTTCCTAGAATTGTGCAAGGGACATTAATTAATAAATGCCATTGATCTAAGTAGTATACATTTTGAATGCTTACTATGTATAAAGCTCTGCGGGTTATGCTGGGGAGAATAAGGAGGGAGAAGGAGGGGGAAATGGGCTAGGTTGGAGACATAAATAAGAGCAAAGAGGTAGACAGAGAGGGTTTAGAGAGAGGAAAAGACAGAGTGGCTTGGGATTGGTGAAGGAGAAGAGGGTGGAGGAACCAGGAAGGAGGATCCTAGAAAGATGGTAGGTGAGAGGAAAGGAGAAAGGAAAGGGGAAGCACACAACAGAGAGGAGGGATAGAGGGAAAGGAACGTGAGGAGAGGGAGGGCAGGGGTGCAGAGTCACGGAGAGTGGGAAATAGACTTTGGAAGACTGGATTAAGGGACTAATCCTTTCCTCCTGCCAGGTCAGGAACTCTTCATTGGCCAATGAGAGGCAGTGTGGAACACCGGTCTGCTCCTTCCTCTGTCACCCCCAGCTTTCCATTTAGGACACAGCTTTCTATGTCCTTTGTCATTTTGGGGTCATGGAGTTGAATCTACTCTTTCTTGAGCTCCCCACCCTCCCCCTCCCACCCCTGGGAAGATGACTTTCTGAAGTCATCTTCCCCCACTTCTTACACTGCAAGCTAGTCTCCCTTGTCTTTTTTGGTCTATCTTTGGATTTATTTCCCTGAAGTGGGTATGCAGGAATGAAGCAGACTAGAGGTGCTTCCAGATCTGTTCTGCCCTTCATCAGTGTCCACCCTTCCCCTCTGAACCAGTCCAAGACTGTGACATTTGTGTCAGAAGTCCCTTTGGCCCCTTTCCTGCTCCTGAATCCCTGGAGTGGTATTTGGAGGTGGGAGGAGGGGTAAGGTCCGAAGTGGAAAGTCTGACGCTGAGTCCAGGCCCCCAGCCCCACTCAGACTGGCTGAGCTCATCTCTCCAAGCAACCGCAGCTGGACGTTTTCCATGTGATCACCTCAGGGAGGGGGGCTGGGTTCCAGAAACCCAGACAGAGCTGACTGAGTATCACAGCTTAGGAACAGAGCACCCTCAGGTGCCGCCTCTCCACCTTCTCCCGTGTTCTGCATGGGAAAGCCCTGGGAGAGTAGTAAGGAAAGGAGAAACAGGCCTGGAGAAGGGCCAAACCTGGAATATATTTTGGGTCCAAGTTGGCCCAGGTTTCTACATCTTTCTCATGTTCACCATTTGTGCCGGCCAGGCTGGGAAAAGATCCTGTGTGATGTGAATGTGCCTGTGAGGTGAAAACCTCCCTCTGCGTGTGTGTATGGTCTGAAAATCTGAACATGTTTGTGTTGGTGTATTTGCATGGATGTATCTGTATCCTGAGCTGTCAATAGGCTAAAGTTGGGGTGCGTGTGTGTGAGGTGTGATTGCTCCTGCTCTCGTGCTAGTGCAGTGGAAGGTGAGATAGTAGTTTGGGGAAGAGGGCTGCCTGTTCTTAAAACTCTCCCAACCCTCCCCACCACCACGTCCCTTCCCAAACTCATGGTGTTCTCTTTCAACTGCAGATACTGGAGGGCCAGAGAAAGCAAGCTTGAAACAGAGAGGAATGAGTCACTTTGGTGGAGGAAATTGGGGTAAGGGGACTTCTGGAACTGGCTGACATGGGAGTGATCATCTAGGCATGATACAGGAGCTGCTTTGAGAATAGCCCCGGCCTCTGCCATGAAGGCTGCTGAGCTGGAAGCATTAGAGGGCATTTCGTGTGAGTCTCTGCTCTCCTTTCCCCACTCCCCCTGGGCCTGAGATGTCTGGACAGGCTGGAGGAGGTTGGTGGGGAGGCAGGGAAGGGGATGGGCAGGAAGCACTTGGCTGTTTGTTCCCTCTCTTTCCTGACTCCTTTGTGGCAGCAGACTGGCTTCCTTCCTCCTCTCAGCATCTTGGCTCCCAGCTCATTTCCGCTCTTATGCCCTTAGTCTAGCTCTCAGCCTTGCACAGGGGAGTTTTTCCAAGCCGGGTCTTCTGGGCACAGGGACTCCTAGATAAGTGGGGTAGGGGCTGAGGAATGCAAATGAGATGTCAGTGTGCCCTTCCCTCAGCCCATTCAAAGTCTGTAGCCCTGGATTGAATGAACTGGAGGAGAGGCTTATTTGCCAGGGGATGGGAAACAGAAACCCAGGTGTTTGGTTACCTGGGGCCTGCCTCTCCTTCAGCCTGAGATGTGGAGAGAGCAGGGCTGGAAAGACTCCCCACCCCCGCCTCAGCCTCGCGTCCCTCTCTGCCTCCCTACTTGGCTGTCCTTGCTTCAGTCTGCCCCTGCCCCACCTCCCACCTCCAGCTACTGCCCTACAAGTCAAGGAATGTAAGTTTTATTTCTCACCCTCTCATTGATTAGTCATGGGCACCCCGATCCCCACGGGAACCGTTACTCACCCTTGGGCCCCCCTCATCAGCAGTCTCCCCAGAACTGGCTGAATTCCTGTAGGAGGAGTTCACAGCCAGCCGTTGGACTTGGGGGGAGGTAGTGGGGGTTGTGGGTGGTGGGCAGTGTCCTAGAGGCAGCCACTTTTGGAACAGTGGTTTGACCTTATTATGGCCCGGAAGCATGAGTCTCTCCCTCCTCCCAGCACACACATATATACACAGAGACCTTGTACTCCTGGTTCCAGCTACTTTAATCACCATGGGTATTTTGTCAGAAGAGGTGAGGTTGGGGTAGGGAAAGTGTCCTGTGATTGTCTGGAGAAGGGCCCAAAGCAACTGAATATTTAGTCTCTTCACTGGTGCTGGCTTTGGGGGCCAGGACTAGGGCCTAGGGCCTGCTCTTTGGACTTGGCTGAGTGCCCAGGCCTGGCCTCTGTCTCCCAGAATCAGACGGGGGCCTTTCCCAATAAGGAGCTTCCCAACTCTGGGTCCACTTCCCTGTTGCCCCCACCCCTTCTCCCCTCGAACAGCTCTTCTGCCCTAAAATGGCCACGTTTTTTCTTTCTTCTTCCCTCCCCTACACCCAGGTTTGGGCCCCAGGGGTAGAGCTGGGGGTTGGATAAGGGTAAGACTGTACAGGGGCCAGATGGGCAGGTTTGGAGAAGGGTAATGAGATCCCAGGAAGAGAGAGAGGAGCCATGCCACATGGCTCAAGTATGTATGGGGGGTGGAGGTGGAGGCACAGCTTCCTGGAGTTATTGTCTCTCCTATAATAATAATAGCTTATGCTTTATGCTACATAGTATGCATTCTAAGAGCTTTGTATGTATTAACTTGTTTAATTGGCACTGCCCCTCTATCAGGGAGGTACTATTGACCTATTCCATAAGATGAGGAAACTGAGGCACAAACTTGCCCAAGGTAAGCAGAAGAGCTGGGATTCAAACCCAAGCAATCTGGCTTTACTTTAGGAAAGACCAGTCCATTAGGTTTATCTTTGGAATGCTAGAGCCTCACTGGCAAAGGCAAAAGGAATGCCTTTATGAGGCTTATGGGGTGGTCATGCTCACAGAAGCTGCTGGTCAAGTGTACCCCACTTTGGACCTAGGTGTTGGATTCAGACTAAACACTTTCAAAGAAAGCCATTGACCCATTCTTCTTTTCCTTTTAAAACGAATTCTTTGTTTGTAGGAACGGGGTCTCACTATGTTTGCCTAGACTGGTCTTGAACTCCTTGGCTCAAGTGATCCTCCTGCCTTGGCCTCCTAAAGTGTTGGGATTACAGGAATGAGCCACTGTGCTCAGCAACAAATTCACTTTTTAAAAACAAATCTAGGCTGGGCGTGGTGGCTCACACCTATAATCCCAGCACTTTGGGAGGCCAAGGTGGGTGGATTGCCTGAATTCAGGAGTTTGAGACCAGCCTGGGCAACATGGTAAAACCTCGTCTTTACTAAAATACAAAAAATTAGCTGGGCATGGTGGCGCACGCCCATAATCCCAGCTGCTTGAGGGGGCTGAGGCATGAGAATTGCTTGAACCTGGGAGGTAGAGGTTGCAGTGAGCCAAGATCATGCCACTGCACTCCAGCCTGGGCAAAAGAGTAAGACTCTGTCTCAAAAAAACAAGGCCGGGTGCAGTGGCTCACGCCTGTAATCCCCAGCACTTTGGGAGGCTGAGGCGGGTGGATCACGAGGTCAGGAGATGGAGACCATCCTGGCTAACATGGTGAAACCCTGCCTCTACTAAAATACAAAAAATTGGCCGGGTGTGGTGGCGGGCGCCTGTAGTCCCAGCTATCGGGAGGCTGAGGCAGGAGAATGGTGTGAACCCGGGAGGCGGAGCTTGCAGTGAGCCGAGATTGTGCCACTGCGCTCCAGCCTGGGAGACAGAGTGAGACTCCATCTCAAAAAAACAAAACAAAACAAAACAAAAAAAACAAACACAAAAACCCCCCAAATCTATTGATCTATTGTTGATATGCAAATGACATACACGTTAGCACAGAAGCCATCTAAGTGTGACTGGAGGTGGAGGAAGGGAGGAATGCAAGAAGGGGCAGATACAAGGATTAGAGAAGACCCGGGAAAATAAGGAAGAAGCCAGTAAGCTTGTATGTGGAGGGACTTCCTTGAGCCTTTCTCCAGCTTTTGCTCATGTTTTAGGTAGTTAAAAATAGTGATTTATTCTACTCACTGAGAGAGAGAAATGAAGAAGGGGATGAGAATTCTTTTTCCCTTGAAAGCACACAGGGACTCCCTGGGCTGAATCCAGGTATTTCACTTGGAAGTTCCAACTTGAGCAAGTCTGCCCTTCTTTGGCTTTCAATTTTGTCTTTCCTAAATCAAAGGAATTGGGCTAGGTGATCCTTGAGGTTCCATCTTACCCCAACACATTCAGATTCTCATACAGGAACTCAGGGGAAAACCAGGGTTGGGGCTGGAGTCCTTGTGTGGGGGCCAGGAATAAACAAATAATTGGTAACCAGGATGAGCTCAGTGATCTAGGGGAAAGGCTCTGTAGGGGGTGATGGGAAGGAAGCCAGGGAAGGAGAGGCCAGACCCCAGAAAACTGAATGGAGCATGGATTCATTCATTCATGCAACCATGTACTTTCAGAAACTAAAACCTAGGAATCTGAGCTTCCCATCCAACAAGGTTATAATGAGCCCATGGGCTCTAGATGTCTAGGAAGGGCAAACTCCCAGTTCCCTCCCCAATTTTTGAGGTATTACAGGAGAAAACAGCTAATAGTTATCAAGTACCATGTATAGATCTAAGCATTTTACATATGTGACCTCATTTAACCTCAAAATAATCCTATGAAGCAGCATTTTATATCTTTCAAATTGATTTCCTCATTTAATCCTCCTCAACTATTCTCTAAAGTTAACAGGGGCATTTGACTGATGAGGAATCTTTAAAAGTGAGAAAAGATGAAACTAGATTTCTAGTAGGATTTTCTAAGTGGTAAAGGTGGGAGCCCCTGGAAGGAGTTAGAGGACTCTCACTTCCTAGCAAGATATTTTCTGACTCTAGGCTTCCAGATTGTGGGGGGTGGGAGTGTGCTTTTCAGCTCTTGACAAATGGCAGATAAAGATATGCATCAAGTTACTGATCAGGAGCAAGAAAATGGCACTCTGATGTCTTTGAGAATGTTTATAAGAAGTCTCTAGAGATAGAAACAATCACAGGATTGAGGATTACCTTAAATCTGCAAAGAGACCTTGAGAGGCCAGAGGTAGAATTCTGAGTGAGTTAGCTCCCCTTTGTTCCTACCAACTACTGGTCAACAGCAGGAGAGAAGGAAATTAGATATATGGAGGGATTTACCTATTGTTTGGGGCTGATAGAATCCTGCCTCCTGTGGGTAATCGTGAAGTTAATTCTTCTATCACTGTCATCAGCAGGAGTTACAGGTGTGAGTGGTAGTGTTAGTGGCGGGGGATGGTAGTGAGGATGGGGTTGCCTGGAAGACCTCTGACCAGCTAGAAGAGCCTGAGATTTTGAGGGGGAGGAGAGAATTTGCCAGACGGGTACTTGCGGGGAGGGTCTAAGTGTTTGGGCTCCAGCCTGGGGTGAAGTCAGAGACATAAATCACACCTCCCAACTGCCTGTTTCCGCTTTGAGCTCAGTTCCCAGCCAAAAGCCCAGCTAGCCTGCCAGAGGAGTAAGAGTGTGGATGGGGGAGGGGCCAAAGAGCTGGAAGCTGGTGATTGGGAATGGGCGTCATCAGCTGGGAATCTGGTCTCATCAGGGTCATGAAATGGACTAAAAGCCAGGGCTGGTAGAGCAGGGAGCCCAGGGATTTCAACAGAACTGCTCTGTAGATGCCTCATGCCACGTGAGACACACCCATAACCACACCCTGTTTGCTGACTTCTCTCCCACACATAAAAACCACTGGGACATGCCTAGAGGCACAGACACCTACACAGACACACCCCCACCCCCATCCAGCTGTTGCTCACTTGTGCCAGAAAACTCTACGTCTTCTGGATGAGTAGAACTGGGAGAAATGAGTGAGGGTTGAGAGATAAGGAGGATCCTGATCTTCATTAAGATCTGGAAACACTTTTCTCTAGTAATCTTAAAGGCCTGCCCTCTGCTATCTCTTTGCCCTTCCCCACTGGGGATGGGTCTGGGTGATTTCCCTTCTCACTTTAGGAGAACCTCAGTGGTCTGTCGTCCTCTTGGTGGGTAGTGCCTCCTAATCACAGTGATGGCAGAACAGGAGGCAAGAGATTGAGTGTGCATGTTGGGCAGGGTAGGTGTTTGAGGGCAGGAAATCCAGAAAGCCACTCAGACAAGGGCCTTTTCCGAGCACTTGGGTCCAGGCTGCTGGATCCTGTCTGACCCTAACAGCACCTCCTATTTTTCCCTCTGGTTAGCTTCCCACTCATGCTCATTTTGGGGCATATAGGAGAGGCAGGATTCCTTTGGAGGAAAGGTGTCCTGTCCATCAGTCCTTTTCCAGGCGACTGTTCTGGGGTTGACCACAAGGATTTGGGGGCATAAGTAACCTTATCAAGCCTGGGACCACCCCAACCATGCCTAGTGTCCTCTTAAATGTAGCATTTGTTATGGCCCCTACATGGTACAGCTGTAAGCACTTTGACCTCTTAAGGGAATCATGATGCTTTTATTTTGGGCTAAGTTTACCTCATTTTGTTGGCTGAATTGTCTGTATCCTATCGGACTGGAAACTTGAATGAAGCAAAGATTGTGTCTGTCAATCGGTACAGCCCCGGACCAGCATTAGGAAAATAATACATGTCTTTTGATATTCAAGGTGACAATATGATTACACTGAAGAGAGAAGATCTTGGGAATGCTGGGATATATTTTTTCCTAGAAAAGTGAGGGTAGGTCACAGCTACCATGGCCACTTAAGTGGGGGTAAACTGACCCTGAGGTCTCCAATCTCTCCGTTCTCCTGACCTGTACCTGGGAGAACCAGAAAGCTTCTTTCAAATACACCTTCAACTTTAGTCATCTGGGTCTCAGTGTCTCAGTACTGTCTCACTAATGTGCCCATTTTGTCTTCAGCTTTGCTCCTGTGATTCCAGTGTCTGGAATGCACTGTCCTCTGTATTGGTCATCAAGGCCCATCTAAGCCCTGCATAAGCTTCCCCATCTCATTCTTTATTTTATTTTAAAATATTTATTTATTTATTTGAGATGAAGTCTTGCTCTGTTACACAGTCTGGAGTGCAGTGGCATGATCTTGGCTCACTGCAACCTCTGCCTCCTAGTGATTCTCCTGCCTCAGCCTCCTGAATAGCTGGGATCACAGGCACCCACCACCAGGTCTGGCCAATTTTTATATTTTCAGTAGAGACGGGGTTTTACCATGTTGGCCAGGCTGGTCTTGAACTCCTGACCTCAAGTGATCTGCCTGCCTCGGCCTCCCAAAGTGCTGGGATTACAGGCGTGAGCCACTGAGCCCGGTCTTCCCCAGCTCATTCTAAATCTCAGCAATGTGCCACTCTTCTGAAGTCCTAGGCTTATAGTCTGGAGTACATGGTCTAACACTTAATTATCCAGGGTATTAATGAAGTCTTTGGATAATTTAGAAATTGAATACATTTGGATGCACCTATGATAGAAGTAACTCTAAATATTTTATGAAAGCATATTCTATAGAATTTTTTTTTTTTTTTTTTAGACTGAGTCTTGCTCTGTTGTCCAGGCTGGAGTGCAATAGTGTGATCTTGGCTCACTGCAACCTCTGCCTGCCAGGTTCAAGCGATTCTTCTGCCTCAGCCTCCTGAGTCGCTGGGATTACAGGCATGCCCCAGCTAACTTTTGTATTTTTAGTAGAGACGGGGTTCCACCATGTTGGTCAGGTTGGTCTCGAACTCCTGACCTTGTGATCTGCCTGGGTCAGCCTCCCAAAGTGCTGGGATTACAGACATGAGCCACTGCGCCTGGCCAGAATTTTTAATGATAATGTTTGCTTTTTGTTAATGTGCTTTTATTTTGCACAGGGAAGTCATCTGAAAAGACTTGAGTTTGAATGTTGCCTCCCTTACTTAATAGATATGTAACCTTGGCAAGTTCCTTAACCTCCTTGGGTCTCAATATCTTCATCTGTAAAATGGCAGTAATATCTTTCTCATAGATTTGTTGGGATAATTAAACTAATATGCTATATGTATGGTTACAGTACTTGGTTGTAAATATTAAAGCCTCATTCAGTCTGTTTGATAAATTTGAAATCTATTTGAACTCTGATATGCTCTCTGTAATATTGCTTTTTTTCTTTTCTTTTTTTTTTTGAGATGGAGTCTCACTCTGTCGCCCAGGCTGGAGTACAGTGGTGTGATCTTGGCTCACTGCAACCTCCATCTCCCGGGGTTCAAGTGATTCTTGTGCCTCAGCCTCCTGAGTAGCTGGGATTGAATGTAATGTGTTTTATAGATCAAGTCCCAGCACAAACACTAATTCCTCCAAGAAGCCTTCATTAATCCCCCACCCAGTACTCCTGATTTCACTAGTCACAGCACCTACCCCACTATATTGTATCTTCCTGTTTGTCTGTCCTTTTAGACTAAGTTCTGTGAGGTAAGGACCTTGTTTACTTCTGTTTTTCCACTGCCAAGCACATTGCCTGGATAAACAAATATTTGAAAAAATTGAGCCTGTTTTGAAAGCAATGGTAAACATAACACAGTGACATTACAAAACTAATTTCTGAATTGTATGACATTGTTTTTTACAAGGTGGTCTTCTAGCAAGATAGCATTTCTTACTATCGTGTTTTTAATGTGCATCTAATTATTGAATTGGATCCAGAGATGTGGTCCAATTACTTGTTAACTTTTGTCACCTGTCCTGTCCCCACAAGGGACAGGTAAATGTGGCAGAGACCACTAATTCTCATCGTCCTGTCTCTTCTTCCTTTTAATAGTATGACTCTGCTACCCTGCTATCCACACACTAAATCTTAGCAGGGTGCATGGCTGCCAGCTAGATACTACACTGCCCAGCCTGTCTTGCAATTAGAGGTGGTCCCATAACTATGTTCTGGTCAATGGAATGTGAGTGAAGCAATGTGTGTAACTTCTGGGTCATGCCTTTAAAAAGGAAAGGTAGTTGCTCTCACTCTTTCATCCTTCTGCTTGCTATGACATGGTGACACATTAAGCAGCCACCATGGACCCAGAGATGCAAGCCTTTTCTATCAAAGACCATCTACTCCATATATCTCTGTACTAGTACTTTATTTGAAGTAAGAGGCTCACTATATTTGTGGGTTTCTTTGTTGTAGCAGCATGGCTGATATCCTTTGAATGAAAATTAAGATAACCATATAATTCATTAAATCCTTTAGCCTACTCTGAAGAATGTTTTCAAGGAGCGCAAAATAAAAACCAAGTTTCAAAATAGAGTTTACTGAAGTCACTTATTCAATGGCATTTTGTGAAAAACTATGAAATTCATTCTATCATGAGCATATTCAAAGTTGTAGGTTTATAAACATAGTAGCTCTTCTATTTAGCATTGCTTTTTATCATAACTTTGAAATCCCAGATAGATTATGTGGTAGCCTCCAAGATGGCCTCATTGACCCTCCTCTCTTGGTATTCATGCCCTTTCTGTTTTCCCTTCCTAACTGAATGATGGCTGGCCCATGTAACCAACACAATACTGTGGAAGTGACATGTGTAACTTTTAACACGAAATCATAGGAGACATTGCAGTTTCCACCATGGTCTCTCTCGGATCTCTTGCCAGCCACCAAGCAGCCACCAAGCAGCCCTATGGAGAGGCCAGTGTGGAAAGAAACTGAGGCCTTCCACCAAAAGCCAGCACCAACTTGCTATCCATGTGTGTGAACCTGCTTGCAGTACAGAGTGTTCAGCCCCAGTCAAGCTTTCAGATAACTACAGCCCTAGTTGACATCTTGACTACAGCTTCAAGAGTGATATCAAGGCAGAACTGCTTTGCTAAACTGCCCTTGAATTCCTGACCCACAGAAACTGAGAGAGAGAATAAATGTTTATTGTTGTTTCAAGTAACTACATTCTGGGGGTAACTTCTTATGTATAGATAACATATTCTATAAATTTCTTGAAAGTAAGATTCATGACTTATACTTATTTTACCTCAAGTTATTGTTATCAACTACTCTCCCACCCCTAACCTAGGTGATTAGAGCATACTACAACATCTGATACATGAGATGTGAAATGATACTGTCTTTGAAATTCAGCATAAGTTAACTCAGTGAGAGAAAACAATTTATTAATTAGTCTGACTAGCTTTTCTTCCCTGAGGGCACTTAAGATTTCTCAGGGTGGAGGTGAGGACAAGTGGTAGAACTCAGGTCTTAGATGAGTATTGTTACTTGTCATACTGGAATCTCCCCAAATTCTTTGTTCTCAGTAGTTAAGTTGAATATTTTCTTCAGACTGGGTGTATATGAAAGCTCTGGTAAATGGAATGTTTCCAATATCCTATGGAAACTCACCTGGGCAAAGGAAGTGAACCAGTGTCTGGAAGGAAAGTGAAGGCATTCCTCTCTTCACAGGATAAATTCAGGCACAGGTCCTTTACTAGGGACCAGGTGAAAACTGCACCGGCAGGAAGAACTAACAGTCAGCCCACTGAGAATATAAAGGGGCAGGAAGAGACTAGTGAGGAAGGGCAGCAGCTGCTGCTGCTGGTGGTGGTGGGGTTGGGTGGGCAGTGGAGCAGAGATCAGAGACAGATTGGCCTTAGACCCAAAATTTACCTACATATATTTAAAGATGGGATCTTACTCTATTACTCAGGCTGAAGTGCAGTGGCCTGATCATAGCTCACTGCAACCTCAAACTCCTGGGCTCATACCATCCTCTCACTTAGGCCTCCTGAGTAGGTGGGACTACAGGCATGTACCACTGTACCTGGCTAATTTTATTTTATTTTATTTTATTTTTTTTGAGATGGAGTTTCACTCTTGTCTCCCAGGCTGGAGTGCAATGGCACGATCTTGGCTCACTGTAACCTCCACCTCCCGGGTTCAAGCCATTCTCCTGCCTCAGCCTCCAGGGTAGCTGAGATTACAGGCACCTGCCACCACGCCTGCTAACTTGTGGATTTTTTTTTTTTAAAGTAGTGACGGGGTTTCACCATGTTGGTCAGGCTGGCTTTGAACTCCTGACCTCAGGTGATCCACTCGTCTTGGCCTCCCAAAGTGCTGGGATTACAGGTGTGAGCCACCGCGCTCGGCCTAATTTTACTTTTTGTAGAGACAGGGCTCTTGCTATGTCGCCCAGGTTGGTCTCAAATTCCCGACCTCAAGCAATCCTCTTGTCTTGGCTTTCCAAAGTGCTGGGATTACAGTTGTGAACCACTGTGCCTGGCTTTGATACATATTAATATGACGAATATTACCCACATGAGCATCACTTTCTTCTTGAAATAGTAGTTTTAGATTCTTTTGGTTACAAGGCTGACTGGAGCCTCCAGCCTTCTCACTCTGCAAAAGATTAGAAGATCTGCATCTCTGATATTCAGATCCCTGTAGTGGGTCCCCAGTGGTGGGAAACAGATAGTGAGAAAGGGACATTGGGAGCTCAGAACGTTCATTTCCCCCACTCCTTTAGTACTCGGTTCCCTTAGCTCAGACATAGCTTATGTCTGGGGTCACATGGGGTTCTGCGGGTGCTAGACTGGTCACCTTCAACAAGGCAAAGTCAATAACTTCTCAGAACTGAACAGCAGATGTTGGAGGAGGACAATATTCTAGATATCATTTAGCCCAATGTCCTCATTTTAAGCAAGGCCCAGAGAAAGGAAATGACTTGCCCAAGGTCATACAGCTAATGTGGGACAGAATTCAGGTGTCTTTATTCCAAGTCAGCTCTTTTCTTCATGCCACATTTGCTTTCACTCATTAGGATAAAATCATATTCCATTTTATCCTACTGACTCCCAACTTCCAGTTCTGAGTTGGGAAGGGTCAATTTCCAGACTTTTCTAAGGATAGGACGAAGAGACTTCGCTACTATTTTTAGGCAAAATAGAGCGTTACCCCCTTTCCCTGCCTCTCTTTCCCCTGTTGTTTTCAATGAAGAACTGAGTCTATTTCTCTGTAGGCAGGAGGTCTCTCAAGTTCTGAGTTCCATTCAGTTTGTGGCAGGGAAGCTGATAGGCACAACGCTGTGGGATGCCCTTCACCTTGGCAGGCTGATTGTATCCAACTGGTGGTCATGGCCTAGTGCCCATTGGCAGGCAGGGTGTCCACTCATGCGTTAACTTGATGTCTGTTGTCCATGGATGCCAGATGGCTGGCTGAATACCTATAGTGCATCTTGTCTGGTCTGCAGTTCCTGATTTATGTCACTTTTAGATTTGAATATGTGTGACAATTTTAGGAGGGTGGTCGCTCCACGGATTTAAGATACTGGCATTTCCAGATTGGCAGAAGGGAGGACACCTTACTGCCAACCTAGAATCTGTGCTGGATAGCACAAGACCTGGGCTTCAGGAAAGTTCTTCAAATGTCTCTGTGATCTCTCTCTTCCCAACACTCCCCCACTGTAGAGTTCTTGGTGTCACTCCTCCCTACATGGTATGTTATCTCTGTCTCAGGCCAAAGTGTCTAAGAATGGGAAGGCAGAGAAGTGAGGTATATGTGCGTTAGGATGAGTGGACTGGGAAGCAGAAAAGGCACCCTGCTTACTCTTTCCCACAGACTCAGAAGACTCTGGAAGCTACCTAATGCCCTAAAATTTCCACCGCAGTCCCAGACCACCTTAGACTATATCTCCACCTACTGGACACCAAGGAGATTGACAAGACTGTCTCAGTTTTTTCTTTAGAACTAGCATAGAGCCTAAAACCTCATCAATACTCTACGTTTATCCCAAGGTTAAATCTTTCCTTCTCAGAATTTGTTGAAGCTATGGGGGCAGATTGACCGCCTTTTCAGGGAGACTGGGTACTAGGAAGACTTGGGTACAATTTCCCCCATACACTGCTTTCTCTATCAAAAAAATCTGTCAGTGGGGCACAGTGGCTCACGACTGTAATCCCAGCACTTTGAGAGGCCGAAGTGGGTGGATCTCCTGAGATCAGGAGTTCAAGATCAGCCTGGCCAACGTGATGACACTCCCTTTTCTACTAAAAATACAAAAATTAGCCAGGCATGGTGGCGGCGTGCGCCTGTAATCCCAGCTACTCTGGAGGCTGAGGGAGAATTGCTTGAACCTGGGAGGCGGAGGTTGCGGTGAGCCGAGATTACACCATTGTACTCCAGCCTGGGCGACAGAGCAAGACTCTGTCTCAAAAAACAAAACAAAACAAAAAAACGTCTCAGGGGCTGGATCAAGAGCCTCAATTCCTTGCTTCAGTTGCCCTGGATATAGGTTGGTTAAACTCTATTCACCTCGAATGCCCATAGACAGAAAACAGCAGGTAGGTAGGGTTAGATCATAGGGTTCCTGTTAGCCTTAGGGCAAGGGGAAAGCAATCTTAAAGAATTGCCTTTTACTTGTCTCTCTGTCTGCCACCTGACTCAAATATGGGAGAGACTAGGGGTGTCCTCTATTGTTCTTTTTTTTTTTTTTGTATTTTTAGTAGAGATGGGGTTTCACCATGTTGGTCAGGCTGGTCTTGAACTCCTGACCTTGTGATCCGCCCGCCTCGGCCTCCCAAAGTGCTAGGATTACAGGCGTAAGCCACCGTGCCCGGCTCTATTGTTCTTTTTCACATCCACCAGCAGTTCTCTTCCTATGCTCATTAGCAAAGACAATTCCATTAGAATCCATTAACAATCATTTTGTCCATGCTGAAACCATGGGCTAGCTATTCACCAAAGTCCTTGGGCTACATCTTCAGAAGTGAAGGTTGTATATAAGTAGTGACAGCTCTCAAATGAATCCTTTATTGGTGAAATGGGGACAATGTCAATACACATCCTCAAAATTGATCAGGCTGCACAATAATATCAATTCATGGAGGTTACAGCACTAGGAAAACAATTTACATCAGATCCAGAAATTTACTCTACTTCTCCAGCTGAACATCTTACCAGGTGAAGTAACAAGCAGTCATTTCTTTTTTATTTTTTGGATGTCTGGTTTTCACTTAAAACATGCCCTTTAAATATCTTTCAAATTTTTGCTTAAAGGGAAGGAATCAAGAAGGAATTAAGACAATGTTGGGGATCATCTTATGCTACATACAGTTCATGTCATTTCTGTATTATGTATCTTCAGTTTATTCATTATAGCTAAAATGTATTGAGTGTTTACTGTTAAAACTCTTAAAAACTTTAATGCATTTTTCCCACTTATATCTTTAAATTATCTTATGACATAAATACTATACTTTTATTTTCTTTATGTTCTTAATCACTACTATGCTTTTATTTTCATTTTGAGACAAAGTCTTGCTTTGACGCCCAGGCTAGAGTACAGTGGCGTGATTTCAGCTCACTGCAACTTCTGCCTCCTGTACTCCAGTGATTCTCCTGCCTCATCCTCCTGAGTAGCTGGGATTACAGGCGCCCGCCACCACGCCCAGCTGATTTTTGTATTTTTAGTAGAAACAGGGTTTCACCATGTTGGCCAGGCTGGTCTTGAACTCCTGACCTTAAGTGATCCACCCGCCTTGGCCTTCCAAAGTGCTGGGATTACAGGAATGAGCCACTGCACCCAGTCCCCACACTCTTTACTTTGTGATTTGTGTGTTGATTTTTAAAGAACCTGCGTCCTTAAAAATTCAAATAGTAGGCCGGGCACGGTGGCTCACGCCTGTAATCCCAGCACTTTGGGAGGCTGAGGTGGGCGGATCACGAGGTCAGGAGATCGAGACCATGCTGGCTAACACGGTGAAACCCCATCTCTACTAAAAATACAAAAAAAAAAAAAAAAAATTAGCCGGGTGCGGTGGCTGGCGCCTGTAGTCCCAGCTACTGGGGAGGCAGAGGCAGGAGAATGGCGTGAACCCGGGAGGCGGAGCTTGCAGTGAGCCGAGATCGCACCACTGCACTCCAGCCTGGGCAACAGAGCGAGACTCCGTCTCAAAAAAGAAAAGAAAAGAAAAGAAAAAATTCAAATAGCATACTTATCTTCCTTATATATTCCTAAAAACCTTCATTCAATAATATGTGGTTTCAGAAACTGTTGTGCATACAAATTAATATAAAGGGTATTGCTAAAAATAGATTCCTGTTTGCTGCTTCCAGATACTCTGATTCAGGAAATCTGGACGAAAGTCTAGGAATCTGTGTTTTAAAACAAGCCTCTAAAATAATTGTGATGTAGGTGACAGTTGAACTATGCTTTGGGAAACTGCCTTTGATTATGAATGGTATCAGGGTAGGGCTGTAACTAAAACAAACCTTCATGTGTCCATCTCATTTAATTGGCTCCAAGTAGCAACAGATATAACATTGGGGTTTGTATCATCCTTGGCTAAGAACTAAACCCTGCTCATTCACTTATTTATTTATATATTCTGCAGCAAGGAGAGGTAGCCCTGGGGCCTGTTTGTTAAAAGCCCTCAGAAAAGAGGCTATTATGTTAAATTTTTTTTTTTCTTTCTCCTAACCTGAAACATCTCTGTGCAAAGGTTTGGTGAAGGCTGTACAATTTGACATGTTAGCCCTGGTGATTCTGCAGTTCTTCAAAGGAGAGGGCTGAGAAGCAGCTGTTATTTTTTTCCACCTTTTGAAATGCACAATGCAGGGGGCAGGGTAAGGGAGGAGAGTCAAGGGACTAAGCTGGAGTTAGTAAACAAGCTTTGAAGCACAATAAGAAAGCATATTGGCAGGGGAGAAATCAAGGGCTATGTAATACCACAGCATCCTCTGAAGACAGCACCAGTCGCTGCTGGGTCTTCTCTATTTTTGGGGAAAGAACAACAACAAAACAGTACCGGCAAACTGTCCCTCGGCAAACATCTGAAGGTTTGTCTGGAAATGTTCTGAAAAGCAGTTCGCATCGGAGAAGCAAGAGAATGAAGGGCAAGTCTTGAAGGAAAAAAAGAAATTAGGGCAAAAAACTCAGCAAGTACCTCAAATAGCCCTGAGGAGGTTGCAGGGACTTAGCAGAAAGCTCCATTTAATCTCTGGCCCAGCTAACATAGCCTAGAGGACACTTTCAATGTATTTTTTTTTTTTTTTTTTAAAACAAGCCTAGCTTTTGAGGTTGTGATGAGCCCTTCCAGCTCCTAGAATCAGTGATGGTTCTTTGAAGAATTTTTTCCCCGCTTAACTTCTGGGGACATATTAACGAAAACCCCCAATTGGGAAATTAGGGAACTCCAAAGCTGCTCCGTGTGTTTAAAAAAACTACATTTGATTCAATACAGTCAGGGAAAAAACTCTTCCTTTTCTAGGTTACTTTCTCCTCCCACTGCTTCTCTCACCTCATCTGGATGGCCTCAGAGAATATTTTAAGGTTGACAGGAAAATTTTACAGAATGATCAAAAGTAAAGCAAGCCCTAGAAATGGTTGCATAATTTTCCCTTTCATTATAAAAATACTTTTTCAATTGAATAACTAAAAAACATGAAATTTTACTGTTGGACTGAACCTTAGAGGTCATCTAGTTCAATTTGTTCACTTTATAGAAGAGAGGATTAAGGCACAGAATGTTTAACTGATATTTCCAAGGTCACAGGGCTCATCTTAGACTCAATATGTTTGACTCCTAGTTCAATGTTACCTCTCAACTGCTTTCATAATCACTTTTTTTGAGACAGGGTCTCATTCTGTTGGCCAGGCTGGAGTGCAATAGTGCAATTATAGCTCACTGCAGCCCGAAACTCCTGGGCTCTAGGGATCCTCCCGCCTCAGTCTGTAGCTGGGACTACAGGCAAATGCCACCATGCCTGGCTAGTTTTTAAATTTTATTTTATTTTTCTTGTGGAGACGGTCTCGCTGTGTCACTGAGGCTGGTCTTGAACTCCTGGCCTCAAGTGATTCTCCCACCTCGGCCACCCAAAGGGTTGTGATTACAGGCTTGAACCACTGTGCCTGGGTACAACCACTTTTGTCAAGTAGGTTTGCCTGTCCACTTAGTACTCAACTACTATAGTCATTGAGGGGTGAGGGTGGGGGGTGGTTTGGCATATGGTACATATTTCTCTGCGCTTTGAAAATAACTAATTTCCTTCAAAAAAAAAAAAAAAAAAAGACTTGCCTCAATCTTATTATAAAAGTAAGCATTCAAAACCCCCAACATACTCTAGAGCAAACTCTCAATGCTCCGGGCACTGACTATCCAGTTTCCTTTATTCTCCCTTCTGTGGACCACGCACTTGGATGTTTACATTAGTTACTAGCTCTATAAAAAGTCTGGTATTACATATGTTGTTGGACTGTGTGGCAGTTTCCTGATCTCTAGATTGTAGCTGTGGTGCTATCTTCTCACACTTAGTGTTCCAGTGGTCATCAGAGGCTGTAGCTCCTTTGGTGAGTCAGTTCGGTAGTGTTCTGAGAGTCATTCCTAGTAGTCCCACCTAGAGCCTGCTCCTTCAGCTATTCAGATGATTTTGTAAACACCTAATTTTCTATATTAAATTCACTTTCTGCTTAAAATATCAAGAGTGGTTTCTGTTTCCTTCTAAACCCTGAAAGATACAAGCATTAAGAAGCTAATTACAACACAACTCAGTAAGTATATTTAAAAAAGTATGAACCGGCTGGGCGCGGTGGCTCAGGCCTGTAATCTTAGCACTTTGGGAGGCCAAGGCTCACACCTGTAATCTCAGCACTTTGATCATGAGGTCAGGAGATTAAGACCATCCTGGCTAACACGGTGACACCCTGTCTCTACTAAAAGTACAAAAAATTAGCCGGGCATGGTGGCAGGTGCCTGTAGTCCCAGCTACTCGGGAGGCTGAGGCAGGAGAATTGCATGAACTCGGGAGGTGGAGCTTGCAGTGAGCTGAGATTGCACCACTGCACTCCAGCCTGGGCGACAGAGCAAGACCCCGTCTCAAAAAAAAAAAAAAAAAAAGAGAGAGAGAAAAAAAAGTATGAACGGGGAAGAATAGGAGCATAGAACAGGGAACTTGGAAAAATTACCCCAGAGGTAATATTTAAGTTGGAATTGAAGGTGGAATAGGAATATGCTAAGCAGAAAGGCATTGGGAAGGGGAGGGAATGAGTGCATTTCAGGAAACAAGATGTGCTGAGGTATGGTTATTAAAGACCACAATGTATTAGAAAGATGGTGAGTTCGCCATGGCTAGACTCTGAATAGGATGGCGAGGGATGAGGCTGTAGCAATCATCAAATACAGTGGGGTTAAAAGTGCTGCCTTTAGGGGTAGCAGACATGACTCCCATTCTGGTTTCCTCATATAGTAACTAAACAGCTCTGGTCAAATCTTATAAGTTTGAGGACCTTCAGCTTCCTTATTTATCAAGGAAGGACTTGTAACTTTACTTGTAAGCACAGTATCCACTTTATTAAGATTATGTGGAATTAAATGTGACATGCATATAAAGTACATTGTATAATACTTGGTGCATACCAAGTGCTCATAAGCCTTTGCTATTACTCTTTTTTTCTTTTTTGTTTTTTGCCAGGGCCTCACTCTGTTCCCATGCTGGAGTGCAATGGTGTGAACATAGCTCATTGTAGCTTCTAACTACTGAAGGTCAAGCCATCCTCCCGCCTCAGCCTTCCAAGTAGCTGGGACTACAGGTACTTGCCACTATGCTTGGCTAATTTTTTTAATTTTTAGTAGAGACAAGGTCTCTTTATGTTGCCCAGGTTGGTCGTGAACTCCTGGGCTCAAGTCCTCCTGCCTCAGCCCCCGAAGGTGTTGGGATTACCAACAAGAGCCACCATGCCTGTCCTGCTATTTACTATTACTGGGTAAATTAAAAACAATTAAATATGAAAGTTGTGCTATGGCAGGTGGAAGATAAATGGAGTGAGGAAAACCTAGTAGCTGAAAGATTAGTTGTTGCAATAGTTCGGGCAAAGGTGATGATCTGAAATAGAGTAGTGGTGATGGAGATGCAAAGAACTGGTTGGTTTCGGAAGTCATCTCTGGTATTTAAATGTCAGGATTTGGCCGGGCGCGGTGGCTCAAGCCTGTAATCCCAGCACTTTGGGAGGCCGAGACGGGCGGATCACGAGGTCAGGAGATCGATACCATCCTGGCTAACACGGTGAAACCCCGTCTCTACTAAAAATACAAAAACTAGCGGGGCGAGGTGGCGGCGCCTGTAGTCCCAGCTACTCGGGAGGCTGAGGCAGGAGAATGGCGGGAACCCGGGAGGCGGAGCTTGCAGTGAGCTGAGATCCGGCCACTGCACTCCAGTCCAGGCGACAGAGCGAGACTCCGCCTCAAAAAAAAAAAAAAAAAAAAAAAAAAAAAAAAAAATAAATAAATGCATGCCAGGATTTGGTGGCTAATTGAATGTGAGGGAATTCTGAAAAGACTGAGTGAACAGTAACATCATTAATCTGGATTAGTCATGTACAAGGAAAGTCAAGTCTAGGTGACAGCTGAAGCTCTAAGTGCCTTCAAGTCCAAGGCCCCTTTGAGGAAAATGGCTCTAAGTAGTTCTTTTTTTTGAGACTGATCTCCTCACTCTGTCGCCCAGGCTGGAGTGCAGTCGCGTGATCTCAGCTCATCGCAACTTTTGCCTCCTGGGTTCAAGTGATTTTCCTGTCTCAGCCTCTCGGTAGCTGGGATTATAGGCGGGCACCATCATGCCTGGCTAATTTTTGCACTTTTTAGTAGAGACGGGGTTTCACCATGTTGGCCAGGCAGGTCTCAAACTCCTGACCTCAAGTGGTCCACCTGCCTCGGCCTCCCAAAGTGCTGGGATTACAGGCGTGAGCCACTGCGCCCAGTGCCGCAACTAATTCTTTCATGAACAACATTGATATGACTACTATCATAAGCATCACAAGAAACAACCTGTTACTGCTTGAATGCTTCAGGGAGCAGGACTAAAATGGACCCCTGGTCCTGCAAATAGGGGATCAAGTGGTGATGATGGTAACAGGGTGGCCAGATTGCAATGGATCAAGGAGTAAGTGGGAATTTAAGACCAGGTATAGACAACTCTCAAAAAACTTGGCACTGAAGTCATAATTGCTTCAGTGGGAGTGTGAAGGATTTTATGTATGTGGTCAGCATGCACACTCTTCTAGTGTGCAGAAGCTGGAAAGCTAAAGACTAAATTTCCCACATTCTCTTCTAGCTAGCTATGTTAAATCACTTCTGAATTAAGTTCTGCTAATCAGATGCACTAGTATTTCACTTGGATTCTGAAGCCAGCAGGGGTTAAGACAGGGTGCAGGGCATCCATTTAGGGATGCTGACAGTGGCAGAGGTGGTATACTTCTTGGACTACCAGCAGCAATGGCAGCTTCCTAACTACTGTAGAAGCTTCTTGAATGTAGTAGAAGCTTCCTAAATATAGTAGAAGTGGTAGTAGCTCCTTTAGCAGTCTTTTTTTTTTTTGAGACGGAGTTTCACTCTGTCATCCAGGCTGGAGTGCAGCTCACTGCAACCTCCACCTCTTGGGTTCAAGCGATTCTCGTGTCTCAGCCTCCTGAGTAGCTGGGATTACAGGCACCCACCACCACGCCTGGATAATTTTTGTGTATCTTTAGTAGAGATGGGGCTTCACCGTGTTGGTCAGGTTGGTCTTGAACTCCTGACCTCAGGTGATTCACCTGCCTCGGCCTCCCAAAGTGCTGGGATTACAGGCGTGAGACACTGTGCCCGGCTTGATTAACAGTTTCTTTTTTGAGGCAGGGTCTCACTGTCTCACCCAGGCTGGAGTACAGTAGTAATATCTTGGCTTACTGCAACCTCTGTCTCCTGAGCTCAAGCAATCCTCCCATTTCAGCTTCTTGAGTAGCTGGGACTGTGGGTGCATGCCACCATACCCCAGCTAATTTTTGTATTTTTAGTGGAGACAGGGTTTCACCATGTTGTCCAGGCTGGTCTCCAACTCCTGGGCTCAAGCAACTTGCCCACCTTGGCCTCCCAAAGTGCTGGCATTACAGGTGTGTGCCACCATGACTGGCCTCCCTTAGCAGTCTTTAGGAATCATTTCTGGAAGTCCAGTCTAGAGTTAGTTTCTTCAGCCTGCCTCAGAATTCTGTGATCCATCCATTTAATGCCCTAGTAATAAGTCCTTTACTGCTTAATCTAGCTAGAATGGATTCTGTTCTCTGCAACCAAACCCTGATTAATATGGAGAACAAGGTATACATTAAAAAAAAAAACAAAACATTTTCACAGCTGAAAGAGTTAAGGAAAGAGTAAATTTAAAGAGAAGAGGGCTAGATATGGTGGCTCACGCCTGTAATCCCAACATTCTGGGTGGCTGAGATGGGAGGATCACGTGAGGCCAGGAGTTTGAGACCAGCCTGGGCAACATAGTGAGATCCCATCTCTACCAAAAAAAAAAAAAAAAGAAAGACCACTCGTGGAAGGTAAGGTGGGAAGATTGCTTGAGCCCAGGAATTCGAAGTTGCAGGGATGTATGATAGCACTCCTACATTCCAGCCTGGGTGACAGAATGTGGCCGTATCTCAAAGAAAAAAAAAAGATAAAGAGGAGAGAGGAATTGACTTATGGAAGACATTGGAGGATAGGAGAAGCTCAGTGTAGTAGACTGCCTTCAAGACAGCCCCCCATTGATTCTTGCCTCCTGGTATTCATGTTCCTGTAAAGTCCCCTTCCACACTGAAAAGGGCTCACCGGTGTAACCAAAAGCATATTGTGGAAATAATGTAGTATGACTTCTGAAGTTAGGTCCTAAAAGAATTTATGGCTTCCACCTTGCTCTTAGATTGCTCACCATGGGGGAAGTCAGTTGACATGTTGTAAGGATACTCGCAGGCTTTGTAGAGTCCCATGTGGGGGGCAACTGAGGCCCTGAATTTTCAGGTATGTGAGTGAGTCACTCAAGAAGCAAATCATCCCACCTCAGTCAAGTCTTCAGAAATGGCAGCCCTGGCTGACTGTTTTTTTAGACAGTCTTGCTCTGTTGCCCAGGCTGGAGTGCAGTGGTATGATCTCAGCTCACTGCAACCTCCACCTCTGGGGTTCAAGCAATTCTTCTGCCTCAGCCTCCCAAGTGGCTGGGATTACAAGTGCATGCCACTATCCCTGGACAGTTTTTGTATTTTTTTTTTTTTTTTTAGACGGAGTCTTGCTCTGTTGCCCAGGCTGGAGTGCAGTGGTATGATCTCAGCTCACTGCAACCTCCACCTCTGGGGTTCAAGCAATTCTTCTGCCTCAGCCTCCCAAGTGGCTGGGATTACAAGTGCATGCCACTATCCCTGGCCAGTTTTTGTATTTTTTTTTTTTTTTTTTTTGAGACAGAGTCTTGCTCTGTGGCCGGGGCTGGAGTGCAGTGGCTGGATCTCAGCTCACTGCAAGCTCCGCCTCCCAGGTTTACGCCATTCTCCTGCCTCAGCCTCCGGAGTAGCTGGGACTACAGGTGCCCGCCACCTCGCCCGGCTAGTTTTTTGTATTTTTAGTAGAGACGGGGTTTCACCGTGTTAGCCAGGATGGTATCGATCTCCTGACCTCGTGATCCGCCCGTCTCGATTTCCCAAAGTGCTGGGATTACAGGCTTGAGCCACCGCGCCCGGCCTCAGTTTTTGTATTTTTAGGAGAAACAGGGTCTCACCATTTGGCTAGGCTAGTCTCAAACTCCTGACCTCAAGTGATCTGCCCGCCTTGGCCTCCCAAAGTGCTGGAATGTGCGATTACAGGTGTGAGCCACTGTGCCCAGTCCTGGCTGACTCTTGACTGCAACTACATGAAAGAGCCTGAACCAGGATTACTCAGTTAAGTAACTCCCAAATTCCTTATCCAAAGGCATTATGAGAGTAACGTTTATTATTGTTTTAATACACTATGTTTTGGGGAAATTTGTTATGTAGCAATAGATAATACAATGTGATATAGTACAAGGTATGCAGATAAAGTTAGCCTTGTAGAGGAAGAATACTTTTTTTTGAGACGGAGTCTTGCTCTGTTGCCCAGGCTGGAGTGCAGTGGCGCCATCTCGGCTCACTGCAACCCCGGCCTCCCGGGTTCAAGCAATTCTCCCGCCTCAGTCTCCCGAATAGCTGGAATTACAGGCATGCACAACCATGCCTGGCTTATTTTTTGTATTTTTAGTAGAGATGGGGTCTCACCATGTTGGCCAGGCTGGTCTCGAACTCCTGACCTCAAGTGATCCGCCTGCCTTGGCCTCCCAAAGTGCTAGGATTACAGGCGTGAGCAACTGTGCCTAGCCAGAAGTATACTTATGAGATAAAGGAAAAAGAAATGCTGTATGAGTTAAAGAGTAAGTTAAGTTTAATGACCAGTACCTTCTCAAGGAAGTCAAGACCAGGTGTGGTGGCTCATGCCTGTAATCCCAGTGCTTTGGGAGGTTAACGTTGAGGATCATTTGAGGAGTTTGAGACCAGCCTGGGCAATATAGTAAGACCACATCTCTAAATTTTTTTTTTTTTTTTTTTTTTTTAATTAGCTGAGTGTGGTGGCACACACCTGTAGCTCTAGCTACTTGGGAGGATGGCTTGAGCCCAGGAGTTCAAAAAAGTTGGAGGCAAAGTCAATGTCATCTGCTGATAGTGGAGGATGGAAAGTAGGGACTACTAAGTTCAGAATAGTAAAAGGGCTGCAACAGTCACCAGGTAAATCTGAAAGTCAAACAGGAATGAGTGCCTGAGTTTAGAAATCTGTATCTGCAGTGGAGTTACATGGCACAGTTATATGATTTTCTGTAACTACGCTTGATAACCTAGAAGGAATACAGTAAAAGATGGTGGGCTTCACTCAACTTGGGAATTGGTAAAGCAGAGGCAGCAGGGGTTAAGGATGCTGGTTTAGGCTACTGAAGTAATGGATCATGCAGTCTAAACTGGCAGACATGGAAATGAGTTCAGGAGGAAAGTCATAGCCTGAGAGAATGAGAGGTTGAGTGTAGAATCAACATTTAGGGAAGAATGGTACAAAAGCAGTAAATTAGAAATCAGAAGTCCCAGGTTATGGTCACAGGTACTACTAACAAGCTGTGCATCCTCAGCAAGGATCAGATTTTCAGGGCCGGTTTTTTTTTTCCCTCCTGGGCTAAAATACATAAAATGCTAAGTAAGAACAGTAACTTGCTTACAGTAAGAACTTTGCAACTCTTTTAACAATTATTCTTAAGTGTTTAAAAATTATATAGTATTTAATACACACTTGTGAAGCATAATAAACACCAAGAAACTCACCATCCAACTTACCAACAGACTACTACTAATACCCTGTGTTTCTTCCTGATCCCCTCATCCTGGCCTCTTCCCTAGGGATTACCACTATCTTGAACTTTGTGTTTATTGTTCTCTTTCCTTTTAAAAACTGTCGTGTTTCACACTTGTATAGGGTCTGTTTCTTCATATGCAAGATGAAGCTTTGGATCAGGTACTCTCTAAGCTCCCTTTCAGGTTTTTGTGTTTTTTTTTTTTTTTTGAGACGGAGTCTCGCTTTGTGGCCCAGGCTGGAGTGCAGTGGCCGGATCTCAGCTCACTGCAAGCTCCGCCTCCCGAGTTTACGCCATTCTCCTGACTCAGCCTGCCGAGTAGCTGGGACTACAGGCGCCCGCCACCTCGCCCGGCTAGTTTTTTGTATTTTTTAGTAGAGACGGGGTTTCACCATGTTGGCCAGGATGGTCTTGATCTCCTGACCTCGTGATCCGCCCGTCTCAGCCTCCCAAAGTGCTGGGATTACAGGCTTGAGCCACCGCGCCCGGCCTTGTTTTTTTTTTTTTTGAGACAGAGTCTGGCTCTGTTGCCCAAGCTGGAGTGCAGTGACTCACGCCATTCTCCTGCCTCAGCCTCCCGAGTAGCTGGGACTACAGGCGCCTGCCACCACGCCCTGCTAATTTTTTGTATTTTTAGTAGAGATGGGGTTTCACCATGTTTGCCAGGATGGTCTCGATCTCCTGACCTCGTGATCCGCCCGCCTCGGTCTCCCAAAGTGCTGGGATTACAGGCGTGAGCCACCATGCCCGGCCTTTTTTTTTTTTTTTTTTTTGAGACAGAGTCTTGCTCTGTTGCCCAGGCTGGAGTGCAGTGGTGTGATCTCAGCTCACTGTAATCTTCATCTCCTGGGTTCCAGCAATTCTCCTGCCTCAGACACCCGAGTAGCTGGGATTATAGGCGTGCACCACCATGGCTAATTTTTGTATTTTTAGTAGAGACAGGGTTTCGCCATGTTGGCCAGGCTGGTCTGGAACTCCTGACCTCAAGTGATCCACCTGCCTCAGCCTCCCAAAGTGCTGGGATTACAGGCATGAGCCACCATGCCCAGCCCATTTCAGCTCTATATGGGATACAATAGGTGGATATCAAATTTACATACCTGGTGGGAACCATGTGAATGCTTATTTTTGCAGGATTTTATAAAGCTAAAAGACTCCTTTGTCGAAATCTGCAGTTCAACAAAAGGTTATCTCAATGGAGCTTCTAATTTCAAGAAGACTTTCAATTTCTTTCAACTTGCATCTCTACTATAAAGATCTACTCTAGAGAAAAGCAACAGAAGGAGCTAAATCTAAGCCCCGGACCCTGTCCAGTGAAAACATATGATTTTCTGTAACCATATTTGGTAACCTAGAAGGAATAGAGTAAAACGTGGTGGGCTTCACTTAACTTGGGAATTGGTGAAGCAGAGACAGTAGAATGGCGGGGGTCAAGGGGATTCAGGATGCTGGTCTGAGGCAACAGAACTGAAACAGACAAACTTGAAAAAACTATTTCAGAGACAAGTATTTTAATAAAAATTAAGAGGCATGGTTGGGTTCATAAGCAGTGGTTTTCAATAAACCTGATTTCTTCCTTACATATATAAAACAACTAAACTTGTCTTTTACAGGTTTCCTCAAAGTCTCTTACACTATTTTAGTTTCATGTAAGTCTTTAAGGTAAATACAAATGCAAATCTGTTGACCAAATAGGTGTTCTTTGGGTTACTGTTTAGGATGCTGTTTTTCCTAGCTACAAACAATCTTATATTTCATTTTTGTCTGAACTGTTAACAAGTTTATGAGTTAAATGAGTTGGATCAGGCAGTGAATTGCTGTGTAAAAGGCAAATGCCCTGTTCATACCCAGGTTTGCATTTATCAGACCTTAGTGTGACTGCAATGGAAAGTCAGCTGAGGGGCAGTATGAGGTAACAGGTTAGTGTGTTTTCAGTGATCTCTGAAGAGGCCAACACTGTAAAGTAGGATGTAAATATGTTCTGAACCTTAACAGTATCAGGAAGACAGTGGTCAAAAGAATGAACAGTTGTTATAGTATTTTTGCATGAAATTTAGGTAGTTTTTCCTTATTCTACCCATTGAACTGGCACATGAAAATGCGTATTTTCTTAGATGTCTCTTCTAAGGCCAATCCAATCATTTAAAATACAGTATATAAATTGCTTTTTCACAACCTGCCTCTTTAAAAATGGTAAAAATAAGTATAATGTTATCTTCTCAGTTTTTGCCTATTTTGGAGTTTAATATGAATTGTGAAAAGTACAACTAAAGGAATACAAGAATGCCAGTATAGTATATACTGTACATTTTGTCTGAGAGACAAACACAAGCAGCTACTGCCTCACCAATGAAAGGGCATTATTTGAAATTAAGTTCAAATACTCTCCTTGTTTAGCTCAGGTACAACTACCAGGAGAGTTAAGCATCACTTATCACCTACATTTGTTTTTTCCTGGTGAGAGCATTTGCAAATCACAATGGCACTTGTAGAACCCCTACGGAGAAAGGCAATCTTCCAAAAAGCAAATCCTCTCCTTGGGTAGAGTATGGAAACCCTGGAGGAGACTAAAATGCAGGACTCAAAGCTTAGATCTCTGGCTAAGCTTTTGAAATGCCTCTGCATTTAACCTTTAACCATAACACTTGACTTTAGCTGAAACTGAGGCAGAATATTCAACTGTTTGCCTTCCATTGTTCACATCCCAAAGGAAGGGTATCCTCTGAAAAAGAAGGTCCCAAAGATAAGCAAGCTTTCCCTCTTTCCCTCCCAAGAACCATTTCTTTTTTTTTTCTTCTTCTTCTTCTTTTTTTTTTTTTTTTTTTGAGGCGGAGTCTCGCTCTGTCGCCCGGACTGGAGTGCAGTGGCCGGATCTCAGCTCACTGCAAGCTCCGTCTCCCAGGTTTACGCCATTCTCCTGCCTCAGCCTCCCGAGTAGCTGGGACTACAGGCGCCCGCCACCTCGCCCGGCTAGTTTTTGTATTTTTAGTAGAGACGGGGTTTCACCGTGTTAGCCAGGATGGTCTCGATCTCCTGACCTCGTGATCCGCCCGTCTCGGCCTCCCAAAGTGCTGGGATTACAGGCTTGAGCCACCGCGCCCGGCCTTCTTTTTTTTTTTTTTAAAGACAGGAATCTTACTCTGTTGCCTAGGCTGGAGTGCAGTGGCACCATCTAGGCTCACTGCAATCTCTGCCTCCCGGGTTCAAGTGATTCTCCTTCCTCAGCCTCCCAAGTAGCTGGGATTACAGGCAGTCGCCACCACACTTGGCTAATTTTTTTGTATTTTTAGTAGAGACAGGGTTTTGCCATGTTGGCCAGGCTGGTCTCGAATCCTGACCTCAAGTGATCCACCCGCCTTGGCTTCCCAAAGTGCTGGGATTACAGGTGTGAGCCACCACGTCCGGCCTAAGAACCATTTCTTTTTACTAGTTTTTGGGAATCTCCAAAAATTTCCAGCCATCTAAATCTAGATTAGTGAATCCTAGGCCTTAAAAGCTTGTGACCAGACAATTTGGTGGCTTTAATCCTTAGTTTACTAAAGAAAGAGAACTGGCTGGGCACGGTGGCTCAAGCCTGTAATCCCAGCACTTTGGGAGGCCGAGACGGGCGGATCACGAGGTCAGGAGATCGAGACCATCCTGGCTAACCCAGTGAAACCCCGTCTCTACTGAAAAAAATACAAAAAACTAGTCGGGCGAGGTGGCGGGCGCCTGTAGTCCCAGCTACTGGGGAGGCTGAGGCAGGAGAATGGCATAAACCCGGGAGGCGGAGCTTGCAGTGAGCTGAGATCCGGCCACTGCACTCCAGCCTGGGCGACAGAGCGAGACTCTGTCTCAAAAAAAAAAAAAAAAAAAAAGCTTGTGACAATTTGGTGGCTTTAATCATTAGTTTACTAAAGAAAGAGAACTGGCCGGGCATGGTGGCTGAAGCCTGTAATCCCAGCACTTTGGGAGGCCGAGGTGGGTGGATCATGAGGTCGGGAGATCGAGACTATCCTGGCCAACATGGTGAAACCCTGTTTCTACTAAAAATATAAAAGTTAGCTGGGCGCGGTGGCGTGTGCCTGTAATCCCAGCTACTCAGGAGGCTGAGGCAGGAGAATCGCTTGAACCAGGGAGTTGGAGGTTGCAGTGAGCCGAGACTGTGCCACTGCACTCTAGCCTGGAGACAGAGCAAGACTACATCTCAAAAAGAAAAAAAAAGAAAAAAAAAAAGAAAGAAAGAAACAACTATTTGGTGAACTAACAAAATTAACACAGGCAGGCATTCTCCTGTAGTGAGTGCTACTCACACTCCAAAAGGTCAGATGTTTTGTGATTATGTCCTAGTAGTCATGAGCAAAGAGATGTCTTCCTAAAATAACAAAATGTTTTTCATAAATGACAGATGCTAGCTTACCTTGACCCTTTAAATATTTAAGAAGCACAAAGTAACTATTTTCTTTTTTTTCCTTTTTTGAGAGAGTCTTGCTCTGTTGCCCAAGCTGGAGTGCAGTGGTTCACTGCAACCTCCAGCTCCTGGGTTCAAGCAATGCTTATGCCTCAGCCTCCTGAGTAGCTGGGACCACAGGCACACACCCTCATGGCTGGCTTTTTGTCATTTTTAGTGGAGATCAGGTTTCATTATGTTGCCAAGCTGGTCTCAAACTCCTGGCCTCAAGTGATCTGCCCACCTTGGCCTCCCAAAGTGCTGGGATTACAGACATAAGCCACTGCGCCTCATGAATAAATTAATTTCTATTTAATTGAGTTATATTTGAGTAGCTCTTTGCAATGAAACTCACATTACTCGGTTTTCCTAAACTAGGTAGGAGTTCTAGGTTCTAAGTGTAGTATAGACAGTTTTGTTTTGTCATCACCAAAATAAATAAAATCAAAAAGTGTTTTGTATTTTTGAGTAATATGACTTCTTTAAAATAAAGTTGTTGTGAGGTACTGATATACAAACATAAATGACTGGAACTAGGGGTCATATATGTGTATTTTGTCCTCAATATACTACTACCTTTTCCAGGAGAAACAGCCTACTTATTAAGATCACATAGCTGGAAGCAGAAATACTATTGTGCTGGGTCTTATCTTGAACCTGTTTTTAAAGATTGAGACTAAATAAACAGCTCTGCTTCATTAGGGGGAGAATCCTGTTCTGTGGAAAACTCCTGGAAGGAGGTATTCCACAGGAGTCCACTCCCCCTTTTTATCTGTCATTTTCAAACCATGCTAGAGAGATCTTTTTTGGAAATGTTTGTCAGTATTCTTCATCCAAGTCCCTATGTATACCAGATCCCAAATGCCTCCCCACCATGCTAGACACTTTTAAAACCAAACCCAACCTGATAAAAACCAAACAAGCCGGGCGCAGTGGCTCACGCCTGTAATCCCAGCACTTTGGGAGGTCAAGGCGGGCAGATCACCTGAGGTTGGGAGTTCAAGACCAACCTGACCAACATGGAGAAACCCCGCCTCTACTAAAAATACAAAATTAGTCGGGCGTGGTGGCACATGCCTGTAATCCCAGCTACTCACGAGGCTGAGGCAGGAGAACTGCTTGAACCTGGAGGCAGAGGTTGCAGTGGGCCAAGATGGCGCCACTGCACTCCAGCCTGAGGAATAAGAGTGAAACTCCATCTCAAAAACAAAAAACAAAACACAAAACAAAACCCAAAAATAATCCAAATAAACAAAAAACTGGTCTGGGGAGATTATAAAGTCTCCTTATAAGGATCCACAAGATGCTAGGATAGCCAGAGCTGTGGGTGTTTCAGAAATCTAAGTCATTACACACATATCCCAGGGCAGTCAGCAAGGCCTTTATACATTTAAACTCTGAAGTTTAATCAAATTTCACACACAGGTGGAAAGCCTATCTCTTCTTCACAGGTACACTTCCTCCCCTCCATTCCAATCTTAATTCCTACATAATCCACACTTAGATTGACCGCTAGTACAATTTCTAGCTGGAATATGGGGAGATAAATAAAACTACCCTAGGTTGGAAATAGGCAGTAAGATGTCCTAAAGACTATAAATAAGAATGGAGTCTTTTGCTATATAAATGTTATCAATATCTCAGAGAATGGATAAACAGATGCACTGATAAGAAAAAGTCCATTGCTATAAACACTAAAAGGAATTTGGTCCATGTGTGTCAGAGAACACAAATATACAGTTTCTTTTTCTAACCCAAGTTTCCTGTCTATTTCAGTTAGATCCTTTAAGAAAACTTTTAATCATAATGGTTCATTAATGTGGAATTGGATGTGATCTCCAATCTTGGGGCTGCAGGTACTTGACCAAACTATTAAGCAATCTGTATCAAAGGTTTATTTGGAAGCTTCTGAGTATGAGGGTACTTGCATCAAACGAGGATTCAAGTGGCGAGGGGGAGGAAAAAAATGTGCTTGTCAGTTTGGAAAGTCACAGAGAGTTTATCATTCTATAATTAGATTAGGAGGAAAATGAAGAACCCACTGGTAGCAGGAAGAAGCAAGAGTCTTTTAGGGTCTGGCATCTGCAAGTAAATGGAGAAAAAAAAGTTCTTAGTTTTTTTCAATGAAAAAAGCACCAACTACATCTGACAATGGGCCACACAACTACAACCCAATTAAATTATCTTGTCCCGCCGGAGGAATCTGCTGTTGTTAATGGCACAACACCAAGTACCTTCTGACCCTTAACTCTTTAGTATCACTGAGCACAGAGAAACTTGTTAATTGAATTAAAAACATTCAGGCCGGGCGCGGTGGCTCAAGCCTGTAATCCCAGCACTTTGGGAGGCCGAGACGGGTGGATCACGAGGTCAGGAGATCGAGACCATCCTGGCTAACACCGTGAAACCCCGTCTCTACTAAAAAATGCAAAAAACTAGCCGGGCGAGGTGGCGGGCGCCTGTAGTCCCAGCTACTCAGGAGGCTGAGGCAGGAGAATGGTGTAAACCCGGGAGGCGGAGCTTGCAGTGAGCTGAGATCCGGCCACTGCACTCCAGCCTGGGCGATCGAGCGAGACTCCGTCTCAAAAAAAAAAAAAAAAAAAACATTCTATACAGAAAGCAATGTACACTCTGTGTCAAGAGTTTTACAAGTGAGGAGAATATCAGGAAATTGATTCAGATAATTCTGGATTAACTCCAATTAACTTACCTTGATCTTTTTCTCACATACTGTATTTACTCATTAGTTCAAAAATAGTTTTTGAGCTTTTACAATGTACATTAGGGGACAAGAAGTAGTATGATACTACTTGCTTCTGAGGTACTGGTCTAGTAAAAAGTGGAGTTGTTGATAAAAACATAAATAGGATAAAACACATTAAGTGCTAAGTGAACAAACCCCTGTCATGTGTATACATTCAAAAACATTTCACTCACACTTAAGTTCCTTAAGGGCACAGTCATATCTTTTATTTCTTTTTTTTTTTTTTTTTTTTTTTTTGAGGCGGAGTCTCGCTCTGTCCCCGGACTGGAGTGCAGTGGCCGGATCTCAGCTCACGGCAAGCTCCGCCTCCCGGGTTTACGCCATTCTCCTGCCTCAGCCTCCCGAGTAGCTGGGGCTACAGGCGCCCGCCACCTCGCCCGGCTAGTTTTTGTATTTTTAGTAGAGACGGGGTTTCACCGTGTTAGCCAGGATGGTCTCGATCTCCTGACCTCGTGATCCGCCCGTCTCGGCCTCCCAAAGTGCTGGGATTACAGGCTTGAGCCACCGCGCCCGGCCCATATCTTTTATTTCTTTTGTATCCTTCCAAATAAACCAGAGAATTCTGCAACAACAGGCATTGGAAATAATACTTAATGGCCAGGCGCAGTGGCTCCTGCCTGTAATCCTAGCTATTTGGAGGCCAAGGCGGGTGGATCACCTGAGGTCAGGAGTTTGAGACCGGCCTGGCCAACATGGTGTAACACTATCTCTACTAAAAATACAAAAATTAGCCGGGCGTGGTGGCGCATACCTGTAATCCCAGCTATTTGGGAGGCTGAGGAAGGAGAATTGCTTGAACCCAGGAGGTGGAGGTTGCAGTGAGCTGAGATTGCACCACTGCACTCCAGACTGTGTGATGGGAGCGAGACTCCATCTCAAAAACAAAAGCAAACAAAAAACTCAAACTTCATTTTTATTAAGAGGATAAGGTCTGTGGCTGCTTAAGGATTCTTATCTAACCTAATTATTTTTCTGATTCCTCAGGAGTTACACAGAAAAATAAATTTTTTAGTGTGTAAGGAGTTTAACCGCAAAGAGTTAAGACCCAAAGGAGAAAAGGGTCTGGTCTTAAGTTACAGACCCAGAACTTTCTCCTAGATTTTATCTTAGAGTAGCCATTTTTTTTTTTTTTTTTAGACGGAGTCTCGCTGTGTCGCCCAGGCTGGAGTGCAGTGGCCGGATCTCAGCTCACTGCAAGCTCCGCCTCCTGGGTTCACGCCATTCTCCTCAGCCTCCCGAGTAGCTGGGACTACAGGCGCCCGCCACCTCACCCAGCTAGTTTTTTGCATTTTTTAGTAGAGACGGGGTTTCACTGTGTTAGCCAGGATGGTCTCGATCTCCTGACCTCGTGATTCGCCCGTCTCGGCCTCCCAAAGTGCTGGGATTACAGGCTTGAGCCACCGCGCCCGGCCGAGTAGCCATTTTTACTAGACAGCTATTAATATTGTTTGATGGCAGACCCCTTGTATAGCATATCAGAGAGGAACTCAAAATTCACCATTTATCCAGGTCTGTTCAATGTATGCTTCTCTTCCAATCCCTCCCCCAGTTTTTTTTTAAAGAGTCAGGGTCTCACTATGTTGCCTAGGCTGGTCTTAAACTCCTGGGCTCCAGCCATCCTCCTGCCTTGGTCTCCCAAAGTGTTGGGATTACAGGTGTGAGCCACTGTGCCCAGCCCTCCCTACTTTTGTTTTGTTTTGTTTTGTTTTTTTGAGACGGAGTCTCGCTCTGTCGCCCAGGCTGGAGTGCAGTGGCCGGATCTCAGCTCACTGCAAGCTCCACCTCTCGGGTTTTACGCCATTCTCCTGCCTCAGCCTCCCGAGTAGCTGGGACTACAGGCGCCCGCCACGTCGCCCGGCTAGTTTTTTGTATTTTTTAGTAGAGACGGGGTTTCACCGGGTTAGCCAGGATGGTCTCGATCTTCTGACCTCGTGATCTGCCCGCCTCGGCCTCCCAAAGTGCTGGGATTACAGGCTTGAGCCACCGCGCCCAGCCCCCTACTTTTGTTTTTTAAGAGACAAGGTCTCACTGTGTTGCTGAGGCTAGAGTACAGTGGCAATTCACAGGCACAGTCATGGTACACTATATCCTTGATCTCCTGGGCTCAAGTGATCCTCCTGTCTCAGTCTCTCAAGTAGCTGGGATGATAGGTGTATACCACCATACTCAATGTATGCTTTCCTGATGTACCCCAGTGCTGTTGTATCTCTCGTCCTTCTGGGACCAAATCCCATTTTCTGGCTTTCAAACGTATTTAACAATTTGACATCAGAATCTACTACGAAAAATGGCTGGTACCTAGAAGCAACTGATAAGTATTATTGTCTATAGCTAAGGGATGTTAACTTTTAGCATCTCTTTTCTGCTTCTTACCAGAAGAAACATCATGTAGTTTTACTACAAAATGAAACTAACTCACAGATTTATCTGCTTCACTGTTCAGAGAGAATGAACAGACTGGAATGCAAGAGGCCAATTATTCATTAATTCAATAAATATTCACTGAGGGCCTACTAACTCCAAAACATTTGGGATATAATCCCATTCTCAGGCTTTATAACATTCTCTTTGCCAGAAGCAATGTATCTGGGCAACCTCAGCCAAGACGACATTTGAAGGATCAAACTTGGCTCTGCCACAGGCACTTAGGGTAACCTAAAGGCAAGGCTTCATCTGTGCAAAGTGAGAGAGATTTTGGTCTCTTCACATAGATTTTGGGAGGTTCTGCTAAATCAAATACTCAGATAAGATCGACAGTGTAAGACTCTTAGAAACCCAAAACTTTTATTTTTTAAATTTTATTTTAGAGACATAGTCTTACCCTGTGGCCCAGACTGGAGTGCAGTGGTGTGATCTTGGCTCACACTGCAACCTCTGCCTCCCAGTTCAAGCGATTCTCCTGCCTCAGCCTCCCGAGTAGCTGGGATTATAGGCGTGCACCACCACGCCCGGCTAATTTTTGTATTTTTAGTAGAGACAGGGTTTCACCATGTTGGCCAGGCTGGTCTCCAACTCCTGACCTCAACTGGTCTGCCCGCCTCAGTCTCCCAAAGTGCTGGGATTACAGTCATGAGCCACCGTGCCCGGCCAGAAACCCAAAACTTTTAAGTGCTCATTAAAAAGAGTATGAATTTTTTGATGAGTATTAAACTGTACTGCACAGGGAATGAATTGCAGAGCAGTGAAGCACAGCTGTCTGATTAATCTCAGTCCATTAAAAGAGGCATGATAGATCTAGAATGTAACTTTGACTAAAAAAAAAAGGCAATGTGTACTAATGTTAGAGAAAACAACTTGGCGTGTTAACAGAATTCTAATTTAACCAGTAAATGCCTATTCATTAGAGTGTAAAGCCATAACAGAGGCTATATACTTAAAAAACACATGCACACACAAAGCTTTAATTTGATACCATAATCTGAAAGAAAATTGGACCCAAATTGCTTTATGTCCAGTTAAATCTTGCTACCATCTGAAGAGATAGTGAAATAAAACTGAAACACTTACTTGATGAGATAGGTATTCAGTTACTGTGCATTTCCATCTACAAGTAGAAATATTTCAAAATAAATACACCGTGCCAATTGAAATTCACTCCATCCCCTATTCTTACTAAATACAAATGACTTATTCCTGGGTATACTGAATTATAATATAAAAGTAGAAGAATTTAATATTAGTAATCAGATTTCATCCAAGGGCATGGGAAGAGAAAATAGACCTTTACCTATCAAGCCTTTTGACATATAATTTGGTGACTTCATGTTTTGGGAAACACAAGTATCCAGGGAAAAATGTTTTAAAGTGAATCCTCTAGCCACCTAAAAATTACCTCAAACAGTAGCACAGACTGAAATCAAGAGAATCGGAATCTACGGGCAACATTGGAAAAGAAAGTTTGTATTAAGTAAAAATGACAGTATCTTGGGTGTTCCCTATGTGGAAATTTCATTATGAGGGTAATATGATACAAATTTCGTACTTGTTTACCCAGCATGACCTCTGAAGTCTGGGGAGGACATCTGAATACCATTCTTTATGCTGGTTCTTATGACTTATGACTTTCATTTTCTCTCTACTCATTTCCATTTAGGCCCTCACAATCCAATTTCTGATCCCAATTCTCTACTAATATTATGCCTTGAAAAAAATCAGGGATGACTTCCTCCTAGCCCAAATCATCAACCTTTTTATTGGTTCCCAAATTTTCTCATGGTATTTGATGTCAGTGGTCACCCCATTTTGAAAATATTCTTTTGGCTTCTGTGATCTTACACTTTCCTGTTCATAATTTCTTGCTCCTAACCAGGGTCAGTAGGGTGAACTGAGTAAGGTGCTTAGGGCATAAAATTTAAGGAGGCACTCACTTTAAGGGTCATGGAACACCTTCCAAGGTGTTCAGACTGAACACGTCTGAATAATCAAGATCAACTGTATTTAGCACAATGAAAAGAGTAAAACTATTTTGCCTCTGTTTCACTTACTGTTTTTCCATGGCAAAACATACGGCAGAGATTTGGGAACTCGCATGCCTGAAGCCAGGTTATTCTTATGTTCCGTAACTATATTGCTTGCAGGGCTGCAAAAAGATGAATTTGGCTATGTCAGCAGATCAGTATCATTCAAGCAGGCACACGTAAGATAATCAAAATGTGTTTTTTGTAATTTGGGGAAAAACAACAACCTACATTCATCTGAAATGTAAACACATTTCCATCAAAACATTCCGGCAATTAGAATGATTACCACTTACTTCTCTGGAAAGCTCCCTGTTCTGTACAGGCATTAAGATGGGTCTAACCATTTTCATTTTCTAGAAATTGAGATAAACAGCAATGCCATCTACTGTTCAGCTGTATGACAGGCTCATCAACTCACTCAATAAACATAAGAGATAAAACAAAGTGCTAAGGCAACCAAACCAAAAGCAGCAAATCTTCAACTGAGGTAAAATTAAAAGTTGTAGCCAATGGAATTCATTTTAAGTTTTTCTATCTTAATGCACATAATAGTATACACTTAAAATTATTTACTGACCTCAGTAGTTAAAAAGTAAAAATTTGATAAGCATTCTGTTTGGGGAAAAAAGTGAAGTATAGCATCTTATTCCTTCATTTCCTAAACCAGAAGTATTCTCATTTGGGTTTGAAACTTGATCTTCCAAGGTTTGAGTACTGGTGTTAATGAGAAATAGTTTCATTCATTTTTATTTTATTTAGGACAAGGACTCTTTCTGTCACCCAGGCTGGAGTGCAGTGGCATGATCATGGCTCACTGCAGCCTCGATCTCCTGGGCTTAAGTGATCCTCTGGTCTCAGCCTCCCAAGTAGGTGAGACTATAGACATCCACCACCATGCCCAGCTTATTTTGTTTTTTAAAAATTTTTTGTAGCGACAGGATCTCACTGTGTTGCTCATGTTGATCTTGAACTCCTGGCCTCAGTGATCCTCCCACCTTGGCCTCCAGTCATGAGCTACTCTGTGCCTGGCCAGAAATCTTCTAGCTGTCAGTTAGAGCTGGGCATGATGGCTCAGGCTTGTAATCCCAACATTTTGGGAGGCAGAGTGAGGAGGACCACTTGAGGCCAGGAGTTTGAGACCAGCCTGGGCAACATAGTGAGACCTTGTCTCTGCTAAAAATAAAGAATTAGCTAGGTGTGGTGGTGGGTCCCTGTAGTCCTTGCTATTTGAGAGGCCCAGGGGGATTGCTTGAGCCCAGGAGGTAGAGCCTGCAATGAGCCATGATCATGCCATTACACTCCAGCCTGGTCAACAGAGTCCCTGTCTCTAAAAAAATAAATTGTATATAAAATCAGTGGGAAGAAGAGATGCATATTCTTTCCTAATAGGTACTCTGGATTTTCCAATCTCTTTTTTTTTTTTTTTTTTTTTTTTTTGAGACGGAGTCTTGCTCTTTCGCCCGGGCTGGAGTGCAGTGGCTGGATCTCAGCTCACTGCAAGCTCCGCCTCCCGGGTTTACGCCATTCTCCTGCCTCAGCCTCCGGAGTAGCTGGGACTACAGGCGCCCGCCACCTCGCCCGGCTAGTTTTTTGTATTTTTAGTAGAGACGGGGTTTCACCGTGTTAGCCAGGATGGTCTCGATCTCCTGACCTCGTGATCCGCCCGTCTCGGCCTCCCAAAGTGCTGGGATTACAGGCTTGAGCCACCGCGCCCGGCCTCCAATCTCAAATAAAGAATTTTTAAGACTACTTTTTCCTTATACACTAGTTACCTAAAGTAAAAATGATCCAAGTGGTATAGTGGGAGAATTTTTTCAAAGCATTAAAATAATGTAAACCTAGCAAAAAACATAACTAAGACACATGAAAGTCTGGGGCCACTGTTTCCCTTGCTAAACGATAATGTATTTTTGTATCCCTAATGATTGGCACAAAGCACATGACCTTTTTATGAATCAAGGAATAAATATGAAAAACGACAGAACAATATCTAGACTAAACTACCATCAAGGAACATCGTTAAAGAAAGTGATCAATTCATGTTCCGGTGGCTTCTCTCGGTAACAGCACACCCTGATTTTGGGAGGCCATGCTGGGTTGAGACCATTTCATTTACCTGTTATTGTCAGAATAGTGAGTTGTGCCCCAGACAAATGGGGTGCTGGTCTGTTCCCACAAATCTGTCAAAGGAAGCAAAACATAGTTTGTGGTACTACCAGATAAGACACCAGCAGTTCATGTTGGTTGAATTTATAAGATGGGAAATAATACACCGTTTTGCAGAAGCAAGTAAAAATTGATCAAGTACCCTGCCTAAGTGACACAGTAGCAAGAATTTTATTGAAGGATATAAACACAAGCAACATAAATAATAATAAACGTGCCTAGTAACAATCAAACACAGATGGTACAACACAATTTATGGAAAAAAACAGATGTAAAGAAGTGCTTTTTCCAATCAAGAGGGATCGGCTGTTCCACGTGTCTGCACAGCGATACATATGTGCTCGTTTTGGGGCCCAATAAAAATAATAAGGCATTCTGAACAACATGGTATGTTCATAAAAAAGGAAAACCTTCCTTCTGTCTTAAGCAAATGACTTGAGATTTAGACATTGTGAAGAAAAAGATGTAGAGGCAGCTCACCTTTATCCCAGTCTTCATCACAAGGAGGGCACTGCCAAGTGCTCTCAGCCAGAGTCTCTTGTCTAAGGCTCCTGGTTTGGTTGACTGTAAGACAATAAAGATTGGACATAAGAGGGGGATACTGCCAAGTTATTGTGTTCAAAGGGGCTAGCAGCTTAAAAAGTTGCAGGGTAGCCTGTTGGGTCTTTATTTCTGAAAAATGGATAGTATAAAAGCTAAACAGAGGGATCTTATCTCTTTGCTGACAGAAGAAAGAAAAGCAGAAACAAAAATGTTTACCATATTTATGGCAATAAAAGATTTATTTTTAGATGAATTATTAGTAAAATGAACTAGGCTGTTTAGGAGAGAAAACAGTATGACATGTACAATCTGAAAACCTATTGCTGCCATGATACAAATCTCAAAGGTGGAAAAGTATTGTTCTTCTGAAACAATGAAAGCCAAAAATCAAGCTGACAACGTAGCATAATACAAATCTGAAGGAGCTACCCTCCAGTACTGAAACATTTGAGATAGTGAGTCTTACCAACATCTTGCTCAATACAACTTCTGTCATCACAGCTTGAGATATGATGACTAATTTCAGCTCGAGGAACCTGGTGGCGAGCATTGAAGGGACAAGTAGCCAATTTGCTTGCAACATCAGGATGATTCTGTGGAACCAAAATTAAGGGATCTGTTAGTTCTTTGAATCTCTTAAAATCAACAGGGAGTAGCTAAGCCTTATTCTACAAATGCCTCTCCTAAATTTCCTCAATAAACTTCTGGCTTAACTATAACAAACTCATAGTAAAAAACTAAGAGGGAATTATTTATTGTTCTTATAGACAATTACTTCAAAATCATCGAAACATAAGTCTTTTTGTTATGATTGTAGAGACTGACAACACAGATATTGGGGTTTAAGTGCTTTATGTAGAGCTAAACAATGAATGTAGGATTGGGTATTTGAACAATATCTTTCCCTGCTGTTTATTTCTCAGAGTCACATGATTCAGGCAGCACAGCCCGTAATGAGAGAGCTCTCTGGATGTCTTTGAAAGCTGATATTCAGGATGAATAGTAACACTAAAATACACTCTGAGTCTGCATTGCAGTAGTGTCCCTGCCATTGCAATACAATAGTGCTGGAAAATAGCTGTTGGAAGGGAGCTGCAGAAGAGGCAAACCATTGATTTTTCAGATTAACACGGTGACGCTTACTTAAAGTAATGATGCCTGAAATGAATCTCTGAACAATTTGACCTTTATTTCAGCTATTTCACTAAGGAAAAATCCAAATGATAGAGTCTACTTTGCTGACCAAGTTCCTTATTTTAAAACAAAACAAAGGGTTTAGTATCACCTATATCCTATGGCAAATATACCAGCAATTAAGAAATTTATTAGGAAAAGAAAAGATACGTCATAAATGAAACTTGAAAAAGTAAAAAATAATTATGAAGCAGGGAGAAGGCTGGAAAAATATATAGGTGTGAGAAACTTGCAGGCATCTCCATCATTTTCATAAGTGATATCAGGCATTCAATACAAAGGTTTTGTGGCCAAAGATTAAGAACATTAGAAGAGGGGAGTTATGATAGTGTCTTTTTTTTACCACTTGGCTCCATCTGGGAAATGTCTGAGAGCCTAGAGGGGACAATGTGGTAGTGGTATCTGCTGATCCATACTCTCCAGGTTTAATGTTAAAGGATACTTGCTCTCAAGATTAAAAGGAGCTGGAGAAATAACAAAGATAAATCACGTTTCCAGGATTACAAGTACTTTTCAAAGGATGTTAAAGCTGAATTGTATGCAGTTTGGATTAAATACCTCAATTGCTTTCCAAGCATAAATTCTAGCAGAATTTTGGCTTCTGTATCAGCATTCTAACAACATTGTCAAAATGTCTCAATTAATGTAGCATGAAAGTAGTTCGTATCAGCTAAGTCTATACAAGAGTGACCAGAAAGAAAATCCTTATTATTTTTTTAAAGATGTTTATTGTTGAAACTTGGAGATACAGTTATTTTTAGGAATAAATTTCCTTGGGCTAACTTCTGGCTGTTTAAGCTCTAAAATTTCTAAACAAAATAATCAGAAAAAGTGAATTATAGCACTCAATCATTGTTAGGCCGATGAATACATCAAATTTACAAGATAGGCGGGATTTCTCATTGTTAGCAAATATGAGTCTGTTTTACAAACGGTGAGAAGACTCTAGAGATGCTATTTATAAAGGGTTCTTTGTCACTAGTTAATGGGAAGAAAACCAAAACAAGAAAAAATTTATCTTAAGGAATGAACAAATGCCTTTCTATAAATGTTGGTATTTAAAAGAGGTAGATTCTCAAAACAATTCTGGCAATCAATTAAAACATTTATGATAAAATTATTTGATGTTTATAAAATACGGCCTTTTAAAAGAACTCAGGAGGGCGTCAGAGGGCAAATTATGACCCTACCTTTCTGCACTTGATAAGATGATAAGGAAACCTGCAAGCCCTGATTTGATGGTTTTTGTCATAGGGGCATTGCAATAGCTTCTCAGGGTCCAGGGAGTCAGCTGAAAAAGAGAAGTATTTCAGTAGGTAAAACGATAACAGGCTCTTGTAAAACTACAGCATTCCAGGCACACTGGATTTTTTCAAGAGACTGTAATAATAGAACAATATAGTCTAAAGAAAACTTGGATTAAAAAAAAGGGTGACTACACATTTAAAATATTTCTGAATCTTAGTAAGTTCAGCAGAATCAAATCTCAGGATGAAGTCTCAGTTTCATATTGAATTGAACATAGTGCTTTCATTGCTGGTTACTCTTATTACAGAACAAAAAGAAATGTCATCCTCTTTTTCTTTTCTAAAAGTGCTAATTCAGGGTTATTCCTATTCTCTAGCTATTCTATCTAGGGCCTCCTAACTAGTATGCTGAAGTTGAAATGGATTGCTGGTGTGCTAATACACTGATTTGGGGGCCCACTGCTAGTTCAAGCCATCCCTCACCCCCCATTTCCACAGGCAAGTTGGGGGTAGTTAATCCCCTTCACTAGCATTTTCATCTATCACTAGTATCCCCTGACACAAAAAAAGTTGGTAAGCACTGCCCTATATCAGTTATGTTTTGTGGAAGCTTGAAAAATATTAGTGGATAGAAGATTTCTTTTTCATCTGTTTGCTTTAACTTACTCCTACAAGTAATTCCCAATCTCAGTTACTCTAATTATCTCTCAAATGAAACCAATACTGTTATCAGACAGGTAGTTTTTACTTTTCATATTTTGGAACACAGGTGAGAACAAAATAGAGAATTCTTTAATCTAGTGACTACTACATTAGCCAGCTAAAAAAATAGAACAATGTGCAAAAACAGAACCTCCTGAGGTTAAGACAACTGCAGACATATGGAACTCCTGCGTGAAAGAAAGCCCCTAAACTATAAAATGCTATTTAAAACAACCCTTAGGCTATACAAGATGCCCAGGCTGAGCCCCAAATTTTAACAAGCCTGGTTAAGGAAGGGAAATTAAATGGTTAAGCACATTCTGGTATATTATGAAGACAAGAGGCAACCTAATAAATTGCTCTTGCCACCCCTGAAGGCAATGATAAAAGTGAAATAAGATAAACAATTCACATTTGATAAGAAGCGTATAAACCAGGAGACTGCTATGAAAATCAGAAGCCAGTGGGGAATTGAAACAGACAGTTTCACTGGAAGAGTGGTAAACATGGAATAAATTGCTAACCATGATCGTGATGCAAATGAGCCAGAAAGGTGACTTGAAGGACAGAATGAATAGGAAGGAACAGTCTTAAAGGACAGGCAGGCTTATTATGCCAACCAGGCTCTTCTTGACCAGCAATGTTTTCATATTTCTGAAGCTTCAGGACAACCAGGGAGAATTTACAGATGAAATTCTTGTTAGTTTCCCCTCATTTAATCCATCCCCATCACTAGCAAATGTTAGGCCATGTCAGCAGCTGATAGACTGGATGGTACCTTATGATTCATGTATATTATACTGTCCATATAGTAGCATATGTCAGAGTTGATAATGAGAGCTTCTCATTGTAATGCTTTACTTCCTGCTCTCCAGCAATTTAGGTCAACTTTAATCTGGCTTTCTAAATTAAATTTTTTTTTTTTGTTTTGAGACAGAGTCTTGTTCTGTTGCCCAGGCTGGAGTGGCTCACTGTAACCTTCACCTCCCGGGTTCGAGCAATTCTTGTGCCTCAGCCCCTGGAGTAGCTGGGACAAAAATCTTTAATTGTGATTAAAAACACATATAAAATTTACCATGTTAACGATTTTTAAGTATACAGGTTCAATAGTGTTAAGTATTAACATATTCCCATTGTTGTGCAACTAGTCTCCAAAAGTTTTTCGTTTTACTAAACTGAAACTCTATACCCATTAAATATCAGCTCTCCATTCCCCCCGCCACCCCAGCTCCCAGCAACCACCATTCTACTTTTTTGTTTTGGTGAGTTTGACTAGATACATCATATATGTGAAATCATAGTCTTTTTCTTTTTGTGACTAGCCTATTTCACTTAGCCTAAGGTCCTCAAGGTTTATCCATGTTATAGCATGTGACAGAATTTCCTGTACTTTTTCTTTTTTTGAGACAGAGTCACCCAGGCTGGAGTGCAGTGGCATGATCTTGGCCCACTACAACCTCCACTGCCTGGGTTCATGCGGTTCTCCTGCCTCAGCCTCTTGAGCAGCTGGGATTATAGGTATCTGCCACCACACCCAGCTAATTTTTGTATTTTTAGTAGAGATGGGGTTTCATCATGTTGGTCAGGTTGGTCTTGAACTCCTGACCTCAGGTGATCCGCCCACCTCAGCCTCCCCAAGTACTGGGATTACAGGTATGAACCACCACGCCCGGCCATTTCCTGTATCTTCTATCTTGCAATTTGCTTTTTTTTCTTTTCACTTAATGTATCTTGGAGTTCCTTCCAAGTCAGTACACACAAGAAATATTTCATTGCTGCATATGGATGTACCAAATTTTTAACTGATTTTCTTATGAATGGACATTTAGGTTGTTTCCAGATTTTACTTTTTTCTGAGACAGAGTTTCATTCTTGTTGCCCAGGCTGGGGTGCAATGGTGCAATCTCGGCTCACTGCAACCTCCGCCTCCTGAGTTCAAGCGATTCTCCTGCCTCAGCCTCTCAAGTAGCTGGGATTACAGGTGCCTGTCACCATGCCTGGCTAATTTTTTTGTATTTTTAGTAGAGACTGGCCAAGCGGGTCTCGAACTCCCGACCTCAGGTGATCCACCTGCCTCAGCCTCCCAAAGTGCTAGGATTACAATCTCCCAAAGTGAGCCACTGCGCCTGGCCCAGTTTTTACTATTATATACAATGCTGTGACTAACAATCTGGTTTATTCTTCTTTGTGCATGTATGAGTATTTCTTTTTCTTTGAGACAGGGTCTCACTCTGTTGCCCAGGGTGGACAGTGCAGTGGTGTGTTCTTGGCGCACTGCAACCTCTGCTTCCCGGGTACAAGTCATTCTTGTGCCTCCAACCCCCAAGTAGCTGCAATTACAGGCACAGCTGTCTAATTTTTTGTGTTTTTAGTAGAGACAGGGTTTTGCCATGTTGGTCAGGCTGGTCTTGAACTCCTAGCCTCCTGTGATCTGCCCACCTCAGCCTCCCAAAGTGCTGGGATTACAGGCATGAGCCACCGCGCCCAGCCAATGTATGATTATTTCTCTTTGATATACACCTAAGAGTATTGCATTGAAGTGTCTGTGCATTAAAAGTTGTAATAAATACTATCAAACTGCTCTACAAATTTATGTCTGGCTTCTTGGGAATATAATTTACTTTGGTAAACAAAGTAGGTCTATTTGACAAGCTTCCTCTAAAAGCACAGACTCAGCTGTTACTCATATTTGGGTAGGGACCAGAACCCATGGTGAGAAATGGAGGAAACTTCATGGAAATAAGGAACCATGCCTGACAAAAGTATCATCAGCTAAGAGGTACAGTTCAAAGAGAGAAGACAGAGATGTTCAGGAATCTATAAGATTAAGCTGGAAATCCAGGTCAATTTGGGAAAACATAGTCTAAGGCAGTGTTTCTCAAACTTTAACTTACTCTCCAGGTGTTACATCACTTAGGGACTGTGTTAAAGTGCTGATTCTGATTCAGCAGGTCTGGGATGAGGCCTGCGATTGTCCATTTCCAACACACTCCCAGGTGATATTTAAGAAAAAAAAATGTGGCTGAAAAAAGGTAGCGAAGAACTAAGAGACAGAAAGGGGAGACGTTGTTTTCTAATTTAATAGAGAGTAGTATGCTTCCAAGAATAAGTATATACATATACCATACAGGGACTTCATATTCTTTTTTCTTTTAATTTTTTTTTTTTTTTTGAGACGGAGTCTCGCTCTGTTGCCCAGGCTGGAGTGCAGTGGCCGGATCTCAGCTCACTGCAAGCTCCGCCTCCCGGGTTTACGCCATTCTCCTGCCTCAGCCTCCCGAGTAGCTGGGACTACAGGCACCAGCCACCTCGCCCGGCTAGCTTTTTTTGTATTTTTTAGTAGAGACGGGGTTTCACCGTGTTAGCCAGGATGGTCTCGAACTCCTGATCTCGTGATCCGCCCGTCTCGGCCTCCCAAAATGCTGGGATTACAGGCTTGAGCCACCGCGCCCGGCCTCTTTTAATTTTTTTGAGACCGAGTTTCAGTCTGTCGCCAGGCTGGAGTGCAGTGGCGTGATCTTGGCTCACTGCAACCTCCACCTCCTGGGTTCAAGCAATTCTCCTGCCTCAGCCTTCCAAGTAGCTGAGACTACAGGTGCATGCCACCAGGCCCAGCAAATTTTTGTATTTTTAGTAGAGACAGGGTTTCACTATGTTGGGAAGGATGGTCTCGATCTCTTGACCTTCACTATGTTGGGAAGGATGGTCTCGATCTCTTGACCTTGTGATCCACCTGCCTTGGCCTCCCAAAGTGCTGGGATTACAGGCATGAGCCAACACGCCCAGCCTTCTTTTTTCTTTTCAAGAGACAGGGTAGGCAGGGCGTAGTGGCTCATGCCTGTAATCCCAGCACTTTGGGAGGCTGAGGTGGATGGGTCACTTGAGGCCAGGAATTCTAGACCAGCCTGGCCAACATGGCGAAACTCCATCTTTACTAAAAATATAAAAATTAGACAGGCATTGTGGCATGCACCTGTAGTCCCAGCTATTTGGGAGGCTGAGGCAGGAGAATCGCTTGAATCCAGGAGGCAGAGGTTGCAGCGAGCTGAGATCATCACATCACTGCACTCCAGCCTGGGTGACAGAGTGTGACTCCTTCTCAAAAAAAAAAAAAAAAAAAAAAAAAAGAGAGAGAGAGAGAGACAGGGTCTTGTTCTGTCTCCCAGTCTGGAGTGCAGTGGTGTGATCATAGCTCTCTGTAACCTCTAACTCCTAGGCTCAAGTGATTCTCCTGCCTCAGCTGCCTGAGTAGCTGGGATTACACGCATGAGCCACTGTACCTGGCTCAGGAATTTCACATCTTAAATAAAAACACTTTAAGAAAGCTGGGTGTGGTGGCTCACACCTGTAATCCCAGCACTCTGGGAGGCCGAGGCACACAGATCACGAGGTCAGGAGTTTGAGACCAGCATGGCCAACATGGTGAAACCTCGTCTCTACTAAAAATACAAAAATTAGCTGGGCATGGTGGCAGGCGCCTGGAACCCCAGCTACTCAGGAGGCTGAGGCAGAAGAATCGTTTGAACCCAGGAGGTGGAGGTTGCAGTGAGCCGAGATCGCGCCACTGCACTCCAGCCTGGGTGGCAGAGCAAGACTCTGTCTCAAAACAAAACAAAAAACAAAAAAAAAAAACTTTAAGAAAAATTAAGGGGCAGGGGATCCCTTTTCTCAAAAGTGTGGTCCTCAGATCAGCATCACCTGGTAACTTGTTAGAAATGCAAATTCTCAGATACCAGACCTTTTGAATTAGAAATTCTGCAGGTGGGACCCAGCAATCTGTTTCAACAAGCTTTCCAGGTGATTCTGCTACATGCTAAAGTTTGAGAACCACTGTGTTCTAGATATTTAATAAAGATTATTTCTAAGTAGTTTCTGTATTTTGGAGATACAGCTCTCCACCGGACTCTTCCTAGAGGGTAGAATGGGACTGAAATATCCTTTAGTTGGGATTTTTAATTATAATGAGATTCTGAACAAGACAGCAAAGTAGGAAGAAAAAGTAGGTACTGTTGACAAGTTTTATCCACGGGCATAAACTCAGATATTTCTCAAATTTGGTCAGAACCTAGATATCAGAGCCTGTGGTATCATGTAGGGTACTAGGTGTAAACAATATAGAAGACTCTGGTTCTGACTCTGTCCCTAACTATGTAAACTTGGGCAAATTAATCTAGGTTCTATTTTCTTTGTTGTAATAAATGATTTTTCAAGTCCCTTTTGGTTCTACGCTGTATGATTCCAGGTGCTGACTCCGCTTTGATTTCTGGGGCCATCTAAGGTTCGTGGATCACTTGAGAAATAGAATCCTTCCCAGATTTCTTATCCTAAAAACTAATGTACATCAACATTATTATATAAGTATATTACTCCTCAAAATAGAAAGAAGTTACTTTCCCTGTGTCATACATACAAGAAGGTGAAGTCCTGCTTCATTTAATAGTTTAATAAAGGTGTCCTAACTGTGGCCTTTTCAAAGCTTTATGACTTCTCATACCTCTTTTCTGAATTTTCATGTACCTTATTTCAAATTTGGGTAATACTATACAGACTTTTCCTCCTCAGCAGCTGAGAAGTCTGACTTTTTCCCACATACTAAAAGTCTTGTCAGATATAAAACTATATGTAAATGATTTAACTTATTTTCTAAAAGCAACAAGGAGTACATACTGTAAGTTTCTTCCATGATGGAAATGAAGGAGCTGAATCCAAGGGCTGGAAAAAACAAAAGTGTGGTTCAGGAAATCAGAAATAAAATGTACCAAAAGGTAACCCTAAGAAGTGGAGTCACTTCTGGATTTGAAACTACCCAAGTTCAATATAAGAAACTCTTACTTTCCCCACTTCCCCCAGTATTTTCTTCTCTTTAAAGCATACTTCTTGGAATCATTTTAACATTATGGCCTAATTCACATTCTTGGAATAAATTCTAGGGCCTACCAAATAGTTAAGAAAACCAAATATGACTCCTATAGTTCAAATTTAAGCTGTATTTGGGTGACAAGATGTCTACCTTAAGTGCTATTACTTAAGTGCCTGTCACTGTTTAGCATCTATTAGGGTTTGACACTATTAATATAATATTGATTATAATATAAATATTAATATAATATTTAACATTAGAGGGGGCAAGTCAAGACCACAAGAATACTGTCATTTAAACTTATGCATAAGGGCCGGGCGTGGTCACTCACACCTGTAATCCCAGCACTTTAGGAGGCTGAGGCAGGAGGATCACTTGAAGACAGGAGTTTGAGACTAGCCTGGCAACAAAGCAAGACTATGTCTCTACAAAAAACAAAACAATCCCCCCACCCCAAAAACAAACAAACAAAAAAACAAACTTAGCCAGGCATGGGGGCATGTGCCTGTAGTCCCAGCTACTCAGGAGGCAAAGGCAGGAAGATCGCTTGAGCCCAGGAGCTATGAGGTTCGTGCCATTGCACTCTGGCCTGGGCAATGGAGTGAGATCCTGTCTTTAAAAAAAACAAAAAAAACCCTTATACATAAACACAGAAATAGCGTTCTATTATAAAGCTTTCCTCTTGGGTTCTTAAAAATACAGATAGGCAGGTTATCAGTCTTGTTCCTCTCTAGGACCTGGAAATGCTGGAAGTCTTTGATAGACAGTATACACTTAACCCTTCCAATATGATTGGAAACACTAGTTCACCATTCTCATGACTTTTCTTAAACATGATCAGGAAGGGCCACACTGACATTGATTGTCCCTTTTTCTAGTGAGGTTTCACCTCCTCTCGTCCCAATATTCAGTGCTAAAGTGGCAATACTTTAAACTTCTCCAATTAATACTCATTCCCTCTATGCACTGAGGGAAAATCTCTGAATGTTAGGACTCAAGAACTGTCCATATTATGGACAACAGAGTCACAAGAGAACAAATCTGTAACAAGAATGTGAAAGATTAAAAGAGAAATGGTTTCATAGTTTGAATCCTCTTCTATTAGAAATCTCTTCTATTGAGCACTGAGACTAAATTTATTATTGTGGGAAAAACCTAAATGTATATAAAACCATCCCCATAGGAAACTTCTGAAAATTGTCTGTCTCTAGAGCATGCTCTCCTTTGGCCCCTCACACAATTCTACACTCCTCACAACTCCCCCCACCCCCATTCTATGACATAAGCAGCTTTGGAACCTATGATAGGAAATACAAGTAATCAGCTAGAACTCTAGTTTTTTTTGCTGCAGAGCCCATTTGTTAATGACAATCGTTAGTGAATTTGTCTTAAAAATATTTTCCATGTTTATGTTTGGATCAAGAAATCCCCACTGTCTTTTTGGACGTGTTTCACTTATACATAGTTACTTCATACTTTTTCATTAAAAATAAGAGTTTTGGAAGGAAGAACCAAGTATGTTTCTTGATTTTAAGTGATGAGCACCAGATTCAGCAGCTTGTAGGAAGCCAACCTATTCTTTCCGGACAAAAGGACGAATTACAGTACACTGGGGCACTGGAATTCACAGTACTATCACTTAGCCGTGTCCGTTTTAAGTATCTTCCGCATCAAACTATTAACAGGGGATTCTCTACCTTTTCCCTACTACTAGATCACGGTGAAACAGACAAGCTACACGGAAGCAATCAAGTTTAGGGGATGGATGTAGTCGGCGGCTATTGGTTAAACGCTTAACAGAATTCCGGGCCTTAGTAAAATAATCATTTTTCTTCCTTTAAACAGCAGCAACAACAACAAAATCACAGATTTAATCAATGAGACTAAATAAGAGAAAGTGATGGAGGTGGTTAACTTAAAAAGAACGTCGAAAAGGCGCCAAGAAGGCCCTCGAGTGGGCGATGCAGCGAAACCGGCTGGTAGCCAAAATAGCTGCACTGAGAGCCCACAAGGCTCAAGGCTACCGGCAGAAAAGGGAAAAGAGAATATTAGAAGGTGAAGGTATCCCTGTACGCAAAAGAGGAATTGCTTAGGGGCGCCCAGGGATGCCTTTCCTTACCTCGGTGGACACGCACCTTCCTCACAGTCACCTTCCTCCCACGCACTCCCCAGCAACGGTCACTTCCGGCGCGTAACGTTGGGAGGTGGGGCGGGGGGCCGGCACTTCCTGTGATTGGCAGCCTCGGCTCTGGCCAAGTGTGGGGTCGGGGACTCAGCTGTGGAGCTCACTTGTGAGCCCCTAGGGTCAGCTCCCAGATGACCCTTTCCCACTAGGATCTCCTCCTTGGGCACCCTGTCCTTGGGCGTATCCTCCCCTGGCCCCCAGAACAACAGTGGCCTTGAGAGGGTGGAGCTTGCATTTCTTTCCCCGGGTTTTGTGGTGGCCATCTTAGAAAAGGCAGATGAGCACTTAGAAATGGGCACCTGGGATTACCTTAGGAGTTGAAGACCAGCCTGGCCAACATGGTGAAACCTCATCTCTACTGAAAATACAAAAATTAGCTGGGCGTGGTGGCGGGCGCCCTTAATCTCAGCTACTCGGGAGGCTGAAGCAGGAGAATTGCTTGAACCTGGGAGGCGGAGGTTGCAGTGAGCCAAGATCGCACCATTGCACTCCAGCCTGGGCGACAGACTGAGACTCCGTCTCAAAAAAAAAAAAAAAAAGGGAAAAGAAATGGGCACCTGAGGGAATGGGACTGATGGAACTGGTTAGAGTTGGGGAGCTGCCTAGAAAGAAGCCTTGTTTGTGGAAGTTGTCTAGATAGAAAGGTAATTTAGATTTTGAGGGAAGAGAAGAGGAATTATAAAGGAGATAGGCAGTACAGCCACAAAACAATCACCAAGGACAGGAATTTTGTGTCTGGCTGTTCTTGTTTAGAATGTGTTGTAAAATCCCTAAATTCAAAAGGCACTAACTATCTGAGAATGCTTGATAGGATGATGGTTGTTGCTGTCTGATGAAAGCGAGTTTTAGAGTTGGGGAGAGAGCTCAATGAAGAGTTGGAGAGGACAAGAAGGCTGGAAGGTTACAACTTGATAATGGAAAAACCAAACGTAATGTGAGGCTTTGTTCTGGGGAAAAAAAGTGTAAGCTGCAGTTCTTGTCCCCAAAGTGCTTAGAAAAACGAGTCTCAAAGTGGATGAAAGGTTTAATAGTACAAAAGATGCCAAAAAAAGTGGTAGAGACTGTAAATTCCTGTAAGGAAAAAAAATTGATGGAGCCTGAAATGACCTGGGAAGGCATTATAGAGAAAAAGGACTTGTGGCCTTTGAAGGTTACACAAAAAAATGAAGGCATTGACACTACAAGTAGATCTGGTGGTAATATTTTTCAAAACCAAGAAGTAAAAGATGTGACAAAACATTCTGTGCTGTTCAAGGTGTAGGAGGCAGTCTGGGAGATTAGTCTGGGTGTTGAAATACTGGGATTTCTACAGCATTTCAGTGGTGTAGAGCCCAAATAGGACTTGAGAGGACTATCCTGACAAAAACTGAATGTAGCTTTAGGAAAAACGATCAGTGGGGCATTTTCTTTTTCTTCTTCTTTTTTTTTTCGAGATGGAGTCTCGCTCTGTTGCCCATGCTGGAGTGCAGTGGTGTGATCTCGGCTCACTGCAACCTCCGCCTCCTGGGTTCAAGTGATTCTCCTGCCTCAGCCTCCTGAGAAGCTGGAACTACAGGCAGGCACTACCACGCCCGGTAGTTTTTTTTTTTAGTAGAGACGGGGGTTTCACCATGTTGGCCAGGCTGGTCTCAAACTCTTCACCTCAGGTAATCTGCCTGCCTTGGCCTCCCAGAGTGCTGGGATTACAGGTGTGATCCACTGCGTCAGGCAAGGGACATTTTCGTTTTACATGATTAATTTGTGAGCGTCTATTGTTGTTACTCCCTCTGCCTCCCACCTCCTTTTTTTCCTACTAGAATAGTTTGCTCCACAGCCATCAGTTCAGATTAAGATACTAAAAAGAACCAAGTGTTGATGGAAGCCAGGCTCAAGCCATTCTTGTAGGCTAGTGGTTCTTAATCTTGTCTGCACCTTAGAATCATCTGGGGAGCTTTTAAGACATATGCCAACTTCCCATCCCAGACCAATTAATGTGAAAGAGCCAGACATTTATTTTTAAAAACCTACCCAGATGATTTTAATGTGTAGCCAGGGCTGAGAACAACTGACCTAGGCATTGTTTTGAAATTTAAAAAGCCATTCTTTCACCGGATGGCCTGGATGATTCATACCAAGGAGGAGCAAACAAAGCGCTTTGCGAAAGAGTATTGCTAAGAAGGAAAGCTTCATTGCAAGCTTAGCACTAAGCATTTTAGAAAAAGTTGTTTTGGCAAATCAGTTTTAGATTGTTAGGAAATATTTTAAAACAATTTTCATGAAATCCTAAACCTCTGAATTTATCACAATATCATTAATGCAGATTGGTGGGGCCAGTGTGATTTGAAATGAAATATTTTTTCAGACTTTACATTGCAGTAATCTGGTGAAATTGTTGACACTGTTACTGTGACTCATACATACTTTTTATTCAGATACCGGCAGATTGGAATTTCTGAGGAAGAAAGAGCTAAGGGCTTGGGAGGATAAGGGAATGGGTACCAAACCAGAATCCAAAGTCAGGCTTCACTGCATTCAGTAGTAATGTCTTGTCAGGATAACGGGATTCTCAACTGATAATGCTGTTTCATTTAGCACCTGTGAGTAAGCCCACCAACTTTCAGACAAGCAAAAATCAAACCTGTTTTTCAATGGTGATTTTGAAATAAAAATGCACCACACATCTATTCTTTCTATTCTTAAGTGCTTTGTTAATTCCTTTCTAACCCATAAATTTTCTGCTTTTTGTGAGGTCCCTGCTGAGCTTTCTTTTAGACTGGTTTTCCAGCCAGGTTGATCATATTTGAAAAGGAAAAAAACAAAACAAAACAATGAGACAAGGCATTTTATACAAGGGTCATTCTAGGAGCGATTGGGAATTAATACCCTAAACTGAATCTGATCTGTGCTGATTCTATCTGTGTATATACCAGAATTTACCTCTAAATGGTGTGTGTGTGTGTGTGTGTGTATACATTTTTTTTTTTTTTTTTTGAGACGGAGTCTCGCTCTGTCGCCCAGGCTGGAGTGCAGTGGCTGGATCTCAGCTCACTGCAAGCTCCGCCTCCCGGGTTTACGCCATTCTCCTGCCTCAGCCTCCCCAGTAGCTGGGACTACAGGCGCCCGCCACCTCACCCGGCTAGTTTTTTGTATTTTTTAGTAGAGACGGGGTTTCACCATGTTAGCCAGGATGGTCTCGATCTCCTGACCTTGTGATCCACCCGTCTCGGCCTCCCAAAGTGCTAGGATTACAGGCTTGAGCCACCGCGCCCGGCTGTGTGTGTGTATACATTTTTTGTAGAGATCGGGGGTGGGGATCTCACTATATTGTCCAGGCTGGTATCGAAGTGCTGGCCTCAAGTGATTCTCCCACCTCAGCCTCCAGAGTTGCTGGGATTACAGGTGTGAGCCACCACCCCCAACCACCTATAGATTATATTCTTAGAATTAATAATAGTTGGCTGGGTGCGATGGCACATGCCTGTAATCTCAGCACTTTGGAAGGCTGAGGTGGGTGGATTGATTAAACTCAGGAATTTGAGAGCAGCCTGGGCAAGATGATGAGACTCTGTCTCTCTAAATACAAAAATTAGCTAGGCCTGGTAGTGGGTGCCTATAGTCACAGCTACTCGGGAAGCTGAGGTGGGAGGATTCCTTGAGCCCAGGAGGTCAAGACTGCAGTGAACTGAGTTTGCAGTTCATTGTGGAGTGCAGCACTGTACTCCAGACTGGGCGACAGAGTAAGACTCTGTTTCAAAGAAGAAAAATGTAAAACAAAATAATTAATATAGTAAAAATAAAATTTCTGAACTAATGAGTAAATAGATCTATTCTCTTAGTTATTGGAAAAAACTCTTTGTTAGGAAAATAGTTTTCTCAGATTTTAGAATTGAAGGAATTCCAGTAGTCCTTGAAGTTCTTTAGAAACTTTCAGTTTTCAGACAACCTTAATAAAACTTAAACTTTCACCCATCAAAAGACCAAAATACATTTTTTTGTTTCTGGCTTCGGTTTTATTAATCAAGTCCTGGTTCTCTCATCTAATTATTAATTAATTATTTATTTTTTCTCTCATCTAATTATGATTTCTGTTTGGCAGTTGAGAGTATAATTAAAATGGAAAAATTCTTCAATAAATTCAGTTGCAAATTCTTTCAAAATGAGGGTTCAGCTGGGTGTGGTGGCTCACACCTGTAATCCTAACACTTTAGGAGGCCAAGACGGGCAGATCACCTGAGGTTGGGAGCCTGAGACCAGTCTGGTCAACATAGTGAAACCCCATCTCTACTAAAAATACAAAAAAAAAAAAAAAAAAAATTAGCCGGTTATGGCGCTGTCTGTCTATAGTCCCAGCTTCTCAGGAGGCTGAAACGGGAGAATCACTTGAACCTGGGAGGCAGAGGTTGCAGTGAGCTGGTATCGTGCCACTGCACTCCAGCCTGGGTGACAAAGCAAGACTCCGTCTCAAAAAAAAAAAAAGGGGGGCTCTGTGGGGTAACATAATAGATATTCTTCTTGGTGAGATAGATTAGGAAATACTGCTTTAGGGGAGGGTAAAAAAATGGGGTTGGTTACAATTGTTCAGGAAAAGTATCAGGGAGAGGTAGTGAGAGCCAATGAAAATAAATTTATGTTTAAAAAAGAGTTGCTAATGAGGACTTGCCAAGAAGAGCCAACATTCAGTTCTAGAAAGCTAAAGCAAAATACAGGATGAGTGAAAAAAAAAAACTGGTAGTGATATTTTGTTTGTCCTAGAGTCATCATTCTGTGTTCTAACATATAAATGTTACATATTTCTGGGCCGGGCGCGGTGGCCCAAGCCTGTAATCCCAGCACTTTGGGAGGCCGAGGCGGGCGGATCACGAGGTCAGGAGATCAAGACCATCCTGGCTAACACGGTGAAACCCCGTCTCTACTAAAAAAAATACAAAAAACTAGCCGGGCGAGGTGGCGGGAGCCTGTAGTCCCAGCTACTTGGGAGGCCGAGGCAGGAGAATGGCGTGAACCCGGGAGGCGGAGCTTGCAGTGAGCTGAGATCCGGCCACTGCACTCCAGCCTGGGCAACAGAGCGAGACTCCGTCTCAAAAAAAAAAAAAAGTTACATATTTCTGTAATCCACATTGCCTATAACAAGTTACCAGCATACCTGAGAAATGTATTCTTTATGTTTTTCCTTTGCATATATAGTTATTTCCCCAGGACTCAGCAACAAATATCTCCTTATACTTTTTCTAGTGCTGGCACCTAAGATGTAAATTGTAAGCCAAAGTTCATAAGCATCACTTCGGTAACTTCTTAAAAGACTGTTGAAAAGATGGTAGGAGGTGTGAACCTATGGATTATATTGAAAGAAAAAAAAAAAGATAGTAGAAGGGCAGAATTACACTGAAAAAACCTTACTAAAAGTTCTGTAAAGGACTGGTCTTCCATAGAACAATTCTAAAATTCCAACACTGCTGTTTTTCGGATCTATTATTTTAAGGCATATAAAAGTTTTAAATCCAAGGTTTATTTTCTCTGTGAAGACTTCTTTTAACCTTTACTGGGGATTAAGTCAATTCTTCCTTCCTTTCTTTTTTCTGTTCTTTTTTCCTTCCCCTCCCTCCCTCCCTTCCTTCCTTCCTCCCTCCCCTTTCCCTTCCCTTTCCGTTTCTTTCTTTCTTCTTTCCACAGGGTTTTGCCATGTTGCCCCGGCTGCTCCTGAACTCCTGAGCTCAAGGCATTCCCCTGCCTTAGCCTCCCGAAGTGCTGACATTAAAGGCAGAAGTCACCACGCCCAGCCCCAAGTCCTTGTATTTTCTTGTAATCTTCCTCCACCCTCCTATCCTCCCAGCACTGAAACTATCCCTGGTACCAGTGGCTCTCAAAGTGTGGTGCATAGACCAGCAGCATCAGCATCACCTGGGATTTGAGGAAATGCACATTTTTGGGCTCTATTACAGATCTACCACATCAGAAACTCTGGGGGCTGAGGTGCCCTACAGTCTGTGTTTTCATAAGCCCTCCAGATAATTTTAATATCTAATAAAGTTTGAGAACCATTACCCCATACTGTAGTTGTCAACATTATTCCCCCATAATGGACCATGGCCACTACAGTTTTTTTTTTTAATTGAGGTGATTGGCAAATAAATTGTGTATATTTAAGGTGTACAACATGGTGTTTTGATCCAAGTATACCTTGTGTAATGATTTCCACAATTGAACTAATTAACAGATCTATTATCTGATGCAGTTATCTTTTTTTATGTGTGGTGAGAATACTTAAGATCTATTCCCTTAGCAAATTTTAATATGTAATACATTATTATTAACTATAGTTACCATGCAGTATGTTAAGTCTGTAGAACTTATTCATCTTAAACTGAATATTTGTACCTTTTAACCAACATCTATATCCCTATTACCCCAATACACTACAGTTCTTAAGTAGTAACATAGTAGATACTTGATTATTTGACTTGAGAACAGGTATATTTTTTCAGGTACTGCAGCAACTATATGACATCATCTATCTTGTGAAGAGCATGGGGGAGGAAAGAGACTAAAATATTTAGGTTTTTTTGAACCTCTTTTATACTGCAGCTACTTGGAAAGGCAGAGCAAAAAGGCCTATAAAGTATGGACCAACCACAGGATAGATAAAGATGTGGAACCAATGGGATATGTTTTGATGCATATCTAGGACATGAGTAATGGGTCTTAGCAGTTTTTTCCCTTGTAGTTCATACTATGAATGTAAGGGTTTAAACCTTAAAACCTGATTTTAGGGGAGAAACTTTACCAGAAATTCTTTACTATTCCATAAATATAACTTAAATTGCCATTTTTTTTTTTGAGACAGGGTCGCACTGTGTTGCCCAGCAGTGGCACAGTCTCATCTCACTGCAGCCTCAACCTTCTGAGCTCCATTGATCCTCCCACCTCAGCCTCTTGAGTAGCTGGTGATTTGCTTTCCAGGAAACTGATTTGCTTTCTAGGAAGCTGATTTGCTTTCTAGGAAGCTAGGGCGAGTATTAAATGACCAGGGAGTAGGCAAGGCTAGGAGCAAAACTGCACATTTATTTTTGGTCCCCCAGCTTCAGGAAAGAAGGTGTGGGGGAGGGGTGAGGTCAGTCGGTCTCCAGCAGGGGAGTCCAGGAGAGTCACCCGGTGGAGCTCTTCGGCGGAGTTCCTACAGTCCCGACAGGAGTGAGGGCTGAAGAAGTGCGGGCAGCGCGCCCGCCGGGAGCAGCTTTTACGTCCTGGGCCTGGGAGTGGGAGGGCAGTGGCCGGGACGTAGGCGGGTCGGGGGCCGAGCAGTGGGCGTGGCTAGTCGGGTTCCGGTTTTTCTCCGTCGGAGGTCGGGTTGCGCCTGCGCAGTCAACCTGTGTCGTTCCCGGGTGCGGGAAAGCTGACGGTGAAGAACCCGGAACTGCACCATCTTGCCTCCGTTTGTCCAAACAGCTGGGACCACAGGCACTCGCTACCATACTTGGTTAATTTTATTTCTTTTTTTTTTTTTATTATACTTTAAGTTCTAGGGTATATGTGCATAACGTGCAGGTTTGTTACATATGTATACTTGTGCCATGTTGGTGTGCTGCACCCATCAACTCGTCAGCACCCATCAAGTCATCATTTATATCATGTATAACTCCCCAGTGCAATCCCTCCCCCCTCCCCGCTTCCCATGATAGGCCCCAGTGTGTGATGTTCCCCTTCCCGAGTCCAAGTTTCATCATTGTTCAATTCCCACCTATGAGTGAGAACATGCGGTGTTTGGTTTTCTCTTCTTGTGATAGTTTGCTAAGAATGATGGTTTCCAGCTGCATCCATGTCCCTTAATTTTAAATTGTTTTGTAGAGATGGGGTCTTGCCATGTTCCCCAGGCTGGTCTTAAACTCCTGGGCTCAAGCAATACTTGTGCCTTAGCCTCCCAAAGTGCTGCGATTACGGGCATGAGCCACTGTGCCTGGCCTTAAATTACCTCAATAGAATTTTTTATTTTATTTTATTTTGAGACAGGGTCTTGCTCTGTCCTCGAGGCTGCTGGAGTGCAGTGGCATTAACACAGTTCACTGCAGCCTTGACCTCCTGGGTTCAAGTGATCCTCCTTCCTCAGCCTCCTGAGTAGGTGGGACCATAGGTACATGCTACCATGCTCAGCAAATAGAACTTTTTAGAGAAGAGAACCTGGTTAGCAAAGTTTTTGAAAGGTTGATTTATTCTGATAGAAATATTTAGCCCAGGTGGGGTGGCAGTGGCTCACACCTGTAATCCCAACACTTAGGGAAGCAGAGGTGGGAGGATAGCTTGTGCCCAGGAGTTTGAAACCTACCTGGACAACATAGCAAGGCCTTGTGGTATTCTCCACAAGAAGTAAAGAAAGAAAGAAAGAAAGAAAAAAGACAAAAAAGAGAAATATTTAGCCTAGACTACTGAGTCTTTCTTTTATCCCATCGATAAAATATAGATTCTCCACATTCAGCAACCTTGCTTGTAGGTACAGGACGACTACATAGTCAAGATCATACCTATCTTAAAGTGTCTTATAGCTTAACAATAATAAAGTGGAATGAAAGGTTATTTGGAGACATCCTCCTGTTATGGGAAATTGGGGAATAGTTTAGGCTTTGGGAATTCTAGGAAGGCTTTGAGGTAATTACTTTTAAACACTACTAAAAAAAATTCATGTGCTTTTTTTCCCCCCCATAAGTTTATTTGATTTTTCTTGAAGCTTTGACCAAATGTTATGTTAGAAGCCACAAAGTGATGTTTTAACTTCTATTGTGCTTTCTTGTGAAGACCTCAGAATTTCTTAAAGATTTGAGTAGCTCTGGCACCCATATTTTGAATGACACAGTTACCTAATAAGTGATGTGTTTTTCTCTTAAGACTAGGGTGGCCAACCTGATTAGTCTGGTTGTCCCAGGATCATTATTTTTATTTTTGTTTTTTTTTGAGATGGAGTCTTGCTTTGTCACCCAGGCTGGAGTGCAGTAGTGTGATCTTGGCTCACTGCAACCTCTGCCTCCTGGGTTCAAGGAGTTCTTCTGCCTCAGCCTCCTGAGTGGCTGGGATTACAGGCACACGCCACCACACTTGGCTAATTTCTTTTTTTTTTTTTTTTTGAGACAGAGTCTTGCTCTGTTGCCCAGGCTGGAGTGCAGTGGTGGGATCTCAGCTCACTGCAAGCTCCGCCTCCCGGGTTCACACCATTCTCCTGCCTCAGCCTCCCAAGTAGCTGGGACTATAGGCGCCCACCACCACGCCCGGCTAATTTTTTTTTGTATTTTTAGTAGAGTTGGGGTTTCACCATGTTAACCAGGATGGTCTCAATCCCCTGACCTCGTGATCTGCCCGCCTCGGCCTCCCAAAGTGCTGGGATTACAGGCGTGAGCCACCACACCCGGCCGCTAATTTCTTAATTTTTTGTAGAGACAGGGTTTTGCTGTGTTGGCCAGGCTGGTCTCGAACTCCTGACCTTAGGTGATCCACCCTCCTTGGCCTCCCAAAGTACTGGGATTACAGCCAGGATAATTATTGAAAGTGAGCCCTTTCATACTCAAAAGTATCCTTGTTTGGAAAAACAAAATCATATGATCACGTCAAATAAGACTGTATGGCCTTTTAAGGGAAGATTCTCTATACATAAAATATGATAAAGAAAGACACTTGATGGGCCGGGTGCAGTGGCTCATGCCTGTAATCCTAGCCATTTGGGAGGCCGAGGTGGGCAGATCACGAGGTCAAGGGTTCGAGACCAGCCTGACTAACATGGTGAAACCCCATCTCTACTAAAAATACAAAAATTAGCCGGGTGTAGTGATGTGTGCTTGTGATCCCAGCTACTTGGGAGGCTGGGGCATGAGAATCACTTCAACCCGGGAGGTGAAGGTTCAGCCGAGATTGCACCATTGCACTCCAGCCTGGGCGACAGAGTGACACTCCATCTCAAAAAAAAAAAAAAGAAAGACATTTGATGATGTTGGGTCATTTTCCTTAGGGAACTTTTTTTTTTTTTTTATAATGTGGTATCGATATACCAAAGGATAATTTTAAAAATTGAAAATATGTGTAAGGCCTTAGTCAAGAGATGAAAGTAGGCTCGGTACAGTGGCTCGTGCCTGTAATCCCAGCATTTTTGGAGACCGAAGAGGGTAGATTGCTTTAGCCTACCAGCCTGTGCAACATAGTGAAATCCTGTCTGTACAAAAAATTAAAAAATTTGCCAGGTGTGGTGGGGTGTGCCAGTAGTCCCAGCTACTCAGGAGGCTGAAGTGGAAGGATTACGTGAGCCCAGGAGGTGGAGGTTGAAGTGAGCAGAGATTGCCCCATTGTACTCTAGCCTAGGTGACAGGTAAAGCCCTGTCTCAAAAAAAAAAAAAAAAAAAGATAAAGTAAGAAGATTATTCTAGAAAATAAGTAAGGATTAGCCTCCTACGGGAAGAAAATATTCAGTTGGCTATAACTTCTTTTAATTGTAAATCTACACCTGAAGCAATCACGAAACTAAGCAAAAAAAAACCATATCATTATTTTAAAAGGCTTAGTTAGCTACAATAAAAAACAATTATGGCTTCAGAGATTTTGGCCTGTCATAAATCGGGTCTTAGTTCAGTTTAAGCACCAAGTATTTCAATATCTACTAGATGCACAGCAGCAGACTAGTGGTGTAACAAGTGCAAAGCAACACATGATTCCAACTTCCCTCGTGAGGGTTTGTGGTATGGTTGAGGTTGGAGAAAATTGTCTATACTTAACTGCCATGATAGAAATCACTAAAGAAGATAGGGAAGGTTTAAATGAGGTGAGGAATAAGAGTTGGATTAAAAAAATAAAAGCTAGAACAGGAATTTAAACGATTGAAGGGCAAGGGGTGACATTTAAAAATGAACAGAGTGAAAAAGAATAAGGGATATTTAAGCTGGGAGTAAGTTGCCTGTTACAGAGTTAGGAAGGTACATTTGGAGCCGTGTTCCAGATTCAGCTTTCCATAAAACGCTATCCTTTAAGCATGGGAAGTTTTGTGTGCAGAACTGATTGAAGAATAATCTGATGGTTATATAGTAAGTGACTTGGAGAAAAAGCACCAGCTTGCCTGGCTAATTTTTAAATTATTTTTATTTTTGTAGAGACAGGGTCTTGCTATGTTGGCTGGGCTGGTCTTGAACTCCTGCCCTCAAGTGATCCTCCCACTTTGGCCTCCCAAAGTGTTGGGATTATAGGCATGAGCCATGGAACCTGGCCAGGAAAAATATTCTTTATTTAAATAAATAAAATCGTGTTAAGATGCCAACAGTACCAAGAGTTGTTACCTAAAACTTGCTAGTTAAGATTTCTCCGAAGTTTAAAAAAAGACTTAAAAATAAATATTTTGTCTGCTGGCTATTTAATCTACAACTTCTCCATCACTTTTTATGATTTGTGGGGGGAAAGAGAAGACTGAGGTAGTGTCATTTTGATGGCAAGTTTTTTTGTGTGTGTCTTTTTCTGAAATGAGGTTTCACTCTGTCACCCAGGCTGGAGTACAGTGGCATGAACACAGTTCACTGTAGCCTCAACCTCCTGGGCTCAAGTGATCCTCCTGCCTCAGCCTCTTATGGGACCACAGGCCTGGCTATTACCCTGTCTGGCTAATTTTTTGATTTTTTTTTGGAGACAGGTCTCACATTGTTGCCCAGGCTGATTTTGAACTCTTGGGCTCAAGCAATCCTCCTGCCTCGGCCTCCCAAAGTGCTGGGATTACAGGCGTGAGCCACTGTGCCCAGCTGCAAGTGTTTTTGTGGAAGATCTAAGCTTGATGTGTGTTAGTTAGTAGCATTTCAAATAGATCCCTAGACAGCCCTTTCTCCTAAGACTAATTTAAAGCCATCAGGACTTTCCCTGCATTCTGTTGTGGGTGAAATAGGAATGTGAAATAGAAAATATGGTTTAATTTTTTTTTTTTTTTTTTTGAGACGGAGTCTCGCTCTGTTGCCCAGGCTGGAGTGCAGTGGCCGGATCTCAGCTCACTGCAAGCTCCGCCTCCCGGGTTCACGCCATTCTCCTGCCTCAGCCTCCCGAGTAGCTGGGACTACAGACGCCTGCCACCTCGCCTGGCTAGTTTTTTGTATTTTTTAGTAAAGACGGGGTTTCACAGTGTTCGCCAGGATGGTCTCGATCTCCTGACCTCGTGATCCGCCCGTCTCGGCCTCCCAAAGTGCTGGGATTACAGGCTTGAGCCACCGCGCCCGGCCGGTTTAATTTTTTTAAGAAGAAAAGTTTGTTTAAGAATCTTTAAAGACTTAGGATATATTAGTTAAAACTATGACATCAGTTTTTTTTTAAAGTTATTTTATCTTTTCTCCAGGGCTTGTTTTTAGGATGTTTATCATCCATAGCCTCTTTTTTTCCTTATGTGTCTTGAGTCACTGTAGGTGATGACTATAAGAGGAAAGTTAGTTGAAATCCAGTACTGCAGAATTAATCTAGATAATCAATTATAGGACATTACAGTTACTCTATCAAATGTAATTGATATTACTAAGTGTCAGATGAGAAATCATTGATTTTGTTTTTGCTTATTTCTGTTTTGTATAATTATTTTGCACTTTCCCATCTTCCTGTGTGTGTGGCAGGTAACTCCATGAAATGACTCCTATAACTCTTGGATGTGCCCTTCAAGCTTGTTTAGTTGGCAGTCCTGACCTCCTTCATGTACAATATGCTTATTCTTTTCCCTTCACAGTTTTGGAAATTGGTCTTTTATTCTTTGAAAACCTTACACAGAATCAAGAATGTTGTGTATGCAAGTCCTTGATGGAATACAGTCTGAAGCAGAGCCCTTGAGAAGGAATGGAAGTACTCAGGGCCCACCAATACAGATCTTTTACATTTGTATTTTTGTTTTTGTTTTTTTTTTGAGACGGAGTCTCGCTCTGCCACCCAGGCTGAAGTGCTGTGGCCGGATCTCAGCTCACTGCAAGCTCCGCCTCCCAGGTTCACGCCATTCTCCTGCCCCAGCCTCCCGAGTAGCTGGGACTACAGACGCCCACCACCTCGCCCGGCTAATTTTTTAATATTTTTTAGTAGAGACGGGGTTTCACCGTGTTAGCCAGGATGGTCTCGATCTCTTGACCTTGTGATCTGCCCGTCTCGGCCTCCCAAAGTGCTGGGATTACAGGCTTGAGCCACCGCGCCCGGCCGTTACATTTGTAATTGAAGCTTAGGCATCTGCCATGCCTGGGACCTGATGGCTGTCTCACTTTAAGAATCCAGGTTTAGGCCAGGTGCGGTAGCTCATGCCTGTAATCCCAACACTTTGGGAGGCCGAGGCGGGCGGATAGCCTAAGGTCAGGAGTTCAAGATCAGCCTGGTCAACATGGTGAAACCCCGTCTTTACTAAAAATACAAAAATTAACTAGGCATGGCAATGGGCACCTGTAATCTCAGCTACTTGGGAGGCTGAGGCAGGAGAATCGCTTAAACCCAGGAGGTGGAGGTTGGAGTGAGCCAAGATCACGCCATTGCACTCCACCCTGGGCAACAAGAGCGAAACTCTGTCTCAAAAAAAAAAAAAAAAAAAAAATCCAGGTTTAAAGGTATTCTGCTGACTCTTCCAACAATGAAAATATGGTTTATCTTACCTTTCACAAACCAGCATTTTTGGAGCAAAAGTCTTAAGAAAAAAATAGAGTATGATGCATATTATCTAGGAAGAAGTAACACAAATACTTAGTATTTTTATATGTTTGTAGAGAAGGCTATCTGGTAGCAGAGATGTGAGTCTTCCTTCCACAGTTGTTGCCAAGGAGTGGGTGCTTTGCCACCTCCGTTACATTTAGGTATGGTCACATGACTAGTTTTGCCAGTGGAATATGAATCAAAGTATTCTTTTCCAGGCTGAGGTGGTTGAAAGGCAGTTGTTCCTTCTCCATTCTCTTTGTGGTAGCTTTGGAAGCCAAGTGTGGAAGGTGACAGTCACAAGGTGGAAAGAGCCTGTGTCCTCAAATCACTACCACGCACTGAATACTTGTGTTGGGATTTATACAAGAAAACTTCTCTTGTGTTAAGCCATGATATTAACACAATTTGGAATTCATATATAGAAGCTAGCATTGCTCTAACACACACATACATCATATTTAATATTAGTCACCCTTGTGAGGGTGATTGTGAGGCAGGCTTGCACAGATGAAGAGGATGTGTTTAACAAGTAACTTCCCTACTATGCAGTCATAAAAAGAACAAAATTACATCCTTTGCAGCAACATGTATGCAGCTGGAGGCCATCATTCGAAGAGAATTAACACAGGAACAGAAAACCAAATACCACATATTCTCATGTTTAAGTGGGAGCTAAACATTGAGTACACATTGTCACAAAGATGAGAACAATAGACACTGAGAACTAATACAGGGGGTAGGTTGGAAGGGGGGTGAGGATTGGAAAACTATTGGGTACTGTGCTCATTTCCTGGGTGAGGGGATCATTTGTACACCAAAACCAGTGACACAAAATTCACCCATGTAACAAACCTGCACACTGAACCTAAACCTAAACACTGAACCTAAAATAAAAGTCAAAAGAAAAAAAAAAAAGGAAGTAACTTCCATTAAGGTCAGAGCAGATAGTCAAACTTACATCTGACTGAAGGCTAACGAGGTCTCCCTTATAACATGCTGCATTTTAGAGAAAGAGATCACTGGAGATAAGACAAATCCCACCCTTTCAGATTACAAGTTTCAGTTTATACCAGTAATTTTTTTTATGGATAGGAAAGTGACCAGATATTGGTATGATAAGAAGAATCTTTTAAGTGTTCTAAGTGATTTTAGATTTTAGTCAGATTCCTTTTTACTGGGTTGCCTCTCCAGAGACAGGTGATATTCTTAGATTTACTATTTTGATGGTTCTTGTGAAGGATTTTGTGGGAAGAGTCTTAAGACTTAAGTCTTCAGGGCTTTAGTACTTATTACTATGAAGGGCTTAGGGTCCAGGCCTTAATTCATGAGTATATTCACTGTTTCACCTTTGTTCACCTACATTCCAGACATCAGGGTCAGGAATCTGTCAGCATTAGAAAGTTTTCCATTTAGTCCTAAACTTGGAGAAATAACCTTTGGAAGATTAAATGGCTCTGAAATAAAGCAGACCACAAGTTATAGAAGTAGAGTAGGAACTTATTTTTGTTTTTTCTTCCTCTTGTTTGTAAGGCTTCCATAGCTATGTGATATTGGAGTGGGAAAAGAAGTGATAGAATTTTATGCCACTTATCTGCTCCCAAAATGAAAAACTTACCATCATCTACAGCAGTTCTGTTGACACAGCCTCACGTTCCTTGAGCTTTTATTTTTTGAGACGGAGTCTCGCTCTGTCGCCCAGGCTGGAGTGCAGTGGCATATGGTCAGAAGCTTGTTTATTTTTATTTATTTATTTATTTATTTATGACAGAGTCTCACTCTGTCACCCAGGCTGGAGTGCAGTGGCGCGATCTTGGCTCACTGCAAGCTCTGTCTCCTGGGTTCATGCCATTCTCCTGCCTCAGCCTCTCAAGTAGCTGGGAATACAGGTGCCCGCCGACACGCCCAGCTAATTTTTTGTATTTTTTTTTTTTAATAGGGACGGGTTTCACCGTGTTAACCAGGATGGTCTCAATCTCCTGACCTCGTGATCCGCCCGCCTAGGCCTCCCAAAGTGCTGGGATTACAGGCGTGAGCCACCGCGCCCAGCCTATTTTTATTTTTTGTTTTTAGAGATGCGGTCTTGCCGTGTTGCCCAGGCTGGTCTTAAACTCCTGGCCTCAAGCAGTTCTCCCACCTCGGCCTTCCAAGGTGCTTAGGATTACAGGTGTGACCCACTGCACGCAGCCTGATTTTTTTTTTTTTTTAACATTAACTTTTTATTTCTGAGGTTATTTTCTCCCTCTAGTGGCTTACAGTTCTTATCAGGAGAGCTTACTCTTCTGCATAACAGGTGGTACTGTAACCCGCTGGCTGGCCTTCTGTGGTTTGGGTCATAAGGATATATTTCTAAGGCTTCTGGCTTCATGAGGACTAAATGTCAGGAACCACAGGTTGTCAAAGAAAAAGACTGACATTTAAGATCAGGTAGTCTTGGCATAGACCTATTTTCTGTTGTCAAAACAAAAGTAATATGAAAGATATGAGTATCTCAAGTCTTACCCATGAAAGTTTTGAGTAACCAAAGCAATAGCCTAGCCAGTTATTCACTGCTTCCATGCTTTGGAAGGCAAAAAATTAACATCTGTATATATTTTTAGTCTTATAAGTTGTGTTAAATAGAGTGCTTGTCTCTCAAAGTATTAAACAGGCAAAGATCCTTGGAAAACTCATAGTCTGAAGTAATATGAATTTTTTTTTTGTAGACAGAGTTTCGTTTTTGTTGCCCAGGCTGGAGTGCAATGGCGTGATCTCGGCTCACCACAACCTCTGCCTCCTGGGTTGAAGTGATTCTCCTGCCTCAGCCTCTGAGTAGCTAGGATTACAGGCCTGCGCCATGCCCGGCTAATTTTGTATTTTTAGTAGAGACGGAGTTTCTCCGTATTAGTCAGGCTGGTCTTGAACTGCCGACCTCAGGTGATCTGCCTGCCTTGGCCTCCCAAAGTGTTGGGATTATAGGTGTGAGTCACCATGCCCAGCTGATGAAATTTAATCCTGTAAGCTTGAGTGCTGGAGAAAGAAAGCCTGGGGCAGCTGGTTCCTTTATTATTCAGCATTGGTCCCTCCATCCCTTCTCCAGCTTACCTAAATTAAGCTCTTTGCCAGGGAAAGATGCTAATTGTCAGGTCAGCATAGCCACTTTTGGAGAAAAGGAATCTGAAGTATGAACAGTACAATGTTTAAGTTCAGGCTACTTTATAATGATAATAATTATTTTTTACAGATGGGGCCTTGATATTGCCCGGGCTGGAGTGCAGTGGCTATTCACAGGCGTGATCATAGCACATGACAGCCTCACACTCCTGGGCTCAAGCAATCCTCCTACCTCAGCCTCCTGAGTGGCTGGGACTACAGGCACATGCCAACATGCCCATCTTGGGCTACTTTATAATTACCTGAGAATGCCAGTCTCAAATTTCTAAAGTTGTAGGTGTTAACTATGAACACTCCTATAAATGATCCAAGAATATACCATCTCAAATCTGCTGCATTTTACTGCCAATATAAGGCCTACTTTCTTCCATGGCTAGCTGTCTTTAGCTATCCTAGCAGACATTCATATTAAGGACTCTCAAGTTTCCAGGCAACAGCTACACCAAGATTTCTGAAAAGCATGGACAGTACAGTTTGATAGGGGGAAAAATAAGATCAAAGCAGACTGGAATAAGCAGTAGGGACAGAAAAGTGCCTTAGAATAGTCCATTTCAATTCTGCTTTGCATCATGCCTAGGGCATAGATAAAGGGCACAGAGCTAGACTATTAAATGTCAGATTTTCCTGAGGGCATTTTGGTGACTAAATCCAGGGATTTAGACTCAGGTACCTTTCAGGAACACAAACCAGGGTAGTTGTTTAAAGCTTTCACTGCATATTAATGATTATGTTAGAGCCATGAACCCTTATTATAAAGTGAATTGGCTTTCTGGAAAATAAAGGCTGCAGTATAATTCAATATTGCATACAGTTATCTTTAGATTTTTAAAGATAATGGAAAAAGAGCTTCAATAACTCAAATGTAGTCCTCAGTAGTCCTCAGACAACCCCAAACCCTCATTTTGGCCAGCAGCCTAGAAAAGTATGAAGTTTGACCAGACTGATAAGGCGGTCTTTTTTTTTTTTTTTTTTTTTTTTTTTTTGAGACGGAGTCTCGCTCTGTCTCCGGGCTGGAGTGCAGTGGCCAGATCTCAGCTCACTGCAAGCTCCGCCTCCCGGTTTACGCCATTCTCCTGCCTCAGCCTCCCGAGTAGCTGGGACTACAGGCGCCCGCCACCTCGCCCAGCTAGTTTTTTGTATTTTTTTTTTTTTTTTTTTAGTAGAGACGGGGTTTCACCGGGTTAGCCAGGATGGTCTCGATCTCCTGACCTCGTGATCCGCCCGTCTCGGCCTCCCAAAGTGCCGGGATTACAGGCTTGAGCCACCGCGCCCGGCCTAAGGCGGTCTTAATAAATGAAGACTGCTTTAGAATAGGTGGTGAGAATTGGTGACGCTGGTTTATTCACCTGATTATGGATAGCTGAATGGAGGCTAAGACCATTTCGTTTGATATATGTTAGACATGGCCAAAGTATTCCCAACCTTTGTGCCACCTTGACATTTAAACCTAGCCTAAAGGATCTTGAGACCTACTTTATTCTTGAAGCAGTGTCTGTCAAGAATCTGAAGGCAATTGTGAGTCGAAGGGGAAGACAATCCTTTGGTAAGACAAAATAAGACAAATAGCTGAAGTTTGAGGAGAGGGAGAGCACAGTACCTTTTAGCCCAGTGATGTGAATCAACTTTCCATTCAAATTACTCAATTCCTGTCTTCCCACCATATGTTCTATGACTTTTCAGAGGTTTGGAAATTTTTGATGTCATAGTTAAGTCGTAGAGAAATAGCTCTCAATCCTGATTGTTCATGAGAATCACTGAGTAGTTTTAAAGTGACAGGTCCTTTGATCCCACTCCAAAACTACGGGATCAGAATCTTCAAGAATGGGCTCTGGCTAAATGTGGCTTTAAAAGAGTTCCACAGGTCTGGCACAGTGGCTCACACCTATAATTCTAGCACTTTGGGAGGCCGTGGTAGACAGATTGCTTGAGGCGAGAATTTTGAGACCAGCTTGGGTAACGTAGTGAGATCCCCATCTCTACAAAAAAATTTAAAAAATTATCCTGGTGTGGTGGTGTGTGCCTGTAGTCCCAGCTACGTGGGAGGCTGAGGCAGGAGAATCACTTGAGCCCGGGAGTTCATGATGCAGTGAGCTATCATGACACAATTGCACTCCATCCTGAGCATCAGAGTAAGACCCTGTCTCTATTAAAAAAAAAAAAAAAGAGTTCTACAAGGGATTCTACTTTGCAGCTAGGGCTACCAGGTTGTACTTTGGGAGTAATTAAATACCTTTAGAAGGGTTCCTCCAGCTTATGGGAGAAACTGCTGAATGATCTTCCCAATACGTTTCTCTAAAGACTACCAGTTGGCATAGTTAGTTCCATTAATTTTTTTTTTTTTTTGAGACGGAGTTTTGTTCTTGTTGCCCAAGCTGGGGTGCAATGGCATGATCTCAGCTCACTGCAACCTCTGCCTCCCGGATGCAAGTGATTCTCCTGCCTCAGCCTCCCGAGTAGCTGGGATTACAGGTGTGTGCCACCACACCCGGCTATTTTTTTGTATTTTTAGTAGAAATGGGGTTTCTCCATGCTAGCCAGCTGGTCTTGAACTCCTGACCTCAGGTAATCTGCCCACCTCGGTCTCCCAAAGTTCTGGGATTACAGGCATGAGCCACCGTATCTGGCAGAAAATTTTTTTTTGAGACAGGGTTTTGCTTTGTCTCTCAGACTGGAGTGCAATGGTGCAATCACAACTCACTGTAGCCTCAACCTCCTGGGCTCAAGCAATCTTCCTGCCACAGCCTCCCGAGTAGCTGGGACTACAGGTATGTGCCACCATGCCTGGCTAATTTTTGTATTTTTTGTAGGGATGGAGATTCACCATGTTGCCCAGGTTGGTCTTGAACTCCTGGGCTCAAGCCATCTGCCTGCCTCAGCCTCCCAAAGTGCTGGGGTTATAGGTGTGAGCCACTGTGCCTAGTTCCATTTTTAAACCTAGAGTTTTTCTTTATGAGTGTCAAATAGAATCCACAGAAAGTGACATAACAAGCTCACTACACACTCAAAGATCAAAATTTTACTTTACTGTTGACATTCCTAATCCAATGTAGCAGGTCTTGAACGAAACGTTTACATATGCCATATTATTTCATCAGTTCCACAATTGTATGAGGGATTACCACCATTTTATAGATTAGGAAACAACTCAGTGGTGATAGATAGCTAAAGTTACAAAGCTAGTAAGTTTTTAGCATTGTTAATATTAATCGAGGTAATACATGTCAGCTTGAGTGCTTATAGTACTTCAAATACTTTACATGTACAGAGTAAGTAACTAGTTTATAACTTTTAAAATACGCACAATAGTTCCGTGAAATAGGAAGTATTATCGATATCATCTTTATTTTACAGACAGGATAAATAGGATGTGAACTCAAGATATCTGGTTCCAGAACCTGGGCTCTTGGTCACTGAATCATAAGGCTCAGCCCACTGTACTCAACTACACTTGAGCCAAATTCTGTCTGATAACAAAGTGTAGGCTTTTCCCATATACCAAGTACAGGGGAATAAGTGTTTCCAGGTTTCAACAATCTTTTGGTTCAGCTGGCTAGGCAGTATTATATGAAATGGGCAGTTAAGGACAGCCTGATTTAGATATAAAGTATGTGGTATAGACCAAGTGTTGTGGGAGTTCGGCAAAACCTAGACTTGGGACTATTGAGCTAGATCCTGAAGATTGACTAGGATTTAGGATTTGGGTAAGCAAGAAGAAAAGCATGCGTAAGTGAAGTCAGAGAGGCAGACATGAACATAGCACATTCACAGCAGGCTGAGAAGATGGTTCCCACCAAGTTGGGGAGTATCTATTAAGGAGCAGAAAACAAGATTGGCTTGGGATGGAGAGTCTTCAACCACATTTTCAGGATAAAGACAAGAAATTCAAGCGAGGTGACTCTCAAAAATTACAAAAATTAGCCAGACGTGGTGGCCTGCACCTGAAGTCCCAGCTACTCAGGAGGCTGAAGTGAGAGGATCTCTTGAGCCTGGGAGGTCAAGGCTGCAGTGAGCCATGATAATGCCACTGCACTCCAGCCTGGGCAACAGAGTGAGAGCTTGTCTCAGGAAAAAAAAAAAAAGGAATGCAAGTGAGAAAGAGCTGATAGAGATAGAATTATACTAAGCTCACGAAGACTGGTGCCATGCTGCTGCTAAGCTTCCTAGATGTTGGCCTCTTATTGCTTGCTCCATATTCTCCTTGGTAAAGGTAAAAGACCAGTAGAAATCCTACAAATTGCTTTAGTAAAACCTGGGCTTCTTTGATAACAGCAGGTGATTCAAATCTTTATGACCAATATCACATTACCTCAGGCCCGCAGCTTTCTAGGGACCCAATTTAGTAAATAAAATGGAAGGCAGATTCTATATTCCTAAAATGCAAATTCTACCTTAGAGGTATTTGAAATTTCATGCATTAAGTGTTGCCATCTTGCTGCTTCTTTTTAAAATACATTCTCTTTGGAGCATGGATGTTAAGTTTCTTTTTAAAATTAAAAAACATTTAGATTCAGGGAATACACGTGTAGGTTTGTTACATGGGTATATTGTGTGATGCTGAGGTTTGGGCTTGTAATGAACCCATCACCCATGCCCAAGTAGTGAACATAGTACTCAAGTATATTTTTCTTTCTTGCCTTTTAAAATGTATTTATTTAGAGACAGAGTTTTGCTCTGTCGACCAGGCTGGAGTGCAGTGTTGAACTCCTGGGCTCAAGCAACCCTCCCACCTCAGCCTCCTGAGGAGCTGGGACTACAGGCATGTACCACTAACCCAGGCTATTTTATTGTATTTTATCTGCAGAGGGGTGGGGGAAGGTCTCGCAACGTTGCCCAGGCTGGTCTTGAACTCCTGGCTTCAAGCAATCCTTCCTCCTTTGCTTCCCAAAGTGCTGGGATTATAAGAATGAGCCACTTCACCTGGCCCCAACTTCTTAAGTAATAGTGCTGATCAGCCTTGTCTCTCTTCTCCCACTCCCTAGAATTTATTGAGACAGTGGGAACTCTGGATATGGAAAATGGGAATGATTGAAAACCCGAGAAAAGGAATTGGCAAGGTGGTGGAAATGAAGAGAACGCTTTTTGATTTATAATTTCTCCTAGGACCTTTTGCTTTGTGTCTTGAAAGAAAGTTGAAATGAGTTGAAAATTTCCTTGAGTTATGGAGTTAAGGCCTCATTGGAATGGCAAGAATATTTTAATGCTAAAATTCATTCAAGTCTCTAAGATTTAAGGGTGATTACTAATTTCCTCTTTTTAATCTTGATTAATTTGGTTCTTCTTCATGGGGCCTATTTCCTAATTTAGTCTTAATAATTCAACAAATAAACCAGAATAATTATTGAGTGACTACCGTGTCCAAGAGGTGTTGTTCTAGATCAGCGTTTTTCAGCATGGAATATTTGTAACAAAACCTCCTACAACAGTGCTTATATAAGTACAGACTTCTAGGCTGCACAACAGACTCACCTACCTATCAATGCTAATCTCAGAGGACAGGGATTAGTCTGTTTCTCAAGCACCCATAAATACCAGGGTACTAGAGCACTGGTTCTCAAACTTGAGTGTGCATTGGAATCACCTGGAGGGTTTATTAAAACACAGAGTGCCTGGACCCACCCCAGAATTTTGGATTCAGTGGTCTGGGACGGGTCCTAAGAATTTGCATCTCTAACAAGTTTCCAGGTGATGCTGATGCTGCTGGATCACATTTTGAGAATTGCCATGTACTTCTTGAGAATTACTATGTACTGTAGAAGTACAATGCACTGAAGTAGAGCATTGTGAGGAATATAAAAAAGTATTAGAGGCCGGGTGTGGTGGCTCATGCCTGTAATCCCAGCATTTTGGGAGGCTGTGGTGGGCGAATCATCTGAGGTCAGGAGTTCGAGAGCAGCCTGGCCAACACGGTGAAACCCCATGTCTACTAAAAATACAAAAATTAGCAAGGCGTGATGGCGGGCGCCTGTAACCCCAGCTACTCAAGAGACTGAGACTGGAGAATTGCTTGAATCCGGGAGGTGGGGGTTATAGTGAGCAGAGATCGCGCCATTGTACTCCAGCCTGGGCAATAAGAGCAGAACTCCGTCTCAAAAAAAGAAAAAAAAAGACAAAAAAAGGATTAGATATAATTCCTGTCATTAAGGAGCTTATGCTATAGTTGGGGGAGATACAACATACACTATAAAAATATAACAAGGAATATATATATTTGACAATATAAAATTTAATACAATATTTGACATTGATGGGGTCTTTAGGAGAAGATGGGATTTGATCTGGGTACTAAAAGATGATGAGGCCGAAGATTCATAGGCATCCTTGGATATAAAAGAGCGAAAATATAGAGGTGTACAGGGGTAGGGTGGTAGATACTTGTCTAGCATAAAGCTTTTTATTTATTTTTTTTATAGAAATGGGGTCTTGTTATGTTGCCCAGGCTGGTCTGGAACTCCTGAGCTCAAGGGTTCCTCCCACCTTGTCCTCCCAAAGTGCTGGGATTACAGGTATAAGCCACCATGCCCAGCCTGGTGTAGAGCTTTGTCTAGGATACCTATGGGGGCATAAGACCAAAAAGGTTGGTGCCAGTCTGTGAAGAGTCTTCAAAGCCTGTCCTTCTCCTCAGCTCCACCCACTTCATAGCCTTACCAAAAGTGCTGCACAGCCAGAAAGAGGAAGTCTCCCCTGCTGAGTGTGCAAGAGGAAGCACAAGAAGGCTCTAAGGGCCTGTGAGCCATAATGACTGATTTCACCCATGAGCCAATTGCAGAGGAAACAGAAGACCAACGCACCAACCACGCTGGGTCCCTCTGCCCAGAGGGTGTCACCACCTAAGCTGAAAGTGTTTGGGGAGATCAGACATTGCTGTCTGGTGCTCCTCTCTCTTAGTGGCCATCATGTCTTTGACATCTGCTTACCAGCATAAATTAGCAGAGAAGCTCACTATCTTGAATGATCGCGGTCAGGGGGTTCTCATCCGTATGTATAACATCAAGAAGGTAAGCATGAACAATGGGACCAGTCCTGATTATTCCAGCAATAATTGGGCAGGGAACCGTGAGGAGGCAGGTGCAGCAGTTAGACTCCCCCCTTTTTCCACTGCTTTTCCACTGACTATAATCTACATAATCACTCAGATTATATGGGCCCGCCAGTTCAGGAAGGCAGAAGTGGAGGCTTCTTTTCAAGGCTTCCCCTTTCTAGTTATGATTCTCACCCCCAGTGACGGCATCTGCTTTCCTCTGGGGATGGGGGTGAGGGTGGGGATGGGGAAACAATGGTTGTGTTCCGAGCGACTTGGATAAAGGTCTGGGGTCCAGCCTTCTGGGTTTTATTATTTATTGCTGATCCTCTACACTCTGAAGAGATCTAAAGCTGGGTCTCTGGCAAAAACTTGTCTATGGAAGTACTCCCCTAAAAGGAAAAAAAAAAAATAGATAATTAGATATTTAGATTAAACAGGGTAGGTGTCTTCTGAGATGCTCCTGGGGTAGTTCATGCTGCGGTGGTTGTGTGTGTGTGTGTGTGTGTGTGTGTGTGTTTGTGTATGTGTTTTAGAATAGGAACTGAGGAATTGAAAGAAGCTGGTGACAAGAGGTGGGCCAGGGGCTGGGCAAACCATAGAAAGTAAAGAGATAAAGACAGGGGTGTTTATGGGGAGTTCCTGGCATAGAAAATAGGGGACTTTGGGGGAGGGAGCTTTTGTGTCTTTTGTAATAAAACACATCACCAGGAACATGGTTTCTCTGTTGTCATGAATCCTGTAAATGCCCTTTGGGATAAGAGACTTACTCAGTGAACAAAACTGTGACACTGAATCTTGTACAAAGACTAACTCCCGAGCAGCTGCTTTTCTCGTTGCTTCCGGTTTCAGTTGAGGGGCGGGGAAACAGCTTCCTCTTTGTGCTGGGCCAACCAGACATTAAACTCTACCCATCAAGACAAAATGCCCAGGTTGTTATTAAGTTCTTACATACTTGGCTTAATGTCTTGGACTTTTTTCTTGACCTACTCTCATGCTTTTTATTATTTATTTATTTATTTATTTATTTATTTATTTATCGGAGTCTGGCTCTGTCACCCAGCCTGGAGTACAGTGACATGATCTTGGTTCAATTGCAACCTCCGCCTCCCGGGTTCAAGCGATTCTCCTGCCTCAGCCTCCCGAGTACATGGGACTACAGGCGTGTGCCACCACGCCCAGCTAATTTTTGTATTTTTAGTAGAGACAGGGTTTCACCATGTTGGCCAGGCTGGTCTCGAACTCCTGACCTTATGATCCGCCCGCCTCCGCCTCCCAGAGTGCTGAGTTTACAGGTGTGAGCCCCTGTGCCCAGCCTCTCATGCTTTTTAAATTGATTCCCAGGTTGCCTTTTCCTAAGACAGATTATGAGAATGAATGTTGCAAGAAGAGGTATGTTTCTGAGGAGGAGGAGGAGAAAGGGTTGAAATATAGTACGGTTTCTCTCTGCAGACTTGCTCAGACCCCAAATCCAAGCCACCTTTCCTACTGGAAAAGTCCATGGAACCATCTCTCAAGTATATCAACAAGAAATTTCCTAACATAGATGTCCGAAACAGCACGGTGAGAATTTGGTCCTTCTCTCCTTTCTCTCTACTTGAATGGCTGTAATTCTCCTCTTTTGATGCCTCTCTTCAAACTTGGCAGGGGATGGAGTAGTCTTTTTTTTTTTTTTTTTTGAGACAGAGTCTCGCTGTGTTGCCCAGGCTGGAGTGCGGTGGCACGATCTCGGCTCACTGCAAGCTCCGCCTGCCGGGTTCTCGCCATTCTCCTGCCTCAGCCTCCTGAGTAGCTGGGACTACAGGTGCCTGCCACCTCACCCGGCTAACTTTTTGTGATTTTTTTTTTATTAGAGACGGAATTTCACCGTGTCAGCCAGGATGGTCTCGATCTCCTGACCTCGTGATCCGCCCTCCTCGGCCTCCCAAAGTGCTGGGATTACAGGCGTGAGCCACCGCACCCGGCCGGAGTAGTCTTTTTTATTAATGCTTTTCCAAGGTTCAACCACAGAGCTTCAGGTTGTTGTAGAGCTTTAAGTCTCGAGAATTTTGAGATAAGATGGGATTCTTCCAGGGTAAGCTGGAGCAAACCATCACCCTCTTTCCTTTGCAAGATTCACGAGAAAACACTGTTTTTGTAGAAGACAGCTCTGTCAGCCCAGCAGGGTACAAGTATTTTATTGTTTCTGTTTCCCACTCGTTGTTTCTTTGCTGTTTGTCTTAGATTTATGCGTCTAACGGGATAGCTCTACTTTTCCCTTATTAAATGTTAACCCTAGATTTCTCACCCATCTTTGTAGCATCTTTGCATTCTGTTTCTTTTGACTTTGATATAAATAGTATATCTGTTCATCTGAAAGTGTCCTTAAAATTTCCTCTCATTTAGCCCTCTATATCTAGTCAGGATCACATGCAACCATTCTACCTAGATAGACAATCTCCTTTGTTTAAAGACCTTCAGATCATTGAAGAGTTTCTAACTTCCTCTGTCAGTATATTTCAACCCTCTTTCTTTTTCTTTTTCTTTTCTTTCTTTCTTTTTTCTTTTTCTTTTTTTTGATATGGAGTCTCGCTCTGTCACCCAGGCTGGAGTGCAGTAGTGCAGTTTCGGCTCACTGCAACCTCTGCTTCCTAGGTTCAAGCGATTCTTGTGCCTCAGCCTCTTGAGTAGCTGGGATTACAGGTGCCCGCCACCACGCCCAGCTAATTTTTGTATTTTTAGTAGAGATGGGGTTTCACCATGTTGGCCAGGCTGGTCTCGAACTCCTGACCTTATGATCCGCCCGCCTCCGCCTCCCAGAGTGCTGAGTTTACAGGTGTGAGCCCCTGTGCCCAGCCTCTCATGCTTTTTAAATTGATTCCCAGGTTGCCTTTTCCTAAGACAGATTATGAGAATGAATGTTGCAAGAAGAGGTATGTTTCTGAGGAGGAGGAGGAGAAAGGTTGAAATATAGTACGGTTTCTCTCTGCAGACTTGCTCAGACCCCAAATCCAAGCCACCTTTCCTACTGGAAAAGTCCATGGAACCATCTCTCAAGTATATCAACAAGAAATTTCCTAACATAGATGTCCGAAACAGCACGGTGAGAATTTGGTCCTTCTCTCCTTTCTCTCTACTTGAATGGCTGTAATTCTCCTCTTTTGATGCCTCTCTTCAAACTTGGCAGGGGATGGAGTAGTCTTTTTTTTTTTTTTTTTTGAGACAGAGTCTCGCTGTGTTGCCCAGGCTGGAGTGCGGTGGCACGATCTCGGCTCACTGCAAGCTCCGCCTGCCGGGTTCTCGCCATTCTCCTGCCTCAGCCTCCTGAGTAGCTGGGACTACAGGTGCCTGCCACCTCACCCGGCTAACTTTTTGTGATTTTTTTTTTATTAGAGACGGAATTTCACCGTGTCAGCCAGGATGGTCTCGATCTCCTGACCTCGTGATCCGCCCTCCTCGGCCTCCCAAAGTGCTGGGATTACAGGCGTGAGCCACCGCACCCGGCCGGAGTAGTCTTTTTTATTAATGCTTTTCCAAGGTTCAACCACAGAGCTTCAGGTTGTTGTAGAGCTTTAAGTCTCGAGAATTTTGAGATAAGATGGGATTCTTCCAGGGTAAGCTGGAGCAAACCATCACCCTCTTTCCTTTGCAAGATTCACGAGAAAACACTGTTTTTGTAGAAGACAGCTCTGTCAGCCCAGCAGGGTACAAGTATTTTATTGTTTCTGTTTCCCACTCGTTGTTTCTTTGCTGTTTGTCTTAGATTTATGCGTCTAACGGGATAGCTCTACTTTTCCCTTATTAAATGTTAACCCTAGATTTCTCACCCATCTTTGTAGCATCTTTGCATTCTGTTTCTTTTGACTTTGATATAAATAGTATATCTGTTCATCTGAAAGTGTCCTTAAAATTTCCTCTCATTTAGCCCTCTATATCTAGTCAGGATCACATGCAACCATTCTACCTAGATAGACAATCTCCTTTGTTTAAAGACCTTCAGATCATTGAAGAGTTTCTAACTTCCTCTGTCAGTATATTTCAACCCTCTTTCTTTTTCTTTTCTTTTCTTTCTTTCTTTTTCTTTTTCTTTTTTTTTGATATGGAGTCTCGCTCTGTCACCCAGGCTGGAGTGCAGTAGTGCAGTTTCGGCTCACTGCAACCTCTGCTTCCTAGGTTCAAGCGATTCTTGTGCCTCAGCCTCTTGAGTAGCTGGGATTACAGGTGCCCGCCACCACGCCCAGCTAATTTTTGTATTTTTAGTAGAGATGGGGTTTCACCATGTTGGCCAGGCTGGCCTTGAACTCCTGATCTCAGGTAATCTGCCTGCCTCAGCCTCCCAAAGTGCTGGGATTACAGGCATGAGCCACTGTGCCCGGCCTCAACCCTCTTTAAGAATGTTTTAGGTATAACCACTGTTCTTCTTGAGTTACTTGGATCAATTGTCTTCTTATTTTGCATTTTTTATATTGTTTTGTTTTGTGTTTCTCTCAGCAACATTTAGGACCAGTACATCGTGAAAAAGCCGAGATAATTAGATTCCTCACCAACTACTACCAGTCGTTTGTGGATGTTATGGAATTTCGGGTGAGCTCTCTTGAGCCCTTTCCAACATAGGCAAGGTCTTTCAGAGGCTATTCTTTCTTTAGATGTTCATGTATTTGCTTAAAACAAGTTCTTGAAAAAATGAGAGAGATGTACTGATATGGAAAGATATCTAAGTTATATTGTTAATGAAAGCAAATTTAGTATATGATAAAATAGTATATGATACATCACATTTCTATTTTAAAAGAGTATGTATATATGTATTTAGTAAATACCTAGGAAAGATCTGGAATATTTTACATTAAATTGTAAAAAATAACTACCTTTGGGGATTATGACTGGCTTCAATTTACTAAGCTATGCATGTTTTTTTCTATTTTAAAAATTGTGGGCAGGGCGCGGGGCTCAAGTCTGTAATCCCAGTACTTTGGAAGGCCGAGACGGGCGGATCACGAGGTCAGGAGATCGAGACTATCCTGGCTAACACGGTGAAACGCCGTCTCTACTAAAAAAATACAAAAAAACTAGCCGGGCGTGGTGGCGGGCGCCTGTAGTCCCAGTTACTCGGGAGGCTGAGGCAGGAGAATGGCGTGAACCCGGGAGGCGGAGCTTGCAGTGAGCTGAGATCCGGCCACTGCACTCCAGCCTGGGCGACAGGGCGAGACTCCCTCTCAAAAAAAAAAAACAAAAAAAAAGAAAGAAAAAATTGTGGTAAAATACACGTAATACAAAATTTATCATCTTAATCATTTTTAAGTATACAGTTCAGTGGTATTAAGTATATTAATAATGTTGTGCAACCATCTTTTCATCTTGTAAACCTGAAACTCTCTACCTTTTATACAATAATTCCCCATTTCCCTTTCTCTCCTGCCCCTTGCCATCACAATTCTACTTTGTTTCTGTGATTTTGACTATTCTAAGTACCTTATGTAAGTAGAATCATAAAGCATTTGTCTTTTTGTGACTGGCTTATTTCATTAGCATAATGTCCTTCAGGTTCATCCCTGTTGTAGCATATTGTAGAATTTCCTTTTTAAGCTAAATAATATTCCATTGTATGATTATACTACATTTTGCTTATCTGATCATATGTTGATGAACACTTAAGTTGCTTCCAAGTTTTAGCTATTGTAAATGATGCTGCTATGAACATGGGTGTACAAATATATCTTCAAAACCCTGCTTTCAATACTTTCAGTTGCACACACGGAAGTGGAAATGCTGGATCATATAATAATTCTATTATTAACTTTTTTTTTTTTTTGAGTTAGGGTCTCACTCTGTTGCCCAGGCTGGAGTATAGTGGTGCAATCACGGCTCACTGCTGCCTCGACCTCCTGGGCTCAGGTGATCCTCCCACCTCGGCTTCTTGAGTAGCTGGGGCTAAAGGCACATGCCACCACACCTGGCTAATTTTTTGTATTTTTTGTAGAGATGGGGTATCCCCATGTTGGCTAGGGCGGTCTCAAACTCCTGGGCTCAAGCTGTCCACCCACCTTGGCCTCCAAAGTCTGGACAGTGCTGGCCTATTTTTAACTTTTTTAGGAACTGCTATACTGTTTTCCATAGTGGCTGTACTGTTTTACATTCTCACCAACAGTGCATAAGGGCTATATTTCCTCCACATCCTCACCAACAATTGTTATTTCATTTTTTTGAGAGTAGCCATCCCAATGGGGTGTGAGGTATTATCTCATCTAAGTTTTTATTTGCATTTTTGCTAATAATTAGTGATAATGAGCATTTTTCATGGGCTTATTGGCCATTTATATATCTTCTTTGAAGAAATGTCTGTTTCATTCTTTGACCATTTTTGAATTGGATTTTGTGTGTGTGTTGAGATTTAGGAGTTCTCTATACAGGTTGAGTATTCCTTATAGAAAATTCTCGAGAACAGAAGTGTTTTGGATTTCGTGTGTTTTCAGATTTCAGAATATTTGCATTAAGCAGTTCAGCATCCCTAATCTCAAAGTCTGAAATTTGAAATGTTTCAATGAGCATTTCCTTTGAGTGTCATGTTGGTGCTCAACAGGTTTCAGATTTTGAAGCATTTTGGATTTTCAGGTTAGGAAAGCTCAATCTGTATAAGCTATATATCTTTGCATTATTTGAGCTTTAAAAATTTCAAGTATTCTTCCACAATATTTTATTACAAACCTACTGTAAAATTTCTAGAATAGTACAATGAGTATTGTTATACTCTTCTCCTGGATCTCCTAATTGTTAGTATTTTGCCACATTTTCTTATCCTTCTCTATTTTTTAATGAGCTATTTGAGTTAGCTGCATACATCATGACATTTCCTTTCCCAAATACTTAAGCATACATCTGCTAAGAGCAAGAATATTTTCTTACCCAACCCTAATATAATTATCGTACTCAGGAAATATAACATTATGGCTAGGTGCTGTGGCTCACGCCTGTAATCCCAACACTTTGGGAGGCTGACAGGGATGAATCGCTTGAGCCCAGGAGTTTGAGACCAGCCTGGGCAATATGGTGAAACTCCATCTACACCAAAAAAAAAAAAAAAAAAAATTAGCTGGGCGTGGTAGTGAGTGCCTGTAGTCCCAGCTGCTTAGGAAGCTGAGGCAGGAGAATTGCTTGAACCTGGGAGGTCAAAGTTGTAGTGAGCCATGATTGTGCCGTCGGCCACTGTACTCCAGCCTGGGTGACAGTGACACTTTGTCTCAAAAAAAAAAAAAGAAAGAAAGAAACAAAACCCCACCCAAACTAATATACAGCCTATATTCACATTTCTCCAATTGTCTCAAGGATAATACGTTGGATTTAGTTATGTCTCCTTCGTTTTTAATCTAGAATGATTTCCGGCCTTTGTCTCATATGACACTGACCCTTTTGAAGAGTCCAGGCTAGTTATTTTTGAGAATATCCTTCAATTTGAATTTGTTTTATTGTAACAGTTTTTGGTAGCAATACTACATGAATGATATTTTATTTGAATTTTAAACAATGAGCATGTATTATTTTTATAAACAAAAAATAAAAATTATTTAATATGATGTTTTTGAAAGAAAAATTGATAAGGTATTTTAAACATTTTAAAAATTAATGTAGTAATTTTACCTTCAGAAATTTGTCATAAGGAAACAGAATTTTTTCTTGGGGAAATAAAAAAGACATATGTATGAGAATATACTCCATTGCATTATTTATGATAATTACAATGTGATAATTGATATATCCAATAAATAAAGGTTTGGTTAAAAGTTTAGAGTATGTGCCCACAAATGAATATTCTGTAGCTGTTGAAGTATACGTATATATACACACACATATACATATATACACACACACGCATATATATATACACACACATATACGTATATATTTTTTCTTTTCTTTTTTTTTTTCCGAGGCGGAGTCTCACTCTGTTGCCCAGGCTGGAGTACAGTGGCGCAATCTCAGCTCACTTTTGCCTCTGCCTTCTGAGTCTCCTGCCTCAGCCTCCTGAGTAGCTGGGATTACAAGCACATGCCACCAAGCCTGGTTAATTTTTGTATTTTTAGTAGAGATGGGGGCGGGGGGTCTCACCATGTTGGCCAAGCTGGCCTCGAACTCCTGACCTCAAATGATCCACCTGCCTCGGCCTCCCAAAGTGCTGGGATTATAGGCATGAGCCACCGCACCCAGCCAATAATATATTTTTTATATGAATTTGTATAGAAAATGTTCATCTTACGTTGTTTAATGTAAAAGCAAATTGCAGTACAGTTTAAGACAGATGTAAGATGTCCCTAAAATGTATATTTGCATAGGTAAATATGCACATAAAGGAGATTGGAATTCCTGATCAGTGGGATTATAGTTTAAAAAAACAAATTAAAATTAAACTTGTCAGTATTTTCTAGTGTTTCTACAATAAACATGTATTATTTATGTATTCAAGAAATAATGCAAATTTTAGCCCTCTGAGCAACCCAAACTTGTGGTGGCGTTATAGTATTTTTTCAGATGATACAAGAATAATGTGTTCTGTGCCTACCCTAGGAAGCAAATCCAGGATATTCAGTAGATCACATAGTGAAGAGAAGTGAGGACAAGAAGGACTGTAATGTATGTATGAAGGAGGGTCAGGTCTGAGAGTATTCACTGCGGAATTGAGAGTAGTGGTTAGGAAGAGGGTAGGCGCTGGTGAAGGCAGTGGGAAGAATGTTGGAAGCACATAAAAAAGTCTCTTACTGAGAAAAGTTGAAGGGCAAAGGAGATTTTAGAACACTTGGTTGCTGCAGTTGTAAATAAAGTTCTGAGCCCAAGGTGTTTGGTATGGCTTGTTTAGGAAAGGAGGGGAAATAGGGACATGGAAGTATGATGCACTGTTAAGTAGGCACTGAATTAGACAGACTTGGTTTCAAATCTCAGCTTTACCACTTACAAACTGTATGACTTTAGATAAGAAACTCTTTAAATTCCAGTTTCCTTATCTATAAAATGGGAAAATAAGATTTACTAAGTGAGGCGTCTGTGAGAATTAAATGAGATAATGCATAGACAACATCTAGCTTGGTGTTTAGCATATAGTAAGGCAATAGACCAACACATGTTATTTCTGTTCCCTTCTGATTCTTGTCTTTAGAGAATAAGACCTGCTTAGTGACATTGGTCACGTGAGTGGCTGAAAGTGAATTTCAGCTATAGTCCACTGGAATTCGGTTGTAGGCTGAAGTTGTAGAAAGGCATTCCTAGCAAATGAGGAAGTATAGACCTAAACAGAGGTCATGTAGCATACAGGGAAAATCAAAAGCTCTGCGTTCAAATTCTAGTACCATTCCTTACTAGCTCTCTGGTCTTAGGCAAGTTTCTTAACTGCTCTTGTCCTTGGTTTCCTTATCTGTTAATTTAGACACAGTCTTTTTTGGGAAGATAAGTAAGAAACACTTTTCCTACAGATTTTAATAAATTTTGACAAATGTATATGCCTGTGTAACCACCACTACAAAGTATTTAATATTTCTATCACTCCAAAGGTTCCTTGTGCCTTTTTTTTTTTTCCTTCAGCCAACCCCTACCCTTCACTCCTGGCCCCAGGCAACCACTGGTCTACTTTCTAGAACAGACTTTTCTTTTCTAGCAGTTCAAATAAATGGAATCTATACAGCATGTATTCTTTTCTGTCTGGCTCCTTTCACTCAGCATAATGTTTCTGAGATTCGTCTATGTTGTTGCATGTATCACTGATTCAGTCCCCCTGCCCCCACTTTTTGTTTTTTTGAGACAGAGTTTCGCTCTTGTTGCCCAGGCTGGAGTGCAATGGCATGATCTTGGCTCACTGCAACCTCTGCCTCCCGGGTTGAAGGGAGTCTCCTGCCTCAGCCTCCCCAGTAGCTGGCATTACAGGAATGCACCACCACACCCGGCTAATTTTGTATTTTCAGTAGAGATGGGGTTTCTCCATGTTGGTCAGGCTGATCTCGAACTCCTGACCTCAGGTGATCCACCCACCTTGGCCTCCCAAAGTGCTGGGATTACAGGCATGAGCCACGGTGCCCGGCCTCAGTCCCACTTTTTGCTGAGAGCTATTCCATTGTATGGGTGCGATTTATCCATTTACCTGTTGATAGACATTTGGGTTGTTTCTAGTTTTTGGCCATTATGCGTAAGTTGCTGCAAACTTTCAAGTACAAATCTTTGTAGGGACATATTTTTCATTTCACTTGGGTAAATCTAGAAGTTGAATTGCTGAATCACATGGTAAGAGTATATTTAATTTTATAAGAAATCGCCAAACTTTTTTTCAGAGTTGTTCCATTTTATCCTCCCACCAGTAATATATGAGAGCTTCAGTTTCTCTATATTCTCATCAGCACTTGCTGTTATTAGACTTAAATTTTAGCTATTCCAGTGGGTGTGTCATGGTATCTTATTGTGGTTTAAATTTGTATTTCCCTAATGGCTAATATCATTGAGCATCTTTTCATGTGCTTATTTTATATATATAATATATATATATATATATTTTTTAGACAGTCTCGCTCTGTCACCCAGGCTGGAGTGCAGTGGCATGATCTCAGCTCATTGACACCTCTACCTCTCAGCTTACTGCAACCTCTGCCTCCCAGGCTCAAACAATTCTCATACCTCAGCCTCTTGAGTGGCTGTGATTACAGGCGTGTGCCACCACACCCAGCTAATTTTTTTTTTTTTTTTTGTAGTAGAGATGGGGTTTTGTCCTGTTGGCCAGGCTCTCTTGAACTGCTGGTCTCAAGTGATCCTCCTGCCTCAGCCTTCCAAAATGCTGGGATTACAGGTGTGAACCACCATACTTGGCTTCATATTTTTTTATGGTGTTAAGTGCCTGTTCAAATCTTTTCGCAACATATTAAAAAATGTGTGTATATATATATATTCCTTAATCTATCAATTTTACTTTTTTAGAAATGAAAGTACCAATATTCAGTGGATAAGGCTAGGAACTGGGAACAAAACGAATCAGTGGGAGAAAGGCTGAATGAATTGTGGTATACCATGGGCTATTATGCAGCTATGAAAAAGAATGCATTCGTGCTCTAGGAGATGACTCTGAGGACTTTTGGCAAGTAGGAGTGAATGAGCAAAGCAAACTGACAATCAGGGCATAATATTATCTCAATTTTGTAACACAAATAATGACCAAAAACCTGTCTCTCTCTCACTCTTTTTCCTTTTTTAATCTAATAGTATTATATAAATAGGGAGAACAATAAGAAATTATTATAAGAAAAATAATATCAGGTTGTTAAAGTGGTTTACTTGGGCGTTCTGCAGGATGGAGGGTGGGTGCTGATGTTGGGGGAAAGATGTGTCTGCAATAAAAGTGCATATTAATTTAGGTAAAATTATGTGTGAAAAGGAAAAGAATCCCTATCATACTAGAATGAGAGTTAAATGAAATATATGCAAGTTACTTAGTAAGTACCTCACACATAGTGAACCGTCAGTAAATAGAAACTCATGGAAAATTGGATACTATTCCCATCTGTTAATGATTAACTCCTGAGAACAGGAGATAGAATCCAGGAACAGATTCACTTTGTGGTTTGTCAATACAAATGGTTTGATTTTTGGCATTTTTGAAACTACCTATTACATAATCTACATTTTGCAACCTTTTTTAATTTGGAGGAATAGGACAGGGATGATAAGCTCAGGGAGAGCGTGTGTAATAAAATAGTTGTGCCTGTGGAAATGTAGGCATTTGGCAGTGTAGCTGATAGGGGCCCGCTGGTGGCTTACTAAGGAGGAACTTCCTCTCTCTTTTTTTTTTTTTTTTTTTGAGGCGGAGTCTCGCTCTGTCGCCCGGACTGGAGTGCAGTGGCCGGATCTCAGCTCACTGCAAGCTCCGCCTCCTGGGTTTACGCCATTCTCCTGCCTCAGCCTCCCGAGTAGCTGGGACTACAGGCGCCCGCCACCTCGCCCGGCTAGTTTTTGTATTTTTAGTAGAGACGGGGTTTCACCGTGTTAGCCAGGATGGTCTCGATCTCCTGACCTCGTGATCCGCCCGCCTCGGCCTCCCAAAGTGCTGGGATTACAGGCTTGAGCCACCGCGCCCGGCCATCCTCTCTCTTTTTGACAGTGACTTTCTTTTGTTACTTGGTGGCTTTCCAGGACCTCTAAGGAAGAGGTCCCTTTCGCTCAAGTTCTGGTAGTACGTCACCTTCTCTTTGATTTTTATTAATTCTTGTCTTCATTTCCACCCCCAGGATCATGTATATGAACTTCTCAACACCATTGATGCCTGCCAATGCCATTTTGATATCGTAAGATCCTTTGCAATCTCTTCTATCGTAGAGTCAAAGAAAAGGCCAGGTCTAGGTTGGGAGGTCTAGGTCTAGTCGCAGGATGGGGTGGGAAGGGACTGGAAGGATGGCTGTTTTGTTTCTTCCTTCTCAGGACTATAATTGTTTTGTAAAAAGTACTGAAGTGAAAATGTATTTACATGTTAAGCAGATCAGCAATGTGATTTAATTAATTAAAAATTACATAAAAACCTTCTTCACCTTTTCTATCTCCTAAAAGCTACGTTATTTCCTGGCCTCCTTGTATCTTTAGCTCACTTTTAGCCCCTGATTTTGTTCCAATTTTCTTATTCTTCTTTTCAATCCTGTCCGTTCCTACTTCTAAATAGATTCACTCAGAATCTGTTGAACACTGTCCAGAGTGGTTGGGGAAAGAAGGAGCTCCAGGCTAATTGGCCATGCTGTCCTTGGGTTCCTATGTATTTTCCTTGTAGAATCTCAACTTTGATTTCACTCGGAGTTACCTGGACTTGATTGTGACTTACACCTCGGTCATTTTACTTCTGTCACGGATTGAAGATCGACGGATACTCATTGGCATGTACAATTGTGCCCATGAGATGCTGCATGGGCATGGGTGAGTAAAGGGGATAATATTGTATAAAGAGTCTCACACATGGTGCTATGGTGTAGAGAGTCCATCATGCAAAGAAAATTGATGCCATGATTTCTTATATGAGAATCTCTAATCTACATTGACCCAGGCAAAATAAGGTATACTTTTACATATTCAGTTGACTCTGAAACAACGCAGGTTTGAACTACACGGGTCCACTTTATACATAGATTTTTTTCAACCAAACATGGATTGAAAATGTAGTGTTTGTGGGATGTGAAATCCACCTATACAGAGGGCTGATTTTTCAAATGGTGTGGGTTCCGCAGGACTGACTGCGGGACTTCAGTATGCATGGGATATTGGCATACGTGGGAGTCTTAGAACCAATCTCCCTGCCTATACTGAGAGACAACTGTGGTTAACTCTTGAATATCTGCTAGTGGATTATCCAATTTGCATCATCTCTGAACAATTTTTAATCCTGAACTCGCTTCTACTCTGATTTTCAGGTTATTACAAAAGGCAAAGAAAATTATTTTTAGTGTTGGTAGGAATAATACTAATGAGGTAAATCCATTAGAAGTAACTAATGCATGATAATACATTTGAAGCCACATATAAATGGATTGTGAATTGTCTGCAGTTCTGTCCCCCTCCATTAGTGCAAATATAAGTATTTAAGGGCTGAAAACATGAAAACTAGAGGAATCAGTGTGGGTCGTAGCACATCGTTCCATGATGATGTGCGTTCCCACGTGCCTACGTGGATACCTAGACACATGCCTTACCCGTTAGCTTTGGATATTTATATATCCTTTTGGGTTGTATAATGATTTGGATCTAGGCATATTACTTGATTTTGAACTAATTAACAGATTTATAGAATACCTATCATGTGTCCAACCCTATTTTTGGTGCTTATAAGGAAGAAAATTTCATGGACCTGCCCAAAATGAAATGGTTCTATTTAGCCATAGCTTAGTACACCTGAGCTTGGAGGGGGGTATCTTTATATGTAATTTACAGTTTAGTATGTATATCTTTGGAGGTGGTGGGGAGTGCCAGCCTATGCACATATCTTTATCCTACATGCAAACATAAGAGTTGTGCTTTCCTCTAGTGACCCCAGTTTTGCCCGTCTGGGTCAGATGGTCTTGGAGTATGACCACCCTCTGAAGAAGCTGACAGAAGAGTTTGGGCCTCACACAAAGGCAAGTTCCCTGAGAGTGCAGAATTCCTCAGGCGGAAGTACATTGTCCTCATCATTGCCGCTAAGGTTTCATTTGCTTTTCCCCACAGGCTGTGAGTGGAGCCCTCCTCTCTTTGCATTTCCTCTTTGTCCGAAGGAACCAGGGGGCTGAGCAGTGGCGCAGTGCCCAACTTCTCAGCCTCATCAGCAACCCCCCAGCCATGATTAACCCTGCCAATTCAGATACAGTGAGTGCCCTTTTCCTTTTGTTAGTGGAAGCATTCTCTTTGCCAAGGCCATCATCTCTGTAGAGGATACTTCTTTCCGGAAACATCAGGACTCAAAAATGCTTTAGTCTTCTTCTAGGATATGTCTCTAAGTTGAGCACTTCTTGTAGCTAAAAAAATCATGGTTGGTTTGGGGCTTTTGTTTGGATCAGGGTTAGTGGTTTAACAAAAGTGATCTATAAGCAGTTAGCCTGCCCATAGAAGGAATTTAGTAAATATTCATAGAGTGAATGAATGGATGTAAGAGTCATTAGGCACCTATTAAGCCTGGCAGCAACTTGATTTTAGGAATCAATTAACTTATTTTTATTTTTTTGAGACAGTGTCTTACTCTGTCACCCAGGCTGGAGTACACTGGCATGATCACTGCTTACTGCAGCCTCCACCTCCTGGGCTCAAGTGATCCTCCCACTTCAGCATCCTGAGTAGCTGGGACTACAGGTGTGTGCCACCATGGTTGGCTAATTTTGTTTATTTTTGTTTATTTTATTTAATTTTTATTTTTGAGACAGAGTCTCACTCTGTCACCCAGGCTGGAGTGCGGTAGCACGATCTTGGCTCACTGCAACCTCCCCATCCTGGTTCAAGTGATTCTCCTTGTCTCTGCCTCCCAAGTAGCTTGGACTACAGGCACACACCCCCACACCTGGCTAATTTTTTTTGGTGTGTGTGTCTTTAGTAGAGACAGGTTTTCACCACGTTGGCCAGGCTGATCTTGAACTCCTGACCTCAAGTGATCCGTGTGCCTTGGCCTCCCAAAGTGCTGGGATTACAGGCGTGAGCCACCGTGCCCAGCCTATTTATTTTTTTGTGGAGACGAGGTATCACTATATTGCACAGGCTGGTCTCGAACTCCTGGGCTCAAGTGATCCTCCTGCCTCAGCCTGCCAAAGTGCTGGGATTATATGTGTGAGCCACTGTGCCTGGCCAGGAATCAATTAATTAATAGATGTTTTTGTCTGATGACTGTGGGCTCAAAGTCCTTCCCTCAAAGAACTTATAGTCTGGTAGGGAATATATGCCATGTAGTCATAAAAATACAACTGATGGTACATAATTAGTGATAAGTGCCAAATGAGTGATTTACACTTTAAGCGGTAAAAGAATCCAAAGGATTAACCATCACAGGGAGAAATCATGAGGTTTTTGAGTCTTGCTCTCCTCATTTTATTGTTATTAAAAATATCTGAACTGTTGAAGATAAGTTATGTTAAACCTTTTGCTTGTTCTGACTTCCAGCCCAAGTTCCTCTTTCTTTTCTCAAGTGTATTGTTTTTCCCTCATTCCACTTCCAGTGCCTCATCACCTCCATTATTGGCAGGCTTCCCTGCTGTTGGTTTATCAATGTGCCCTAAACTAGTCTGGTAAAATAAAAGTTAGTTAAAAAAAAATTTTAGAGGCCGGACGCGGTGGCTCAAGCCTGTAATCCCAGCACTTTGGGAGGCCGAGACGGGCGGATCACTAGGTCAGGAGATCGAGACCATCCTGGCTAACCTGGTGAAACGCCGTCTCTACTAAAAAATACACAAAAAAACTAGCCGGGCGAGGTGGCGGGCGCCTGTAGTCCCAGCTACTCGGGAGGCTGAGGCAGGAGAATGGTGTAAACCCGGGAGGCGGAGCCTGCAGTGAGCTGAGATCCAGCCACTGCACTCCAGCCTGGGCGACAGAGTGAGACGCCCTCTCAAAAAAAAAAAAAAATTTGGAGACAGGGTTTTGCTCTGTTGCCTAGGCCGGAGTGCAGTGGTACAATCACAGCTCACTGCAGCCTTGACCTCCTGGGTTCAAGATATCCTCCTATCTCTGCCTCCTGCGTACCTAGGACTACAGGTGCACACCACCATGTCTGGCTAATTTTTCAATTTTTTGTAGAGACAAGGTTACACTGTGTTGCCCAGGCTGGTCTTGAACTCCTGGCCTCAAGCTATCCTCCTGCCCCTGCCTCCCAAAATGTTGAGATTAAAGGCGTTAGCCACCACCCCTGGCCAAAAGTTAGTTTTGATACTCAGATTCTAGCTTGTCCTTTCTCCTTTAGAGGAAGGCCAGGTTAAATAACTGATCATGTTTGCTTCTCTTCTCACAGATGGCCTGTGAGTATCTGTCTGTGGAAGTCATGGAGCGCTGGATCATCAGTAAGTTTAGTGGGATTAGGTGGGAGTGGATGAAGCAGCAAGTTACATGAAGAACAGGTTCTAAAAGTCTTCCTCTGCACTGTTTTCCCACCTACAGTTGGATTTCTTCTTTGTCATGGGTGCCTCAACTCCAACAGCCAGTGCCAGAAGCTGTGGAAGCTGTGTCTGCAGGGCTCCCTGTACATCACCCTCATCCGTGAGGATGTGCTGCAGGTGCACAAAGTCACCGAGGACCTGTTTAGCAGTTTGAAAGGGTGAGAAACATGAGAGCCAAACTGATCTTCCTTGAATAGTTTTTAGTCCCCCCAACATCCTTTTTCAGTCTCCACAAGTGTTCCCAGATACTGGTGGTAATGATTAATTCTAACTATTGAAGAAACATAGATTAAATACCTACTATTAGCTAAGTGCTTCACTGGGTTTTAGGGATACAATAATGAATAACATAACATGGAGGTTAAGAGCATAGACTCTGAAACCAGATTGCTTGGGTTTGAATTCAGGCTCTACCACTAGTTGTGTGGCCTTGGGCAAGTTGCTCAAATTTCCCATGCCATTACCTCAATTTCCTCATCTATAAAATGTGGATAACAGTAGTACCTCCCTATGGCCTACCTCATAGGGTTGTTATGAAGAATAAAAGAGTTATTATTTGTAAAGCAGGTAGAAAAGTTCCTGGTACATTGTAAGTGCTATGAGCTTGTTAAAGAAAAAAAAAAAAAAAAAGACAGTTTCTGCTCTCGAGGAATCTATAAATTGGTAGAAAATAAACAAATTGTTTGATAGAGTAAGAGATTATAATGTGTAAACAAAAGTACTGTGGAAGCATTTAGAAGGACACTTAAACTGGCCTTTCAGGATCTGGAAAAACCTGGAGACAGGTAGATCTGAAGGGCTAAACAGTTGAAGAGTGTGTGTGTGTGTGTGTGTGTGTGTGTGTGTGTATGTGTGAGTAATTGTGTGTGTGCACCTGCGCATTGGGTAGAAAGGTAGGGGAGCTGCTTGAGGCAAAGAAAGATATCGTAGGCAGAGAAACTATCAAGATTTTTGAGGCAACAAAGAGCATGGCAAGTTTTGAGAAGTTCATGTAGTTCAGTGCATGGGCAGCTGGGTTCTAAAAATGAAGATGTTGAGAGATGAATTTGGAGAAGTAAATTAGGAGGTTGTATGCTTTGCTATGGAGTTCGAATCCATCCCAAAGAGGATGGGGAGCTATTGAGTGATTTCAGACAGGGGAGTGACATGATCATATCTGCATTTTAGAAAAGATCATTCTGGCTGCATGGAAGAAAAGAAATTACATGGGCAAAACTAGAGGCAGAGATTAATTAAGTAAATTAGGAGGAATTGAGGATGATGTCAATGTTTCTGGCATGGATATCTGGCATTCCTTAAGATAAGAGAGCATGTGATAAAAGCAAGGGGAAAGATTGTGTGGTTAGTTTTAAACAGGTTGACTTTGAAGTGTTTGTGGGACACTGAAGATAGATGTGTTAGGCCTTCTACTTTATGATTCTGGAACTTGGGAGTGAGGTCTGGATTCCGATAAAGATTGGTGAGTTGGTAATCAAAGCAGGAGAGTAGTTGAGATTACTTAGGAGCACATGTGGAGTGAGAACAGAATGGGATAAACCTCTGTGAACGCTGATATTTAAAGGCCAGAGAAATCAGTTGGAGATATTGAAAAGAAGAGGGAAAAGAGAAGCCAACAAAGAAAATGTTCATTGGATTTGGCTATAAAGATGGTTTTAGTGCCCATCTTGTAAACAACTTGAGTGGTGAAGTTGAAAGCTGGGCTGCAGTGAGTTTAGGAGCAAGTGAGAGATGTAGAATTTAATAAACAACTCTTTCAAAGTTTGACTGTAAAGGGAAGAATAGAGAGAGGTAAAACCAGACGGAGTGGGATTAAGGAAAGGGTCAAAATACCAATATTTTTTTCTGGTTGCAAATAAAACATCCAGAAATGTAAAAAGTGCAAAGTGGAAGTTGACTACACTATCACCTCCCCTTGATGTTCATCCTCCAGATGTGTGTGTGTGTGTATGTGTGTGTGTATAAACACATAAAGGTGGTATGTATTTTCAACCTTATGAAAGTAATTTTTAAAAAGCAGTGGATCCACCCTCTACATTATGTTCTATGGTTTGCTTAAAAAAACTTACTATGTTTTGGATATCTTTGAATATCAGTCTATAGAGACTTATTATTTTTAACAGTTGAATACTATTACATTATGTGGTTTTAACATAATTTATTTACCCAATCCTCTACTGATGGATATTTAAACTGTTTCCATTTTAAAAAATCATTATAAACAATGCTATAATGAACATTCTTAGACATATATCTTTGTGAATCTGTGAATATTTTTTCTTTTCTTTTTTTTTTTTTGAAACTTGAGTTTTGCCCTTGTTGCCCAGGCTGGAATGCAATGGTGCCATCTCGGTTCACTGTAACCTCCACCTCCCAGGTTCAAGCATTTTTCCTGTTTCAGCCTCCCAAGTAGCTGGGATTACAGGCATGTGCCACCACTGGCTACTTTTTTGTATTTTTAGTAGAGACAGGGTTTTACCATGTTGGCCAGGCTGGTCTCGAACTCGTGATCTCAGGTGATCACCCACCTCGGCCTCCCAAAGTGCTGGGATTACAGGCATGAGCCACCATGCCTGGACTTGAATCTGTGAATATTTCTATAGGGTAAATTCTTAGAAGTGGAATTGCTGAAGTAAAGAGTATGTACATTTCAAATTTTAATAGTTCTTACCAAATTGCCCTCTAATCAGTTATTATCAAGAGCCTATGAGAATACTGATTTCTCACTCTCAACAACTAAGTATTATCATTAAAAACCATTGCCAGAGTTAAGAAAGAGTAAATCTGAGATTAATAATTAGAAGTTACGGGAGGTAGATTTGGGCATCTGCATGAAAAAACTTTCTAATGATTACTGCTTCCAAGGAATGGAAGGGATATTTGAAGGGTGTTCAGTTCTCCATCACTAAGAGCAGCAACTAACTTGTATGAGTTATAGTTTAGGGAGTTCTTTGACATAAATGATCTAATTTATCTTCATGAAAATTCAAGAATAAGTATTAATATCTTTTTTTTATAAATGAGAAAATGGAGGCTCAGTCTCGGTGTCACTCAATAAAAGGTGAAATTAGGGCACAATTCCAGGTTTTTGGACTCTGAATCTTTTCTCTTTCCACTGTGCTCTGCAGAGATTGAAATAATTATCCAACAGGATTGCTGTGAAGTTGAATGTTGATTTAATTAAGATACTTTCCAACTCCAAACTTCTTTGATTTTATGCTAGTTCAATAAAGTAGTGGTTTGGAGAAAGGAAATGAGAGGTGATGAAGTCCCATTAATGTGGTGGCAATAGTGATACAGGACAAGAGAAAACAAATATAAGGAACATAGAGAGGAAAGAGTCTAAGATCATGCTGGTATTTTGAGCATGGGTCACTAGTAGAAAAAAAGAGATGTGGTTAGGAGAATCAAATATTGCAGAAAATTAAAAACAATGAAGAGGCCTTCTAATTTGGTGATTCAAAGGTTCACATTGACCTTAGAGAGAGCAGTTGCTTAGTGCTGAAGGCTTTGTGGGATTCAAGGGTCAGTGAGAGGTGAGGAAGTAAAGAGAGTACAGGTGTCTCTTTGGAGAAGTTTTGTGGTGTGGGAAAATAAGCAGAGTTCGGTGGATTGTCAGGGTCAAGCAAGGGTCTTCTTAGAATAAGGGAGGCTTTGAACTTATTTGTTGGGAGAAGAGAATAAGCCAGTGGAGAAGGAGAGATTAAAGTATCAAAACGATAACTGATAAAGTGAAATTCTAAAAGGAAGTTGGTGGGAATGGGACCCAAGGTAGAGATTGAGTAACTACTTTTACTTGAGAGCAGGGCCTGTGTTATATTTATACACTGTTCCCTTTATTTCCCTCAAACCTGGAAGAGTGCCTTGATTTGAAGGAGTCAAGGCAGGAGCACAGGAAGAGAAGTCTAGCCCCAGCTTTGCCATTAAAGCCCTATGTGACCTTGACTAGTCATTTCCCTTCCCTAGGTATTATTTTCTGTATCTGTAAAATTATGAGGTACAGTTGAATTATCTCTAAGCTGTGAGTCTTTTATTAATAGGCTAGGGTGAGAAGTAGGGTTTGGAAAGATCCCGCCTGTGAGGGCTGCCCATGCTCTCACCAGGTTGTAGGCTGGACTCTCTGAGGGCTGGGAAGGTGAGGCAAGGGCCCTGATGGGCAGTATCATCAACCCCACTGTGCTTGTGTCAATCCTCAGGTATGGCAAGCGAGTGGCAGACATAAAGGAGAGCAAGGAGCATGTAATTGCAAACAGGTAAAGGGTGGTGAATGCACTCTCTGAGAGGGGATGGAATAGGATTCTCTTCTCACTTTTGTTCTCACCTAAGCCATCCTTAGTTTCTGTACAGCTTTATTGCCTCAACCCAAGAACTTGCTGCCCCACACATTCTTTTTTCTTTTCTTTCTTTCTTTTTTTTTTTTTTTGAGACGGAGTCTTGCTCTGTTGCCCACGCTAGAGTGCAATAGCATGATCTCAGCTCACTGCAACCTCCACTTCCTGGGTTCAAGTGATTCTCCTGCCTCAGCCTTCCGAGTAGCTGGGATTACAGGCACCCACCACCACGCCTGGCTAATTTTTGTATTTTTAGTAGAGACAGGGTTTCGCCATGTTGGCCAGGCTGGTCTTGAACACCTGACCTCAGGTGATCTGCCCACTTCAGCCTCCCAAAGTGCTGGAATTACAGGCAAGAGCCACTGCTCCCGGCCCTTTTTTCTTTTTAAACCAAGTCTAACTTGAGTATTGAACCTTCCTTCTGCCTGATATCCCTTCCTAAATATAGCTTTCTTCTGTGCGGCCTGTGGAGGGTTTTTAAGGGTGGGAGAGGTGATAGTCATGTTCCCCTTTTCTTCCTTAGTGGCCAGTTTCATTGTCAACGGCGGCAATTTCTGCGGATGGCAGTGAAGGAGCTGGAGACTGTGTTGGCTGATGAACCGGGACTGCTGGGTCCCAAGGCAAGAGGAAGAAATGTTGGGAGGGGGATGATGGCCAGTGATAAGAGACTGTGTAGCTACATGGCATTCATGAAATTTTGCCTTTCTGAGGCAAAATGTGATTCATTTGTATGTATATATGCTGATTCCCTTTAACCTTCTTGGAGTACCCCAAAACTTTGTGTATCTCTTTTTTTGGCACTATATGTAGTGCCATGTATGTCATGTAGTATAGCTACTTTTATACTTGTCTTATCCTCTATTTGAGTGTGAACTAATTGGAGACAGAGCTTGTTTTTTTGTTTCAAACCACATAAATGCCCAGTAAATATTTCTGGGCATATTAATTTGATAGGGAGAGAAGGGTACTAATTGTGAGCTAGTGTCAACATGTGTACCTGTCTGATTGTGTATTGTATAGTTGAGGTTTTTTGATGAGTCTGAATGTTTATTATTGGACACTGTTGTGGCTACACAATTACATCCACACGTATATTATCATGGTAGTTTTCTCTGTGCTTTGAAATCCATTTTTAAAGTTGAAAATTCTAATAGTCTCTACCCTCTCCATAGGCTCTTTTTGCTTTCATGGCCCTGTCCTTCATTCGTGATGAGGTCACCTGGCTGGTTCGCCACACAGAGAATGTCACCAAGACAAAGACACCTGAGGACTATGCTGACTCGTTAGTACTTGACATGGCTAAGAACCTTGTCCTTAGATGGACTGGGGACAGGGAGGCATCAGATAACCTCAGGAGGTCTCAATTTCTGCCCTGTTATCCCTGTGTTTGTCTCAGTTCGTATTTCTAGTCTTATTCATCTCTGTTCTCATCCTCAACTTCATAGGAGCATTGCCGAGCTACTTTTCTTGTTGGAGGAGATTAGGTCTCTGGTCCGAAGACACATCAAAGTGATACAGCAATACCACCTTCAGTACTTGGCAAGATTTGATGCTCTTGTGCTCAGTGACATCATTCAGGTAAACATCATGTTTAATTGATTATACTTTGGAAATTTCAGGATGATCCCTCGTGATTTTCCTATTGAAACCACTCGCTGAATCTCATGCTCTGTAAGTTGGGTGTCAAAAAGTCCCATCTGCCCCTTTATATTTGTTAAAAGAAAAAGAAAGGACTAATAATCTCAGTAGTCTTTTTTTTTTTCCCCCCACTAAGTGAAACTACATAGAAATAGGAGAGAAAAATAAAGAGAAACTGGGTGTTAGAATGTCAGGGAACCCAGGAAGTTTCCTCCATCTCTTGCTTGGCTTTTTCTCTCTGTTTTTGGCACTTAGCAATTCTTTCTACCTTCATACACTGATTGAGCCTCATGGTCCTAGTTTCTGTCCTAGGGAACCTATGCCCACTTGACAATAACTGTAGCTCCTCTTTTAGAACTTGTCTGTGTGTCCAGAGGAGGAGTCCGTCATCATGTCCTCATTCGTCAGTACCCTCTCCTCTCTGAATCTCAAACAAGGTAACTGGAGGAAGGTGGGGGAGGCAGGACATATGTGAGGATGAACATCTTTTATCTGGAAATATTGATTTTTGAGCCAGGAAGTAGGACAAGATATCTTTGAAGAGGATCTACCATTCTATGCAGTTGGATATTGGTGTGCTGTTTACTGTTTCCTTTATACTTCTGTTTTTCTTGCAGTTGATAATGGAGAGAAATTTGAATTCTCAGGATTGAGGCTGGACTGGTTCCGCCTACAGGTAATGATCTGTTCCTGTGAAAGATTCCCATCCTCAGATTCTTCCTCCCCCACAATCTCTTCTCTTTTTATCTCCTAAATTTGCTTTATGGAGTGAGTCAACTTTGAAAACCGCTAATTGGACAAGACATACTCAGGCCAAACTGTAATTCCAAGGCTGGGGCCCTTTTCATTCATCTTATTTTTCTCCACCCTTTCCCAACTCCAACTGCAGGCATACACTAGCGTGGCTAAGGCCCCGCTGCACCTGCATGAGAACCCTGACTTAGCCAAGGTGATGAACCTCATTGTCTTCCACTCCCGAATGCTGGACTCAGTAGAAAAACTGCTGGTGGAAACTTCTGATCTGTCTACTTTCTGGTATGTCTTGGTTCAGAGCTCTCTTTAAAAAGTTTTATTGTTTCCTTTTTTCATTTTTTTCTCCATTATGCCACTTACTTCAAGGAAATTTTTTAAAGGTTTTTTTAATTTAATTTTATTTTTTTTGAGACAGGTCTCACTATGTTGCCCAGGCTGGTCTTGAACTCCTGGCCTCAAGCAATCCTCCTCCCTTTACCTCCTGAGTAGCTGGGATTACAGGCAAGACCCACCAAGCTTGAACTACAGCTCTTTATCAATTCATTTGCTCTCTTGCCTGGCCTCTGTGGAGGACTGTAATTCCCCTAGACAATTGGAAAGTGTCACTTTTTTTGAGGTCTCCTTAAGATGCTCAAATTCCACAGCTCACTTGTGTCAGCTTTTTAGGAACTTGAAGTTGATTCCCTTTTGTTCTGTATTCCCTTTTGTTCTTTTGTGGAAAGCCATTTGGATTTTACATAGTCTTCCCTTCTCTGGGGTAGTTAGCCCACATGTCTAGTTTCAGTCTCCTCTCTTTGGAAACTTTTTCAGTTTTGTTTTTTTTTTACTCTAGGAACATTGTGATTTAAAAGTGACAGGAAAAACTTTGAGAATTAGTGGACAGGAGTGAAAATAATTGAGAGGCCTAGAGAATAGGGCCTTTGGAGAATGAGCTGAATGAGTTTGTCTTCCTTAGATAGCACTTGACATTTTTAGGCGATCACCGTTGTGCATAATTCCACCCTTTGAAGGATCAAACAAACAAGTGGAAACACCATGTGTTGCCTCTGCCTTCTGTAAGCAATGAGGTCGGGGAAGATATAATACCTGTATGTGAAAAGGACATTAACATAATACTTACAAATGTAAGAAAGTGTGAAAGAGTACATGAAGTTGAGAGGACATGGGTTGAGGAAAGATCAGTCTCATGGGATTAATTTGAGAAGATTTTCTGGAGCCTGAGTGTTAAATTTTGGGAGGAATGTGAATTAACACTACTAAAGGACTTCCAGATTAGAGGGAATGGCCCAAATCATGCCAAAGTTCTAAGGGAGGAATAGCAAATTTTGTGCAAGGAAAGGGAAGAAGATTATCGTTAAACTTGCCTGGGGTCCTTTATAAAAATCTGGAAGGATTAAGTTTCTTGGGTTCCCTTCTATCTTAAGGGTAGGGAAATTAAGGAGGGAGTGGTAGATATCGGTAAATGTTTTTTGAAAGAATGAACATTCTCTCCGCCTCAAAGGGACTAGCTCTTAAACTCTATTTTTCTTTTCTTTTACTTTTTACTCACCACTTTAATAACAAGGACTAAACCCTGATTTAAAGTCTTCCTGTTTCTCTGCAGCTTTCATCTCCGTATCTTTGAGAAGATGTTTGCCATGGCCTTGGAGGAACCTACCATGCTGCGTTATGCCATTGCTTTCCCCCTGATTTGTGCTCACTTTGTCCACTGCACTCATGAGATGTGCCCAGAGGAGGTAGGTATCCTGAACTCCAGACCCTGTCCTCTTTCTAGTCACATCTCATCCTTATCACCGAAAACACAGTTCCAAGGATTGATTTTGGTCCCAGAAACGGTATAAACATAGATGTATGATATAAGTCCCTAAATATCCCAGCTTGATGTAGAATGTATCCTGTCTCTGGGCCTCAGTTTCTTCTTCTGTAGGAATGGGTAAGAATCTTCTGTAAAATTCAGGCAAGGGATGAGAGCAGTATTGTGAGGAAGAAGTGGCCATCCTGGTGATGACAGTCTCTTCTTTGGTCCCTCTTTCCCATAGTACCCCCACCTGAAGAACCATGGTCTTCACCACTGCAACTCCTTCCTGGAAGAGTTGGCCAAGCAGACCAGCAATTGTGTCCTGGAGATCTGTGCTGAGCAGCGAAACCTGAGCGAGCAGGTAGGCTCAGCCTTCTCTGTTTCACTCTCCCCTCTGCCGGCCCTCAGTGCCTTCTCCTCTATCTAACTTTGTTTCCCTCTCAGATGCCAAGCTCAGTAACTCTTTCTCTCAAGTACGGCTAGGGCCTTTCTGTACTTGAGTTTATGGCAGAATTCTTTTCTTAGTGTAGTCCCTTCAGTCTTTCCTCCCTTAGGACTGGATAGAGGTGTCTAAAAATACTCTTATTTGAACAGCTGTACTCCAACGAAATCTGTGCTCTCACTTGAAGAGTTCTGAGAGATGAGTTAACTTTCTAATTTACTTCCCCTCCTCTCTTTGCCCTGAGTACACATACTAAGGACAGTGGCCCCCAGGTCACCTGTCTTGTCTCATCTTTCTGTCTATCTGCATCCTAATCTGTGGCTAGCTGGACATTTTGAGGCACCTCTTCTGTGTTTATCCTCAAGGCTGCTTTCTTGCCTTTTTCTTCTTATTTTTCCCCTCTCCTCCCTTGACTGACTCTTAGCACCTTGTCATAATTAGTTCAACCTAAATTTCAGAAAACTTGAAAATGAGAAACTTGTTTTGCTGTTACCCCGGAGTCTTTTGGGTTTTCCAGACTACCCACCTTTCCTGGGTTTGAGTCAGCCTTGGTAAAGGGTAGTGTGTGTGTATACAGATGCACAGTTACATTATTACTTAATCTTTTTATTTTTCATATGAAAATTACATACAATGGGGATAAAAATACTTTCTTCATGGAAGTGTCATAAGGATTAAATAGAGTACATTTAATATTTGATATACAGCACTCAATACATGTTACCTGTTATATTAGTTGGAACTTACTGAGCACAAAGCCCTGTGCTGGGTTTTTGGGTGGGGACCCCAGAAGGAAGGTACACAATTCCTGCCCTTGGGAAATGTCCCAGTTTAAGAGAAAAGGGAGTATAAATACATGCTCGAAAGAAATTTAAATAATTAATGCAAGAAGATATGCAAATGAGTACAATTGCAGGTATATTCATCACTCAATATGCTTAATCTCAGCCAGAAGGCTGAGAGAGCCAAGAAGAGATCATCAGTCAATATGAATAACTGCTACATGCAAGAACACTGGTAAAAAGATTTGCTCAGTGCTGTCTCAGGGATGACTAAAACATGACATGAGTAATGTTCACACGTACCAGAACTTTTGCAACCAGATGAGTATAGGCTTTCTAAAGTTAACATTCTGAGTAAATAATTAGTGGTATTGCCATTACCAGTGGAATTACATATTTTGGAACTGCTTTCAGAATCTACTACAGACAGATAATCTTTTGCATAATCTCAGGGTTGACACATCTTTTTCCATCAAGGTGGACTTGATTTTTTTGAAACAGCCAAGAGTTTGGATTTAAAAAAAGAAGGCGTGACTATAAAGTAACAAAACTGGTTTCCTCGTGTGGCTGTTGTGCTGCTCTCAGAGTGATTTCAGCTGAGGAGCTTCCAGACATGCCCTGCTCATGCTCAGCAGCTCTGGAATAAATGGAGAGAATTCCAGTCACTTTGAAGGAGATGCCTGAGTGGGATGTCTGAGTGAAGACAAGAGATGCCGGGTTGATGTTTAAGCTAATTAGCAAGAAGTATGATATTTTTTAAAAAGTGGAAAGACAATGCTGGCCACATTGTGAACTCCAAATCTTTGGAGGGCTGTGGTGGTGTGGGTAATTGTCTCATGAGATAGAATAGGAAGGGATGTAGCATGTGAGATGATTGTTCCATCTAGTAAAAAATAACTGTTTTCCTATGTTGGAAGACCCTGCAAAGCATAATTGAGTGGGACTTTTAGATCTTGTTCTTTATACTTGAGTTTTTCCATTAAGAAAGGCTCTCTCAGGATGTGGGTATGGGAGTGAGGCTCTGATCCCTGAAAGACACTGCCATCTTGAGACTTAGAGCCTGTACACGCAGAGATATTTATGAAAACTGAAAGAGGTGAGCCCATTCTGAATAGGCCCCCATTAAAGAAAGAGATGCGTGGAAGGAAAGAGAGAGGAAGGCAGAAAAATAAAATAACAGACAACAATGGACAACTTTTTTGTAACTGTCAGATGCCGTTTTAGCAACAAATCTCCTTTCTCCATGTACCTGTGTTTGTTTCTGAAGCTCCTACCTAAGCACTGTGCCACTACAATCAGCAAAGCCAAGAACAAGAAAACTGTGAAGCAGAGGCAGACTCCCAGGAAAGGAGAGCCTGAGAGGGACAAGCCAGGAGCTGAGAGTCACCGAAAGAACCGCAGCATTGTCACCAAGTGAGGACCTGGGCCCTAGACGGCCAGCTGGGTACTGCATCAAAGAAGGCAGGAAAAGAAAGAGGGAAGGTGACACAGAAAAAAAAAGAGCGCAAGTCGTGGTGGGGAATGAGGGGCACAGAAAAGCACTTCAATGTGCATTTCCTCCTTTGCCTTTGAGGTCTACATCAATGTGTACTCTTTTAGGCTGAGTATCCCTAGAAACTGGGTCATGAGCCCAACATGTCCTTCCTAGACATTAGCAGACAGTGCCAGACCTGTAATCCAGGCTCATTTTACTTTCTAGCATGGACAAGCTACACCTAAACTTGACAGAATTGGCACTGACAATGAATCATGTATACAGTTTCTCTGTGTTTGAACATACTATCTTCCCTTCTGAGTACCTCAGCAGCCACCTGGAGGCCAGACTCAACAGGTATCACTCTTTCCTTGCCCTCTGTTTGGACGGTAGTCCTCATACTGTGCCATCTACCTCTATGTGTAGTGTGGGGGTCCTCAAAGTTGGGTCCCGTTACATTCATCCTGGTGGTCATGCTACACGGTGGAGATTCTGATGCGGTCAGTCTAGCATAGGTTCCAAGCATCTCTATTAAAAGCAAACAAAAGGAACCCCAAACCTCTATAGGTGGTTTTGATGAACACCCAAAATTGAAACCACTGGTTTAGTAGAATGAGCAAGGCCTTTGCAGTGAGCAGACCTGTGTTGACAACCTGGTCATTAGCTAAGACATTGGAGCAGATCATCCAGCTTATTTGAGCCAGTTTCCTTCCTTGTAAAGTAAGGATAGTGGTATTTACCTTACTTATGGATAATTGAGAATTGCCCATAATTGAGATTTGCAAAGTTCCTGACATATGTTAGGCTTTAATAAAATACATCCCTTGCCTCCACTTTGTTCCTCACTCCATTGCCCCGGAAAGTAAGAGGCACGCCCCTTACACTGGAATTGGGCACTACAGTCCGCAAGTAGGCGAATGGGAGGAAGAATTATTATGAATAAGCCTCAGCCCTTCTGTGTTTTGTTTTGGAGTATGTAGCTTATTCATTCATTCAACAAATATTTATTGAACACCTGCTGTGTGTCAGCAGTATTCTAAAAGCTGTTTATACAGCAATATATGAAACAAATCAAAACCTCTGCCTCCATGCTTACTTCTGGTGGGGAAGATAGATAAACAAAATAAGAAAGCGGAATACATAGTAGATTAGGTAGTGATAAGGGCCAAGCAGAAAAATAAAGCAGGAAAGGGAGATAGGAAGTATGTGTGCTGGTGGTGGTGGTGGTGGTGGTGGCAGAAGTGGGTGTTGCAGTTTTAGATGGAGTGGCCAGGAAAGGCCTCCTTGAGAAAGTAACATTTGAGTAAACCTGTGAGGACACTGAGAAAGCCAGGCATGTGACTACTGGGGAAAGAGCATTCTAGGTAGAGGAAACGGCAAGTGCGAAGGCTCTGAGGTTTGAACATGCCTTCTAGGTTCAGTGGACATGGAGGAAGACAGTGTGTCTGCGGCACTATGAGCCTGGGAGAGACTGGTAGGATGTGAAGTGAGGGAGGTCAGAAAAGTCGCAGATTGTATATGCACTTACATGTCATTGTAAGGACTTCAGCTTTCATTCTGAGTGAGATGGGAGATGGGGAGCCTTGGCAGGTTTTGTGTAAAGCTGTAATCATTAGACTTGACTCAGTATTTTACTCTGGCTGCATTAGTGGGGGCAAGGACAGAAGCAGGGAAACCAGTTATGAGTCTATGTTTTGATTGTCAGAGAAGCAAATTTATTTTTCAATTAGGTTTTTGCTTGGGTGAAGTTAAATTAGTTTGTTTTCATTACATGCACATTAACTATAAGGAAGAAAGTGTCTCAGTTGCATACACAATGTCAGGAAGATGACAGTTTGATAATGGCCCATGTGCAAGCCTTCAGATGCTAGTGGTGGTTTCCATGCCCTGGAGCAGCATGAGTGTGATATTCAAGTTTTACCAGATAATCTCTGATACTTGCTTCACTGACATCATTGTTCCCAATGCCCTAAGGTTGGCCTAGAGGTTTGGCCTCAGCCTTAACCCTAAATTAGATTAGCCTTGCCCTTAGTCTCTCCCTTCTGTATCATTTTTCCCTCAAGTGGTACTTGAGAGTCTTTTCCCTTTCATTTGTGGAACAGACCAGTCCCCCTTTCCCATCATCTCCCCTGCCATAAGCATTTTGCCAAAAAACACCAAACAAACAAAAAACTACCTCTTTCCTCTGTGGTTTACATTTTAACAAGGAAAAAGTCCTTTAGTCAGAGAACTAACTCTAATTGTGAAATCTCAGATACCTGGGGAAGGTATTTTGAAAGGAGTTGGGGGTCCAGTGGTAAGGGGTCTTGCTGGTGTGCCCCTACAATAATATAGTGTGGATAGTTATTCTACCCTCTCTAATGTTGCCTATAGCTGCATGCCAGCCACGCATGATCTTTATTCAGCCCTGGCATGTCATGGCTACTCGGGATTATAATATACTTCCAAGGATTTCTAAGCATGGTTTTTTATTTCTGACAGTGATTAGAACTAATTCTTTTCAAGGAGAGAAGATAAATACTGGCACTGAGAATGCAGAGGGTGTGAACTCTCAGGTAGAGTTAGATGGAATTAGAGAGCCCAGGTCTTTTACTACCTGAACTATTTCTCCAGAGGAGGAAGAAAAGCATAGTAATTACAGATCAAATATTACTGGAATCAAGTCCCAGCTCGGCCACTGCCAGCTGTGTGGTCTTCAGCAATGATTTATTATCTCTGTGTCTCAGTTTCCTCATCTATAAAAATGAGGATAATAACTGTCCCTAGCTCATTAGGTTGCTATGAGGTTTAAATGAGATAATATGTGTAGTAAAATCCTAGCACAGCACCTGGAAGACAATATACACTTAACAATTGTTATTGTATTTATCATTACGATTGTAATTCTAATTTTTTTTTTTTTTAAATCATCTAGAGCCATTGTGTGGCTGGCTGGTTACAATGCCACAACCCAGGAGATCGTACGGCCTTCTGAGCTGTTGGCAGGAGTCAAAGCATACGTTGGTTTCATACAGTCGCTGGCCCAGTTTTTGGGTGCAGATGCTTCCAGAGTCATCCGCAATGCCCTCCTGCAGCAGACACAACCACTGGATTCCTGCGGGGAGCAGACAATCACCACTCTCTACACAAACTGGTCAATATTGCTTAGGCTTTCCCCCTGCCTTACTTTGTGTTGGCACTTTTTCCTTTACACAGTAGGACCTCAGGGCCTGAGCATTTTAGCTCCCAGGGTCATAGACCCCCAAATGGAGGGTTGCTTCTCCTTGAGGAATGGAGCAATAGCTTGAGACAACTTGAGACAAGCCCAGATCCCCTTCTGTCCACCACGAAGTTTCCTTCTCACCTTCACTGGAACATCCTTCGGCGTACCCTGAAGTTATTTGACCTTTTTTCTCTAATATCCAGTTCTTATCCTTTCTTTTTTGGATTCTTACTGTTTCAGTTTCAAGTGATCTCTCTTCCTCTTTCCAAAGTTCTCTTATTTCTCTTTTTGCCCTCACTTCTCCTTCTGAAAATCATCTGCCTACTACCATCTCTCTGGAACGTCTCCTCGTCCCCAGATGTGACTATTGTTCTCACTAGAGAAGGGGGCCTCCTCCCAGCAACTGGAGAAGGTGGGAATCAGCATGTTTCCTTTGACATGTTAAGGAAAGGAGCTGGATTCCTACCTCCCCAAGCCACTGGGTGGCGCTCTTAACCCAAAATCAGCTCAGTAGGCGACAGGCTGCAAAGAAGAACCCCCCAGAACAAGGGGACGCAAGTTTGCAAATGCGAATGCCAACTGGGGCCAGGCAGGAAAGGTAAACGGATGTGCCACGTGGGCCAGGCAGTGACTTTGAGGAGCTGGAGAGGGAATAACCCCTCTAAAGGGAACGGCCACCACTTAGCTCCACCTGATTGCTGCCCTGCTAAATCCCTATTTTTTACGTAAAAATCTGTTTCAAAATTTTGACAAAAATTTTTCCATAGGTACCAGAGAAGGTGATTCAACCCCTCTTTCCCTGTCAACTGTTTTCAGCATAAATTCAAAGGAAAAAAAAAAAGTTCGATTGGGTTTGGCCCATTGGCAGTTAGCTTGTGATGTCTGTTAAATACAGACCCACACAGCAAGTGCCTGGAAGAGGTGGGTTGGTCAAGCCCTCCTCTACCCACATTGGCTGTAGCCCAGCTCCTTTAAGTTTGCCTAGAGGTCAGGAGGAACTATTTGGAGACTGATGACCTGTGCTCACAGGGTACCTCTTTGCCCAGGAGGTTTGAGAGTATATTTCAAAGGAGTCTAACTAAGCAGTGACTTTTTTTCTTGCCAGGTTGAGCCTGTCTCACCTGACAGAGGGTAAGGGTGAGGGGAATATGGCTGTTGGAAAGAGCAGTGGTTGAGGGAGGGGAGCGCATGCTAGTGTTTGACAGTATAGCAAAATACCCTCTAGGTTAGAGGTGAAGTGGAATTCCAGTACTGCCAGTTGTTTTTGATCCAACAGCTTGGGGTGTTAATTAGAACACTGTACTGTCATCTTTGAGTTTCTTCTCCCTACCCCAGTCTTTTGCAGAGTTTTCTTTCTGAGCTCAGTGGTAGTAGTAGGGAGTGGTGGTAGGGAGAGGGGATTGGACCCTAATCTGTGCTTTCTTGGCCAACCCTGTAGGTACCTGGAAAGTCTGCTTAGACAGGCAAGCAGTGGGACCATCATCTTCTCCCCAGCCATGCAGGCCTTCGTCAGCCTGCCCAGAGAAGGGGAGCAGAACTTCAGTGCAGAGGAGTTCTCTGACATCTCTGGTGAGCCCAGGGCTTGGTCTTCTTTTCAAGGAGCTGGGCCCTTCCTTCAATGCACAGGGAATAAAAGACTAGGACATGTATTTAGGTTGATGCAAAAGTAACTGTGGTTTTTGCAGTGAAAAGTAATTGCAAAAATTACTTTTGCACCAACCTAATAGTAAAGGGTAAGGGATAAAGTGTAAGGAGGACATTCTCCTGTTTGGAATTATTAAACAGTGGTCTGCTGTCATGGCATGTTCTTCTTCTTCTTCTTCTTTTTTTTTTTTTTTGAGATGGAGTCTCGCTCTATTGCCCAGGGTGGAGTGCAGTGGCATGATCTTGGCTCACTGCAACCTCCACCTCCTGGGTTCAAGCGATTCTCCTGCCTCAACCTCCCGAATAGCTGGGACTACAGGCACCTGCCACCACACCCAGCTAATTTTTTACATATATATTTTTTTCAGTAGAGATGGGTTTTCACCATGTTAGCCAGGATGGTCTTGATCTCCTGACCTCATGATCTGCCCGCCTCAGCCTCCCAAAGTGCTGGGATTACAGGCATGAGCCACCGCGCCCAGCCGGCATCTTATTCTTTAGGGAAACATTTTAGACTTTTAGTCAGTGTTTGGATTGCTGATGTTTAATAATAACGATGATGAGATGTTACATGGCATTTATTGTGGGCTAAGTTCTAAGTGTTTATGCATATTAACTCAATTAATCCTGATAACAGCCTTGAGGTATAATAGATACACTTATTCCCATTTTTCAGATGAGGACACTGGGACACAGAGAGTTTAAGGAACTTGCCTAAGTCCACACATTCATAAATAGTAGGACTGGGAGTTCAACTCCAGGCAGTCAAACTCCAGGACCTGGGGGCTTAAGCGCTGTACAGTGCTGCCTTCCAGTGTCTAGAAGTGCTTTGTGTCTCAGGGGGAGGCAGGTAAGGAGTGTGTAGTGAATGAGATGGGAAGATGTTCCCTTTCTCAAGAGGGTTTGAAACCATACAGATCCTTTTTAATAGATTTGTTTCTACCAACTAATTCATGAACTATCCTACTTCTTTCTCCTTCCTCTCACCTCCATATAAATCAGGGATGCTGCGTAGTATCTGGGACAGGGAGAAGATGTTCCAGTGATGCTGTCCTCTCTGGTCTTCTTCTTTGGGGGATGCTAAGAAAGCCAAAGTACACAGTTCTGTTTTCCAATTCTGCCTCCTTCCCATCATCCCGCCTCCATCAGTAAGCTGACCCTATGCTTTACCTGCTGCAGGTTTCAGATGTCCCCTTCTCATCAACTCTACCCACAAACTGTAGGCAGCCTCTAAAATCAGCTTTAGGTCTTGCTGACAAATGACAAGCAGCAGGAGGTAATGCTGATTCCCCCTTCTACCACCCCCACCCCAATTTCCCTGGGTTGCCATAGTGATGGGGCAATGCTACTGCAAAAATAGATAGATGGAAAGAGAAGGATGCCCTAGGGTTGCTAGCTGAGGGTAGAGAAGACTGGAGTAAGGAGCTTTGGCAGATCCAACCTGGTAGATCAGTGTGTCTCCTCTCCGTCAGCTCCAGAGGGCGATTCAGCTCTTATTCCTCTCTGTCAGCCATTGTGGCATTATCCAAGTTGATTGGTCAGGAAATCCCTTCATAGTTCTCAGCTCAGTTCTTCCTATTAAAACAGGTTAACTCTAAAAATGTCTAATATCTATGGTGGACAAGGCTCTGTGTCAGTGGCTGTGACCAGTTCCGTTTCCTCTGTCATTGATGGAGGTGGAGATCACTGGTCCTGCCTTGAAAGATTTGAGTGTAGAGCCTTGACTTCGATTTCTCTCTGAACTCTTATGAGCACTATTAAACTTGCCTTTCTTCTACTGGTCTCTTGTTGTTGTTACTTCTGGTATTTCATGGTTTTCCCTGCTGGGATGGCCCATAGCCAGAGATCATAGCTAGAGCTCCTGCCTATTTGGATTTGTCACTAGTGTTTCTAACATGGGATTTCCCCAGGCAGGTTTTATTTAATTCACAAAGAGTCAGAGCAAGCTGGGTGGCAAGGGATAAAGCACTGGGACTGACTAGAGAAAAGAAGGATTTAAAGGAATAAAGAACTGAGACTCTGGGGGGTGTGTGTTGATTATGAAAAGAGAAAAGGTAGCTCAAGGAGAGGAAAATTTGGACAATGCGACACTAAGTAAGGGAAGTAAAGGGGAAAACATACAAAAAACATCAGATCTTACATGAGGAAATAGTTGTATCTGCTGGGATGCAGTAAGGCATTGTAAGTGCCTTACTGTAAGACTTTGCACTAGGCTTCCAGTACCAGCCCCTGATGTGGTTAAGTGGCCTTGGACAAGCACTTAACCCGTCTGTAAAACCATGATGATCCTTCCTATGCCACATACTTCAGAGGACTCATAACATCATCATAATAATCCCTTATCCATATATATTCCAAAGTTTTTATAATGTATCTTATTTACTCTCACATCAATTCTGTTAGTTGTTCATGGAAGATATTCATATCCTCATTTTACAGAGAAGTAAACCAGGCTCAGAGAGGTTCAATGACTTAAGGTCTTACATCTAATAAAACTAGTATAGCTAGTACAGCAAGAGTAAAACCCAAGTGTCATGTAAAGGGACGTGGGAAAGTATAGATTCTCATAGGAAAGTGAAGTAATTAGTTATCATTTGTGGTAAGTCTTGGTGTGAGTACTGGTGGAGAGAGGGTAAATGTCCCATAGACTTGCCAGACTTGTCACTTGAATGTAGGATTTTAGCCATTTTTGCTCCTTGACTTCTCATTTTCTTTCCTTGCTGGAAAACATTTTAAATGTTCAAATTACCCTATAGCTGTTGTACAAATACTCCAGTGCCTTCTGAGTCCCATCTGGGGCCTCTGTAACTCTGTTCCAGAGATGCGGGCCTTGGCTGAACTCCTGGGCCCCTATGGCATGAAGTTCCTGAGTGAAAACCTGATGTGGCATGTAACCTCTCAGATTGTGGAGCTGAAGGTACTATGGAAACAAGCCCCTGGGAAAAAGGTTCTACAAGAGGGTGGGTATAGGAGACTGGCGGGGGAAGATGTAACGTTGGTCTCTTCTTTTCCTGCTTAATGTCTCTGTGCTTGCGGGCTGCAGAAGCTGGTGGTGGAAAACATGGACATACTTGTTCAGATCAGATCCAACTTTAGCAAGCCGGACTTGATGGCTTCTCTGCTGCCCCAGCTGACAGGTAAGCGTCCTCTTCACCTACAGTGAGAAGAAGCTGTGGAATCACATTGCAGATGACAGGGGTTTTCAGGAATCTGGAGGCTAGGCTGGGCCTGTAGAATCAAAACCATCACCAATGTCCTAAATTCTCTTTTCTAACACCCTTCTTTCTCCTCAGGGGCTGAAAATGTGCTAAAGCGCATGACCATCATTGGGGTTATCCTCAGTTTCAGGGCCATGGCCCAAGAGGGACTTCGGGAGGTGAGTTGGTGGGGAGGGGTCTATCACAGAGTCACAGATACCTCTGCGGGTAGGATTTGTGTGAGAAGTTGTGGAAGTATTGCAGGAATCAGTTTTAACTTCTGCTTTAGAAGGGGTTGGTGAGCATTGAGAAGAGGGAGCGTAATTTGGCAGAGATCCTAGAAGATCCCTGGGAATAAATGAGCTTAGGAAACCTAGAGGCATAAGGAGAGGGATGGCTTGGAAAGCTGGCTAGGTTCTTATGTAAGTTGAGTGCCCCTCCTTTTTTTTATTTCTACCTATTTTTGAAGGCACTGGTCATGGTCTTGTGGACTCATTTATCTTCTCTTTCCTTCAGGTTTTCTCCTCCCACTGCCCATTTCTTATGGGTCCCATTGAGTGCTTGAAGGAGTTTGTCACTCCAGACACAGACATCAAGGTATGGGGGAGTGCAAAGTAGAATCTAATTAGGAGACTTTTGTTGTTGAAAAGGAGGTAGCTAGGATCTTGTAAGGGAGAGCGGGTTCTGAAGAATACCACAGGGATAAGGGCGAGGGTTCGAATAGGAAAACTGGTCAGATGAATATTCTTGGAGAGAAAGAGCAGAGCCGGCAAGACGTAGGGGGATGGAGAGAAGTGGGAGGCTGGGAGACACTGTGAGGGTTGGGGAGGCATTACTGGAGGGGAAGGGGTAAGACCTGGGGTAGTATTTTTTGGTTTTCACCTGACATGAGCACTGTGTAAATTAGATAAGCCACATGAAAACAAGTCTGCTCTTTAGTCTTGAGGTTAGGTACTGTTTGTAGGAAGATTTGTTCCTTTCATTCCCACCCACCCTCCCTGCCCTCAGTCTTTTCTTTTCCTGTCCTTTTCTTCCTCCCATTGTTAAGCTTTCTGGTTCCTCTATGTCTGTATCAGCTGTCTCAGACCCCCATTTACTACAGGAGATGGTGAGAGGAAGAAGGGCTTCCGCAGGCAATATAAGTTAAGCATCCATTTCCCACCCATCTCCCACTTTTGAGTCATCTTGTCTTTTGAATCATTTGGAACTAAGAAGCATGCTATGGCAGGAAATACAGCTAAAGCCTAGGAATAGAATCCTTCAAATGCATAGGGCAGGCTCCTTCTCTTATAATTGATTCCTTTAACGGAGAGTGGTCTGTGAAAAGAGGAAACTGGTTAGCAGGAAGAATTAAAGTTATGTGTTAAGAAAACCTTCCTTACTTTGAGATCAAAAGAATTGTGAAATTTCCCCCTATATCTTCCCAAAATCATGAGGGGCAAGTGACTATGGGGGCAGTGTTTCACTAGGATAGCTGCCCCTCTTGAAAGATCTTTGATTTTAAGCTGAGCCTGGGTTTCTGGCAGCTGCTGGTGTTGGTCCAAATGCTCTAGGCTGTCAGGAGCTTGTCTAGCTGGTATCTCCTGGGTAGCTCCAATCTTTAGGCTCTGCCTGCCTGTGAAAATAAGCAGGTAGGGGCAGAGAGGGAGGATGGCCTGTCCATCAGAGATGCTGTTACTGCCTCAGAGGAGCAAGAAGATTAGAAGAAGAAAAAATAAAATCCCTTCAACCATCCCTTTCTTCCTGCAGAAAACCTCATGAACCAGGTCCTTATCTCCGAGGCCATGGTTCCACAAATGGTCATTTAGGCAGTAGGGGATTTAAATAAGGGCAGAAAAGAAGGTGGCAAAGATTTGGCTTCTGTGTCAGTAACACAGGCAAAGTGTGTGTATGTTGTTATGTCTGTGGGATTCTTTTTTTTTTCTTGAGACAGAGTCTCGCTGTGTTGCCCAGGCTAGAGTGCAGTGGTGGGATCTCAGCTCACTGCAACCTCTACCTCCTGGATTCAGGCAATTCTCATGCATCAGCCTCCCGAGTTCCTCCTGGAACTACAGGTTCATGCCACCACACTTGGCGAATTTTTGTATTTTTAGTAAAGACAGGGTTTCACCAGGTTGGCCAGGCTTTTCTCCAACTCCTGGACTCAAGTGATCCGCCCACCTTCATGAGCCATCGCTCTGGCCAGTCTGTGGGATTACTTGCATGAGATAGTTAGTTGTCCAGTATTAAAACAATTATCCTTGTTCTTTCAAAAAACATTTTTTTTTTTTTACATCTAAAAAGAGGTCTAGAGACTTAGTATGGGAATAGGGGCTTGGGGCTGTGTCCTGGGAACCTGATTGTAAGTACAATGAGAGATTCAGGTATCAATCAATCAATCTTTATTGAATGCCTTCTATGTGCTCAGCATTATGTTAAACACTAGAGAAGATAAAGAGAAATGCAAAACTCCTGGCTTTAAGATAAAGAAAGAGGATGGAAAGGCATCACATTTTCTCTGTTAGTCACTTGGGTCGATGCTTTACACATGTGGTCTAATTTAATCTTCACAACAACTATGTGAGGTAAATGTTATGCCAGTTTTATAGATGGGAAAACGAGGGATCAAAGAGGTTAAGTAACTTTTAGTCACTTTTAGTCAGGGTCACACACTTAATAAGTGGTGTTGCTAGGACTTGAACCCAGATCTGTCTCACTCCAAAGCTTTTTTCTTCCTTCACTATGCCATGAGATTTAAAAAAACTATCTATTTGGGGAGATAAGGAGATGAGTCTTGCATTCTATCTAAAAAGATAACTAACACCAGATGCTGTGTGTGATCAATGCTAAGTCAGTGGTACCAACGTTAAGGAGGGAAGAGCTGGGTTTGGGCTGAAGTAATCAGGTAGGGCTTGACAGAGAAGATGAGCTTTAAGGGATGGATGTAACATATATATATATATAAATAGAGGAGAGAAAAGGACCCTCGAAAGAGGGAAGCACCTGAATCAGAGTATGGGAGAGGAAGTTGTAGTTTGGGGACACTGAATAAATTATCCTGGCAGCACCGAATGAAGGAAGTATTTAGGAAAATGAAGTTGAAAAAGTAAATTTGTACTATGGGATGTCCTAAAGGTTTTTTTTTCCCCCTGTAGGATAGGGAGAGCTATGAAGGGAATACGTAGACAATATTATAATAAACCAGAAAGTTTAAAATCTGTGATTAGCTGGGCACTGTGGCTCATGCCTGTAATCCCAGCACTTTGGGAGGCTCAGGCAGGAGGATTTCTTGAGCCCAGGAGTTTGAGACCAGCCTGGACAATATAGTGAGACTCTCTATGTCTTTCTCTACATATATATAAAAGTGTCTTTAAAAAAAATCAAATCTGTGATCAAGAAGTCCTGGCTACGCCTTCCTCTGTCAAGCTGTTATGTCCTGCGAATCCTCTTTAGAATGCTCTTTTCTTCTCTCCAGGTGACCCTGAGTATCTTTGAGCTGGCATCTGCTGCAGGGGTGGGCTGTGACATTGACCCAGCCTTGGTGGCCGCCATTGCTAATCTGAAAGCTGGTAAGATTGGGGAAAGGGGGCATGATTTGGGAAAGGAGGGCTTGGGCCTTATTTTGGGTGGAAAAATGTCAATGTCAAAGAAGGCTTTATTTGAGATTATATATTCAGAGGATAAAAGCTGAGAGTGAAGGAAGGACCCTAACCTTCAGAAAATACTTACATAGTCAATTTAGATTTATCCTCAGATTTCAACTAGTTGATCTACCAATCAGCTAAAAAGCACTAAGTGAGAGTCTGCTTGGTGCTCAGCAAGTGCTCAAAGGCATTTACAGTCTGGTTGGGAAAATAAGGTTAATGCAAATGAAACAATGAGAGAACAATACAAAATAGTGAGTTGTGTGGTATAGCACCCAAGTTCCCCGTAGTGATTTTGTGCTTTCTCCCTCCACATAATCAACTTGACGCTGTTTATTTCTTCCCGTGTCACACTTGACACTTACATTTTCCATTACACATTTCCTCTGATTGCATTCATACCTATACCCACTCAGAACAGGATGAACCAAGGGGCTAGGATTAAGGCCTTTCAAAATGGCCAGACTTACCCTTCTTCTTCTCTCAAGGTGGGTGAGAATCTTTCCTCTTCTTCCTGCCTCTCCACTCCATCAGGCAGTGGACAGGCATCCTAGGGTTGCACTGTACATCAGCAGAGCCCTTGGCTGAAAGTTCTGCCCTGTCACCAGGGAGGCCTCCAGGACTGGACTCAGGCCGCTCACTGTAGGTGGATGCTAGTCCTGTTTCTTCAGGAAAATTAAGTAATAACTTGCCCATAGGGCTTCATAAAGTGTTTTCATAGATATTTTCTCATGTGATCCTCACAGCAATTCTGTGAAGCAGGACCCCGGTAACAGATAACTCCTGTTTACTGACCTTATTCATTTTTCCTCTTTTCCTTTTTCCCTCTCACCAGATACTTCATCTCCTGAGGAGGAATATAAGGTGGCCTGCCTGCTCTTGATCTTTCTGGCAGTTTCCCTCCCACTCCTTGCCACTGACCCTTCTTCCTTTTATAGCATTGAGAAGGATGGTAAGTAAGGGGTAGGTTTGAGAGACCAGTGCTATTCAAGTTAGTGTCCTGGGATAGAGGGAGGAGACAGAGACACTGGAAAATATAGATTTCTGACTTGGGTGTAAAGTTCTATTTCAAAAAGCACTTGAAGGCTGGGCACGGTGGCTCACGCCTATAATCCTAGCACTCTGGGAGGCCAAGGTGAGGTGGGTAGATCACTTGAGCCCATGAGTTCAAGACCAGCCTAGGCAATGTGATGAAACCCTGTCTCTACAAAAATAAATAAACTAGCCAGGCATGGTGGCCTGTAGTTCCAGCTACCTGAGAGGCTGAGGTAGGAGGATGGCTTGAGCCCAAGAGGTCAAGGATGCAGTGACCCATGATTGTGCCACTGCACTCCAGTGTGGTGACAGAGCAAGACCCCTTTTCTTTCCCCGAGACGGAGTTTTTGCTCTTGTTGCCCAGGCTGGAGTGCAATGGCGCCATCTCGGCTCACTGCAATCTCCACCTCCCAGGTCCCAGCAATTCTCCTGCCTCAGCTTCCCGAGCAGCTGGATTACAGACATGTGCCACTATGTGAGGCTAATTTTGTATTTTTAGTAGAGATGGGGTTTCTCCATGTTGGTCAGGCTAGTCTCGAACTCCTGACCTAAGGTGATCCACCCCCCTCGGCCTCCCAAAGTGCTGGGATTACAGGTGTGAGCCACCGCGCCTGGCCAAGATCCTGTCTTAAAAAAAAAAGGAGAAAAAAACACCCCCTACCCTTAAAAACAAAACGAAACGAAACAAAACAAAACAAAACAAAACACCACACTTGAGAATGAGAGAATGAACTATACATAATTCGATTTCAATAAGATTTCATAGGAATATCATGCTTCTAATCCCAAAATGCCTTCTCATCCTTTTGGTGTCAAATACTGGTGGCTCAGCCTGAAAACATGAGAAATTACCAGTTTGGGTCATTCTGGAGTGGCTTACTTTGTCATTTCCTTTTGTTTCTCTCCATCTATATAAATAATAACCTAGGTTACAACAACAATATTCATTGCTTGACCAAAGCCATCATCCAGGTGTCTGCTGCCCTCTTCACGCTGTACAACAAGAACATTGAAACTCACCTCAAGGAATTTCTGGTGGTGAGTGGGTCTAGGTTATAAAGAATGGAAGACTGCAAAGGGCTGGAATTGGTTAGACTTAAATCTGTAGACAATTATCGTTGAACAGGCTTTTGAGTCTAACTTCCCATCTAATTCATTCAGTAAAGAATGAGAATCTACTATATGAAAGGCAAGAATTTCTTCTAAATTTCCTAACAGCTGGTGTTTCAGCCTCTGCTTGAATATTTGGAAAGATCATTGGACAAAGAGTCAGGAAATCTGAGTTCTAGTTTTGGATCTGCCATTAAGTAGTTGTGTGACCTCTGAAGTGCCAAGCTTTTGGGGCCTCAGTTTTTTCATAAATAAAACAGGGAGATTAAACTGAACCCTTGAATTCACATTAAACCGAACGCATGCACCTTGGTGTGCATCAGAATATCCTGGGGAGCTTGTTAAAATACAGATTCCTGGTCTTTACACCAGACCTACTGAGTTACAATATTGTAGGGTGAGTCTAGGCCTCTGTGTTTTTAATAAGGCCTCTGGGAGATCAAATGCACATTGAAGTTGTAGAGACACTGAGTTTTATAATCTCTAAGGCCCTTTCTAAGTCTGTACAGACAAATGGTCAATGACTACTTTTCAAACTTTAATGTATATCAGAATCACCTGGAGAGTTTCTAATTTAGTAGATTAGGGTGGGGCTGAAAAATATGCATTTCCGTTCCCAGGTAATCTTGATGGTGCTTGTCTGGGGATCTCGCTAGAACCAATGGTCTAGATTTCTAGGGACTGGAACTTACAATTAGGCAGCAGATTCCACTGTAGGTCATATCCAATTTCTTTGAAAAAAATGTTAAAAATTTTAGCCAAAATTTGACTCCCTGTAACTCTCACCATGGATCTTAGTTATACCTCTGGGAAAACTCAGAATAGAATAGGCCCTAGAATTTTCCATTCTGCATCCTCCATGGAGGAATTTTGTTCATATACTTCTGATACATGGTCCATTCCCCTCTGCCTGCTTGAGCATTCTCAGTAACAGAGAGCTTATTTCTTGCAAAGTATGGCCCCAGTGTAAGAACCAGGACCTCTGTCTCCTTCCAGGAGGAAACACAGCAGATCATATTGTTCTCTCAGGAATTATACCCTCATCCTGAGAAGTACATGTCAGGGATCATAAGCTTGGTTGGAGTGTCTCTATTTAAGCTGAGGCACCCAACCAGATAGACCTGGCTCTGAGCATCTTAAATGCAAAGAGGATTCACACCAGATCTCTGAGAAGGGGTGAAAAGGGAATCCCCCCACCCTTGCCTTCCCTTTTATCCTCTTTGTTTGCTAAATGCAGGTCACCTGGGCCTGTGATAACAATGAATCATGTTTCTTCTTTGATCCGCTGGGGGTTTGGGGATGATGGAGATGACAGCCATTTGGGAGTTGACTGGAGAGTACCATGAGCGCTGTGTCTGAATCAGAGGCTCAACAAACACTGCCTCTAGTCAGATGGGGAGTCAGTTGTAAACAGCCTGATGACAGTGGTGTCTGGAGGCTGCCTAGGAAAAGAGAGGTTAACCTCCTGGCATACATCACCTGCCTTTGCTCTAGGTTGTTTCCTTGCCCCTTGCAATCTCTCCCCCTAGCACTCCTGGCAACCTGTTGTCTGCACTGGGTGGTCCATGAGATCCAGGCTGGCTTACAGGCAGCATGTATCTCTGAAACCTAGGAGATTTGCCACTTTTTCACTTTGAGTCTTCAGGAATATTCTAGCACTTCTTAACTCTCCTCCTTGATCTTTTCTTAACTTCCTGCAGCCTGAGGCTGTTTGATACTGACCTCTATAAAAATCTGCTTTACGAATTCCCTTACAGGTGGCCTCTGTCAGCCTCTTGCAGCTGGGCCAGGAGACTGACAAGCTTAAAACCAGAAATCGAGAATCCATTTCTCTGCTCATGCGCTTGGTATGTATCTTATTTCAGTTGGTCTGAGAACAGGGAGTGGAAGGGCCAGAGGGAGACTCCTCTTCAGGGTCTTTGCATCCTTGCCATTGTTGTCACCCAAAAGCATTAACTAAGGACTTAATTCTGCATAACCCTCTGAGTCTAGTTCTCACATTCTGGTTAACATTCTAAACTTGTCCTATAATGCTAGAGTAGAGTCTTCAAGGACTTCTGCAAGACAGGGCCTTCCTGGCTCCTAAGCTGGCTGGGCCCATGTCCTGCAATGTTGCCGAGTCTGACCTGGTACGGCAGCTCTGCCCCTTATTGGTAGTTACCTGTCCGGTACAAGTTTGGTTTCACTTGACAATTTTCTACCACTGCACTTCTTGTCTTTAGGAGTACTATGAAAAGAGTGCTGGATAACATAGAGCTGAACTCAGAGGTTGAGGGGTGGGAGCTCAGAGCAGGGAAAGGATTTTAGCTAAAAAGCTGTAAGGCAGGGAGCCTGGTGGGCCATGAATCAGGCAGTTCCTGCTGTCTCTTCTCCTTGCTTCCCAAGCTGTGGGCTTCTCTCTACTCTGGCAGAAAGTTTTGGGAACTCTGACTCAGTTAACTTTAAAAGTTTTTTTCCTTGTGACCCTGTTTCCCTCTTCAACACTCTTACTCACTCTTTTGCTCTGATTCTCCATGTTAGTAATGCACTTAGATATGGACAGGAAGGGCTTTTGCCCTGGGCCCAGTGTTTAAAAGGCCCTCCTTGGGCCCTCCTCTAGTAGAGTGTTCTAGGGCCCTCCTCTGGCCAAAGGGAAAGGGTAGAGCCTGTAGGCCACCTTGAGGCCCATACGAGAGGTATCTGGGGCCCCAGAATACTTTGCTAAGCAGCTTCAGCCCACTTGTAGGGCCTGTGTTAAACTTCTTCCTACTGAGGTGGACCGTCCTACTGGTGGATGTATCTCTAGTGCTCAAGGGACATATGGCTGGAGTTTAGATATGCAGATAAGGAAGTCTACAAGTACGCACAAAATCCTTCCAACTGAGGGTGGGAGGAGAAGAGGGACTGGGCTGGAAGCTTGTTTCTTCCCTTCACCCTGTTCTGGTGCAGAACTTGGAGGAGTCCAAAAATTCTTAATTCAAACCTGGGCTTCCATAAGACTACAAAGGAGCATTGTGAAGGTTGAAAGCTAGAATATACTAGTTCATTAGCTTGACTTAATTAGTCATATGATATGTGGACCTCCATCTGTATTCTTGTCCCAGGCCCAGAAATGCTAGGGGCCAGGGATTCCTGGGACTCCTCCAGGTCTCCTTGAAATACACAGGCACTGAGTGGTATTTATGCCTTAGTTTCTCCAGCTAGAAAAAGGCCTAGGCTGGGCTGGTTAAGGATTATGATAGAGAGGAGAATGGACATGGAGGTGGATGTATTTTGTGGGATGTGTGTGGTGAGGCAGGAGGGCACAGGAGGTAGATGAGGGCAGAGTGAGGGCAGTGCCCGTGGTGGTGGGCTATGTGGGGCACAATACATAGAGCAGCAGCATGGCCTTGGCAAGGCAATGAGCCCTTCTGAGACTTCGGCTCTCTGTCCATAAAAGTGGGTAATAATCCTTGTGGTAGAGTGGTTAGAATTTGTAAGATATTATGCGTCAAAGTGCCTAGTACGTAGTAGATGCTGAGCAAATGTTAGTTCCCGCTGTCTGCTGATGATTTTCGGTTCTGGATGATTTTGGCATGACTCTTCACTTCCTCAGGTAGTTTTCACCCCTGTCAGGTTGGAGGTGATTCTGTATTACCCCCCTGTATTCTTACCTCCTTCTGCTTAGACCCCTTCCAACACCCCAAAATGTGGAAAGTGTTTGCCCCTGTGGCCTTCCAATGAGGCCAACAGAGTGACAGGGACAGAGCTAGGATCAGGCACTTTTTGTTGGAGGGGGAAACTAGAGGGACTAGTTGCTGCAAAGCAATTTAAATGCAAATGTTTCCATAGAGAAACTAGAAATGACTGAAGGCGAAGGAGCTGTATTCTGAGTTGAGAGGCTACTCATGTAGCCTCAAATTCTGGCCAGCACTTCTGTCCCCGGGGTCTTTCTGTTTTGGCTGTCAAGCCTGGGCCATGCCTCAGTGTTGCCAGTCTGTTCCTGGTACAGGTTTCCTGGGGAAAGACACGGCTCGTATAGAATCATGGAATCCTAGATGCCAGAACCAGACCAGATTCTGGCAATTAGTCCAATACTTACAAGTCATAGATGAGCAAACTGAGGAATAGGGAGGGAAAGATGACAATGAAGATCTCCCCTAAAATATATGGCAGATTTGGGACTAGAACCCAAGTTTCTTGGTCATCACTCTAGGGCTGTTTCCACTCCCGTAAACTTCTGCTACTTGGGAGCCCTGTTATTTTCCTGTGCTTCATGGAGAATAGAAAGTCTTGGGCCGGTGAATTCACTTGAAGTCATTATTCATTTCCCTATACCTGAGGGTAGCACCTTGGAGAAGACAGCTCATCTCTTTCCCGGCTGAGTGTTTGAAAGTCTTGCCTAGCAAGAAATTCTTTGATATTTAACCTATCATCAGGGCTACAGTTTTACCAGCAGATTTCCCTTCCTTCAGCCTGCAGTTTCTGCTCTTTTGCAGCTGTTGTGTGTGCATGTATTTGAGAACAGGAAAATCTTACACATTTTAAAACTTAAAAGGACTTCAGAGAGAGAAACACATTAGAGTAGATATGGTAGATTCTCTTTCCTTAGTGAATTTTCAGGACTTGGAGTACCAGATATATTGTGGAGAAGCCATCTGTGTGAATTGCCAGAGGATATGGGACACCTCTCCAGAGTGTGTTTTTCAGTCTCATTACCTCTTGGATAAGGAAGGCACTGAAGGAAATACACCCTGTCCCTTCCTCAGGGATGGGGACCCTCCAGTCCAACACTAGGCTATGCTGCTCTTCATGAACATGCCCTGTCCACCCACCTCCCCTCTTCACCCTCACCCCCACTGTCATTCTTACCCAGGCATCTTGATCTATCTTCCTGCTTGGCTGTGGGGGCTGCTGGGATTACCACAGCACGCAGGCTTCTAATTAAACTAATTAATCATGCCTGCTCCTTTATGCAGCATCCTTACTGTTCCCCAAGCACTGTACTGAGAGAGGGAGGAGACTGAGGCCCAACACAAGAGGACCCATGTGAATTCCAGGCCCCTCTTCCGTGGCCTGCAGTGGTGTTTGTTCCTCTCGCTGCAAAGCTTTGTAATTAGCACTTTTATACATCTTTACCTGCATCTGTGTGCTGCCCACCCACATGTGATTTAGCATCCAGACTTGGAGAGAATGGGTTTTGCTGCCACTAGGAAAGTGGTTCTTTCCTGCCTTCTGCTTCTGTGCCCTTCACATAGTCCTGATGAGGGGGTCAGGGTCAATGATAATGGAGCTGGATATGCCACATTGCCTTCCTGGAGCCAAACCAAGTGAGGGAGGAAGAGGAGGGGTGTGATTTGGAATCCTGTTCACTTATAACCTCAGGGCCTCAGAGGGCCTGGGAACTATGCAAAGAGGAACAGGGTATCACAGACAAATGCCTTACCTGAGGTTCTCATCTCTTGGCCCCATCTCTTCCAGGTGGTGGAGGAGTCATCCTTCCTGACCCTGGACATGCTGGAGTCCTGTTTCCCTTATGTCTTGCTTCGAAATGCCTATCGGGAGGTGTCCCGGGCCTTCCACCTGAACCGAGTGCCTGCCAGTACCCACTGAAGAGCCCTTCAGACCTTCCTAAACCCTTGCCATAGTGGAAGCTGTGGTCACTTTCTCAAGGGGTGGGGTCACTAAGGAGATGGTCAGAAGCCAGAGTTGATGAACAGATCTGTGGAAGAACAATCCAGGGCTGAGAAATCGTAGAGCAGTAAGGCAGGCTAGGGGCATGGAGGACAGTTTATGGAAAAAGTTAGGGTGTGGGGCCACTTGTGTGAATTTTACAATGAAAAAAGGAGTAATGTACAAGTATATTTTCTATCTTCTGGTGACTTGAGCTTGAGCTCTGACAGGCATGGGCCTCTCCGACCTTCATCACTATTCTTAGGATAATGCTGGTGGGCAGAGATGATCAATCATCATATTAAACCATAATGAGCTTATAATCCTCCCACTGGAGTTGCTATTGTCTCCTGCACATTCATTAGGACCATTATCTTCTCTCTTCGTTTTTCAAATGTGTTCAGCAAACATTCAGCCTGCCCCTACTGCAGAGTAGCAGCAAAGGAGCCCCTCTTTTCCTTTGTGGGGCTCTTCGAGGAGTCATTGGGTCTCTTTCTTTGCCCCCAGCTTGACTGCCTTTCCTCCTGGGGCAAGGAGGAAGTGCCCTTCAGAGATGTTCACTGCCCACCTGCTCTACTACATTGTTACAAGTTCTCTCTTGCTTTAACCCCTCCTGCTTTGCTATCTCCACAACCCAGAGCAGAGGGTCAGTTAGTCTCCGGCAATTCTAGGTCACATGACAACTGATTGGACCAGACTCAGGTGGGGTTTCCCTCCTGTACCCTTTGGGGTTACTCTGCCTTTTACTGGGAGGGACTAATTTAACCCCCAAATCCTTTTGTCAGCCTGGGTACAGCTGTTGCTCCAGACAGGGATTTCTCTTCTGGATCTTGAATTTCACAGACCTCATTAGGCTGTATGGCCCTGAGAGTGGGTATCCTTGAGGGAGTACAAGCTGTTTTAACTTAGCCCTTTTCTGCGCTAATTAGAATTTCAAGTGTCACAGAGCCTGGGGCATTCAAGATAGCACTAAACTAGGTTTACTTAACTCCTTGGCAGGAAATAGTGGCCCCCATGCATCACTTCTGTGCACCCACTGCCAGGAAGAAGTGGAGAAACAGATCATATATGTCACAGGTCTAGAGTGGTTGGAATTGATAAATATAATTAGCTAGTTGATTAATTAGGGTCATGTCCATACTTTCATAATGAAAGGAAAGCAATTGTTGGTTTTCAGCAAAAACCATTCAGACTTCATTAAGCCTATTTGATAGCTATTTTGGGGTTTTGTACATGTGTTTGCTTTTTATTTCTTGAGACCCAGGCTTAGTCAATACTTTCTTAACTTGGCACCCATAATCAGCACACAAATTTTTCTTAGCAACAATTGTCTGCTCTTTAGGATGGAAGCGATAGAGAATCCTGCTTCGTGCATCAGCTAGTCCTCCTTCCTTGCTATGGGAAGGACCTTATGTTCTAAAGAGTGATTCAGTGTCAGTCTTGTGAGACTGAGAGTAAAGTTGATGAGGAAGAGAAGGCTCAGAAGTATCTGAACAACTACTCTATATGCTTATATTTTTCTGCTTCAGGGGATAGAGATCCCTCCTCCATCTGCATGTAGAACTGCTTAAGAGGAGCCTCCCAGAGGACAGCAAGATAAGTTGCTGCAGGGGGATGGAGGACAGACAGAACGCCTTTTTTTAAAACTGAAAATTTTATTGAGATAGTTAATCCACCTGTGCTTGTAAGAAATAATACAGAGAAATTCTGTTTTCCTTTACGCAGTTTCCCTGAATGGTAACATCTAGCAAAACTATAGTACACTGCCACAACCAGGATCACTGACATTGATATAATCTACTGATCTTGTTCAGATTTCCTTCCCCAGTTTTGCTTATGTTCATTTCTGTGTGTGTGTTCGTGTGTTTGTGTTATCTATTTCTATAGAGCTTTATCATGTACAGGTTTGTGTATCTGCCACTACAGTGAAGATACAGAATAGACCGGGCGCAGTGGCTCATGCCTGTAATCCCATCTCTTTAGGAGGCCAAGGCAGGTGGATCACCTGAGGTCAGGGGTTTGAGAGCAGCCTGGCCAACATAGTGAAACACCGTCTCTACTAAAAATATAAAAACTAGCTGGGTGTGGTGGCACGTGCCTGTAGTCCCACTACTCAGGAGGCTGAGGCAGGAGAATCACTTGATCCTGGGAGGTGGAGGTTGCAGTAAGCCGAGATCCTGCCACAGCACTCCAAGCTGGGTGACAGAGCGAGACTCTGTCTCAAAAAATAAATAATAATTTGAAAAAAGATACAGAACAGTTCCATTACCACAAGGATCCCTTGTATTGCTCTTTTATAGCCATGCCTGCTTCCCCTCCTACAACCCCCTTCCCCATCTCTAGCCCCTGATAACACAGATATATTCTCTATTTCTAAAATTTTGTAATTTGATATATCTTTTTGTAAACATATAATTATACACACATATTTCCCTACCACTTATACTTTTTCAAAGTGCTTTGACATCCTTATAGCAATTCTGCAAGGTAGCCAGGAAGGTTTTCCTATTTCAGGTCAGAAAACAGATTTAGAAATATTAAATGACTGAATGAAGGTCACATGTTTAGCAGTAGAACTAGGACTGGGACCCAAGTCTGATGTTCAGTCCTAGACCTTTTCTACCTGCCCGGTCTGCCTCTTCACAAGGGAAGACTTGGTTTTTAGAATCCAGAGACCTTAGAAGGAGCAAATTGGAGAAGGTGAGGACAGGATGGCCTTTACCACCGGAAGCAAAAAGTGAACGTCTAGAGGTGAAGGGACAGAGAAGTAACAGGACCCATCAGTATTTCAGGCAATTTGCTTCCTTTATCAGGAGCGTCTCTGTCCTCTTACAACTTGGGGCACAATAAGTTGTTTCCCACACAATAAGTTGTGTCCCAGTTGTAAGTTTGCTTTACTTAGGCCCAAAGGAAGTAAAGAATGGATATCAGAAATCTCACCCCATTTGTTTTGTCTTACAGGCACAGAGTAGGTTCTAGCCTCAGCATTTTCATTAATGCAGTGTTTTCATTAAAATCTCCATTAACTTGTTTGCAGCAATAAGATGGAATTATCCCTCCCACAAGGCCTGGGGCAAGATACTTGCAGAAATGCTCCGTTTTGTTTGGACAGTAGAAACACTGCCTCCCCTGCCATGGTGTTCAATCCAGTTGGCAGGTGGGCCAACTTCAAAGTGCAGAAGGAGCTGAGTGTGGTGGCTCACCCCTGTGATCCCAGCACTTTGGGAGGCAGGTGGATCGCTTGAACTCAGGAGTTTGAGACCACTCTGGGCAACATAGTGAAACCCTGTCTCTACAAAAATACAAAAAATTAGCTGGGCATGGTGGCTGTTGCCTGTAATCCCAACACTCTGAGAGGCCGAGGTCAGTGGATCCCTTGAGCTCAGGAGGTTGAGACCAGCCTGGCCAACATGGCGAACTCCGTCTCTACAAAAAAAAATACAAAAACTAGCTGGGCATAGTGGCTCTCACCTGTAGTCCCAGCTACTTGGAAGGCTGAGTTGGGGAGGATCGCTTGAGTCCAGGAGGCAGAGGTTGCAGTGAGCCAAGATGATGCCATTGCACTCCAGTCTGGGCAACAGAGCGAGAGCCTGTCTCAAAAAAACAAAAAACAAAAAAACAAAAAAACAAAAAAAAAATAAGGTGCATAAGGTCCAGGGCCTGGGCAAGGGGATGATGCTCTGAAGCACTTTGCTTTGCAGGAAGGGAACAACTGTGCTGTGAACACGAGGGTCCAGGAGGGAGGAGGTCCCAGCTAGGGACAAGGCTTCCTTCACCTTAGGTCCTCATACTTATATCAGTTCTTCTCCAACAAAGTTTGACTTTGAGAAGAAGCTGGCACATGGCTGAAATGCACTCACGCGGTTGGGGGAAGAGTGTTCTTCCAGTCCTCCTCCCCACAGGGCCTCCTGCTTCTCCTAAGTACCTGTCATCAAAGGAGATGAAGATGAATCCCCCTTCAGCCCCCACACCTCAATGAGTTGTCAAGTACTCTCCCTCCCACTTGAATAGGAAGCAGGAGCAGCAGGCCAGGTTGCAGGTTGAGGAAGTCAGAAGTTAACTTGAGCTGAGTTTGCAGCTCTGGAGAGATTGAGGAGCAGACTTTTCTCTTGTCACTTTGGAAGGAGAGGATTGTGAGGCTGCCCCTTTAAATAGCATTCCCGTAGGAGGCAGATCACATCCATCCGTCACCTGCTGCCAAAGCATCATTTTTGGTCTCTATCAAACTCAAAGCTTGTTGGAAAGGATTGTGGGGTTAGGGGAGTGAGGAGGCAGAGCCTTCTAGGGGTAGGGGGCAGTTTAGAAGCTGAAAAGGAGAGGAATGAGAAGGAGCCTGGGAATGGTGGGGGTTGGGGACAAAAGGAAAAGACAGGGAGATAATAGTTGTCTTTTGAACCTCTGAGTGGAACAAGTATACCCTATTCTTATCTCTTTAGGGATGCAGCAAGGCAGAAATGGGATTGTATTGCAACAAGAGGAATGAGGTTGAGACTAAACACCAGGACTGGTGACTAAAGAAAGTGAAAGACAGCCACAGAGTGAAAAAGGCTGGTAGACTTGGCTCTGGTTTTATCACTTACTCTCTGTGGGACTGTATAATTTTTCTGGGTTAGTTTAGTTCTCATTTATTTTTATTTTTGCTTTTTCCATCAAACTGTATTGTCTATGAAGTTTTCCCATTTATTAAATGAAGGGGGTTAGAGTAGATGAACTCTAATGTCTCTTTCATGAATAACTTTGTGTGTGTGTGTGTGTGTGTGTGTGTGTGAATTAGCCTTAAAATAAGTCAGGAGCAGGGGGTCTTGGGAAAGCAGGATGTGCCACTATGTTAACAAGAAATGCTGAGAGATCCCTGTGGATGTACATCTTGCCTCTTTCCCACCTGTTCTAGTTTAAAGACCTGCCTAAATTTGGAGACTCCTTAGTTCTAATCCTAATTTACTAATTAGAACTCTTTAGCACCATCCTAATTTGCAATTCTTTTGTAGTTTCCAGCCCATTTCATTTTCAGTTGATAAGGAGGAGATTACTCCCAAATTTTCAGAAATGGGCTGTGTAGTAGGAGTGTGACTAGGGTCTCAGATGCAGCCAGTTTTGACTGGGTCTGCTCTTCCAGCAAGAAGGGAAAAGAGGGATGTGTGCTAAAGGTAGATGGACAGAGGGTGGGAAGTCCCATTATTCTTTCCACTTTTTCTCCATCTCTGACTCTGCCATCTCTTTCTGCCTCTGTACTTTCTGGGAGCTGGTTCTGCTGATACTTCTGCTGAATCTAAATGCTGACCTAACTTGGCAATTCTTTTATGTTAGGAGTCTTAGCTGTGACAGTCCATCTGCTTCTTCGCCCTTCCATTTCACTTCTTTTCTCCTTCTTTGACTGGGAGAGGGGGAGCCTCCACTCAGCATTTAGAACAGAGTAAATACCTTCTCCTGATCACTCCTCCTTCCAACCTCCAGAATTTTTTTGAAATTAAATTTTACATTCTGGGATCCTGGATTAGTGGCCTGTTTTGGATTCAGCAGTTAGTGAATATATCTCCACTTTCTGTTGACATAGGAGTTTCCCCAGTGCCAAAGCCAGTGGTCATTAAGGGGGAGAACAATATTGAGCAAGAGAGGTGGTTCCTGCAAGAGTCCTAGGTAGGACTCGGTTGGATGGAGGAGGCTTTGCCCTTTTACAAGGTCTTGAGTTCAAATTCCAGTTCACTCCTTCCACAAATGTTTATTAATCAGCTAGGTTGTTTTGTGCTGGGCCTTTACCTCCTAGATTTCTTTCTCCTCTCTAGTTGTGCAGAATAGAAGAAATGAGCTGGAAGTGCTTCAGGAGGGGTTTTGATATCAGGAATGCTTTCCTAGCTGTGTAGAGTTATTACCTAGTCAAAGATGTTAGGCCGGGCGCGGTGGCTCACACCTGTAATCCCACCACTTTGGGAGGCCGAGGCTGGCAGATCATGGGGTCAGGAGTTCGAGACCAGCCTGGCCAATATGGTGAAAGCCCATCTCTACTAAAAAATACAAAAGTTAGCCAGCGTGGTGGCCTGCACCTGTAGTCCCAGCTACTTGCGAGGCTGAGGCAGGAGAATCGTGGGAACTGGGGAGGCGAAGGTTGCAGTGAGCTGAAGCTGAGATTGCGCCACTGCATTCCAGCCTGGGTTACAGAGACGCCTTCTCAAAAAAAAAAAAAAAAAAAAAAAAAAGGAAGATGTGGTGCTGCCTGCTCTGGAGAGCTTTGAACTTGGAAGAAATTCCTGTATGCTAGGCAGGCAGGTAGAAGCACCACTGGGAAGGCCATAGTCTTGGAGAAAGGTGGGGAAGATCAAGCTGAGGGACCTGAGGCCAAGCGTGGGATGTCATCACAGCTCACGGCACACCCTGAACTTTTCCAAGACAGGAGCACAGATGGGGTCTGCTTTGACTGGGTTCCGAGTCCAGGTCTAGCCGGGAAAGATGTGTGCTCATCCCCTACCCCGCCCTCACACATGGGACACGCAGGCAGCGAGGCACACGTGGATACATAGAACCACACGCACATACACAGAAACTCAAAACACACGGAGAGAACCCACACAACCACCCACACCCAAGTCCTGCCCGCCGCCTCCGCTGCACTCTGTAAACACGCACTCACATCCGCCAGTACAGGGCACACGCAGCCACTCGTCCCCGGCGCCTGTGTGCGTGCGCTCGCCCTTGGGCGCTTCTGTCTGTGTGTGCCCCCGGCTTCCAATCGTTCCTTTGGGAGGGGGAGGAGTGGCTGCGAGGAGTGAGAGACTGGCGGGCAGGCTGAGGAGAAGGGAGGGAGAGCAGAGGGAGGGGGGAACCCGGCCGGGGGAGGAGGAGAGAGGCAAGGAGGCGGCTCTGGCAGCGCGCGGCGGCGGCGGCGGTAGCGGCAGCAGCAGCGGCGGTGCGGAGAGCTTGGACCGGGAGCCCAAAGCTCGGCTGGGCAGCGGGAGAGGAGGAGCCGCAGGAGCTGCAGCTCTGCCAGCTCGGGCCGAGCCTAGAGACACCGGCCTGGCTGGTCCACGCCAGCCGCAGGTGGGAAGGGCCTGGGATGGGGGGTGAGGGTCTCTTGGCTGGGACTGAAGCTGAGCTGAGATGCTGTCTCCTCTCTCTGTTCCGTAGACCGTGGCTGAGCATGGAGCTGTCCCCCCGCAGTCCTCCAGAGATGCTGGAGGAGTCGGATTGCCCGTCACCCCTGGAGCTGAAGTCAGCTCCCAGCAAGAAGATGTGGATTAAGCTTCGGTCTCTGTAAGTCCCCGGCCCAGGAATGGGGGGAAGGGACCTTAGGGAGCCTGAGCGGGAGGAGGGGGGGGGTAACTGGAGCGGGGCTGTGGGCTGGTAGATTCTATTTGGCACACATGTTGGCAGGTGCGAGGAAGCATGGCCCTGACACGCGTGGCCAGGCCACATGTGCAAGGCATGTGCAGAGCAAGCCGGCCGGTTGGAGCGGGTTTAGGAGTTGCAAAGATAACGATGTGCCTGTGCCTGTGGACCCCAGGCTGACACACGCAGCGCTTAGAGGCAGCACAGTATATGCAGTGTGGCAGGGCTGCAGGAGGGCAGCAGAGGTGCCAGGCTGACTCACACGTATCCATGTGCAGAGTTGTGCAGATGTGAGCCACATGACATGTGTGTGCATGAGTGACCGTGGGTCACAGAGGTATGTGGAGTCATTGCACACAGCTGTAGATCCACTGCATGGGAATACTTGTGCCAACCTGTGGGTCATATATGTCTCAGTTGGGATTGGCAGTTTCTGCCTCCTGCACAGGGAGTGGGGTGGGGGGCACCCCATGTCTGAGCTGCTCATCTCTTGGGACCTGGAAACTCGTCCCAATGATGAGGGGACCCACCTGGAAGCTGAAGGAGGTGATGATGGTGAAGAAATATTAATTGACAAAGGCAAGTTAACTGGCTTAATCAAAGCCTTTTTGTTTATATAGGGTCTTCCAGGATCTCCAAGCACATTTGGGCATCTTTTCCTATTGTTGCAGTATGAGGGCATGTGGGGAGGAATAAATGGGAGAAGGAAGAACTCAGGTAGCTCATACTCCAGTCCTGGGGAGGAAAGGAACTTTTTCCCTGCTCCTTAGAAAAAAAAGAGGATTGGGTCAAAGACAAGCCATGCACCATGTTTATCTCCTAGTCAGCTGCTGTCATCGGGAAATCTCCACAGTCTGTTGATTCTTAATCAGGGAACAAGAGAAGATGTCCCTCTCTCTGAGATGAATCCATGGCCCTAGGAAAGAGGAAACAGATAGGAGACTATGGATGTTTAGAGAGGAAACACAGTAAACATAGCCCTGAACCCAGTTCCTCCCCAATATTCTCCATAGTGAGCACCAAAGCTTTCTATTTCTGGGTTCTGGGAGAGGGAGAGATGGGGGTAGGGGATGGATAGATGCTTATATTGTATTGTCCTTTAAATACTTCACCTATGGTGATAAGATGACACTTTTCTATGGCAGGTGGGTCTGATTTATACACTAGCTACTTGGAGAGGCCTTAGGGAGAACTGAGGCATAGTGGGCAACAAGGCTTGGAATCCAAATGTGCTTCTCAGTCCCCCTCCTTGGCTGCCTCTGGCCAATCCAATTTGCTGGGCTCTATGAAGCGCAGCCTTGGAATGAGTTCTGGGATGAAGAAATGGAAAACCAGATTGAATTGATTTTTGTTGGGAGGAGCACTGTGTGATGCTTTTGTTCGGAGGAGCACTGTGTGATTCTTGATAGAAAATGACGCTCTGTTAATGGTAAATGAGCTGGAAAAAGGGAAAGTAAGGAAGTAGTTGAAAGGTAAAGAAGGGCCCCAGGTCCATAAATGGGAGAATTCAGGATGGTTCCCCTAACATTAGTGGCTCATCATACTTACCTTGCCTCTATTCCAGGTAACAGGGCCCTGCAAAAGAGTGGGTGTTACTAGTTTCTCTATCTCCCACACATTTCTAACCAAAAGCCTTTCCTGAAAATGAATTGCTGTTTCTTCCTTTAGTGTGAGAAGTGCTCAGTGGTGAGAGAACAGGATTCCCAGAAGGAGGCATGAAACCTGGGAAGAGAAGGGAGTAGAGGCAGCTTTCCCTCCGGAGTGCCTTAGCTGAGATGTCCTTACATGAGATTAGGGTGGACAAGGATCCCTGTTGTTATTGATTAGATCATTCTGGTCTTCACTCACTTTAGCAGTCTGATCCTTAAGAATACTAGCTTTGTACAATAATCTATTTTTACAGGTAAAAAGTAAAGCTAGTTACATGTAATATAACTTACCCAAAAAAGTACAATCTCCTGATTATTAATTGGCAGGGATAGATTCCCAGTCTCACGTTCTTAAAGCAGAGAAAGACCTTGATATCAAGGTAGATCCCAACTTGATCTACGTTCATGGCCTACTGGATTTTGCCTTTTTGAATACTGGGGAGGCTTTGACTATCAGATGAAGGGAAATAAAAGGATTTAGGGCTTTGCTGAGTAAGAGGTGGGAGTTTCCCAACTTATGTTTTCTGAAGAGGTGAGAAAGGAGGTGTTCCCCCTTTTAAGTGGAAATAAAGATCCCCCTGCCCCTTTGGTTAAGGTGGAAAGGGGTTGCTAAGTCTGGAAATAGGAAATAGACATGATTTATATCTTAGGACTGGGTACTGCTTGGAAATGGAAACATGGCATATATCCTTGTATGTATTTATCTAACTATCTATCTAGATTCTTCTACTCAACACATCCTATTTTCACCCCTTTACCCTTCTCATTTCTAATTAGGACATCCAAACTTTCTTCAGAGAGACTAGGCCTGCTGTTTTTGACTCTGGATAAAAAGCCCACACTAATATAATCGTGCAGGGCAATTTTTTGTTGGGAAGAGCATCCAAGAATTCTGTTTCCCACACGAAGACCCTGTCAAAAATAAATTCAGAATCTAATCTGGATCATATGAACTGAAGAGAGTCTCTTAACTGTGTGATTTTACCCCTATCTTCAGGACAATTTCCCTAATTAAGCAGACTCATAAACTGAGGCATAAGAGAGGGTGAAAGAGGCCATCTGGAGATGATGAGTTGGCCAGGATGATTTTCAGCATTTTTAACCCTAAGAGGAAGTGTTTGACTTGGCTGTCCGCCCTTCTCTGAGATCAGAGGGCGTTAGGGAACGGGAAGAAGACCAGAAGAGGTAGAAATAATTTCCTATGTCTTTTGTGAATCGAGAAAAATGATGAGCAGAACTTGGTTTGCCATCCTCAGCTCATTTATTCATCCAACAACTATTTCTTGAGTACCTTCTATGGACCAGGTGGCATGCTGGATGCCGAGGATACAGTCAGTGGTGGATGAAACAGACATAGTCCCTGTTCCTACAGAGCTTGTAATCTGCTTCAACTCCATCAAGTGGTGTGGAGAGTTGGGAGGCTCTGTATTTCCTGTTTTGCTACACCCACCCAACTGATGAAATTCTACCACTCTGGGTTTCTGCCTTATTTTTTTCTTTAGGGGGTTATATACATAGGAAAAGCATAAATATGCATTCTCTTTTTCTCAGGATGGTACAAACATCACTCTCTTTTCTCTGCTCCAGTTTATCTTGGAATTTTACATTTTACAGATAGAACTTCCCCCTTCCTTTGGGACAGTGTAGACATAGTCCCTTTCTCTTCTTCTTTCCCCACATGATGCACACTTGGGACCCTCAAAGTCTAGGCTCAATGTTCTATGCTGTGGTTCAAGGTCATTATAGATGAGCTGGAGCAGGGACCCCAGTGGGGATTATTTTTGCTTATCTTTGTTTCATCAGAGTCTAGTGTGATACCTTGAACATAACAGGCACTCAATAAATGCTGTTAAATAAAGGAATGAACAAATGAAATAGTGAATATATGTATATATGTCACGAGGTCCAGTTCTGTCTCTGATTCTGTGGTGTGTGTGTACCTCTGTGTTTGTTGAGTGGTGGGGGGAGGAGTAGGAAATGGAGGTGGAGGAAAGGGAGAAGACGATGATGTTGTTTTTTTGAGAGAGTGATGCTTAAAAAGTATGGGGTTTGGGGACCTCAGGACAGAGCCTGGAACTGAAGGAGTTACAGAGAGGATCCAGAAACTGTGGCGTTTGGATTGTGTAAGATATGTTAGGATGAAATTGTGAATGCCTGCCTGACACGTATACATATGTGTTTGGGTAAAGGTTGATAGGTATGCTGGGGACAGAGCTCCATGAAGATGTGTCTGTTTTTTTTTAAGTGGCATGTGTAATAATAAATGTGTTGGGAAGGTGTGCACTTACCTGAATACCTGAAATTGTCCTAGTTATGAGATGATGTATGTGTGTATGTAGGTAATGGGATAATACCTATGTGTGATCTTGTGTATGTATTTGTGACACTCAGATTTTTTGACATTCCTGGGGAGATCCAGTGGATGGGAGGAAGAAGCTGAGGTTGGATGCCTCATTGATTTAACCCTGCCTTTTGCCCTCTTTTTGTATATGCCCCATGGAGTGATCTTCTATGGCTCTTACCAGTTTTGAAAATCATGCTGCCATTTTCCTTTTTCTGTCTGTGGATGTGGAGCTGCTGTGAAGATTGCAGCATAAACTATGGTTCCCTGGACCTCTGGAGAAAAAGGAGTGTCATTGTTCTCATGCCTTGGTAGGGATAGTTTTTGGTGCTGTCCTCACTGGATTAGTCCTTCCTCCTCTGCTTCCAGCCATGGCAAAGGGAATCTCTCCTTCCTCTGTTTCATACTCCCCTTTTCCATCAAATGTCTTCTGTCTCTATTTCCTCCATCAACTTTGTCTTGAATGAGGACTGTGTGGTATCTCTGGGAAGGTAGAGGGTAGAAAATTCCTGTCTTAAGTTGAAGGGAAGGTGCAAAGGTAGGGGATCAAATTCAGCCCCAAGGAAGAACTTGACAAACCTCTGGTCAGGATAGGTGCCTGGAGGGAGGGAAACAGGGAGGCAGAGTGGTGGCAGTGGAAGGGCACGGGGAATAACGGGAGACTTGAGTTCCTGTTCACATTCTGTTCTAACAATTACAACTGTGTACTCTTTAAGTCACATAGTCTCTCTGAGTCTCAGTTCTTCATTTAATATCATTATGTAAAAGTAACTTTTAAATGATAAAGGCTGAAGGTCTTTTTCAGCATGGGAGAGCTTGTTTTGTGAAGAGGCAGGGGAATGGGAACGGATGGGCAAATATTGGCTGGGCTGAGGGAGACAAAGATTCAAGAGGTAGGAATATGAATTACCTAATAGATTTGAGCTGTGATTGAAGGAGTTTTGTTGATGGTTATCTGGAAGGAGAGAAGGCACGTGTCTGAGCTTAGAGACCAGAAGGATAGGTGGGGCTAGAGGAGGGCAATATTATGAAGGATGTGGGCCACTGAGGTCAAAAGAAAGGAGAGGAACTTCCTCCTTATCATCTTTTCCCAATGGTCAAACTGGAAGTGGATGGAGCAATTGCAGTTCTGAGACACGGCGAGTGTGGGAAGCCTAGGGGCTGCCATAGGTGGGTTCTATGAACATTGGGGAATTCCCTTCTGACATTTATCCCAAGTCCCTAGGCTTGAGGGTATTATCAGGTATACCACATCCTATTTTAGAAAATTACTAAAGTCTCTTAGAATCCAAACTTCACTCTGCTTGTCCAGGAGCCTCAGGAGGTGGTTTGAAAAAAGACAGAGGATTCCACATATGAGGTTGCATCTACTACTTTTGCCCAGAGGAAGGTGAAGGAGGTTGGGGATGCATGGGACTAGAAGGCCAGGTGAGATGCTCAGCAGGAAAGAAGCCTGCACATCTATAACTACACTCTGCCAGGAAGTTCCTGAAATCAAAGGAATGGTAGCCTTCCTAGCTCCCATATTCCACCGACCTTTAAAAAAAATCTTTCTGCCACCTTCAGACTGGGATGGAGGAGCAGAAAACCTTGAAAACAGGTCTTCCCTCTCGTTTTGAGTCTTTAAAGGAATTCTTGAGGCTTTGTGTCCAACTCCTCTGCTCTCTCTCATTTTCGCTTCTTTGATTCTTCCATCTTCTCCTTTGCCTCATCTTTCTCTGCGTTCTCTTTTGCTGTGAGGCTCCCTTTTGCTCTTCTCCCTTGTCCCACTTCCTCTCTCTGTCCCATTCCCTTTGACTTAGCCTTTCACTCTTGCCATCAGTACTTCTCCTCCCTCATCTTGGCTAGGGGTCAGAAAATCCCTGTAGCTCCCTCACCTCACTGAGGGGTTACTGTGGTAATGGTGCAGGATAAGCTTGCAATAGGTGCCCTCTGGGGCCTTATGAGTCCAGCCCCGACTCCTATCTTCTGCAAGGCGTGTCTTTTGCCTTCTCAGTGACCTCATCCTCCTAGTCCCTCTGGGGAGGAAGCCAAGTAATTGCCTTTGAATCTCAAGGGGCTGATTTTTCTCAGGTACGGAAGTTGAGTAGCTATTTTCCAACTCTTTTCAGGATAGCAGCAGAGAAAGAGGGACAAAAGCAGGGCAGCAGGTGGGGTGGAGGTGAGACAACTGGGGAGACTGGAAGTTGTTAGATAATAAAATTGTCCCCTAAGGGAGCAAGACTACATGGTCTAAGAGAACTGTGGGACCATTCCTCCCTTCTTTTGGGAAGGGGCATAGATGGGAATTGAGCAGGGAAAAAAAGGGTGACTGAGAAGGGAAAAGGATAAAATCAACTTGTTATCCATTCAATGCAGGGAGGTCCCTGGTGCCCCTGCTCTTGCCCCTCTGCCCCAGCATCCCCCACTCCTGCAACTGCTCCTCTCCCCTCAGCTGGGGTTGCCTGTGTGGAGCTTATTGCTGTCTGAGAAGAAAACAGCAGGTTCAGATTCCACTTCAGCACTCAGACCTGGCAAAGGTGCACTGAGGGAGCTGTGTTGGGGTTTTGGTAGAGAGGAAGGCTTGGTGGGAGAAGGGTCAGGTTGTTTTTGGGGTAAGGCCTGGGGGCATAGGGCATGGAGAAGAGCTAGAAAGGGGGTACTTCAGGTGGTGCTGTTGGATAGAGCCAGACTTCCAGGTCAGTTGATTCCACAACTGCAGTGAGAAGTCAGATTTGCAAATAATTATGGTGGCTACAGTGGGGTGATTAGGCTGCCAGCTGGTGTTGGCACCATTTAGGTTGGGAAGGGAGCTTGGCTGGCTGGGGGTTGAGGGCTGGGGCCTGGGGGCTGGTCATAGGGAGAGGCTGAGTGATTCTCTGGCAGGCAGGACCTGGGGGCTAGGGACGTTTTTCCTTTTATTCCTATTCCTTGGCTTCCCTGCTCCCCTGTTTATCAGCTCTTGCATATCTGCTTGGCACCGTGTCCCTTGTTCTCTCCTCTGTGCCCACCTTGTTTGGAAACTTCTTGCAGCCTGAACTGAGTGAACACACATGCCAACAGTATTGCCAAACTTCCTAAACCGTGAGCATCTCTCTACTAAGCAACTGCTTTAGAAATTCCAGTCTGGAAGATACATAATAAACCAAATTGCACTAGATACTTCAAAGACTTCTTGGTCCCTCCTGTTCTCTCCCATTCTGCTCTTCTTTGAAATGCCAACAAAATTTGCTGTTGTTTTTAATTGCAGTGAAATAAATTGAAGACAGATATGCCGGAGAACTTCCTGGAAAGTTCATGGAGGTTAAAATGTGGCCTTTCTCTGATAAAGAAAAACATCTACCCTTCTCCTTTAAGCACTGGGCTAGAGCTGATTTGGGGAAGCAGTGAGCCAGTCAGAAAGGATGAACTCAGGAACTGGGAAATTAAGGCCCAAGCATCCTACTTCCCCAGTGTCTCCAACGCAGTCCCTGAATCTGAGAACCATAAAGGCTACAGAGAAGGAACAATCCCCAGAGATAGTTAGTAAAATCGGGGCAGTGCTGGGACCAGACCCAAATCCTGCTGATCCATAATCTGATGCTGCCCTCATCACACGTGCAGTCAGACTCTTGCCAAGTTTTTAATTTACTTTCCCATCCCAGACTACCTTCAACATCTGTTAGGCCCCATAGAAGCAGGGCATCTGCTGGGAACAGCTGTTGGGATGTGGTTTGGAGGGCTGGTGGGGTGGTCCATGTGGAGGTGGTTAATGAGCAAAATCAAATGGTATAGGGAGGGATAAGAGGGGTGGACAAATGAACCAGAGAAAGAGTTCTTCTGGACTGGGTACTGGGAGCCTTCTCTTCAGTTTGCCTTCCTCTGACCTTCTCACCCACCCCTCCCAATTCCTCCCTCTCTCAAGGGCTGAAGTCTGACGGAAAGGTGACTCATTTGTGTTCTTGGCTGGGAGCTGGGACACCTGGGTTCTTATTGGTCTGGGCTGAGGCTCAAGCTGCTTAGATTATTCCCTTCCTCATGTGATCTGAGTTGTGCTGGGCTGTTGCTAGGAACACCTGTTAGAAACGGCTTCTGGTCAGAAGGCGCAGGCACAGGAGGAGTCTGAAAGCAGTCTCTCCCACTTCTTCAGTGTGTTTCCAGCCTCTCTAATGCAGCACCTTTCAAATCTCCTTTCCTTTCCTCCCTGCCCCCTTAATACCTCCTACCTCTTTTCCTTTCTCCACCCTCCTGGTTTCTGTCCTTCCCCCACTGTCTTCCAATCTTCCCCAGGCTCTGCCTCATTCCCTTCCCTCATCCCACCCCCACCGATAGCTCCTCTGTCCAGTGCTGAGGGCTCTTTCACCACTGCTGCCATGTCAACAGTGCCTCCCAGGATGGCAACCCAGCTTTGCCACCAGGGGGGCTATTTTTATCTGTGGAGCCACCCCCGCCACAGTGCCCAGCCAGCTGCCAGAACTGGGGCTGTCTGTATAGCAATGGAAGCCAGAAGCCAGGGGAGTAGGGGAGTGGGAATGCTCGGGTAAGGTGGAGAGCTAGTTGTTCTTGGTTTCTGGAGCTTTGTGCTCTTCGTGCTCTGCAGCCTCTGCCTCCACTGCCTCACTGGGGCCTCTGGAATAAGAAGCCAGAGAGAAGCCCTAAACCTCTGGAGTGGTGGCATCAGGGAGACTAGAGCTTTCCCACAAATATCCAGGTGCCGTTTGAGGCCTGGATGGAAACTCAGGGGTCCTGGCTGTAGGAGTGGGCATATGGGACTTTGTTTATGAATGACTCAATGAATATTTGCTGAACTAACTAAAGATTTGGACTAAATAATTGTCCTTGACATTCATGTATCACTTTAGGGTTCCCAAGGTGTTCTCATACCATATCTCATTAGGTCCTTGTGAAAATTCTGTGAAGCATGTATTATTTACCCATTTTACAGACCAGGAAACTGAAGCTCAGTGTGACTTTCCCAAGGTCACACATAGTAATAAAATCTAGGCAAAAGTTTGTGATTTCTTTTTAAATTTAGTTTTTTCTTTTCAACTGAGCTAGCCAGACAAGTCTCCTGATTTTAAACTCATGCCCTCTTTCTATTGGAATTAGATGATTTCCTTGGTTCTTTCAATTTCTGAGATTTTGGAGCTTTGAAGTCAGCCAGTGAATCCCTTCCCAAGCACCACCCCTTTATCCCCATCCACCCCCACCCCTTTTTCCTTACCAGAGACAGAGTCTCCCATCCTTTGTTTCCTGCCTCAACCTTATTCTTCACTGCAGGCTGGGCAGGCATTAGAGTTGGGTTCCTTTCTATTTTTAAACTACATTTAAGGGCTAAAGGAAAATCCATACTGGACCCTTTGTTGAGGTCATCACATTTATGTCCTGCCTGCCAGCCAGGTGACAGTCTCCTTAGAGGTGGAGTGTGGGGTATGTGTATATGTGTGGGTAAGTGTTTATGTGTGAAATTTTTCCCCAGGAAGGGATGATGGTTGATCACTATCCCTCCTCATTAGGAACAATAAATAATAATAACAGGTTAGGACAAAGTATGCAGCATGCATACATGGGCTGAAGGGTTGAGCAGCCATTCGACCAACCAGCTTTGGTTCTAGTGGGTAAGAGAGCAGAGGAATGGACAAGATACCCTCTTCGAGGCTTTTCTGGTCTAAGAAATCTTTACTTTTCATTAGGAGAGTTGAGTTTAGCACTTACTTGGCTAGAGTGGCAGGGTCTGGAGTGAGGGTACAAGATGAGGCAGGGAAGCTGGCCTGGGTTGGAGGTTGTTAGTGTTCCAGGCTGTGTACTGCCATCTGCCCCCACTCCTAGTCCCATCCTGCAACGCAAGCCTGTCCACAGAACATGCCAAATGACCTGTGCTCATCTCCCGGGTGGCATTCAGGGGCTCTGACACTGGGTCTAGTCCTTTCTCTCTAAAAACACTCATCAGCTTGTGGCCATTGTGGGGAGGGTGGTGGTGGGACACAGAGAGAAAGAGAGGGATACAGGTGTGGGTTGATTTCTCCCAAGATCTGCAGCAGCCCTGCTTCACGGCTACCAGGTGTTCACTAGAGAATAGCCTTAAGATATTTGACTTCCACTCCTCTTGTTGAGATCGAAGCCCACTTCCACTTGTCCCAGTACTCGGTGGAGCTGAGAAACAGCAGGTTCCCCAACTTCATTTATTTCTAATTCTTCAAGGCTTTGGCATAATGACAAAGTATTTTAATTTCTTCCTGCTTTTGATGGGTAGGGGTAAAGGGAAAACTTCCTGTCATAAAATCCTAGCTGTTGGCCTGTGTCTTCTCTTTTCCCTTTCTGCTGACATACTCCACTCCATTAGTTCCTTTTCCTCTCTACCACAGCCAGAGACCTAGATCTAACAGACTGCAGATCCCCGAACTCTTTTCCCCAACGCGTTGGGCTTCACCCGCCGGCTCTCCCCCTTAGCCCCGCCCAACTCCTCATCTGACCAATCACGGCCTCAGTGTACATGTATTGGTGATGTCATCTCCTAGCCAATCAGGAGGCGGGCTGGGACAGTGTGCGCACGTCCACTTGGAGCTGCAGGGACTGGGTTCTTCCCTCCCCAACCTTGGCGAAAGCAAAGTCTGAAGGCAGGAGAGGGGGTCCTGGTCCTCAGACCCCTTCGGGGTGCCTCTTTTGGCCCCTTCTGGGCCATCTCGTCGTTTCTCCTTACCTCTGAGCAGGATTGACCTCTCTCTGGTTAATTCATGGTTATTCCCCATTTTCCATTTTACAAATGAGAAAACTGGGGCTGGGGGTGTTAATTTGCCCAACCCCTTGGTTTCTACGAGCAAGTTCTCTTGACTTTCATTCTCTGCTTGTGGGTGGAGGGCCCTTCCCTCCCTGTTGAGCCGGCCTCTGGATAAGGATCCCCTGACACCTAGCTTCAGGAAGCCCCTCCCTACAGTTTCTTATTCTCTGTGGGAAGTTCATCCCCCTGTCTTACTTCCATTCTGTGAGGTGGATTAAAGCTCATTTTGAAGAATGGCCCCAGAAAAAGACCCTGAGGAGGGAGCTGAATCTGCTAAGCTCCTTTTGGGGGTTCTTACAGGACCCCTTCCCCTCACGCTACAGACTTCCTCTCCGTGACAGATTCAGGATGGTTCCCTGTTCCTGCACCCTTAAACCTCTTGCTAACCCCCTTTTTCCCAAAGAGGAGCCCCACCTCCTCAGACCAAGAGGCTGGCCTGTGCTATTTCTGTCCTTTCTGGGCTTCCTCTGAGAACAGATTCTTGTTTCCCATCTGATTCAGATGTGAAACTTTTCCCGCAGCCTCCCCTCTCACCCAGTTCTGGTAGGCTGGGTCTCTGCCTCCCCACTCTCTTCTTCCTGCAGCCAGGCCCCTCCCCAGAGTTCTCTCTGGTCAGTCGCTCAGTTCTACTGGGACCTGGAGGAGGAGGGCAGGGGCCAAAGAGGAAGTTGTCCCCGCTTAGGGGCCCTAGGGCTCCCGGGGTCAGGATTTTGATACTCTGAAGCAGGAAACTTTGATTCCCATGGCAAATCCTGTTGCTGTTCAGAGGAGCCACCTTCAGGGCCCCATCCTCAGGTAGGTGCCAGGGATGAGGAGAGGAAGGGGGAGGAGGAAGAGGACAGGTTGCTCATGGATCCACCAGTTGTAGTTTAGTGAAGTGGAGAGATCAAGACCTGACAGTCCTCCATATGTTTTGTGTGTGTGTGTGCGTGCCAACTTCACCTTTTACTCTGTCCATCTTGCCCTTTACCTTACTCTCCTTCCATTTCCATTCCCCCCTCCCTTTTTGAAATTGCTTCTTCTTGACTATGGCAGGTGACTTATCAGTGTTTCTTCCTTTTCTCTCCTTCCTGACTCCCAGCATCCTTAGGACCTCACATCCCTTTGAAATTTAATCTTGTCTTAAGAACCCAAACTGGAAATACAGTTCTTCTCCTGACTACCATCCCCTATCTTATTCTGAAGTCCTTCAGAGTTAGGATCTCCCCAGACCCACTCAAAGTCCTCACCTCACTGTTCTTCTTCAGGAAGTCCTTCTCTGGCTTCCCTGTCCTAAGCCCCCTACTTATGGTGATCTTTTTGGGAATGTGGGTGCTGGAAGAAGAGGCAGGGGACTTTGGAAATCCCCAGAACACCAGCCATGGTGATACAAATAAATGAACTGTAAAAGCTGGAGAAGCTGAACTCTTCTGAGGTGTTGGGTTATAACTGCCAGAGTCTTTTCCTCCCAATGGCTGCCTAGAGCTAGGAGAGACTGTGGACTTCTGGGAGTCAGGATCTGAGGCTTTTCCAATCATGCAGGGACTGAAGGTAAAGCAGAAAGAAGTGGTGGTAGTGAAACGGGCAGGGATGGAGGTCGAAGGAAAGTTGGGGGAAGCTGCCAGCTTTCCTTGGGGCCAGATGAGGACTGGACAGGGTTGAGCATCCTGTTCTACAGCGAAAGATACCTTTCCTGTGCCAGATTCCATGATGGCTGAAACAGAGGACTTGGATTAAAACTGATGTTGGTGGGATAGAAGGACTTCCTGCAGAAGAAGAGTGAGGTGAGGACTTTGGTCTGGGGAGATCCTAACTCTAAAGGACTTTAGATTAAGAGAGGACCCTGGCAGGCCAGAAAGTATGGGGTGTGTGTGTGGGGGGAGGGGTTATTTGACTTCAAGAGGGTGCAGTTCAGCAGCTGGATCCTTTCAGCCGCTTGAGTCCAGGTCCTCTTCTTAGACTTCTCATTTGTCAAACTTATTCTTTGATCTTTTTTTCCCTCCCTCCCCACCTCCTTCTGGTGTCTGGATCATGTTTGGTTCAGATTTCAACAGAAGCTATACAAGAGCTCCTGGACAAGATCTGTAAGTGAGGGAAGGAGAAAGTCTGAGGGAAGTGTGTGCTTGAAGTCAGCCTACAACCTTACTCTTCTCAGGCTCACCGTTATTTTTAGAAACCCTGGCTCAGAAATCTCCATTGTGAGCTCTGGGAGATAGCCTCACACCTGATTAATTTTCCCCTTTCCATTTTATTTATTTAATGAACTTTTACTGAGCACGTTCTGTATACTCTAAGGATGGAGGCCAAGATAAACAAGTCACTGTCAGCGTCATCAAGACACTCAGTCTTCTATGGGCCAACCGACAGAATTAATTAAGGTTGGACGGGCTGAGACTGTAGAAGCTATGATGGAATGGGTTCCAGCCTCTCTCTAAGCTAATTGCATGATTAGGCTTGTTCTGCCTTAACAGTTTCATTGTTTGGGGACACGGTTAGGTTCCAATGTAGGTCTACATTGAGTTGTAGACCTTGATAACCTGACTGAGATGGATGAGTTGTGTGACCTTAGACAAGTCACTTAACCTCCCTTATAAGGAGCTTGTGAAGATCAAATGAAGTTTGTAATTGTAAAGGAAAGATCATGGCTACTATCTTTCTCCCATTTCCTCTGTTAGGGGGCTTCCTAATTACCAGCCTCAATCCAGACCAACTCAGTCTTCTCCATCTGGACTTGGGAGAGAGAAGGTACTTGTTGGATTTGAAGGGAGTGTGGTGTGAGCTGGTTTGATGCTGATCACCATGATTTGATGCTGATCAGTCAATTCCTATTCAAATTACATTTATGGAGACTTTTTGTATGTGCCAGGTCTTTTAATGTATTATATCACTCAGTCCTCTTATTAATAGCCCCGTGAAATGTTTATTATCATCCTTACCATTTTATAGATGAACAAGTTGAGGCTCTAAGATAAACATTCTCAAAGTTTAGTGTATGTTAGAATAATCTGGGGTGTTTTTTTAAAAATGCAGATTGGGCTGGGAACTATGGTTCATACCTGTAATCCTAACACTTTGGGAGGCCTCAAGCTGAGGATTGCTTAAGCCCAGGAGCTTGAGGTTACAGTGAGCTATGATCATGCCACTTCTAGATCTTGTCCAGGAGCTCTTGTATAGCTTCTGTTGAAATCTGTTGAACCAAACATGATCCAGACATCAGAAGGAGGTGGGAAGGGAGGGAAAGGAAGATTAAATAACACATATGACAAATGAGAAGTCTGAGAAGAGGATCTGGACTAAAGTGGCTGATAGAATCCAGGTGCTGAACTGTACCCTCCTGAAGTCAAATAACACCCCCCACACCTGTACTTGCTGGCCTGGCAGGACCTTCTCTTATTGTAAAGTGTTTTGGAGTTTAGACCTCCCCAGACGCACTCAAAGTCCTCACCTCACTGTTCTTCTGCAGGAAGTCCAGAGTTATGATCGAGAACAGTGTCTCTTAAAAAAAAAAAAAAAGCAGGCTGGGTGCAGTGGCTCGTGTCTGTAATCCCAGCACTTTGGGAGGATGAGGTGGGAGGATCACTTGAGGCCAGAAGTTTGAGAACAACCTGGGCAACATAAACATAGCAGGACCTCATCTCTACAAAAAAAAAAAAAAAAAAAAAAAAAAAAAATTAGCTGGGCATGGTAGCACATGCCTGTAGTCCTAGCTACTCAGGAGGCTGAGGCAGGAGGATCGATTAAGCCCGGCAGGTGGAGGCTGCAGTGAGCTGCAATTGTGCCATTGCACTCCAACCTGGTTGACAAAGTGAGATCCTGTCTCAAAGTAAAAAAAAAAAAAAAAAAAAAAGGCAGATCCCTGGACTGTACCCTCAGAAATGCTGTGGAATTAGACTTAGAATCTATATTTTTTGCATGGATCCAAGGTGATTCTGATGCTGGTGGTCTACAGACCACATTTTAATAAGTACTGATTAAGAGTTAGTGACTTGCTCAAAGGCTCACAGCAGGAAGTACTAGCTTTGAATCCAGGATTCCTGCCTCCCAGACTCATGCTGCTGCTGGATACATCTCACCAAAGCTGCCTCCTGAGCCTTGGTTTCTGCATTGTAAATGGGAATGGCAATTCCTTCCCCGCCTCCCTCCTTCATAGGCCCATTGTGAGGATAAAATGAGGTAATGTAGGAGAAAGCACTTTTAAAAATGTAGAGCTGGCAGCATTGTTAGCGATTATGCAAATACATGCAAATAAGTGCCGTGGGCGTGGCTGCTCACTTTGGGAGCCAGTGCTGGGATGTGGGTTTCAAAAGGTGGGTCGAGAAGGGAACTGGAAGAACTTTGGTGATGGGCATTGACCCTGGGGAAAGTTTTTGTAAAAAGGGCCAAATGAAGCAGAAGGCTGGGGTGGGAATCTGGGGGAGAGAGAGAGAACTATAGGCAGAAGAAGAGGCCTTCCTTCCTTTTTGGGTTTTATGTCCCCAGATTTGAGGGTCTCTGGCTATGGGGACTTATTGGCAGAGGGAAGCCCCAGCTTGTGCCTGGGCACCAAAGGCAAAGCATACCTCTTTGTTCTGTGATCTCTGGGCCGGGTACTCTGGGAGATACTGGCTCATAGCCCCTTTCCAGCTCATTTAGCTGGGAAAGCCTTTTATGATATCTCGCCTCTGTTCCTCCTCCCTAATGAAGCTGGAGCTGGGGCTGAGCTTTACTAAAATCATCCTCTTCCTTGTTAAACAACCTGCTGTTTCCACATGGAGACGGTGCAGCAGGAAGGCTGGAAGTGAGATTTGAGGATAGCCCTCCAACTTCTCTGCCACTTTCCCTTCTGTCCCATTTGCTCTCAGATGTGTTGTCCAGGACTGCTAGGCCCTGAGGTGAGAACTGGCCTGTGATGCTTCCTGGGGCTGGCTATTTTGGGCACCCCGATTCCAAAGCTGCTGAGACCCTGGGATTCTAGAGCTACTTCTGTTCAGGAACGCCATTGTTCTCCCTCCCCCGGCATCCCTGGGAATTGATGCTAATTTCAGCCTCTGGTCCCTGACTCATTCTCTTCTCCCTGACTCATAGGGTGACCTTGAGTTTTTGAAGCCCCTCTCAGTGGGGAATTAGGATGGCCACCATTTCAGCCCCGGTTGGTTTTAGGTGGGTGGGGCAGGGTGAAGGAAAGGAGAGAAAGGAATGTTTACCTGCTTTCATTAAAATCACCATCTGAAGAGCTTTGTTTGCTTTGTGACTGCCTGGGCTGAACTCACCAGACTTCTAAGAAGTCTCCCAGTTAATCATCAAACCCCAGAATTCGTAAGTGTAAAACATGAGGTGATTGTTCCTTCAGGCAAAGCATCCAGTGAGTGAGATCCCTGGGCCCACCCCACCACTTTTATCCTGGAGAAAGCTTCGGTGGGGACAGAGGCAGGGGGTGGGTAGATAACTCTGTCAGAGGTTCTCTCTGGTGTAAGACTGGAAAGGCAGGGGTTAACCTGGCTTTGTCCTGGTTGATGGATTCTGGAATCATAATCCATTAGCTTTGCCTGCATGGAGAGAGGCCAGGCGAAAGCATTCAGATTTGTCTTTGTTCTGTGCTTTTGCCATCCCTCCCAGGCACACAGGGGCTGTGGACATGTAACCCTCACCCCCCACACCATGACCAAGAGACAATGAAATACTCTTGGGGGCTATCTTGATTGCTGTTGACCCCAAAGCCCTCTCCCGTGGGAGAAATAAGCAGTTTCAACTCTTGATTATTCAGGCTATGAAACAGATCATCCTAAAAACATAACTCCAGGGGCTTGTACCTGCCTAATTCTGCTGGGCCCTGGCATTTTAAACAAGACTAAGCACTGACTAAAGAGCTTTTGAGAGGTCAGCTGGTGGTGGGGATGATGGAGCAGAAAAACCTGGCATTAAACTTTGGGTGTAGATAAACTTAATACAGGCAGTGGCAATAGCCTGAGATTTAAAAAGGAACATTAGCTGCTATTATCATTAATGTTGGAATTATTAACTGTTTATGAAAGACTGAGGATGTTTCTGTAAAATGTACCTTATTAGGGGGTATCCTGTTCTCATGATAAGGTAGCTGTGCCTAAGCAGCCTCTCTGTATCTGCTCCCTGCAGGCTGCGCTACATGGTGAAGCAGTTGGAGAACGGGGAGGTAAACATCGAGGAGCTGAAGAAAAATCTGGAGTACACAGCTTCTCTGCTGGAAGCCGTCTACATAGATGAGACACGGTGAGAGAGACCGACAGACAGAGAAGGAGAAAGATGTCAGACATAGTGTTCCAGAGAGAGGGGTTAAGACAAAGATAGACACGTGTGGCATGGACAGAGACAGGAAGAAAGAGACAGAGTGGATGAGATATAAAGAGCTCTAGGTAGTGGCTGGGCACAGTGGCTCACACCTGTAATCCTAGCACTTTGGAGGCCAAGATGGGTGGATTCTTTGAGCCCAGGAGTTTGAGATCAGCCTGGGCAACATGGTGAGACCCTGTCTCTAAAAAAAAAAAAAAAAAATTAGCCAGGGATGGTGGTGTGCTCCTGTAGTTTTAGCTACTTGGGAGGCTGAGGTGGAAGGATGGCTTGAGCCTGGGAGGCAGAGGTTGCAGTGAGCTGAGATTGCACTGCTGCACTCCAGCCTGGGTGACAGAGCAAGACCCTGTCTCAAAAAAAAAAAAAAAAAAAAAAAAAAAAAAAAAAGAGCTCCAGGTATCCAGGGAGAAATAATGGTAGTAGAGACAAAGAAGCAGAGGCAAACACAGAGATGCAAAGATAGAGACAAACACAGATATCAAGAAGGACAGAAGCCTGTTTCAGAGTTGGAAGGCGCCTTAAAGCTCATCTAGTCTAGTGTGGAATGCCTCCAGACGTTGCTGCCCAACATGGGAGCCACCATTCTGGGTAGCTATCCAGCACCTGAAATGTGGCAAGTAGGAACTGAGATGTGTATGTAAAATATGTGATGGATTTCAAAGACTTAGAAAAAAGAATGTAAGATATATTATTCATATATATATATATATTTTTTGTTTTTGTTTTTGTTTTGAGACGGAGTTTGCTCTTGTTGGCCAGGCTGGAGTGCAGTGGCGTGATCTTGGCTCACTGCAACCTCCGCCTCCGGGGTTCAAGCAATTCTCCTGCCTCAGCCTCCAGAGTAGCTGGGATTACAGGCAGATGCCACTACGCCCTGCTAATTTTTGTATTTTTAGTAGAGATGGGGTTTCTCCATGTTGGTCAGGCTGGTCTCGAACTCCTGACCTCAGGTGATCTGCCCGCTTTGGCCTCCCAAAGTGCTGGGATTACAGTCGTGAGCCATCACACCCAGCTGATATCTCATTAATTAATTAATTAATTTTTTTTTTTTTTAAGACAGAGTCTTGCTCTGTCGCCCAGGCTGGAGTGCAGTGGCTGGATCTCAGCTCACTGCAAGCTCCGTCTCCTGGGTTTACGCCATTCTCCTGCCTCAGCCTCCCAAGTAACCAGGACTACAGGCGCCCGCCACCTTGCCCGGCTAGTTTCTTTTTGTATTTTTTAGTAGAGACGGGGTTTCACCATGTTAGCCAGGATGGTCTCGATCTCCTGACCTCGTGATCCGCCCGTCTCGGCCTCCCTAAGTGCTGGGATTACAGGCTTGAGCCACCGTGCCCGGCCTCATTAATTTATTTTATAAGGCTGGGTGTGGTAGCTCACGCCTGTAATCCCAACACTTTGGAAGGCTGAGGCAGGCTGATGGCTTGAGCCCAGGAGTTCCAGACCAGCCTGGGCAATATGATGAAACCCTGTCTCTACAAAAAATTAAAGAATTAGCTGGGCATGGTGGTGTGCACCTGTAGTCCCAGCTCCTTGGGAGGCTGAGTGGGGAGGATCAACTGAATCTGGGAAGGTTGAGATTGCAGTGAGCTGTGATCACACCACTGCACTCCAGCCTGGGCAATAAAGTGAGACCCTGTCTAAAAATACACACACACACACACACACATACACACACACATACACACACACTATTGGTTTCATGTTGAAATGATATTTTGGAGGTACTAGGTAAAATAAAATTTATTGCTGGGCGTGGTGGCTCACGCCTATAATCCCAGCACTTTGGGAGGCCGAGGCGGGTGGATCAACTGAGGTCAGGAGTTCAAGACCAGCTTGGTGTGGTGGTAGGCACCTGTAATCCTAGCTACTCAGGAGGCTGAGGCAGGAGAATCACGTGAACCCGGGAGGCGGATGTTGCAGTGAGCCGAGATCGCTCCACTGCACTCTGACCTGGGCAACAGAGTGAGACTATGTCTCAAAAATAAAATAAATAAATAAATAAATAGATAAATAAATAAAATTTATCATTAAAGTGAATTTCATCTGTTTCTCTTTCCCTTTTTAAAGTGGCCTACTAGACAATTTAAAATTTCATATATGCGGCATTTTATTTCTATTGCATTTTATTTCTATTGGATGGTGCTGCTCTATAGCATCCCTGAAAGATGCATTCCATTTCCTGCTTAAACGCTTCCGTAGTTGGGATGCTCACTGCCTCACACAGAGACCTGTTTCATTAGCAGAGATGTTAGATAGAGACATAAAAAGATATAGAAAAAGAAAGGAAACAGGGTTGAAGACAGAGAGAGAGCTGGCATGAGAGTTACTAAATGTGGGGTATGGCTGGGTACAGGGTCTCTGGGCTGTGGAAGCACCTGCTGTCTTTCCTCTGTGACTCCCCTTCTGGGGTCTCAGGCATATCTTGGACACGGAGGACGAGCTGCAGGAGCTGCGGTCAGATGCCGTGCCTTCGGAGGTGCGGGACTGGCTGGCCTCCACCTTCACCCAGCAGGCCCGGGCCAAAGGCCGCCGAGCAGAGGAGAAACCCAAGTTCCGAAGCATTGTGCACGCTGTGCAGGCTGGGATCTTCGTGGAACGGTGAGGCTCGCCTACACTCAGCCTCCCTCTGCCTTTAGCTGTGTCCCTCTTTCCCAGCCACCCTGGTCTGCCATGAGCACCAGCCATATGATCCCATGGCTCATCTCCATATCCCCAGCTGGCCAGACCTCCACTCCCAGACCTTCATATGTGGGCTTCTTCTCATTGTTCTCTCTTAGGATGTTCCGGAGAACATACACCTCTGTGGGCCCCACTTATTCTACTGCGGTCCTCAACTGTCTCAAGGTGATCTCTGGGTTTTTGGGAAAGAGGAGAAGGTTGGGGGATGGAATAGCCATTGGGACTTCTAGACCCTGTTTATGGCATAATTTTTGCCTGCCTTTTTTTTTTTTTTTGAGATGGAGTCTCACTCTTGTCTCCCAGGCTGGAGTGCAGTGGTGTGATCTTGGCTCACTGCAACCTCTGCCTCCCTGCAAGCGATTCTCCTGCCTCAGCCTCCTGAGTAGCTGGGATTACAGGTGCCAACCACCATGCCCAGCTAATTTTTGTAGTTTTAGTAGAGATGGGGTTTCACCATGTTGGCCAGGCTGGTCTCTTGACCTCAAGTGATCTGCCCACCTTGGCCTCCCAAAGTGCTGGGGTTACAGGCATGAGCCACTGCGCCCGGCCTGCTTTCCCTTTTAACTGTTGTTCTCACATTTGTCAAAACAGCTTTTGCCCACTCTAGGAGCAAACTCCTGCCTTCCTGTGTCTCCCATACTGAGGGATATATGGGAAGAAAGAGGCACACTTCACCATCTCTTTGCTTTCCTATTTACCAAGACTTTGTACTCGTGGGAAGTCCTTCTTGAAGTCTAACTTCAACTCTTGCTGCTGTTGGAAAGCAACATAATCTATGGTTTCTCCACAGAACCTGGATCTCTGGTGCTTTGATGTCTTTTCCTTGAACCGGGCAGCAGATGACCATGCCCTGAGGACCATTGTTTTTGAATTGCTGACTCGGCATAACCTCATCAGCCGCTTCAAGGTTGGGCAGCATCCTACCTCTACCTGCAGGCAGGATTCTCCACTCCTCTCATGCCTGTTCTAAAAGCCTCCCAACAAACAGATTCCATAGATCCCCTCACTCAGTCTCAACAGCAGGGAAATCTCCCCACGCCCACGCCCAGTCTACCTTTTCTGTCATTTGCTGCAGTCTTAGTTCCAGACTTCATGAATTGCTTTCTAGGGGGAGATTCTAGGTCTGCAACCATCTAGCCTGGGATTCTGCTCCCCCTCGCTTTGCTTTCTTCCCCCAGCTTGTCCTCTCTAGGCCGACTGGCAGTGTGGACACTGGAGGCCTGGAGTTCAGATGCTGTCAGCCAGTGCCCTTTGGGACTGGAATCCATGTGTTTCCTGGATAAAACTGACCACTCCCTCCCCTATCCCCCAGTTCTGGTCTCTGTGCAAGGAATTTTATGGAGAAGGTCAGCTCTTGACAGGCTGGGGTGGGGTTGTATGACAGGGGGACGATGTGTGAACTTCATTTGCTCTTCAGCTTGTCTGGATGGGAAGAATTATATGAGATTAAAGTCCTTCCTAGATCCTGTACCAGAAGGGAGCATCTTTTGGGAGGGAAAAAGTGCCAGGAAAAAAAAGAAAACACTTTCACATGGAAAAACCACATTTGGAAGTAGAGGGTGAGGGAGGTTGAAGAGCCATAATGGGGATATTGGGTCAGCACTTTGGGGAGCAGCAGATGTTTACGGTGAAGGGAAACATGGATGATCTGAAGGGCCATAGAGGGGCGGTCAAAGGAGTCCAGGTGGAGAGTCCCCTCCCAGGCCATCTTTGGGAGGTCATTCCATTCGTCCTCTGCCTCCACTTCACTTGAACAAATTATTTGTGCATGTGAGCCCTTCCTCCACCCTTGACTCCTCCTTTTACAACTCCCTAGTTTCCAAAACTTTCCCGAGATGCTCAGTTGAAATCTTCTTAAGTGCCTTCTGGAAGCCTGTTCTGCAATTTTACTCCCTTCTTTCCACTCCTGCCCTCTCCAGGACAGAGAATAGCAGGGCTGTCTTTTTCCTAAGACTTTTCCCAGCTCATGTTTCTCCAAACTGGCTCTCAGACTTCAGTCACTAGCTTCTCCTAAAGTCTGCCTCCTTACCTGGAAGTACTGGGTTTGGGGGACCTCAAGAGTAGCTGTTTTGGGTTGGGTTTGCCCAGTCCCAGTCTGCTTTGCTCCAAGGCAGTTAGAGGAAGGAGGCGGTGCTTATTGTTTTAGTTATCTTTGATGGTAGGGCCAGTAGCAGCTGCCCTTCTCAAACTCCACATTCTCTTCCTGGGCACCTAGCCCCTCCCCTACTCCTCCCTTTTTCTTCCCTTCCCTCCAGGGACGCCATGGCAACGCAAAAGCAAGGGCAGTCGTCATGGAAACAGTCCTTTAAAATTTCCTGAATTTGGGGCACAGCCCTCCAGGGGTGCGGGTGGGGGATGTTAGGGTCTGGCTGACTAGTGGTGTTTCTTCTGTGTCTCTGTCACTGTATTGCTCATCTCTACAGAAACCTCCCGAGTCCTGAACCTTCGTCCCTTCCTAGCCTCCAGAGATTCAGGGACAGATCACCAGTCCTGTCCTCTGGGAGCCTTGAGCCTTCTGAAGGAGGCAGACATACCCTAAGGGTGTATACAGAGACAGGGACCGAATTCAGAGTAGCTGGACAGAGAGCTCTGGCTCATGGTGCTTTTGTGTGTGTTCTGTGGGACTGAGGGTGGGGGTACTGGTGCATGTAGAGGGTAGGTGGTCAGGGAGGGTTTCTCAAAGGAGAGGGTAACCCACATCTGGCTGGAAGAGTCCTCTCTAGGTCATCTTCATTCCCTTGCTTCCAAGCCCTTCTTCATGGTTTTGGATTTGGGGATGGAGTGGGGTGGTTGGAAGGTAGGAGGGAAGTTTGCCTTTTCTTTGAAATCTCCAGGGAAATAATAATAATTATAGCTATTCTTTTTTTTATTTTTTTATTTTTTTATTTTTTTTATTTGAGATGGAGTCTCGCTCTGTCGCCCAGGCTGGAGTACAGTGGCTGGATCTCAGCTCACTGCAAGCTCCGCCTCCCGGGTTTATGCCATTCTCCTGCCTCAGCCTCCCGAGTAGCTGGGACTACAGGTGCCTGCCACCTTGCCCGGCTAGTTTTTTGTATTTTTAGTAGAGACGGGGTTTCACTGTGTTAGCCAGGATGGTCTCGATCTCCTGACCTCGTGATCCGCCCGTCTCGGCCTCCCAAAGTGCTGGGATTACAGGCTTGAGCCACCGCGCCCGGCCAATTATAGCTATTCTTTAGACAGCATTTACTAAATGCCTTGTACTTATCTCATTAATTTCCAGGTCGGTGGTATTATCTTCATTCTGCAATTAAGTATCTGAGGTACAGAGAGGCATGTGACTTTCCCAAGTTGCACAGCCAGCAGGTGGTAGAGGCAGGATATGAGCCAGGTTTACCTGACTAGGTCCTGTGCTCTCTCCCTATGCCACACTGCCTTCTACAGAAAGCTGAGGTTGTTGATCTTGGTCTGTAGTCACCACCATTCCTGTGGATCCTTGATACACCTCCATTTCCCCCACCCCCTCCGCAGATTCCCACTGTGTTTTTGATGAGTTTCCTGGAGGCCTTGGAGACAGGCTATGGAAAGCACAAGAATCCTTACCACAACCAGATCCATGCAGCTGATGTTACCCAGACAGTCCATTGCTTCTTGCTCCGCACAGGGATGGTGGTAGGTGCCCTGGAGATGATTCTTCTGTGATGCAGGGCCTATGGCTACAGAACTGGGAGGTCTAGAGTGTACTCCCATTTCCATTTCTCCTCTTTGGTTCTTATTGGGCACTCCAAAGCCTTTACAGAGTCGAACAGGATGAAACTCATTCTAGAGAATTCCCAGGTAGACTAAAACTTCTTGGACAGTGCTAGGGACGTGTGCTGGGATGCAATGGGAATGTTGCAGGTTCGGATGGAGGAAGCTCCTTGGCCATTCCAGGAGCTGAGAAACCTGGCTGCATGAACCAAGAGCTGGCCTGGAAGCATGGAAGGGATGGGATGAGTGGTCTAGCCTGTGTGTGGAGGTTCTTGGGCAGTGACCAGCAGGCGTCAGCCCTCTCTTATTCTTTCTCTTTCCTCCTGTAGCACTGCCTGTCGGAGATTGAGGTCCTGGCCATCGTCTTTGCTGCAGCTATCCATGATTATGAGCACACAGGCACTACCAACAGCTTCCACATCCAGACCAAGTGAGGGGTGGGGATGTGGCAGGGGCAGGAGAGGCCAAGCGGAGGTGGGGGAGGTTGCCAGAGTCCCTTTTTACAGGGGGTGGTCATGATGACCTGTGGCTTTGTAGGTCAGAATGTGCCATCCTGTACAATGATCGTTCAGTGCTGGAGAATCACCACATCAGCTCTGTCTTCCGACTGATGCAGGATGATGAGCTGAACATTTTCATCAACCTCACCAAGGATGAGTTTGTGTGAGCAAAAGCCAGTACTTGGCATCCCTAAGAGCCTCCCTTACCACAAACCCCATTTTCCACTTCCTGGACGTGCTGCCCAGGAGCACCGAGGGGGCTGATCGCTTCTCTTTTTATGTCCACTCAGAGAACTCCGAGCCCTGGTCATTGAGATGGTGTTGGCCACAGACATGTCCTGCCATTTCCAGCAAGTGAAGACCATGAAGACAGCCTTGCAACAGCTGGAGAGGTGGCATCTGGTGGGGTGTGGCTGGGGCCAGGCCAGAGGGAGGGGTGTGTGGACTGGGGGGTATACACAAGGGTAGTTGGTGTGCCAGGTCTTTACCTGGATGTAGAGACTCCACTGGCTCCAGGTATCCGACTGCATCTCTGTGTAAGTGTGGTGTGTGTGTGTGTGTGTGTGGCCTTACCTTACATACACCCGAGGCAGCTGATCCACTGGAGAGTGCTTTGGGCTGGGAATCTAAGATGGGGGTTCTCATTGCAGCTCCAGGACAGGCTTACTCTGGAATGTTGGAAAATTCATTCGACCCTTCTGGACCCCAGTTTTATTAGCTCTGAAATGGTGGAAATGACATGCCTCTCCCAACAACAGCTTGCCCCTAGTTCCTAGTCTCATAGGGCGATTGGGAGAGTCATATGAGGTTTAAACAAACGCACAGAACAAATGCCATAATTGCATCTAATGCTGCTTAAAAGTGGGTGGGAATGTATAAATGTGTGTGTGAGTGGACTCTGTGTGTGTCCTGAAGGTGTGTGTTAATCTCTGTGTATGGTGTTTATGTGTGGGAGAGTATGCAGTGTCATAGTGGGTCATGGTTGAGGGTATAATAATAATTATTACTATTCTAAATAATATCTACTGAGCACTTATTATGTGCTAGACACTCTCCTGAATACTTATTTGTTGTTTGTCACTTAATTCTCAGAACTACCTGATATGTCGTAGGGTTGTTATTTCCATTTTAGAGTTGAAGAAAATGAAATATGGAAATTTTAAGTAACTTGCACAGTGTCACACAGCTAACATGTGGTAGGTATAGATGGGAACCCAGGCCCTTCGATTCTAAGAGCCTGGGCTCTCAGCTACTAACCTGTGCTGCTACCTAAACATATATAAGTGTGTGTGTGTGTCTATGTGTGTGTGTATGTGTGTGTGTGTGTAGCTTTGGAGGGTGTTTGAAGTTATGTGAGGCCGGGCGTGGTGGCTCATGCCTGTAATTCCAGCACTTTGGGAGGCCGAGGCAGGTGGATCGCTTGAGGTCAGGAATTTGAGACCAGCCTGGCCAACATGGCAAAACCTTGTCTCTACCAAAAAAATACAAAAATTAGCTGGGTGTGGTGGCATGTGCGCCTGTAGTCCCAGCTACTCAGGAGGCTGAGGTAGGAGAATCATTTGAACCCAGGTGACGGAGGTTGCAGTGAGCTGAAATTGTGTCACTGCATTCCAGCTTGAGCAACAGAGTGAGATCCTGTCTCAAAAAAAAAACAAAAAACAAAAAAGAAGTTATGTGATAGGGTGTGCATGGGAAATTAGGGAATGGTCCAGGTTTCCTTTTCCTAAAAGATCAGTCTCCCTTCCCTTGCCACCTGCCCCAACCAGGATTGACAAGCCCAAGGCCCTGTCGCTCCTGCTCCATGCTGCTGACATCAGCCACCCAACCAAGCAGTGGTCGGTCCACAGCCGCTGGACCAAGGCCCTCATGGAGGAATTCTTCCGCCAGGTAGTGCGGCATCTTTGCTTCCCCTGTGCCTATGGGGCCTTATCTCCCCCTTTGCCCTCTAAGTTCCCCACTCATACTCCATATCCTCCTTTTGCTACCTGTAGTCTCTGACCTGATACCAAATCCTTGGGGTAAAATCCCATTATCCTAAAAGCCTAACAATAGTTGCATTTCATTTGCATATATTTCATTTGCATATTACTAATTTCCAGGTCAACAGTGCAAAAATTTCACACAACCCCCCACCCCTGCCACCTGCCACCTGTACCCCAGATCTGGTAGGTCTGAGGTATCCTCTCCAGCTTTCCTACCCTGCTGTCTCCTCTAGGGTGACAAGGAGGCAGAGTTGGGCCTGCCCTTTTCTCCCCTCTGTGACCGCACTTCCACGCTGGTGGCACAGTCTCAGATAGGTGAGTGTCCTCTCCTGCAGGAAGGGGAGGACTGGGAAGGGGAACAGATACTGCCTGGGTCAGGATTGCTCCAAGTCCTCAATCCCCCAAACCATTCTTCCTGTAGAGGAAAGCCTACTGTGCTAGAGCATGGGGTCCTGGGATAGGAGGCCAGGGGGCTGCAATGGCAGGGAGGAGCTCTCTGGGGCACCAAGACATCATCCCAAAGCCTGCCCCGCATTGGGAAGTTTTCAGCCTCAGGTTACCTCTTTAGCTTCTTTCATAAGGAGCCAGGGGTCCTGGCCATGCCAGCTGCATCCTCTGCCTAGCCCTCCAGATAAAAGTAAGACATCTCTATGGCATTGCTCCTCCACTGCAGGGTTCATCGACTTCATTGTGGAGCCCACATTCTCTGTGCTGACTGATGTGGCAGAGAAGAGTGTTCAGCCCCTGGCGGATGAGGACTCCAAGTCTAAAAACCAGCCCAGGTGAGGGTGGCTGGGGTAGCCAGATATCCTGCTTCCGGAAGGCAGTGGTAGGGAGGGAGTTGGACTCACGGAGAGGACCGATTCACAGTTGTGGTGGGGTGGTGGGGAGGCAAGCTGCTTCGAGCTTGGGAGTCCCTCTGCCGTCAGGGGCAGAAGGATGGGATCAGAAGGGTGTGACCTGTGCCTGTGCTCCCCTTGACCATATTTTTGTTTCTTCCATTAGCTGTCTTTACTGCCTTCTGGAGAATCTTGTTTTAATTTTCCTTCTACCAGGAGGGAAGATGTGGAGAGGGAGGGGTGAAATGAGGGGGAGAGGGACAGGGACTTGGGGAATATCTAGTAGAGGAAAAGAGGAAGACAAAGTTCCCTGAACCTTCTCTTGGTCTTCCATGAGTGGGCTAAGGTGGTTCTGGAGTGGGCTGGGTCTTACTTCTTGGGGCTGTTGGGGGTTTCTGCTTCTAGCTTTCAATGGCGCCCGCCCTCTCTGGATGTGGAAGTGGGAGACCCCAACCCTGATGTGGTCAGCTTTCGTTCCACCTGGGTCAAGTACATTCAGGAGAACAAACAGAAATGGAAGGAACGGGCAGCAAGTGGTGGGCACTGTGGCAGAGGGTGGGGGTGAGAACTTGTGTGGGTGGATCATGGAGCACTAGGAGGTCCATTTTTCTTAAGCCCCTGGGGAAACCCTTCGCCGGACTCCTTGAGTTGGGAATGGAGCTGATCAGACCAGTTAGATCACAGGAAAGACTGGCCGAGTGACCTGGGATGTTCTTCTTTTTTTTTTTTGAGACGGAGTCTAGCTCTGTAGCCCAGGCTGGAGTGCAGTGGCGGGATCTCAGCTCACTGCAAGCTCCGCCTCCCGGGTTTACGCCATTCTCCTGCCTCAGCCTCCCAAGTAGCTGGGACTACAGGCGCCCGCCACTTCACCTGGCTAGTTTTTTGTATTTTTAGTAGAGGCGGGGTTTCACCGTGTTAGCCAGGATGGTCTTAATCTCCTGATCTCGTGATCCGCCCGTCTCGGCCTCCCAAAGTGCTGGGATTACAGGCTTGAGCCACCGCGCCCGGCCAACCTGGGATGTTCTAAGAATGGGGCCTATAGAGATGATAGAGACAGCCAGATATTCCACAACCCAAGGGTCCCTGTGCACACCGTGGTCCCTGTAAATGGCGCCCCTGCAGATTTGGCTAATTTGGTGGACCTGTCTGGGAAATCTCTTCCAGTGTGAGGCGGTGGTAGGGTGGTGTTGAGGGTTCTGAGTTTTGGCAAGGCTACAGAGGCTCTTCCCAAGTGGGGATGGGTTGAATGTAGTTCAGCTTGAAGGCAGGTTGATGCATGAGAATCCCTTATGTTTCTCCACATACTCCTTGGGTTCTGGGGAAGAATACTTCTTGGCCTAAGCTCAGCCTCCTTTATGCTCCTCTACAGGCATCACCAACCAGATGTCCATTGACGAGTTGTCCCCCTGTGATGAAGAGGCACCCCCATCCCCTGCCGAAGATGAACACAACCAAAATGGGAATCTGGACTAGCCCTGGGGCTGGCCCAGGTGAGCCTGTTGTGGTGGAGGGCATAGGAGAGCTGGTGTCTATTGTGGCATCTTTGTTGGGTCGTCTCTGGGCTCCAACAGATGCGACCTTCTCTCTCCCTCTTTTGAGCAGTAAAATGGAGGGAGTGAAGACATAGAATGGAGCCAAAGTGTGGGTGGAGCAGGGAAATCCTCCCACCCTCTTCTGTCCCCAGTCCCTGCGGGAAGAAAGGAGGTAGTTTCTCAGAACAGCAGCAGATGTTCACAATGCCAGGTGACAGCTAACTTACCCCGCACCTTAGGGAGAGTTAGGGAAAAAGGAGCCCAGCCAGGGCACACGGCTTAGTGAGGGCAGCTAAACATGACTTCGACTTCAGCCCCTATCCACCCCCTTGGCTAGGCACCCTTCTGAAGGGCATTTTCTGCACAACTCTACTCGGGACTGAGTGGGGATCAGGACTTGGAGAAGGAAGGTCAGGTTGGAGGTGAAGGCCACGCTCAGGCACTGAAGTTCCTCCCTCTTTCCCCAGGTCTTCATTGAGTCCAAAGTGTTTGATGTCATCAGCACCATCCATCAGGACTGGCTCCCCCATCTGCTCCAAGGGAGCGTGGTTGTGGAAGAAACAACCCACCGGAAGGCCAAATGCCAGAGATTTGGGGTTGGGGAAAGGGCCCCTCCCCACCTGACACCCACTGGGGCACACTTTAATGTCCCGGCAGCAAGAATGGGGAACTTCAGGCTCCCAATGGTCACTGTGCCCATCCCTCAGCCTCTGAATTCTCTCCATGGCCAGGTGGCTGCCAGGGAGCGGGGGGCTTCCTGGAGGCTTCCCAGGGCCTTGGGGGAGGGTCAGAGATGCCAGCCCCCTGGGACCTCCCCCATCCTTTTTGCCTCCAAGTTTCTAAGCAATACATTTTGGGGGTTCCCTCAGCCCCCCCACCCCAGATCTTAGCTGGCAGGTCTGGGTCCCCCTTTTCCTCCCCTGGGAAGGGCTGGAATAGGATAGAAATCTGGGGGTTTTCAGAGCCCTATGTGTGGGAAGGGGAGTGGGTTCCTTCAGGGCATGGTACCTTTCTAGGACCTGGGAATGGGGTGGGTAGGACATCCTCTTCACCCCAGAATTGCACTGCTTCAGCCCCATCTCCAGCCTGATCCTCTGCAATCTTCCTTCTCTCCCTTTCTGATACAGTGACTGGGAAAAAAGGAGCCATTGTGACCAGGGGCTGCGGGAGGCCTTCCCTGGGACCTTCCTTGGGACTGGTCTGGGACCCTGGGGCTTGTCACCTGCCCTGGCTGAGTCCTGAGCCCTTTGCCTCCTTCCTCTCGCCTGGGGCTGGGAGGCTCCCATCCGACCAATGTCTGTAACGTGCTTTGAGATCTCCCCAGCAAAGCACCTTCAGGATGTATCAACACCAGCTGGGTTAGGGTCAAGGGTGCCTGGGGAGGGTGAGGTATAATCCAGTAATCCTGCGTTGCTAAAAGAGAGGGTCTGTCCCCTCCTTTCCACTTCTCAGAACTGGCCCAGCTGCAGACACTAAGAAGCTCCTCCCCTGAGACAAGCGAGGGGTAGTGGGTGAAAGGCAGATGGAGGAGGCGCTCAGGGCTGCTGCCTTCCTGTCCTCTGGAGAGAACCCAGCCAGGCGCGGTGCCCCTTCCTCTCCTCAGGCTCCTCCTTGCCCCCACCTTGCCCCAGGAAAGGCCAAAGTCCAGGTGACTGCCCTCCTTTCTTGTAAATACCAACCATGCATTTGTACAGTGGGCCCTGTTCATGCGAAGTCCATATCCATGGTCTCCTAGACCTGCTACCCTGATACTTCCACCCTACCCCACCCCGAGTAGGGCAGAGATGCATGTGACTCACCCCTGCCCTTGGTCTCCCAGACCCCTGCTATAGCCAGAGAACAATAAAGAAGGGAGACCAGGCCTGACTGTGTGTGTTCACTGGGTGCAAGTTGACCAAGCATCTTCACATACATACACTCTTTCCAGCGGGATAAAATCTGGGTGAGGTGTTCTCCCTTTTATATATATATACACACATTTAGGTATGTATCTGGGCAAGCTGAGGCCCAGGAGGAGGCCCTGAGGGCTCACAGTAGCTGCATGGCAGAAGTGGGACCTGACGCTTCTCAGGCTCTGCTCTTGCCTCTGTACCACATGCTTCAGCAGGGAGGGGGAAAGAATCTTGCCTTTCCTCCTTTCCTCTCTCCCACTACCTAGGAAAATCAAAAACAGCAGCAGGAGAGAGGCCTGGCCGTGAGATCTGAGACAGTTTCTTCTCTTATGCTTGGTTTTTGTCTTATCTGTCCTCAGTGTCTAGGACAAGGGAACCCTTCCAGTCTCCAGTATGGGCCTCTTCATTAATAGCCACTGTGTTCTCTATCCATTGTTGCTAACGGGTTGAAATAACGGACAGCGGTCCCACAGCTGGAAGAGGGAACACATCCTGAAGCTTGGGAATCCAAAAGGAAGGCAGCTGAGGCTTGGAGGGCAGGCAAGGAGGTATCCCTACACCACCACACCCTCTATCCCATGGGCCAAGTGCCATGGTGCAGTTCCCCCTTTTGTCCAGCAGATGGAGCCCACTGCACAGTCACAGCTGGACACGGCACAGGCCTTAGAGCGCGGAGTGTTCCAGCTGCAGGGCAGGCCTGTGAGGTGGTCAGATCGTTCCTCAATAAGAAAAGAGAAGGTGGGGCTTTTCTTCGTTCTTGGCAGACTGGAAGTTAGTCCTCCCACCTATCTGACCCTCATCTCTCTTCCCACAGCAAGTAAAGTCAGGGCTAGGGGAAGAACTCTTCCCTGCTCAAGGCTTCTGCCTCGCTCCTCTGTTTCTTCCTTCCCAGAGGCAGCTTGGCAGGAGGGTGGGGGCTGCAGAGAGGGCTGGGCAAGAAGGCAGGGAGAAAGGATTCTCCAAGTTGGGAAAGAAGGAAAGTGCCAAGGACCTAACACCAAATTTATCACTTTTTAAAAACAAGAGATTTTCCCCAAAAGTGAAGGAGTAGGAAACAAATCCGGTGTCCATGCATTCCCAAACTGCAGTCTTGATCCCAAGATATCTCCTCCTCTCTCAGACCTGTTATGGGGGAAGGAGGACAGAAAGAGAAGGTGAGAGGCCAGATGGTCATTTTGTCCCTTCCCCTTCTGGCCATCCCATTTGTCAACATCTAATGTCTCAGAAAGCTTGTTCTGATGTCTGAGAGCAGTTTTTCCCGTGTCCAGTCTATGCAGGGGGCTGGGGACTGTAAAATCAAAGCTCAGGAAGTTACCTAATCAATGCATCCTCCAGGCAGGGAGAGCCACTGCCCACCTCAGCTGGGCAGGGGAGGATCTCCCTTCGGGTTCCAAATCTCCTTTATCAAAAAATCCACGACCTACTGCTCTCACCCATTCCAGGAGCCAGAAGTCCTACACAAAGTCTAATCTCAAACCTTCTTGCTGCAGCTATCCATTTCTTTGTCTGTCAGAGGAGATGCAAGTCCTTTTACCATGAAGAATAACTTTTCAGGGACTGAAGCTGGTTCTTTGTTTTCCTTTTCCTAGACTCCAAATATCAGCCCCTTGCCTTTGTCCACAATATTAGCCTCCTCTCCTACGGCCTGGCAGCCCAGCCCTGGGGTCTTACCGAGTTGGCTCCCTTGGAATCCAATGGTGGTATATGGGTTGAAGGTTCCTTTGTGCTGGGTTCCTTACTGCCTCTCTCCTGAGTTTTAGGGATGGATTCTGTAGGCTCTGGGGAGGGAAAATAGGGGTGGGAGGAAGAAGTGGCATTCATAAAGGTGTTGGGGAGGGAACTGCTTCTCCTCACTGCATCTGTACCCCAGTGGCCCCTGAGAGAGCCCCAGGACCAAGTTGGGTGCAATCAGGCAAGACCAACAGGGTTTTCCTTTTTCACAATTACTACTATAGGTTCACTTTTTCAAAATCTTCAGTCAAATTGGAAAGAATAAACCCTTGAAACAGTTGAAAAAACAGTTGAAAAAACAAAACTCAATATGTGTCTAAACCCGACATGAACTCATAGGAGGCTATTTTTATTCTTTATTCTGCTTAGTGAGACCATTCACTGGGTTGCAGAAATATTATGTGTTGATTGTAGGGTTCTCTGCTGGGAATACTATGTGATACACAGCTTATGTACTGTATCTTCACAAAATTGGAGGCGTTCTGAATTCTGGAATATGTCTAGGATAAGGGACATAGCGCCCTGCTACCAGCTTCCACTTATTGCATGCTCTGTATGTGTCAGGTGCTGTGGCAAGAGCCAGTCTCATTTAATAGTCACATGCAACCCACTGCAACAGGCACCCTCATTATCATTTTATACTCTGAGGTTAAGTCGTTCAAGGCCTCTCGGCTGGTAAAGTAGCAAGTGGCAGAGCCAGGATTCAGGCCTGTGACTGCTGTTTCCTTGAAGGTGGGTCCCCCCATGTAGCCACAGTGGGGCTCTGAGGTTCAAGTTGGGAGGGCTTGGTGTCACTCAGTAAGGAAAAGTGAAGATTCAAATGTATGCCGAACATGCAAATAGATCCATATCCTTGAGATGGTTTTTGCCTACTACTAGGCAGCCTGAACATACTTTTTGCTGTCCCAGAGGTGCCCAGCCTTGACTCCACTTCTGTGTCTGGGATCCCAGGTGGGCGGGACTCCTGGGTTCCTGTGCTCTCAGCGGCCCCCTCAGGCTCCTCTCCTTGCTGCTGTTGCCCCAGGTGATGTTCAACCATCATCTGGAGCTCTGGGGACACACAGAAAGGGAGGGAACACTGGATATGACTGCCTAGCATCTCCCCTGTGGGCCCCCAGATTCAACAGCCCCACTAAAGGCTCAGCACACATTGCTAGGTGTTTGACTTTCCCATCCACTGAGATCTGAACAAGGAAGGGACATTAGCTGGCAATAAGGAGGGATGAAAACTAGACCATAAAAAGTACTCTTTTTCACAGATAAGGGAGGCATAGGAGAAGAGCCTTTAAGAACAAGGGATACTCCTCACTTGCTGGGATACATGGTCTTCCCTGGGGGAAGGTGGAAAGGCTCAATTTAGATTCAAGAAAAATTTGAGTACCTCGTACATGTTGTGCACTGTGCCGGTGAGTTCACATATATTATTTTATCTGCCATAATGAGGTAGTATTCAAGGCTCAGTAAGTTAAGCAGTTTTTCCCAGATCACCCAGCTAGTCAGTGGCAAAACTGGGATTTCAGCCTCAGTTCATCTAGCAACAGTTCTACCATAGTAAAGGCAGATTTAACGACCTCCCTTCCAAAGGGCATTGGGTCTACTCTCCAGCTTCAGGCGTAGAGGAGAAAAAGGGATGGGAGGGGTCTTGCGAACCTTTCATTGTGGGTGTGATCCTTGTCATCTTCTTCCGTTGCCGTGGAGACATTGCCAAAGTGGACTGTGAAGGGCACAGAGGATAGGTGCCAGCCCCCCTTGCCCTCCAGCCCCCCTTGCCCTCTAGTCCCCCATGCCTTCTAGCCCCCCTTGCCTTCCTCCTCTGCTTTGCCAGACTTTTGGATTGGAGCTTGGAGTAGGTGTGAGCTTCAAAAAGTGGGGGAAGAAAACTCCTGCCTCCCCAACCACCTCGACAACGGTGAGCAAGGAGACTGTGTGTGTGTGTGAGTGTGTGTGTGAGTGTGTGTGTGGTGCATGTGTATACGTTCATTCATGCACATTTGGGGGGTACGGGTACAGGGAAGCGGGAGTCAAAAAGATCCTAGAGACGGGCAGCGGGTTTTAAGGAATAATCCCCTAATGAGTGGGGGGTCGTTTGGGCTGGGCTTACTGGGATGGGCCCGCTCACCTTGAGATGTGGGTTGGGGATCCGGTCTTCATCTATCTCTGAAGGGAAGAGGAAAAGGAGAGGGTGATAAGGACAGGAAACCAGGGCTCCCCATAGAGCTGACTTTTCAGGGGAGGGGATTCTGCAGCCACGCTCCTCCTGATCTGTCCCTCACATCTGCCCCCAGGCTCTTGGCCCTCATGGCTGCCCTACACCTCCTCCCCGCAGCTCCTCTCCTGTGCTTCCGCTGCCTCCATCCCCCTGCATCTAGTCCTGTCCTTGGCTCTGTGGTCCATCTGCGTCTGCATCTCTGCCTCAGACCTGGATATCCCCAAAGGCAGGATCTGTGGTCTTTTTGCTTTTTTTCTTCCTCCGAAGTATCATGTCTCTTTCTCTTTCCAATCATTCCTCCACCCCAGGGTCAGCCAGAACTAAGCCCTGCATAGGACGGAACAGTGATAGAGAACAGTAAATTTATTCTGTGCAGGGTCTGGAAGGTATAGGTGGAGGCAAGCTGGAGACCCTGGCATCCTGAACTCCAGCCTAGCTTCTTAGCCTGACCCCCTCTCTTCCACACCCCTGTCAAGCTCCCTACCATTCTGTGAGACCTTCTTTTCTCCCCATACCTTGATGGGGATGCAGGTGACCAGAATCTCAGCTGCTCCCTGAGCTGCTTCTAACCTTCCCCTCCCCCTCTGGGGGCTGTGAAGAGCTGGTGGAGGCGGTCCCTCCCCCTCACAGCTGACACTGCCTCTGGGGGTGGGGGTAGCAGCATCTCAGTTGCTGGAGAAACCTGGAAGGCTGTTGCCGCAGCAACCAGCACTCAGTTGACCACCCCAATTCCTGGGGGGCTTAGGAGCCAGGTGGTCTCCCTCCCCTTCCTAGCACTGCTCCATCTTTCCAAAAGCAAAGGATATTCTGCAATCCAACCACCACCTTCCTGCCTTCAGGACTGAGGACATCCCCGCCTTCTCAGAGCTGTTCTTCTTCCACCTAGCACCCATCTTGTCATTGGGACCTGTTGCCATAGTGGCCCCCACCCCCTTCAGCAACATATCCCTTGGCTTACCTGGGGATGACTGGTCACTGGTCAGCACGAGGGTGGCAGGGGTGGGGCGGCGCCTCCGAATCTGAGGGAAGGTGGGAAATGGGGAAGAGGTCAAGTACGCGTGGAAGCATCAGAGCCCCACCCAAAACCACTCAGTAACATAATCCAGCCTAGCCTACTTAACACACCTCAAAAAATGCCATGTGAATGCAGCTGGAGGCCATTACCCTAAGCAAACTTATGCAGAAACAGAAAACCAAATACTGCATATTCTCACTTATAAGTGGGAGCTAAACATTGAGTACTCATGGACATAAAGACAGGAACAATAGACACTGGGGAATACAAGACAGGGAGGGAGGAGGGCAAGGGCTGAAACACTACCTATTGGGTACTATGCTCACTCTCTGGGTCAATCATACCCCAGACCTCAGCACCATGTAACAAAACTGCACATGTACCCCCCGGATCTAAAAGAAAAGTTGGAAAAAAACATGCCATGTTATACTGAACTGACTGACCCAGGGTGAACATCCCTGGGCTCCTCCTCCTCCCCTGGGGAGAGCTAATCCTAAGGACCCAGAAGACCACTTCCCTTCCCTGCACACCCCCATTCCCCTGTTCTGTGTCTCCACCTCCCCCTGGTCCTGGCCCCAGCTCTCCATCTAAGCTATATCTGCTCTAATGCATTGATCTCTGGCCTGCTGTCCTTCCGTCCATCCTGGATCAATGGTCAGAAATAACTTAAGAGGGCACAGTGCTTTCTCTCAGTCTTCTAACCCACTCCCCAAGCAGACGTTAACATTTTGTGTGACAGCGCCCAGAGAGAGCATCCTTTTCAAGCAACCCCCAGCCTGGGAGGACAACACAGAGGAGGATCTGAATGTGCATCTCCTCTGGCCTGCACCCCTCACTCCCTAATGTCCTCTCTATCCTTGGATACACTGCCTTTCTGATTTGTCAAGAAACGGGGTTGGGGGAATCCTTGTCATGGTAAATATAATATCAATACAAGGAGGAGCCCTAGGCAGGACCCTGGTCAGGGCCCAAAGTTTAGCTGAAAAATCTTATCCTAGGCTCCAGGTCCCAGTCTAAGAAATTAACATATAAAGCTGACTGACTGCCTTGCCTCTGAGTCCCCTTGCTCCCACTGTTGTTCTTCTGTCATGCTGCCAATAAAGTTGATTGTTGTTGAAGTCAGTCCAAGGACTCCTGGGAGGTGTAGTTTTTCCCCTTTCTCTGGAGGCTTTAGAGGCTTGGAAGCAAGTGGAAGGATGGGGGTTAGAGGATGACCCTCTAGGTTAGCAGTGGGGAGGGAAGGCTAATGGGGCTGGGAAAAGGGCTAAAATTATCCTGTGCTGAGAGGAGTAGGGTGAGGACACTGAATGATCAAACTCTTATCTTTGCATGTCCATTATTTAGAATCATCACCACTGGCCATGGAGGATGACGGAGGTGAACACTGCCCCTCTCTATGCCCAGAAAAGTGGGGGGTACTGGCTATGGCAAGATGGGCTGTTTAAGCCTGAGGGGTGACTCTTTCCAAAGAAGAAACAGGATGCATAGAATGGGGGTCTGTGGGGGTAGGGCATCATTTTCCCAGGAGAATTCAGTGGCCTCTGTTTTTGGTGACATTTCAAGGTCCCTGCAGTACCAGTCCTTTGTGTATGTGTGTAAGGGTGCACATGGATGAGTCGCACAGACATTAACTGTCAGTCGTCTCTGGACATTCCTGATACACATGGGCTGGGGACCATCTGTTTCATGTATATGGGGTGGGGGCCATCCTTCGACTAGAAGACTCTTCTACTTCTTTCCATCCCGGAGGGGCAGGGTGTGGTGGTGGTAGAAGAGGGGAAGAGACAGGGAGAGGGTGGAGTGGCGATCAGTGGATTGATATAACATCAGAGTGGGGAGCCCAAGAAGGAGACTGCAAGTATGACAGAGGGCAGCAGGGCTGTCTGGTCTTGGACACATCACTTCCTTAACCGATTCCTTTCCTTTGGACAAGGTTTCTAAGCACTCGGAGTCCTTGGGAATTGTGATGTCCTTACAGCAGAAAGGAGGAAAGTCAGGCTTCCTGAGGTACCTCCCAGGCACCCGAACTAGTGGGAAATAAGTAGATGGTCTCTTTTCTTTTTCTCATACCTATCCCAAATCCTAGCTGTCAGGAGCACGTGATACCTTCACCTCGGATTTCTTTCCAAAGCAGTCATGCCAAGGATCTGGAAGCTGTGGGCACCCCTCCACCCCCTGCCACTCTGTGCTCTATAACTCAGAGCTTCCAACTCCTTGTGCCCTCCCGTGGTGTTGGTCTGGGTTAGCAGCACCTGCCAAGCCTGGAGCTGTTTGCTTAACACAGCAGGAGGGGCTGAGGTCAGGCCGCAGGAAGAATTTCAGGCCTACGAGACACAGATTCTGAAGATTAGCGAAAGTAGGCCCAAGTCCTGGCTCTCTTTTTCCCTCTGACTCCTCAGGATTGTCTTGTGCCCCTCCCTTGTCTGCTAGATCCCTGAACCAGCTGGCCTTCCCCCTCCTCCTCCCTACCCACCCACAACACCTGCCTCCTCCAACACCAGATACAGGTGTCAGGCCCTGTCTGTGCCAGTGGGAGGCAGTTCTCCTTGGAACCACATCCCCAACCTCCACAGTCCAGACTCTTGAGCCCTTTTTCCTGGGTCTGAGGTTATCCTGGCTGATGCCCTGCCTCCAGGCATAGCAGCCTTTCCCCTGACTCCCAGTGAATACACCGCATGCTGATGGCTCTCTGTCCTCATCCTCTACAGATTTGTGAGGCTTCAAGATCCTTCGCGTACTCCCACCTTAGAGCTCTGAGGTGGTGGCTCACCCCAGAACAGAGAGAGGACGGAGACGCAGGTACCAAACCCTGTCTCCACATTGGGAAGCCAAAGCGGTAGGGAGAGTGTGTGTATCCCGGCCCCTTCCCTTCACATCAGACCTTATTCTACCAGACAGCTGGAGCAACAAACATGACAAAAAACACTCTCTCCACCTCATCCCAAGAGGTCACAAAGTTTTTTTCGGGTGTGTGTGTGTGTGTGAGAGGGGTGGGGGGCGCTGGCTAGCCAGAGCCTGGCAGCTTGTTGGGAGAAACAGAGAACTGACCTTGTGGGAAACTGATATTCTTTAGGAATGGGAATGTCTAGGCAAATGGACAGAGATTACAAAGAGATGGAGCAATAGGCAAATAAGCAAATATTTGGCAAACAAGCAGTAGTAAGGACCACGGGTGGCCACCCTCTCCACACATACGCTCACTCTCACCGAGGCATACACTTGCTCACACACTCTCATACACTGCCCCCTCTGCCAGGCTGCTCTGAGCTAAAAATAGACCAGGCTAGGAGGCTGGGCCAGGGCCCTGGACTCCCACCCCTTGAGCCAAGGCTGTCACAGTGCTTCTCCCTTGCATATTGTTCAGCTTGGACCCCAGCCCCTGGAAAGACTCCACCTCTGGCCTCCCAGTGCCACTGGCTCTGTCCCACCCGGACTCCCCACTCCAAAGGGCAGGAGTTGGGAATAAGGACCATGTGTGGAGACCTGAAGAACGGAGCCTCAGCCTACAACTCGACCAACCCTCTCCCCTCTCCCTGGAGCCCCAGCCCTCTCAGTGGTCCTCAGTCCCTTCCTGTTATCACTTTCGGAGACCAGCAAGGTGGCCCCCAGTTAGGAGGAGACAGGGAAGCTGTTTCTTCTCTTCCAACTCCCACCCTTCCAGGCTCCCTCTCCATTACCGACCCCTCCCCAGACCCCTCCCGCATTGCTGCTGATTCCCTTCAGCGCCACCACCAAGCTCAGAAACTCTAGTGGGGGTTGACTGGGTGGGGGATGCAGGGTTGTTTAAGGAGGGAGGGGTCGTGTCCTCAAGCAGGCCCCCTCCCCCAGGGCTGGGGAGGAAGAGAGCAACTCTCGCGGGGCCAGGCATCGAGTGGAGGCGCTCTTCCTTCGGTCAGTCTCAAAGAAGCACAGATTCGAGATGTGGCTCCGACAGTGGGGGAGGGGACAGAAGACCCCCCCCCACCGCCCGCAAACTGAGCGTTCGTCCTCAAAAGGGCGCACTGCTAAGGGAGGACTAGGCAGGGATCCTGGGTCCCACCAGTCCAGGGGTCCCTCGTCCTTGGCTGGGCAGTGCCCTGCCGCCCCGCCCTGCTCCGCACCTGCTCCGCCGCCTCGGGGTCAAGGTGCGGCTCCAGCAGCGGGACCGTGAACTGGATTTTTCGGGGGCTGCTGTCTTGCTCCATGGCTGGGGCGGCGGCCGCTGGGCCCGCGCTGCGGCGGGAGGGAAGGCGGCGGGACTCGGGGCTGGGGCGGGCGCGCTCCCTCTCCGCTCCGCTCCGGCCCCGGCCCCAGCCCGGCGCGCTCGGCTCCCGGCTCCCAGCACACCGCTCCCAGCTCGCGGCTCCGGGGACTCTGCAGCCGCCGATTGGCTCCGCACCCGCCCCTCCCGGCCCCCTCCCCCTCCCCCAGCCAGGAACCTTAACCCCGTCGTGGCTGCGCTGGCGGCTGCGGGGGTCACCGCCCCGCGGGCCGGCGAGTCCGGGCGTGGCCCGGGAGCCTTCGTAGTGGACAGCTCAGGCAGATACCTCAGTGTCCACGGAGTTTTGGGCAGGGCGTTGGGGTGGGGAGCGGCTAGGAAGAACTTCCCCTAGCCTGAGCAGGTTGTAGGGGCTGGGAAAGTAGAGGGGCGCTGCAGGAGAGGAGACTGCAAACGTGAGAGGAAGATTGCATTTATGATTTAAAAGGGGGTCGTATTATAGAGAAAAGATGGAAGGGGATTTAGGCATGCAGCAGGAGGAATTAAAGTTAGACTTCGAGAGGGACTTTCCCTTGAAAGGAAAACACTAGGCGGAGGTAAAAACTTGGAGGGAAATAAGAAGTCTGCAAATCCGCCCTGTGTTCCCTCAGTGCCAGGGAGAGGAAACTGAAGACTTCAGAGGGTCTCCGGAGGGCGCGTTTCTCCTGAAGTGCCTGTGGGAGTGGGTGGAGGGCTTGGGGAGAGAGGACCCATCTGGGACTCGGCAAAAGGAATAACGAGGGTGGGGAGCCAATCCGGCTTGTGAAATCGAGTTCACTTTCTGCTTGCTAAATTAGGGGATGGTAAAGTAGGTGAAAGGCCTGCAAGGGGAAAATGCCTGGGGATGGAGAGAGAAACTCCTTTGGTGGGGTGGCTTGTTTACAGATAGGGTTGGTTTCCAATTTCACTATTGGCAGGATACTGAAAAGGAGCTGCTGTAACTGAAGGGCTGGAGGTTAGACTATGGGAAGAACTTACTAGTTTGGTGGAAGACTAAGATGCCAGTCAATACAAGCCAGTGAGGGAGACAGGATATTCATAGGAACTGGTGTGTGCCGTCTAAGGACTGGGGATCACTAGACAGGGGGAGGGGAGGTGCTGGGGCACAGGGGAGGGGTAGGGCTGGATGCATCTTTTCCGTAGGAGAAGGTGGAGAGAAGAACTGGGGATGGGGAAGAGGGCACAGGGAGTCCTGGAAGAGGGGAAGGGGTCTGTCTCTTTAGTCTTAAACCAAGCAATTGGCAAGTTCCATCCAGATTTATGCCTGGTTCTTGGAGCACCGTATGATCATCTTCTCCTCTAAGGGATCAGCCTCCACTCTCAGTTGCCTCCTCTCCTGGGCAGCCCTTCCCGGACCTTGATTTCACAAGGCCCCTTCCCCTCTAACCTCCCAAAATAACTTGTCCCGCCCTCCCCCCAGCCATATCTTTTTACACATGTCAGGCTCAGTTTTCTCAGGGTAAGGCTGGGGTTATGGGGACCCAGTGGGCCAGCTGGACCTCTATCTGCATGTTAACTGGCCCCTGTTTTGCTGTCACTTGGACTCCAGGATTGACTCCCTCTACCCAGCCTGCACTTGCATGGCCCCTTTGCTCTCTGGTGTGGCAGGGCCAGATGGAAAACAGCTAGTAGGGCTTACCTGTCTCCCTTCATTCCCAAACTTTGCGCAGATCCCCCCACAAGAAGTGACAGTGGAGAAAGAGATTGTGAAGGCACTGAAGCAGAGAGGATAAGGGTTGGGGGCTAGGGAGATACCTGGCCCATTAGGGCCCAGTTGCTCACTCTGGCCTCCTTCCTACTCACCCCACTTCCTAACCACACATCCACAGAGCAGGATCCCAAATATTCTCTGAATAGGTGACTTGTTTATTCCCCATCCCATTGTACCAGGACCATGGGATGTGAAGCCAGGATTCCCACATCCCTATGTCTGGGGACTCAGGCTTCTCTCATGAGCCTCCATCTCATTTGTAAAACAGAGGATCCTACCTCTTAGGGTTGAGTATCATCTAGAGTAGAATACCTGGTGCATAGAAGGTCTCAGTTAATTGTAGCTGCTGGTTTTATTGTTATCTCCTAGCAGGATGGCAGAGTTGAGGGGTGGTCACCTCTAGGAGGGGCTACCTCTCCACACCCACCCCAGTCATCCAGCTTGCCTAGTCCTCTTTCGGATTCCCTGCTCTCCCTCAAACTTTGGTCTGGTCATGGAAATTCCTCCCAAAGTCTCTCACCCACCCTATGTTGCCTTCTCAAGTCCCAGATTCTCAGAGTCTTTTGTCCTGAAAGCCACGGGTAGGGAGAGAGACCAAGAGAGCTTGAGCTCTGGAGAGATGGCTGATGAGGGGCTGCGTGGGAAGAGGGGTCCTGGCAGCAGCTGGTGCTGGGGTGGAGGCAGGGGAGGAGAGAGGAGGGAGAGGGAAGAGCGATGGCTCCCAGTACTGGCTTTGGGAGGAGGAGACGGGGGAAAGTGGGCGAAGCGTTTATGGGTAGCAGGGAGGTGGAGTGTGGTTGGGTGCAGCCTTTGGTGCCGGGTAAGCTGGAATGGGTCTCTCTGTGAAGGTGTGTGTTTATTGTCATTTTGACTTTTATTTATGTCCATGGCTATGTGAGTGCCTGTTGGGCCGGTGGGTGTATGAAGGTGTGGGTTGCTCACACACAGGCCTGGGGCACTGCAGAGGGCCTGACACCTGCTCTTGGAACCTTTCCTAGAGTGAGTAAGAGTTAGAGCCTGCCTCATATCAACTCCTTCCCTCAGCTTGCATGTTTCTATGTTAGGCGCCTGTGTTCACAGCCCTGCTGCAGTCACAGCCTGGGCTGGAGGAGCAGCAGCTGTATGTGGTGCACTGCTGGCTCCATGAAATATTTAAAGTTACAGGGATGTGACTGGGTGATGCAGTCACTTAATGACTCTCACCCTCCGCTATTTTCGGGGCTGGACTCCGGATTAATGGGACTGCTCTTTGTCGCTCTCAGCACTTTCTGCTTTTATCAATCCACCCTTCTCACCCCCACTAACCCTCACAACCACCCAGGAGGGAAGGCAGGTATTAGGGTATTTATTTTACTTCTCGAGGGGAGGGTAGTATAGAGAGGTGTTGCTAAGATGGGCCACGTGGGCCAGGATATGAAAGGTCAGGGTTCAGTTCCTCCATCTGCTACCAACTCTCTGGGTGACTCTGGGGTTGCTCCTCCAACCTCCAACCGGACTCAGTTTCCTTATCTTCAAAATGGAGGGGACCAGGTGACTATGCAGGTTTCTTCTGCTCTAATATTCTGTTATTCTGAGTTGAGGGTGCTCCTGTTACACAGCCAGGAAGTCTCAGAAACAGGGTTAGAACCCAGGAGCCCCAGGACCTTATCTATACGTATCTTTGCCTTTCTCCCTGCCTGGCCAGCATGGCAGAGGCACACTCCGGCTTGTTGAAAACGCGATGCACACACACTTTTTATACACACAGTTCTGGGAAGGTAAGGCCAGAGACTGCTGTTATACACCCACAGGAGCAGCGACCCCATCCAAGTGGCCCCCCGGGAAGCCAGATGCTCATGCCAATGTGCTGCAGTTACTCAAAAGTTTCTGGAAACTCTTGGAATCATCTCAGAGCTTGAGGCATATGCTCTGAAAATCCCCATGGGGGGTGAATCATTGCCTTTTAGGGTGGCTTTGCTCCTTTGGAAATGACCAAGAGCCTTTAAGGGCCAACCTCTGTGAAGACAGAGGGGGGGCCAGGTGGGGAGTAAGCCTTGATCTGGAAAAGAGATGTGGGTCCCCGGCAGTGAGACTGTGTGTCCTGCAGGGGTTTGAGCCCATCTAGAAGGCTTCCCTGCAAGAAGTTTCCAGAGCTTCTTGTGAGCCCCAGAAGCAGCATTGGAGTAGACGTGTGGCCTCCTAGGGGATGACTTGGAAGCCCAGCTTCCTCTGACTGTGTAAGTCCTGGTTTGCCTGTGAAAAAAGCCCAGTGTTGCAATTCTGTCAGGCTTGAGTGCACACTCCCCCTGCAGCTGGCAGTCTTGGAAATGGGGCCAGAGCTGGTGATTCAAACAGAGGGGATGCCCATTTTCAAAGTGCTTTGCCTCTTCATGAAGCCCCAAATCCACTGGTAGGGTGAAAGAGACTTCAAGAACAGCCAGTTGAACCCTTCAGGCTAGAGAGGAGAAATCAAGGCAATAGGGAGGAACAGCTCTTCCAAGGACCAAAAGCCAGGCGAGCACTTTCCCTAGTAAACCAGATTTGGTGGCTATGGCAAGGTGGTGGCTATGGCAAGGTAGTGGCTGAACCTAAAGCAAGGTCATGGGCTAAATGACCTCTTGAGATGCAATTTTTTTTTTTTTTTTGAGACAGTCTTGCTCTGTCACCAGGCTGGAGTGCACTGGCACGATCTCAGCTCACTGCAACCTCCGACTCTCTGGTTCAAGTGATTCTCCTGCCTCAGCCTCCCGAGTAGCTGGGATTACAGGCACACACCACTATGTCCAGCTAATTTTTGTATTTTTAGTAGAGACGGGGTTTCCCCATGTTGGCCAGGATGGTCTTGGAGATGCATTTTAACACTATGGTCATCAACAGTCTAGAAGACCCAATACCTAGCTAGCCTCTAGCTAACCCCTTCTATCCCCAACCCTCTAAAAGGTTAAATTTATTCTTTTAACAAATATTTATTGGATATTCCTATGCATCAGATATTATGCTAAGTGCTGGGGATACAGTGGAGCATAAAAGAGATACAGTCTGTCCATTGACACGCAGCTTACGGCCCAGCAGGAGCCAGGGCAGTGGTGGGTGAGTCATGATCAGCCATGAGTTACAAAAGTGAAAGCACAGTATGCTGCAGCATAAGGGGCATCAGGAAGGAAGTCAGCGTAACCTCTGACTGCAGGGACCCTCTTCTGCCCCTCCACACTAGCTCCTGTCAGCACTGTGGTTAAACACCCAGCCTCTGGAGAAGTCTGCCTAAGGCCAAATCCTAGCTCTGCCACTTAGCAGCTTTGTAACTTTGGGCAAGGTGCTTAACCTCTCTGAGCCTCAATGTTCTTACCCTTAAAACTGGATTAACAATAGGTATCCCTATTATCATAATATATAGTGAGGGGTAGGAAGAGATAATGTCCATAATGTGCTTAGCGCCCCTTAAACACTTGCAACTGTTTTCTCCTTTGATTCTCGAAAAAAAAAAAAAAAAAAGGATGAAGAAGGGGGATTTCAGTGCTTTCAGAATTGATGGGGAAGTTGTCTATAGAAGCACAGCCCCTGCCTCTTTTCAGCCAGGTCCTGCTTCTCCCCAGCCTTGTTGGATCAGCTATTCTTGATGTCCAGCTGTGTCCTCATCAGCATGGACAATCACCCTGTTTTGCTAATTAACACCCGCCCTGTTAATGATTAAATCTAATGACTTTGACTTGCGGGTGGGAGGATGGAAAATTCCCCAGCCACAGGACAGGATGAGGGTAGGTTTCCAGGAGTGGGAGGGCAAGGGCCCCTTGGGCTCTGGACATGTTTCTCTAGGTGACCGGGGAGCAGATGCCTGCTTTTCTCTTGGGGCTGCTCAGCAGGGGAGTGTGTACTGGGGGGGGTCATTTGAAAGTTACAGCCCAGCCCTCCTTCCCCGGTCCTCCCAGGCTTGGCAGAGGGTACTGGGCCCCAGCCCCAGCCTTGCATTCGTCTTGCCAAGGGTTAGCTGTTGCTTGTTGCTGTGGCTGGAGCATGGGGTGAGAAGTGTGAAGTCCCTAGGACTGCTGTAACAAAGTGCCACTAACTGGGTGGCTTAAAGAACAGGAATTAATTATCTCACAATTCTGGAGGCTAGGAGTCTGGATTCAAGGTGTCAACAGTGCCGTAGGCTTTAGGGAAGAATTCTGTGTGCCTCTTTCAGCTTTTAGCAGCTCTGGTGTTCCTTGGCTTATGGCAGCAGTTCTGATTTCTGCCTCTATCTTCACAAGGCCTTCTTCCCTCTTTTTTTTTTTTTTGAGGCAGGGTCTTGCTCTGTGGCCCAGGCTGGAGTGAGTGCAGTGGTGTGATCTCAGCTTGTGGCAATCTCTGCCTCCCGGTTCACACAATCCTCCCCCGTCAGCCTCCCGAGTAGCTAAGACCACAGGTGTGCTCCACTATGCCTGGCTATACTCTGTGTTTTTAGTAGAGACAGATTTTCCCCATGTTTGTCAGGCTGGTCTCGAACTCCTGACCTCGGGTCATCCACCCGCCTCGGCCTCCTAAAGTGTTGGGATTACAGGCGTGGGCTCCCACACCCGGTGCTTCTTCCCTCTTGTGTGTCTGTGTTCTCTCCTCTTGAACAAGGATACCAGTCGTTGAATTTAGGGCCCACCCCAAATCCAGTATAAGTTCATCTTGAAATTGTAATTAATTACATTAGCAAACACCTTATTTCTGTATTCTGAGGTTTTGGGTGGACATGAAGTTTTGGAGACACTAATCAACCCACTACAGATGGGGAGAGTGCCTGACAGGGCAGGGAGATGGTCAGTGCTCTAGGATTAGGATAGGGGGTCCTGCCAGAGCAGGCATAGGAGGCCAGTGGCCCCCTGTCTCTCTCCCCTCCCCAAGAAGAGGAGGATGTGTTCAGAATCCCTGGTTGGGGTTGGGCTGGTCTCAAGAGGCCTTAAAGAGGAGGCTACTAGTGGTGAAGAGGGGGAAGAAATGGGAGCAGCGGTGTTCTAGACTGGAGAAAAGAAGGCTGAGAGGAGGACTTGGAAGGGAAAACCTTGGGTCCCTATAATTTAGTCCCAGTGGAAGGGGAGACTGTAACCTGTGTGACGAACAATCACAACTCGTCGTATGATGAAAAAATGAAGTTGCATTTTGCTGACATAGTCCAAGATGCATTTTGGTTTCATGATACTTCTTGTTTCCCAGCATTCCTTTCTACTTTATTGCAGGGTGGACAGGGGTAAAGTTTTCCTTGCTTCTGGGTGAAAACCCAGGAAAGCCTCTGAACCTTGCTGCTCACTCTCGGGTGAGGGATAGTCTCTATTCAGAAATTAGAACAACCAGGCCAATATATGAATCAAAACCTGAAACCATTTAGTGTCACTTCTCCAGGCTGCTGGGCCCTGCTTCAGTCAGAAGCTTGTGTGGGAAAGCAGGCTCTGCTTGGCTTCTCTGTCCTGCTCTCCCTCCTGCTCTGCTCCCAGCCTGGCTCTTCCCCCGCCCTCACTAGAAGCTGTGTCAGAGTCAGGTGTGTTGGTGAAGGGTGGGGTAGTGCAGAGCCGACTGGCAGGGATAGATCAGTTTTGAGATCGCTTGGTACTCAGCCTCCTCCATCAGTTGATACTCAGCCTCCTCCATCAGCTGGTACCACCCTCAGACTCTTTCTCTGTGTTCTCTGGTGATTATTCTCTGATGGGGGTTTTCCTGGGTCCTCAGGGTTCACCTCACCTGTGTCCCAGGAGTTGAGACTCCTTCCTCAGCTGCTGGGGTCCTTTTGTTCACTGAGGTAGCCCTATCGCGCAGGATCCAAGATGGACCCAGGGGAATGCACCGGTCTCCTTCTCAGGGGCCTGTAGCTGGTTCTTTCCTGATTAGGCAAACCCTGTGGGGCAGGCAGGGTGTCTCAGCAGCAGCTCTGCTGGAATGCCCACATGTCCCCAGTCCTCTCTCTCCTTCCAAACTTCTGGGCAGTACTCATACTCCAGAACACTCTGTTTCCAATGCTGGGGGCCACATCCTCAGCTCTTGGGGTAACCCGTGCCGGCATCTCACTGGGTTTGCTATAAGGGAGTAAGCGCCTCTCTCCTTCCTTGGGAGGGAGGGGATGAGGCTGACAGCACAGTTTTATTCATACATTTCCTCCTCACAGAATCCTCCCTCCCCTCCATACTATGACCCTCTTTTATATCCTTGATCTGGCTGAGGGGGTCAGAAACTAGTTTTTAAAATTTTTCATATGATGATTTGGTGCCTCGGTTTGAAATTTCCTTTGTTGTATCTTGGTGCTTGGAAATTATACTTTTATATCCTTTTACAAAAGGAACTGGGTTTGAGACTGTACCAGGAGGGAGGGGTGTCAGGCTCTAAGTCTATACTAGCAACTTCGCTTCGCTTTGTCAGGGAAAGCCAGACACAAAACAAACGTTCCATCCCAGAGGTGGAATGGCCAGCAGAGGGCAGCAGATCCTGCTTAAAACACTGCTTCCCTCCTTGGACTCATTGGTGCTAGATTATTTCATTCAATCTCCAGAGGCCACATGTCCCCCAGGTGCTGGGGCTCAGCTCTCATGGCATCTCAATCAGTTCCCTGGCATTAGCCCCTCTTCCTGGCTCTCTGCAGTCTAACCACCATTCTTCCTTTTTGAAGTATCAAAAATGAATCAGTCTGCATTTGATGCTAACAGCCATGTACTAAGCACCTATGTTGCAGAGATCAAAGCCATACTCTCTACCCTGGAGAAGCCCAGCTGGCAGGGAGACTTGTGAACAGGAACTAAGAGCTGCAAAATAGTAACTGCTGTTGTAGAGGCAGAAATAAGGACTTTGGGAACTTTGAGGAGGGGGCAGCCTGAAGGAACTAGAGAAGGCTTTGCAGAGGAGGGTGAATTGGAGTTAGGCTTTTTTTTTTGTGTTGTTGGTGAGTAGGAATTCAGGGAAGAATAATGTGAGAATAAGGGGGGAAGCAGATTGACACATTTCTGGTGGACAAGGGAGGTGAAATTAGCAAGGGAGGCGGAGAGAGGGTAGCAAAGAGTGGTGGCTAGAGCTGTGTTTGGAGACTAAGGGGAGACTGGGGTCTTGAGGGACCCTTGGGGAGACACCTTAGCAGAAGAAGAGCTTCCTTTTCCTCTCCCATTTTCCAGGAAGAGGGTCTGAGGCTCTGGGGCTGCAAGGATTTTACTGAACGTAGAGGTTATTGGAAGAAATGGAGGGGGATGGGAGCCTTGAACTCTTCAGAGAAGCAACGCTTGAAGGATTCGATGTTGTTTAGCTGGGAGAAAAGAAGATTCAATGTTGTGTAGTTGGGTGGGTGAGCTTGGCATAACAGAGGGAGTGAGAGCGTGGGCTTTGGATGGAGTCAATCCGGCCTTGGAACAAATTCTGATTCTTCCAATACTCCCGTGACCTTGGGCTTGTTGCTTTACTTCTCTGATCTTATTTCCTTATCTAAGAAATAAGAATAATAATAATTCCTACGTCTTAGAGATGTTTCAAGCATTGAATGGGATAATATACACAAAACTCTTAGCACATTTCCTGGTTACTTCTCATTAAATGCTATTATTTATTATTAGAATGATTGTCTTTAGATGTTTTAAAGGTTGTCCTGTGGAAATAAGAGTGCACTTACCCAACAAGTTAGAGGGAGACAAGTTTGATAGGCGGGGAGGCTGAAGGCCCCATCTAAACCACCAGGGCCTGGAGGAAGCTGCCTCATGCAGAAGGAGTTGTCTGCTGATGGAGGGATCCAGGCAGAAGCTGTCTGGGGGCTCTTTCCAAATCAATGCTTCGGGATCCTGGGTTGTTCTGAAATTACGCATCAGTCTATAAGTGAAAGATTCCGTGATTCTACTTGAAGGAAAAGGGCCCCTGGGACAGGAGAGAAGGAGCTGGCAGTAGAAAGAATCAGTGCTTTGCTAGTCTAGGGCCCCATAATCTGAGGCCTCAACTGTTCTGTCTCCTTGGGTGAGGGATGACTTGCAGTGAGCTCTATGGAGGCTGTCCTGGCCCTCTTCCTACCTCCGTGTGATGAAACTCCATATTCTGTGTAGGAAGTTTGGGAGTGAAGGGGGACATTCTTTCTTTGATAAGACCCTTTCCCACCCCCAATAAGAGAAAGTCCCCATTTTGGAGTCCCTCTGCCTGAACATGTGTTGAGAAGCCCTTTCTACACTATAGCTTCAGGCTTTCTCACTTCAGGCTTCCTCTGATGCTGGGTTAGGTTCTGTGGGCAGGTGATCTTCTCCTCACTTCTGCAGGAATCCTGTAGAGGTGAGCGGGGAGACCACTGGGCTTTTGAGCAAGAAGGCTTCTCAGTCCCTCCCAGCATCCTTTTCTTCTTGCCACACTGGGAAAGGGAGACCCTTATCTGCTGCCCCTTCTCTGTGCCCATTTCCATTACAGGGGAGGACTTTGCTCCCTTCCTCACACGGGGGTGGGTGTCAGAGTGAACCCTTCTAACCTCTCGCTGTTCCTTACTTGCTCTTTTCTAGAAAAACAAAAGTAGCTAATTTTGCTGATCACTCATTCATTTGTTTATTCAATTCACTTATGAATTCAATTCAAATTCATTCATCGAACTTCAACTCTTTGCCCAGTAATTACTGTTCAAGGTACTGGAGAGAAAATAGTGAATAATAATGATTGATACATTCCCAGGTTTCATGGAGCTTACATTTTTGTGAGGTAAAAAAGTATATAAACAAGTAAATGAATGTATAAATAGGAAAATTTCAGAGCACAGGAAATGCAATGAGGGGAATAAACAAGGTGAGGTGACAGAAGTAACTGGGGGGAGGATGGGTGGAAGTGGCCAGGGAAGCTCTCTGATAAGATGACATTTGAACCAAGACCTGAAGGGTTACAGGGAGTCAGCTATGCAGACAGCAAGAGGAAGAGGATTCTAAGCAGAATGAACAAGGATGAAACTGGGAAAGAGGCTGGTGTGCCCAAGGACCATGAAGGGCGCCAGCACGGTCATGCTGTATTGGGCAGGAAAGCGGAATGAGATGAGCTTGGGGGGATAGTTGTAAGCCAGACCACACAGGGTCTTTCAGACCCTGGTAGAGAGTTTGGATTTCATTTGAAGTATAATGGGAACCACCTGATAATTTTAAGGAGCAGACATGATCTGATATATACTTTGAAAAGACCACTTGTCTAGTTACTGATGAAGCCTGGATTGTACGGGGTTAGAGTGGAGGCAGCAAGGTTACTCAGAAAGTCATTGCAGAGGTTTGGGTGGTCAACAATGGAAGTGGAAACAGGGTGGTGGCAGAGAGATGGGGAGAGAGGGGTGAAATCAGGATATATTTCAGAGATAGAATCTATAGCCTTGTTGGTGAATTGGTTGTGGGGATTGAGGGAAAGGCAGAAATCAAGATTGACTCTTGGGTTTTTGGTTTGAGTAATTGAGTATATGGGGGTGATAATGAGACAGGAAGATGAGGTGGATAGGTCTATTAAGGCATTAGTTCAGGGGTAGTAACAAGATTGTAATGGCATGACTTCAACAGAACAGAAGTTAAACAGAGATACTATGGTGGCTCCGCAATATTCTGGACATTCTATCTCGTTACCCTTTCTTTTCAATAGGTAGCTTCCATTTAGTGGCCGAAGATGGCTCCTCTACCTCCCATATCTTTGTCTCATTCCAGTCAGCGTGAAGGATTTAGAAAGGAGAAAGGGAGGACACACTCTTTCTGTCAAGGGCACCACCTGTAATCTGCCCTTATTGTATTTGTTCATATCCTCCTGGCCAAAACCTAGTCACATGGCCACATCTGTCTGTAAGGAAGCTTGGGAAATGTAGTCATTGGCTACATCGAAGAAACAGTAGGGTCAGCGAATCGGAGGTCTGGATCAGGTCAAAGAATTGTTACAACTGGGCTTCTACTGTAATGGAGATGGAAGGGCAGGAAGTTGTGGACAGAGGGTGGGATTCTTGAATTTAGGATTTTGGAAGTGGCTGTAGTGATGCGTAGGCTGAGGTACAAAGGTTAAGGACGGAGAAGCCCGAGTGTTCATCGGCATGAACGCTGACCGTCCTCAAGAATGAGGACAGGGGCCGGGCGCGGTGGGTGGCTCAAGCCTGTAATCCCAGCACTTTGGGAGGCCGAGATGGGCGGATCACGAGGTCAGGAGATCGAGACCATCCTGGCTAACACGGTGAAACCCCGTCTCTACTAAAAAAATACAAAAAAACCCCACAAAAAACTAGCCGGTCGAGGTGGTGCGCGCCTGTAGTCCCAGCTACTCGGGAGGCTGAGGCATGAGAATGGCGTAAACCGGAGAGGCGGAGCTTGCAGTGAGCTGAGATCCGGCCACTGCACTCTAGCCTGGGCGACAGAGCGAGACTCCGTCTCAAAAAAAAAAAAAAAAAAAAAAAAAAGAATGAGGACAGGAGCAAGTGGGAAGAGGAAGACCAGGTGCTGAGATGAGGGGCTCCCTTTAAGGGAGAGGGGTTGGTAGGAGAGAGCAGCGTGTGTTCTGAGCTTCAAAGGAGGGGAGATTTTGGAGTAGAAAGGAAGAGGAATGGTTTAGAAGCGGCAGTGGAGAACAAGGAGGAAACTACTTCTTCCCACCTTCTGATTCTGAGGCGGTTGGTGGCTAAAGGAGAAAGCGGTTTCCACTTGAGAGTGCAATAGAGGTTGTCAGAGTTTCAGAAAATCTGAAATTACTGTTGTTATTAATGTTTTCTAAGGGGCAGGTTCTTACTCTCTCACCCAGGCTGGAGTGAGAGAGTAAGTGGCTGCAGTGGCATGATTGTAGCTCACAGCAGCCTTGAACTCCTGGGCTTGAGTGATCCTCCCACCTCAGCCTCTGAAGTAGCTGGGGCTACAGGCATGCACCACCATGCCCAGTTAATTGTTTTTATTTTAGAGACAAGGTCTTGCTATGTTGCCCAATCTGGTCTTGAAAACCTGGCCTCAAGCGATCCTCCCACCTTGGCCTCCCAAAGCTCTAGAATTGCAGGCATGAGCCACCATACCTGGCCTTAAAATGTTATTTTATATTAAGCAGTATCAGTTGAAAGATGGGAGAAGAAAGAAGGAAAAAAAGGTATCAGTTGAAAGATGAGAGAAGAAAGAAAAAAAGGGAGATTAAGCATTAGAGAGAAAATTCAAAACCAGACATTGGGATATCAAGGAATTTACTGATCACCAATCAGGAGTTCTAGAAGGCATAGTAAGAGGGTTTGGAAGCGAGAGACTGAGCAGGGAGAATTGGGCTAGATTTGGGGCTGTCAGAGCCAAACAGCGTTGGGGTTCTGGATGACAAGTATATCTGGAAGCTTTAGCTTGGACCTATAAGTGACTGTGGTCAACAAAGAGACAGGACCTGAGGATCTTGGTTGCCGACCTTTCTACAAGAGGAATCAGGACAAGGACTAGACCTTGGTGCCGACCTGAACGGTTTCAAGGCCCTTGGTGACTGATTCCTGTGGCTTAAGGGGGGATGTGAGTGGTGGTTAATCCCATGGAAGATGTGTGGGAGCAGAATAACTAATGGCCCCACAAAGATGTCCACAGTGGAAATCACAGAACCTGTGAGTGTGTTGGGTTACACTGGCAATAGAGAATTAAGGTTGCAGATTGAACTGAGGTTGCTAATCAGCTGGTCTTCAAATAGGGAAATTCTCCTAGATTATCTGGGTGGGCCTGGTGTAATCTCAAGCATCTTTAAATATGGACAAAGGACTCAAAAGAGAGAACCAGACTGACGGCGAGGTGAGAAGCCTTGGCCGGATGGGGCTGGCTTTGAAAATGGAGGAATGGGGCCATAGGCCAAAGACTGCGGACAGCCTCTAGAAGCTGGAAAGGGCAAGGAAATGAATTCTCCCCTAGAGGCTCCAGAAAGGAACGCAGCCCTGCGGACATGCTTTGATTTCAGCCCAGTGAGACCCATCTGGAACTCCGGAACTACAGAACTGTAAAATAATAAATTTGTGTTGTTTTAAGCTGGTACATTTGTGGTAATTTGTAATTAGAAAACTAATACAAGATGAAAGGCTCTCTTATGGGTGACTGCTCCTTCCCACAGGGTGAGATGCTATGACAGCTGGTGAGACAGAACATTTATTACACCACGTTTCACCAGTGGGTGGAGTTAATGCATCAACAAGAATGTTCCTCAACAGCTTTGCCTCTTTCTCTGCTGCCCTCTCTCATGAGGGTGCACATTTGGACAGGACTTCACCTCCCCATCTCTCCCCTGGGGGATGCCTGCTGTTTCTCTCACTGTTTAGTGGGAGAAAGCCCCTTTTGGGCTTGTGTCTCGATAGCATTCTCCAGCTCAGCCTTGCCAGAGAGGTCAGAGTGCTGTAGGTTCCCTGGCACTTGTCTGGTCATTAATACAACTGATGCTTTGGTCTTCTTTTTGCTCGCTGTTCTCTGGACACCTTCTCCACTGGCCAGACCCAGAGGGGCAGAGGGATGACGTGCTGGTGGCCCTCCCTGGAGCTGTGATGGTGGAGTCAAAGACTGGTCTTGGGGGACCCAAATACAGTGGATTTTAACAGCAAACGCTCTAAAGGTAACTCTGACCTGCAGCTGTGTGAGTGCAGCTGAGGCTGGAATGAAATTATCCCAGTTCCACTTGGTACAGAGCATAAGGCTGTGAAATTTGGCTTCAGATGATGTGTGCTGATATTTAGTAGGTGATGCTAGGTTGGCTGTCCAACTGATTGTCTACTTTGGTTTCCTTTTTGTTGTTGTCGTTGTTCACTTTTTCTTAGTTTTTATTTAACATTTTTCTCTGGTTCTTTTTTCTCACCCACGGATGCAGGTCCCAATGTCTGCTTTGTTCTGAACTGCTTTTAGGGTGGCCAGAGGACTCGGGAGGGATTTTGTTTATGGCCTGATCATAGGTTCCTGAGATTATTTCCTACCACGTAGTCTCAAAGTGGCTTGGGTTGGACATTTATGAAGCTCCAGCCAGGGTTTCAGATTTCAGAGGCCCACTGTGGGATTAACCACAGAGATGTGGTGGACTTCATACAGATAAAAATAATGGGATCCTTTATGTGGAGGAAATGTCACTGTGGGTGAAAGTGAAGAAAAACTCCATAGAATTACTATAAATTTGAAGAGTACGGGAGAAATGAACAAGTCCTGTACCTGGAACACTCTTTAGAAATCATATTTTCCTAAAGAATCAAGGAAATATGGGGTTCATATAAGATACAAGTCTTGGTCTTATAGTGAGAAAAGTCAGAGAGAAAGGGAAAAGAAAAAAGAGGGCAGTTCTATTGATTGAGTTGGGAGAAAAGATGAGATTTTCTTGGGAGAAAGTTTGAGTTCATAGAGCCCATGCTTGAGATACATTAAAAGAGAAGGGAAATGGCTCCATGCCTAAATAGTTTTAAGGATGGAACTAGAAAAGAGCGGAATATTTATTTCTAGATCAGGGAGGATGAATGGGGCCTGGAGGGATTTAACAACGATGCAAAACAGTTTGAGGCCGCTAGAGGGAGCGTTGACCCAGTCACTTGCACAGAGTGAGGGAAGATGATCAGGAAGTTTAGTGGTGAAACATTATTAGGTAAATTTCAAAGGAATGCAGGTTTTTTTTTTCTTTTTTCAAATGGGAGCTTGGGGACTGTTATTGCCCATGTCCTGAGGAAGCATGCCACAGAATTACTGAGAAGATGAAATACACTCTAAAGGGAATTCATGCATGAAATAAATAGATCTAGTCACATCTGAAATTCTGTTTTCCAAAAATTTAAAAATTTTAAAGTGACAAATCATAGTTGTATACAATTATGGGGTACAATGTGATGTTTTGATATATGTATACATTGTGGTATGATTGAATCAAGCTTACATTTCTCAATATCATAAGATGATAGAAATATCCTAACCCCCACGTCGAGAGAAGAGGCAGTATGCATGATCCCACCCTCTGAAGGCAAACTTAATGCCAACATTAGTCACTCCACGAGAGACTTCTCCCACATGTGAAGTCGAGGCTTTCTCTCTTCTTGCAGATACCACTTAGTTTCTACTGCAGCACGATACTGGCATTATCCATGGGATTTCTGCACAGCTCAAGTGCCCCATGTGTCTTTTGAGCCTTGAGGAGGAGACTGACATTGAGATACCTTCTCATCACCTCTTCCGTTGCAACTGAACCTTCCCTGGCTAAGCAAGACAAATTCCTCCCCCTGTGCTGCCATGAGCTGCTCACTGATAATGACATGTAGGAGAAGCACAGATGAGATGAGGCCCACAAACAGCAGCAGAAGTGTGGCTGGAGAAGCTGCATGGAGCCAGGTACACCTGAGGCACTGCGGTTGAGCGCTGGCCTCCATGACATCTTTCTCCTGCACCTTGAAGCTGTGTCAAAGGTTTTTTTATTCCACCTTCTACCCCTGCAAACAAACAAACAAACAAACAAACAACCCTTAGAAGCCCCACAAAAGAATCACGCACTAGGGCCTGGGCACATAATTGCTCTGGGGCCTGAGAATGTGCTTGTGTTTTTGAGTTTGGCTGGTGCAGAGCTGGTGCGTGGTATTTCATGTATCCTAGTTACTCTAACTTTGAAAAGGAGGGACCCATGGGCTCCTTGGGGTTGGATTAAGTCAACTTCGTAGATGCTAGAGGAACTACTCACATTTCAGGGGGAAAAAGACCAGGATGCAGCCGGTCCCCTGCCTCCAGGCATAGCAGCCTTTCCCCTGACTCCTAGGGAACGTGCCCCATGCTGGTGGCTCTGTGTCCTCCTCATCCTCTACAGATTTGTGAGGTTTCACCATGATCCTTCCCGTAGTCACACCCAAGAGGTCTGAGGCTGTGGCTTACCCCAGGCCAGACAGAAGATGGAGACGCAGGTACCTAACCCTATCTCCACATTGGGAAGCTAAAGTGATAGGGAGAATGTGTGTACCCCTCCTTTCCTTTCCAGATCTTATTCTACCAAACAGTGGGAGCAGCAAAAATGACAAAAACCACTCCTAGGCTAGGTGCGGTGGCTCACGCCTGTAATCCCAGCACCTTGGGAGGCCCAGGTGTGCAGATCACCACGTTAAGAGATTGAGACCATCCTGGCCAACATAGTAAAACCCCGTTTCTACTAAAAATACAAAAATTAGCTGGGCATGGTGGCCCGTGCCTGTGGTCCTAACTACTCAGGAGGCGGAGGCAGGAGAATTGCTTGAACCCAGGAGGCGGAGGTTGCAGCGAGCTGAGATTGTGCCACTCCACTCCAGCCTGGTGACAAAGCGAGACTCCGTCAGAGGAAGAAGGAGAAGGAGAAGGAGAAGAAGAAAACAAAACCACTCTTTCCACCCCATCTCAACAGGTCACAAAATTTTTCAGTTTGAAGGCCCAGCCAGAGCCTGGCACCTGGTTGGGGGAGACAAAGAATGAGTTTTTTAGGAATGGATTTTCTATTTATTTATTTAGAGACATAGCCTTGCTCTGTCACCCTGGGCTGGAGGGCAGTGGTGCAATCACAGCTCACTGCAGCATTGAACTCCTGGACTCAAGTAACCCTTTTGTGTCAGCCACCCGAGTAGCTGGGACTACATGTGTGCACCACCATATCCAGCTAATTTATTTATATTATATATATATTTAATATATATATGTGTATATATATTTTGTGTGTGTGTGTGTATATATAAATAAATAAAAAATAAGGATTGGGGTCTTGCTATATTGCTCAGGCTGGTCTCAAACTCCTGGCCTCAAGTGATCCTACTCCTAAACTGTTGGGATTACAGGCAAGAGCCACCATGGCTTGCTGGGAAATGAATTTTCTTTAAGAATGGAGATGTTTAGACAAATGGACATACCTAGATGCCTTTTGAATGAGACTCTGGGCTAAGGATGAGTAAAAAATTGGGAGGGGAGGAATTTTGGACTTTACTTTTCTTGCATTGAAAGGTGTATTTCAATTTTGTTCTTTGTTCCTTTTGAAATTAGGAGGATCGCTTGAGCCCATGAGGCAGAGGTTGCAGTGAGCGGAGATTGTACCACTGCATTCCAGCCTGGGTGACAGAATGACGGAATGAGACTCTGCCTAAAAAAAAAAAAAAAAAAAAAATAAGAAAAAAGAAAGAAAGAAGAAATAAGGAAGGAAAGAAAAACAAAGAAAGAAAGAGAGAAATTAGAAGAGGGTTTATGTTCAAATTTAGGATTTTTTTTTTTTGCTGATGTTGAATTATTATCTTTTATGCTGCTGCATAGTACTTATTTGTAACCCTCAAGTGAGCTCTACTGAGCAACATGACTGAGCAGATTGGAGAGAGGAAATAGAGTCTGGGGAACAGTACGGTCTTGGTGTTAATTTGTGTCCTATTTGAACTCAATTCAGAGGCTTGGGTACCAACAGTAAACTTGTCAACCCACCAATTTCAGGAGGAAAGAATTGTGGTGAGAAGCTGTACTTAATTTTTTTTGTCTGAAAATGGAGATAACAAACTTTTAAAGTCTTTTGCAAGGGCTAAATGGGTAAATATGTATAAAGCATTTGGAACTAGGGCCTGCCGCATAGTAGAAGCTACTGTATATTAAATCAGTGAGCATATGGTAAGGCCACCAATGGCCAAATGTCTGCGGAGTGGAAGACCACTCTGATGTGCTGCTGGTCTTCTCTTCCGCACCCCTCCAATCACAGCTGTGGCTGATGGCAGATCTCAGGCTCACCTGTTAAGCCCAAAGGCTTCAGAAGAGAGAAGGCTGTCTTCTGTGACTCTGTGTTGGGGGCATTCCTTCCTATCCCTTCCCAACAAGAAGAGCAGGTTGGGGGGAATACTTCCCAGCCTACCTTTCCATTCCTTCCTTCCTCCTCCCTGAGGGAAGAGTAGATGATCTTACAGATGAGAGCCTGATAGTGTCTTATCCAGCCCTGTTTCTGTTCATTCAGTGTCAGTCTGGGTTGGGAATGTGGGCAGGGGCCTTTTAGCCTGAGGTCTCCTATTCGGTTTTCACAGAGAGCCCTGTGCTGTGGGCTGTGGCACAGCTGTCCAGCCATTAGTAAGATGGATGCTTTGATCCTCACTGGGTAACAACTCTTATATCCTTTTCTGTATTGGCCTGAACTGGAGGATCAGGAGGATGAATCTGGGGCTTCTTAATCTGCAATCTGCAAGACACTTCCATGTTCCTAATATCATCCACTCAGGAAACTTCCCTCCAATTTTTTCCCTTGAACTTCACAGGCTCCTAACTTCCCTCCTCTGTCATTTTGAAAAGAATTTTTGCCTTATCTTAAGCTATATCTTGAGAAGGACCCATAATAGAACTTTCGATCTAGCTTGGGAGATATTTTTGGTGGAGTTGTGTGTTCTTCCATTGGGGGGAAGGTGGGTAAACTAGGGAAAGTGGGCATGTGGCGACTTTCTACACTAGGATAAAGCAAAGGGAGGAAGTAGATTATTTTATCTATCTCTAGGTCTGAACATATTTCCAGATTTTCCTGGGCCAGGACAGACCACCTCTGCATTGCAGTAGGTCAGTTGCTCTGTTGATCTTCTGAGCACATCTTTTTATGTGTCCTGGAGGTAGGACACTAGAGATCGGAGATGTTTCCCTTCCAGCCATCCTACCTGCCCTTGAGTGACAGCTTCCCTTCATCTGTAAGACAGAAACCTTCGTTTTCCCATGCTCTTCTTTACCCATTGAATCTCATGTGCTGTTACAGTGAGAACTGGCCAGGGTTGGGAGGAGACAGGCACATATTAGGGAGATGGGCCTGGCACATGGTAAGCACGTGGGGGGTGTTTGTTGAGTGGGTGAATGGGAGTCATCCACTCTGTGGTGAAGCAGAAGTCTTGGCAGATGAGGGTGTAGAGGGTGTAGAGGTGGAGAGAAGACAAGAGGTTACAGGATGAGACATTGGGAGCACAGAGTGCAGTCCAAAAATGTACTAGGAAAAGAACAGAGAGCTTGGAGAACTAGGAGAGCGCAGTGTCCTGGAAAGTTAGTGAGGAGAAGTTTCTGAAAGGAGTGACAGTTCTACAGAGGCCATCACAGGATTTGTTGATGTTTGTGACTCTTTGGACAGCAGTTGTGGAGGCTGGATGGGTGCAGATGGTAGACTGTAGGGGCATGAGGTGTGCACAGGAGCTGAGGGGCATGGGGCAGTGCATTGGTGAGGTGGGGGCAGCGGCGAGGAGGGTTAGGACTTTGCAGAGGATGTTTTGGGATGTGGAAACATAAGCAGGTTTGTAAGCTGAGGTGGATGACAGGTTTAAACTCAAAGGGATAGGGTAACTAAGAAAGAAGCCCAGTAGAGTGGGGGCATCCTGCCTCTCTTTCTGAGCCCAGCAAAGCTGCCACAGAGTCAGACTTGGGACGCAACGCTTTAATGCACATTTTGAGGAGCTGAAAGATGGTTTTGGGATGCAGCCTCTCCCACAGCCCAGTCTGGAATTCAGGCACCCTCATCATTAGGGCCTCGTGACATCATTGGCGCTAGGGATTAGGTTTTTCAGATAGTTCATGATTCCTTTCGAAGCTTTGTCGAGATTCTTCCTGACTTTATGGCCCAGTTTGGTGAGTTTTCCCTCTGAGGTGGTTGCTGAGGAGTATTGGGAGGGAAATGTCAAGTTAAGGCTGGTTCCCTTCCACCCTCTCCCCTCCACCCCAGCAACAGCCTTTCATAGGACTGGCGATCAATGCTTCATTTGACTCGCACTTACATTTAGTTCTTGTTCCTCCACAGCTTCCTTTCTCTTTCTAACCCCACCTATTTCCACCCAAGTAGCTCCCAGCCCCTTCCTTTTCCTGCTCAATACCTGCCCAGCGGCTTTCCCCTTCCCTGGCTCATACCAGCCCTGGGCGCCAGTTCTGTAGTCTCTTCTAATTGGAGCTTAACATTTTTGAAATTGTCCTCTTGGGGCATGGGCTTTTGACTCTTTGTTCTTTTGACAGCATTCTCTTTGGAAACCAGCTCTTCTTTGGAGATGAAGGACTCCTTAGAGAGATCTTCATCGGAAACGTGGTCCTTCTTGGGATGGCTGCTAGGGGTGACCTGGGCAGCTGGAACCAGGAAGATAAAGGGAATGGGGGGCGGAGTGAGAGCACATGGTGAGAAGCAACCAGCCATCCTATGTCATGTCCCTTAACATGTGGAGCCTATCAGGGTTGAGTCATTGCCTAATTAACATACAAGTAGGACTGAGGTCCTGTACCAGAATCCAAATCTATGAGCACCTGAAAAGCACATCTCTGATTTTGAAAGCCATTGATTAGGAATTCCACTTTCCCTAGCAAATTTACCTTCCCAATGAGAAGAGATTAACTTTGCAAACATAGGTCCCATTGTTTGGTCCATTGGAGGAGTTCAGTAAATATTGTTTTTTTTCTTCTGAATTCTGGGTATTGCTTGAATCTGCCTTCTCTGGCTCCTCCAAGGTAGACTAGGGGAAGCTAGTCTGAGATTAAACCATGTCTATGGATAATACACAAAGCAGAATCCCGCAATGTTCACGGTTTTGGGCTGTGGCAGTGGGGAGCCTGGAACAGAGGAGCCACCCCAACATCCTCACCTCCATGAGCTAAAACCCTTGACCTGCTAGCACTTGGGTGTGAGGTGTAGTCCCCACTCTTATCTCCAATGACTAGCCAGCAGAAAGGGCTGTTCAAATGGTTCCTGGCCCTCACATTTTGGCCAACTAGTGCAGCAGGAAGGATTAAGGTTCGATACTGGGAGGGTTTATCTTTGCTCCACTTCTTTTTTTTTTTTTTTTGAGACGGAGTCTTGCTCTGTCGCCCGGTCTGGAGTGCAGTGGCCGGATCTCAGCTCACTGCAAGCTCCGCCTCCCGGGTTCACGCCATTCTCCTGCCTCAGCCTCCCGAGTAGCTGGGACCACAGGCGCCCGCCACCTCGCCCGGCTAGTTTTTTGTATTTTTAGTAGAGACGGGGTTTCACCGTGTTAGCCAGGATGGTCTCGATCTCCTGACCTCGTGATTCGCCCGTCTCGGCCTCCCAAAGTGCTGGGATTACAGGCTTGAGCCACCGCGCCCGGCTTTGCTCCACTTCTTTCCCAAATGGAGAATTTATCATTTACTGGACAATCTTTTACCACCAGTGACTTACTCTAAAGGATGCCAGCATGAGACTTAACAGGCATCTGCAGGCTGAATCTCTGAGTGAATTTCACCTTCTGGCTCTGAAAGAGAAGAGTTTAAAGTCTTCAGAGGTCTCAAGACAGTTAACATATGAGTTTTTCCCTCTGTAACCCCTTCTGCTCCAGCATTCTCAATCTTCCTTACCTTCCTCTACATCCTCCTTAGCATTTCAAAATACTTTGTAATTTATTTAATATGTTCATTGTTTGTTACTTTCTCTTAGAATGTAATTTCAATGATGACTGAGTGTCTATTCTATTAGTGTATCCAAGTGCCTAGAACTATGTGTCTGACACAGAGTTAGTGCTCAGTAAGTAGCTATGGAATAAATGTGGGAGTACATATTGTACAGAGGGAGGCACGGAAGTCCAGAGAAAGGTAGTGACTCTGCCTGGACTATCCAGCATCACCAGAGGCTGGAATCTGATCTGAACCTCCGTTGACCCATAGTGCATCCTGATTTGGATCTGTTTTGGCCCCTCTAGCTCCAGCTCCGGGCTTTCTAGGTAGCAGAATTCCCAGAATCATATGCCCTAGTCCCTCACCTCCATACCTAGGACATCCAGGTGTGAACTTTTGGTTCTGCAGATTTCCACCTCTCCACACAGCATATTACAAGGATTAAGGAAGGCCCTTCCTAGTGCTGAGGTCTCTCCAGCTGACAGCTCAAAAACATTTAGGGGACTGAGGAGTGTGGAAGAAGGCCAGACACACCATCAAGGATGGCGAGAGAGGTGGAGGCTAGGCTGGCCAGCAGCAGGACCATGAAGAACTTCATGGTGGATCAGTTTTTCCTGGGGGAGGCTGCTTAGAGTTGCTGAAGAGGCAGCCTGGCAGGGGCTTTATTGATTTTGAGGTAAGGATGGACTCTGGGGAAACTGGACTTGGGAACATACTAGGTTTCTCCTCCCAAGTTTCCCATTCTGAATAGGTTTGTTTTTGGGAACTGGAGTTTCCGGGAAACCAGTTAACTGGAAAGTAAGGTCCCTGGCCTTCCCCCTGGCCTGGACCATGCCAAAGGTGTGTCGGCTCCAGGTTTCATCCCCAGAAGTCCTTGGAATGAGGACCTGGGTGTGAGTTTCCCTCTTTCATAGTACTCATTACTGTGTAATTTTACTTTCATTTGTATGATCATTTAATTAACATCTATCTCCTCCAGAAGAATGAAAGTTCCAAAATGGCTGGGATTATATCTGTTTTGCTTGCTATTGTTTTTCCAGTACCTAGCAGGTATCTGGCACATAGGAGAGTCCTAGGAAACATTAGCGGAGTGAATGAATCAAGGAATGGTCAGGCTGTCCTCTAGGGCAGTGGCCCCCATCCTTTTTAGCACCAGGGACCAGTTTCACGGAAGACAGTTTTTCCATGGCCAGGGGGAGCATGAGGTGAGACTGTTCCACCTCAGATCATCAGGCACTAGTTAGATTAGCTGCAACCTAGAGCCCTTGCATGTGCAGTTCACAATAGGGTTTGCCCTCCTGTGAGAATCTAATGCTGCTACTCATCTGACAGGAGGCCCATCACGGTGGTAATGCTCACTTGGCTGTTGCTCCCCTCCTGCTGTGTGGCCCGGTTCCTAACAGGCCACAGACCAGTACCAGTCTATGACCTGGGGGTTGGGAACCCCTGCTCTAGGGTGTAGATAAAACTCCCCATCAGTTCAGGAATGAAGGAGTGAGGCAGTTACAGAAATTCTGACTATATGCCAACTAGTATCCTGAGTTTGTTCCCATGGGATATCTCATTTAATTCATGATGGTTTGGGAGGTATGTGTTATTTACCAAGGAAAAAAACCTGATGTTTATAGAGGTGAGGTTACTTGTATAAGGCCACATATATGGGTGGATTTGAACCCACATCTGGAGTCTAGTGCCTCTAAAAGTGGATAAGATGGAGCAGTGGGATGCCCAGAAAGGCATCTGGAGAGCAGATGAGGGTTGTGCGTAGGGCCTGGGTCTTGGTGGTGGGCCTAGGAACTGATATGGTTGATCTCGTGTCCTTCTCCAGCTGGAAGTTTGATATTCTCTCTGAAACCTCTCCAGGAAGAAGAAGGCTGCTGTACCCTAACACTGAGTCTCTTGTCCTCAGCAGGGAGCATGGCTTGCTGGGAATGTGCATAGGTAAGGTAATGCCTGGAGACCACAGTTGGCCGTGCCAGCCCGTGTGAAACTTGTGCCGGGGAGAGCCCCAAGGGACTGGCAGTTGTCTTCCAATTGTTCTGGCAAAGCTCTCTCTTTAGGCAAGGTGGTGTAGTGAAGGAAGTTTGTCTTGGGCTGCCTCCAACCACCCCTTCCTCCCTGACTCCTCATCTCACCAGCAACCTCTCCTCCCATAACCCAGGGCACTTGGGAACAGGACGGGGGCAGATGAGGGCATTCACAGCAAGTCTATGAGGGTAGGGTTTCAGCTCTGCAAGCTTATTTCCTAACATACATAATTCACATGTTGAGGCTCTCATCATCTGCAGACTAGGCTATTTTAGTTTTTCACTGCTCTTCTGGCTTCCAGTCTGTCTCCACTACGGTCCATTCTTCATGCTAATGCTGGAGGGATCTCACGAAGTTCATGCCACTTCTGTACTCAAAAGTCTTTAATGACTATCCATCACCATGGGATTAAGTCCAAACTCCTTGGTCTTCCACCTTCACAGCCTCATTTCCTACCCTTGTGAATTATTCCCTACTCACTGGAGTGTTACACTTGGGTTCATGCCGTTGCTCTGTCAGGAATCTCTTTCCTCTCCATCTGCCTGCTATGTTCCCACAGCATGATCCAGATCAGATGTCATCTCCTCCCTGGAGTGAACACAACCTTCTCACCATCTCTCCTCCCTTGGTTAGTCACTCACCTCTGTGGTTCTACGACGCACTGTTCATATCTTTATCTTTTCATTATTACATTCCACTACTATTTATTAAGTGCCTGCCAGGCAGCAGGATTTGGAGATATAATGGTGAACAAAATCACCTGGACCCTGGTCTTAGGCCTTTGTTGTCTAGCACTTATCGCACTCTATTGTAACGATCTGTTTTGAAATCTATTGCTGTTACTGGTCAGTTACCACGTTGAGGACAGGAGCCATAGCTTACTTGTCTCTGAATCCCAATTTATTTAGCACAGATCTTAACTCTTGCTAAGTTTCCAGTCTGGTTTTGTCAAATGAGTCAATGTGCCTTTTCAAAGATGGCCCCTTGGGGATATGTTTGTTCAACAAAGTATCTCTTTAGTGTGTGTGGCAGGGGACTTCTGAGAGGCCTCCTCCCACACAGAGTTCAACAAGAATGTCTGCCCTACACCAGGTATGGTGTGGGTGCTTAAGCTCCAATGCTGAACAAAACAGACCAGGTCCCTCCTCTCCCAGGTAAGGGTGCCAGATAAAATGTAAGTCACCCAGATAAATGTGAATTTCACAGAAACAATGAAAATGTTGTCAATATGCCTCAAATATTGCGCAGTACCTAAGTATGTCTCAAATATATCTGAAATTGCATTTAACTGGATGTTCTGTGTTTATTTGCTAAATTTGGCTCCGAAGGTTCCAGACCAGCCTCAGACTTGAATTAGAAGCAGGCAAGGCTTTCCGTGTCCATCCTTCCTGTTCTGTCCTTCTCAGAGCCCAGTCTCATCCTGGGTACTCAGTTACGGGAAATATGTCCTGGAGAGGTGACCACGTGTCTGCCACACCTATAACTCCCTTCTGAGAAATGAGGTCACGTGGTTCTTTGCACACAAGATGCCAGACTTTGGGTCAGATGTCTTTGTTACCCTAACCACTCCTATTTGTGAGGAAGTCTGGGCTTATTCAGAGGTAACAATCAACAGGCTGGACACAAGGGAGCCCCTGGCCTCTCAGGAGACCTGTCCATTTCCAGGGCTTTCTACTGGATGGTTCCTAACCAAGTGAATGAGGTCACTCTCAGTGAAGTTTGCGTCAGAGAGACAGAGAGAAAGAAAACTCAGAGATGTAAAAACAGTAGAAGAAGAGAGAGGCCAGGATAGAGGGAGGGAGAGCTGAAGACTCCTGTCTAGGGGAGCCCCTGGGCCTCAAGCTATGACAAAGTGACTGTCCTCAGAGCGGCTGAAGGGGCTCACAGCCCAGCTGGTCTCTGCTTGGTACTCCGTGAAGCCTGCTGACATGGCTTCCTGATCTTCCTTCCTTCCTTCTGTCACTTAATGGAACCTGAGTGAATCTTGTAAACTTGAAAAAGCCTATTTTTAAAGCTCCACCCACCCCACCTCAAGCATCATTAGCTTTCAGTCAGGACACCTGGGTCCAAGATTCAGCTCTGCCAAGGACTCACTCCGCAGTCCTCAATCGGCAGCCGCACCCCTCAACCCCTGCCCCACCGCCACTTCTCTGGACCTCATCCTTTTCCTCAGCAAGGAGGGGGAGAGTCCGGATGGATCTCCCAGGATCTCTAGGACTCCCGTTCCAAGACCTGACACCCTCTTGGAACAGGGGTGGAAAACTTCTTGGGAGATTTTTATTTCAAGAAGAACAGCATCAGGCTGGTTGTTCTCAAACTTCACAACCAGCTGGGGAGTGCATTTGAATCCCCTTTCCTCTCCATTTAGTAGGCCTGGGATGCAGCCCAGGAACTCACATTTAAAAAGCAGCGTCCAGACCAGTTCTGATGCTGAGAACAGGACTACCCTAGGAGACAGAATGGCTTCTACACAAAAGTTCAAACTTATTTTCTGGTAAGGATTTTGGGAGGTAGAGAGTCTGTTGTTTTGAGTGTGTGAGTGTGAGAGTGTGAGTATATGTGTGTGTGTGTGAGAGTGAGTGTGTGAGTGTGTGTGTGTGAGAGAGTGTGTGTGAGTGTGTGAGTGTGTGTGTGCGAAAGTGTGTGTGTGAGAGAGTGTGTGAGTGTGTGTGTGCGAGAGTGTGTGTGTGAGAGAGTGTGTGAGAGTGTGTGTGTATTTGTGTGTTGTGTGTGTGAGAGAGATAAGGGAGGGCATCACCATGGGGGCTGCTGCCCTGGGGCAGTGGGGCTGGAGAAGAGAAGGGGAAAAAGGAGACCAACATTCTGTGAGGTCTGACCTTGAGCCAGGTGCAGGATTATTTAATTCTCACAGGAATCTACAGGGTAGTATTGACAGTCTCTGACAGACTGGGAAAACTGAGGCTCAGAGAGGTTAAGTACATTTACCAAAGTGACGTAACAGCAACTGGCATGACTGGGATTTGAACCTGGAACTGCTTGGCTCTGATTCCCATGCTCTTCCCATAGTGTCCCACCCACACCAAGCATCACTAGAGTCAGCGTCACAGTACAGCAGCCATAAATCCTTGGCTTCCCGGTGGAACTCCATTTCACACATTCTGTGCTGTTTCCCACATATCTATTGACTATTCTAGGAAATCAATGTTTCTGCCTCCAAACCCTTCCCAAACTTCACCTCATCCCCTGTTACTGGAATAGGGAGGAAAAAAAGTCATCGACAGGGGAGCTCAGTGGCTAACACGGCCAGAGGGAGCAGGTCCACATTGGAGATGGGAGAGTCATTAGAGAAAGGAGTCAGGAGAGAGCTAGCACAGAGGAGATAGCTGCAGAGAGGTTCCACTGCCGTGGGACCCTGCTGTAGGTGGGGAGGGTGAGCAGCTTCTGTCTTGTTCCCAGTCCGGATCTAGCAGTTCTTTCTGAGCGAGCCTCTATTCCCTTCTTCAGGGTCCATTGCTGTCATGTCCATTCCAGCCATATCCAGTTTCTCCACAGGAAGCTCTAAGCCAGACTTGGCTCAGCCTGGGCAGTCTGTGAAAACACACTCTCTCTCCATCTGGAAGATGGGGCCTTGGGAATGTTACCCATGTGGGCTGGCTGCTCAGTGTCCCACATACAGCCCCATGCGCCGGGTTGGGAGTGGGTGAGTGGCCGTGGGTGTGGAGCTGGATGGGCCAGCTACACGGAAAGGTGCAGTTCCTGGCATGCCTCGTGATCACTCACCCATCTATGGATAGGCTTTTTCCTTTCCTCTTAAAGCCCTTAGGAGTCACTCATCAAACTACATAAGCAATTCCCAGTTGGATGCTTCGTGTCAATAGCTCTGTTCAGTGGGGTTGTATTCCAGTGTGAGGACTGCAAGCTGTGAGAAGGGGCCACAGCCAGTCAGGATGGTTGGAGGGTAGACACCCTGAAGGCCAGGGCACCTGTCTTTCCCACTTGCACATCAGGAGGTGAAATACAAATGGCAGAATACACAGTCAGAGGATGGAGGTTGTTCTTGGGGAAGACTGAAGATCACAAAATTTTGGAATTCTGAATTTGGAAGGAATCGTGTGACTTGTGAATCACAGAGAGGACTCTAAGTAAGGGAAAACCAAAACAGGTTGTGGTTGTGACCCATCATGGTCACATCTGTGTGTTAGGGAGATTTGTATTCACACTAATTCCCTCCTGGGCATGGGGAAGAGGGTTTAACACTCGGGCCCTTGTTTAGGGATGTACTGGCTTCATAACAGAGACTTCAGATGCAACCCAGAGCACCCAATTTCCTACACAGTCTCAGGTAGGATGCTCTTACCTGGGAATAATGGACAGTCCAATTTAGTTGGCTCAAACAATAAAAAAGGCATATCTCATGATGCAAGAACACTAGAGGTAGGCTTGGTAAATTCAGCAGCTTAATGAATTCATGAAGGACTTAGATTCTTTCCATTTCTCCATCCTACCCTTTTCTGTCCAAGAGCCTGGTCGTCTGGCTACCTCTCTTCAGGTAGCAAGCTGGCTGCTGCTGCACCAGGTGTCACATCCTCACGATGTCCAGAGGCAGAAAAATGACCCTTCTCTTCCTGTGTTACCTTTTACGATCAAAAGAATCCTTTCTTGGGAGTCTTGATAGCATACTGTCTCTCATGTCCCGCTAGCCAGAATGTCATCACGTGTCTTTGTGTGACATGTCAACCAGGCTTTGGCAAAGGCAATGGGACCACTTTGATTGGCTCTGGCTGACTGTGATTCATCTCCTGATGGGGTCTGCCTCCCCAGAAACACATGACCATGAGAAAGGGGCATAGGGAATAAAATCAGTCTGTCACAAGGAGAAAGGGAGGTGCAGCTATTAAAAAGGCAACCAACAGCATTTAATGGGCATATTCAACATTCTGAACCTGGGGTTCAAATATGTAATGGTTTTATTTTCCTTTAATTGCTGCCTTGAAAATGCTCCAGGGAACCTCCATTTCTAATCCTTTAATAATATCTCTGGTATATTCTATAGGTAAGTCCAATTTAACATTTCAATTTCACATCCAATTCAACACTCACTTTCTCTACCTCTTTTTTCTTTCTTCTAGTTCGTTCTCTGCTCCTCCCAGCGTGTTTAAGCAAGAAGAGACAAGCAATGAAAAGAAATAAACATCCCTTATCTGATTGCTCTCAGACTCTTCTCTCGGCTAGCACAGCTTCTCAGGCCGAGACCGGCTGATCATGTCCTCTTTGTGGCAAGAGGCCAAATGATGGCTGTCTCAAGGAAGGGGTGCATATGTGAGTATTTGGGGCACCTGCAGGAACTCCCTACTGTACAGTTTTCTCTTTTAACCACCCTCAGCAGCCATTCGGTAGTCCACCCTACATCTTCTCACATTGGGGGTCTGCTTGTCAAGTGACTGCCCCTTTTGAGTGAGATGCCAACAAGATGGCTCAAGTCACAAGATCTGTTTAATCCACAGGAAACTCTTGCCCCCTTTCCATACCAATCAGTATAAAAGGCTGCTCATCACACTCCTTGCCTCCGTCTAGTCTTCTATTTTTTCCTCTATTTGAGCAGGCACAGAGGGCAGATCAGCAAGTCCGCTGTGCAAGCAGGTGTTGAATTTGGAATGAAATTTCATTCTTCCTTTTGGCAGGCACCAAGCCCTTGCTGCTTGGCTTGAGGGTGGAGGGAAGGGATGACAACTCATGACCCTGATAAATCTCCGATATTTTCCTTCTCGCTCCTGTTCTTTACACATACCTGGGACTAGGGTGATGGTGACAGGACAAATCTGTGACTTCTGAATCAATCCTGAGGGATGTGTCTGGTACCTCCTTGTTGGCTCTCTTTAGGTTGTAGAGTACTCAGCACTTTACTGTTTTCAACTTGTAGCTATAGTTACAATAGAGATTTTATTTGGCATCTTTCCAAGTCATCCTACCACCCTAGCCTTTCAAGTAGCTGGGACTAAAGGTACATACCACCATGCCTGACTAATTAAAAAAATTCTGGAGGGATAGAGACAGGTTTCTCTATGTTTCCCAGACTGGTCTTGAACTCCTAGCCTCCAGTGATCCTCCCACCTTGGCCTCCCAAAGCATTGGGATTAGAAGTGTAACACATGCACCTGGCTTTATTCAGCATCTTATTTTAGGTGTCTGCTAGAGTTCCACTTTTGGCTGTCCATCGTTTATAAACACCGTTCATCACATATACCTACTTAAATTTTTTTGTGCTAGATGAAACACATTGCCTCCATCTCTAAAAGAAGATACCTGAAAGCTTCTCATCTGTTTACTGTACCTAACTGCAGATCCAGATCTCAAGCCTAGTTGTAATTCCTTGATGTCCTATGACCTATGTTTAAAAGATATACATTATTGAAACATACAGTATACACTAGTGGAGAAGGAAGACTGGAACATAATGAACAGTTCCATCAAAAGAGGAATGATGAGAAATTTCTCCAGTAGCCAGTGATTCACAGTAAATATTCTGCTGGGCAGAAATAGCAAGGATGCCCTGCCTAGCATTGAACCAGTACCCTTTGCTGGCCAATTTGTCAGCCCTCAGGTCTGTTTTCTGGGAGGATCTACTGTCTATTGTCCTTGAGGGCCATTATCTCTAGGGTGGACATTGAACAGAATGCCTTTGAGGGGATTTACTTCACTTTACAACAAGCCTATTTAAAGGATTGGTTGTATTCATTTTGGCCAGTTCCCACCATACTCATTCTAAATCAGGCTTTCACCCAAACCATCCCACTGAAATTGCTCTTGTCAAGATAGCCATATTACTAATTCTAATAGTCAGTCCTTAGATCTCTTATTTTACCTATCAGGAGCATTTGACACAGTTGATCACCTCATCTTCTTGGAAATACATTTTTTCTTTTGGCTTCAAGGACACCGCGTTTTTCTTTCTTCCTGCCTCACTGGCTGCTGCTTCTTTGCTGTTATTTTGATAACTTTCCCCAACCTCTAAGTATTGGAGGAGACATTTTTCTCTATTTATAGTTCTTTGGCCATTTCATTCAGTTTCATAACTTTCAATCCCATCTATATCTTGTCTATGTATTCATTGGTCCTAAATGTGTATCTTCCAGCCCAGATCTCTCCCTTCAACCCCAGCAAAGAAAAAAAGTGGAAAAAATTGCTGAAATATTGGTGGGAAGGAATAGGATGTCCCATATCTGTATTTCTTCTCTAAAAAGTACTTATGTTGCTGCGTCCCTTTGGTCTTCTTCCCCCACATCCTACCATGTTAATTTTTCTAGAATTTTAGTTTTGTGATGTTATAGATTTAGTTCTATGACATTCTCTTCTTTCTTTCTTTCATTTCTTCAGATAATAATTGTTATCTTTCCCATATCTCTTGGGGCATGTTCCTAGGTTGATTTATCTGAATGCTTCTATGATTGTTTTCTAAGTAGAACTTTCTGTGGCCAACCTTTTGAGTGTGGTTTTATTACCACTACCATTTAAATGATAATATTACCTTTAAAAAACATGAATGTTGAATTGTTGTCAAAGTTCTTTGGAGCATTGTGAGGATATAAACATATGCTTTTTATTTAACCATTTATATATATATGCACACAGATATATATTATATATTTATTAACCGTATATATTATATATAATTATATTTATACATTTTCTAATGTCAAACCATTCTTTCACTCCTGGCATGGACTCTACTTGCTGCTAGATTTTATTGATAGTATCTCATTTAGAACTTTGCCCTAATGTTTGCAAGTAAGAAAGATTGTTCTATATTTTCTTTTTTGGTGGGCAGTCTTTTGGGTTTTTAAATAAATAATCTGCTGACTTTGATATGTATTTGAAAGGGTTCCTCCTCTCTGTGTTCTGGAACAGTTTAGTGAAATTGGGTTCCTTAAAGGGACAGATAATTCACTTGTAAAATTCTCTGGGTGTGGTGCTTTTTGCTGTGATAGCTCTTGATATTTTCTATGTCTTGTATCGCAACTTATCTGTTTGTAGTTCACCTCATCCAGGGTCAGTTTTCTTGGATATTTTTTCTTTTCTTTTTTTTTTTTTTGAGATGGAGTATCACTCTTGTTGCCCAGGCTGGAGTGCAATGGCATGATCTCAGCTCACCGCGACCTCTGCCTCCGGGGTTCAAGTGATTCTCCTGCCTCAGCCTTCCTAGTAGCTGGGATTATAGGCATGCACCACCACACTCTGCTAATTTTGTATTTTTAGTGGAGACGGTGTTTCAGCATGTTGGTTAAGCTAGTCTTGAACTCCCAACCTCAGGTGATCCGCCTTCCTTGGCATCTCAAAGTGCTGGGATTACAGGTGTGAGCCACCGCACCCAGCGGTCTTGGATATTTTTTCTAGAAAATAATTCATTGCACACATGTTTAAAAATCGATTTACTCAGGTTTAAGCAAAATAATCTTTTCACTATTTGAATTTCCTTTTTAACCTTTGTAATGTTCCCATCCTCATTTCTTAATCTGGTTTCTCTCATGCTACCCTCTTTACCTCTCTCTTTTTAAAAGGTAGATAATAGTTTATATTTTCCATAATAATTAGCTCTGGATATTTTAAATTTAGGTTCTATAATTTTCTGTTGTCTATTCATTAATTTTTGCTTTTACTAATTTATTCTTTATGTTTTCATTAAATTTAGTTCATTCTTTTTTTTTTTTTTTCTTTTTTTTTTTTTTTTTTGTTCTTTTTTTTTTTTTTTATTATACTTTAAGTTCTAGGGTACATGTGCATGACGTTTATATCATGTATAACTCCCCAATGCAATCCCTCCCTCCTCCCCCCTCCCCATGATAGGCCCCAGTGTGTGATGTTCCCCTTCCCGAGTCCAAGTGATCTCATTGTTCAGTTCCCACCTATGAGTGAGAACATGCGGTGTTTGGTTTCTCTTCTTGTGATAGTTTGCTAAGAATGATGGATTCCAGCTGCATCCATGTCCCTACAAAGGACGCAAACTCATCCTTTTTGATGGCTGCATAGTATTCCATGGTGTATATGTGCCACATTTTCTTAATCCAGTCTGTCACAGATGGACATTTGGGTTGATTCCAAGTCTTTGCTATTGTGAATAGTGCCGCAATAAACATACGTGTGCATGTGTCTTTGTAGTAGAGTAATTTATAATCCTTTGGGTATATACCCAGTAGTGGGATGGCTGGGTCATATGGTACATCTAGTTCTAGATCCTTGAGGAATCGCCATACTGTTTTCCATAATGGTTGAATTAGTTTACAATCCCACCAACAGTGTAAAAGTGTTCCTATTTCTCCACATCCTCTCCAACACCTGTTGTTTCCTGACTTCTTAATGATTGCCATTCTAACTGGTGTGAGATGGTATCTCATTGTGGTTTTGATTTGCATTTCTCTGATGGCGAGTGATGATGAGCATTTTTTCATGTGTCTGTTGGCTGTATGGATGTCTTCTTTTGAGAAATGTCTGTTCATATCCTTTCCCCACTTTTTGATGGGGTTGTTTGTTTTTTTCTTGTATATTTGTTTGAGTTCTTTGTAGATTCTGGATATTAGCCCTTTGTCAGATGAGTAGGTTGCAAAAATTTTCTCCCATTCTGTAGGTTGCCTGTTCACTCTGATGGTAGTTTCTTTAGCTGTGCAAAAGCTCTTTAGTTTAATTAGATCCCATGTGTCAATTTTTGCTTTTGCTGCCGTTGCTTTTGGTGTTTTAGACATGAAGTCCTTGCCCATGCCTATGTCCTGAATGGTACTACCTAGATTTTCTTCTAGGGTTTTTATGGTATTAGGTCTAACATTTAAGTCTCTGATCCATCTTGAATTAATTTTCGTATAAGGGGTAAGGAAAGGATCCAGTTTCAGCTTTCTACTTATGGCTAGCCAATTTTCCCAGCACCATTTATTAAATAGGGAATCCTTTCCCCATTTCTTGTTTGTCTCAGGTTTGTCAAAGATCAGATGGCTGTAGATGTGTGGTATTATTTCTGAGGACTCTGTTCTGTTCCATTGGTCTATATCTCTGTTGTGGTACCAGTACCATGCTGTTTTGGTTACTGTAGCCTTGTAGTATAGTTTGAAGTCAGGTAGCGTGACGCCTCCAGCTTTGTCCTTTTGACTTAGGATTGTCTTGGCAATGCGGGCTCTTTTTTGGTTCCATATGAACTTTAAAGCCGTTTTTTCCAATTCTGTGAAGAAACTCATTGGTAGCTTGATGGGGATGGCATTGAATCTATAAATACCTTGGGCAGTATGGCCATTTTCACGATATTGATTCTTCCTATCCATGAGCATGGTATGTTCTTCCATTTGTTTGTGTCCTCTTTGATTTCACTGAGCAGTGGTTTGTAGTTCTCCTTGAAGAGGTCCTTTACATCCCTTGTAAGCTGGATTCCTAGGTATTTTATTCTCTTTGAAGCAATTGTGAATGGAAGTTCATTCCTGATTTGGCTCTCTGCTTGTCTGTTACTGGTGTATAAGAATGCTTGTGATTTTTGCACATTAATTTTGTATCCTGAGACTTTGCTGAAGTTGCTTATCAGCTTAAGGAGATTTTGGGCTGAGACAATGGGGTTTTCTAAATATACAATCATGTCATCTGCAAACAGGGACAATTTGACTTCTTCTTTTCCTAACTGGATACCCTTGATTTCTTTCTCTTGCCTGATTGCCCTAGCCAGAACTTCCAACACGATGTTGAATAGGAGTGGTGAGAGAGGGCATCCCTGTCTTGTGCCAGTTTTCAAAGGGAATTTTTCCAGTTTTTGCCCATTCAGTATGATATTAGCTGTGGGTTTGTCATAAATAGCTCTTATTATTTTGAGGTACGTTCCATCAATACCGAATTTATTGAGCGTTTTTAGCATAAAGGGCTGTTGAATTTTGTCAAAAGCCTTTTCTGCATCTATTGAGATAATCATGTGGTTCTTGTCTTTGGTTCTGTTTATATGCTGGATTACGTTTATTGATTTGCGAATGTTGAACCAGCCTTGCATCCCAGGGATGAAGCCCACTTGATCATGGTGGATAAGCTTTTTGATGTGCTGCTGATCTGGTTTGCCAGTATTTTATTGAGAATTTTTGCATCGATGTTCATCAGGGATATTGGTCTAAAATTCTCTTTTTTTGTTGTGTCTCTGCCAGGCTTTGGTATCAGGATGATGTTGGCCTCATAAAAAGAGTTGGGGAGGATTCCCTCTTTTTCTATTGATTGAAATAGTTTCAGAAGGAATGGTACCAGCTCCTCCTTGTACCTCTGGTAGAATTCAGCTGTGAATCCATCTGGTCCTGGACTTTTTTTGGTGGGTAGGCTATTAATTGTTGCCTCAATTTCAGAGCCTGCTATTGGTCTATTCAGGGATTCAACTTCTTCCTGGTTTAGTCTTGGGAGACTGTAAGTGTCCAGGAATTATCCATTTCTTCTAGATTTTCTAGTTGATTTGCGTAGAGGCATTTATAGTATTCTCTGATGGTTGTTTGTATTTCTGTGGGGTCGGTGGTGATATCCCCTTTATCATTTTTTATTGCGACTATTTGATTCCTCTCTCTTTTCTTCTTTATTAGTCTTGCTAGCGGTCTGTCAATTTTGTTGATCTTTTCAAAAAACCAACTCCTGGATTCATTGATTTTTTGAGGGTTTTTTGTGTCTCTATCTCCTTCAGCTCTGCTCTGATCTTAGTTATTTCTTGCCTTCTGCTAGCTTTGGAATGTGTTTGCTCTTGCCTCTCTAGTTCTTTTATTGTGATGTTAGAGTGTCCATTTTAGATCTCTCCTGCTTTCTCTTGTGGCATTTAGTGCTATAAATTTCCCTCTACACACTGCTTTAAATGTGTCCCAGAGATTCTGGTATGTTGTATCTTTGTTCTCATTGGTTTCGAAGAACATCTTTATTTCTGCTTTCATTTCGTTATGTACCCAGTAGTCATTCAGGAGCAGTTGTTCAGTTTCCATGTAGTTGAGCGGTTTTGATTGAGTTTCTTGGTCCTGAGTTCTAGTTTGATTGCACTGTGGTCTGAGAGAGAGTTGTTATAATTTCTGTTCTTGTACATTTGCTGAGGAGTGCTTTACTTCCAATTATGTGGTCAATTTTGGAATAAGTGCGATGTGGTGCTGAGAAGAATGTATATTCTGTTGATTTGGGGTGGAGAGTTCTATAATGTCTATTAGGTCCGCTTGGTGCAGAGATGAGTTCAATTCCTGGATATCCTTGTTAACTTTCTGTCTCGTTGATCTGTCTAATATTGACAGTGGAGTGTTGAAGTCTCCCATTATTATTGTATGGGAGTCTAAGTCTCTTTGTAGGTCTCTAAGGACTTGCTTTATGAATCTGGGTGCTCCTGTATTGGGTGCATAGATATTTAGGAGAGTTAGCTCTTCCTGTTGAATTGATCCCTTTACCATTATGTAATGGCCTTCTTTGTCTCTTTTGATCTTTGATGGTTTAAAGTCTGTTTTATCAGAGACTAGGATTGTAACCCCTGCTTTTTTTTGTTCTCCATTTGCTTGGTAGATCTTCCTCCATCCCTTTATTTTGAGCCTATGTATGTCTCTGCATGTGAGATGGGTCTCCTGAATACAGCAGACTGATGGGTCTTGACTCTTGATCCAGTTTGCCAGTCTGTGTCTTTTAATTGGAGCATTTAGTCCATTGACATTTAAGGTTAATATTGTTATGTGTGAACTTGATCCTGTCATTATGATATTAACTGGTTATTTTGCTCGTTAGTTGATGCAATTTCTTCCTAGCCTCGATGTTCTTTACATTTTGGCATGTTTTTGCAATGGCTGGTACCGGTTGTTCCTTTCCATGTTTAGGGCTTCCTTCAGGGTCTCTTGTAAGGCAGGCCTGGTGGTGACAAAATCTCTAAGCATTTGCTTATCTGTAAAGGATTTTATTTCTCCTTCACTGATGAAGCTTAGTTTGGCTGGATATGAAATTCTCGGTTGAAAATTCTTTTCTTTAAGAACGTTGAATATTGGCCCCCACTCTCTTCTGGCTTGTAGAGTTTCTGCCGAGAGGTCTGCTGTTATTCTGATGGGCTTCCCTTTGTGGGTAACCCGACCTTTCTCTCTGGCTGCCCTTAAGATTTTTTCCTTCATTTCAACTTTGGTGAATCTGGCAATTATGTGTCTTGGAGTTGCTCTTCTGGAGGAGTATCTTTGTGGCGTTCTCTGTATTTCCTGAATTTGAATGTTGGCCTGCCCTACTAGGTTGGGGAAGTTCTCCTGGATAATATCCTGAAGAGTGTTTTCCAACTTGGTTCCATTTTCCCCCTCATTTTCAGGCACCCCAATCAGACGTAGATTTGGTCTTTTTACATAATCCCATACTTCTTGCAGGCTTTGTTCATTTCTTTTTCTTCTTTTTTCTTTTGGTTTCTCTTCTCGCTTCATTTCATTCATTTGATCCTCAATCGCTGATACTCTTTCTTCCAGTTGATCGAGTCGGTTACTGAAGCTTGTGCATTTGTCACGTATTTCTCGTGTCATGGTTTTCATCTCTGTCATTTCGTTTATGATCTTCTCTGCATTAATTAGTCTAGCTGTCAATTCTTCCACTTTTTTTTCAAGATTTTTAGTTTCTTTGCGCTGGGTACGTAATTCCTCCTTTAGCTCTGAGAGGTTTGATGGACTGAAGCCTTCTTCTCTCATCTCGTCAAAGTCATTCTCTGACCAGCTTTGATCCATTGCTGGCGATGGGCTGCGCTCCTTTGCAGGAGGAGATGCGCTCTTATTTTTTGAATTTCCAGCTTTTCTGCCCTGCTTCTTCCCCATCTTTGTGGTTTTATCTGTCTCTGGTCTTTGATGATGGTGACGTACTGATGGGGTTTTGGTATAGGTGTCCTTCCTGTTTGATAGTTTTCCTTCTGACAGTCAGAAGGACTGTCTGTTGGTCTGTTGGAGATTGCTTGAGGTCCACTCCAGACCCTGTTTGCCTGGGTGTCAGCAGCAGAGGTTGCCGAAGATAGAATATTGCTGAACAGCGATTGTACCTGTCTGATTCTTTCTTTGGAAGTTTCCTCTCAGGGGTGACTCCACCCTGTGAGGTGTGGGGTGTCAGACTGCCCCTAGTGGGGGATGTCTCCCAGCTAGGCTACTCAGGGGTCAGGGACCCACCTGAGCAGGCAGTCTGTCCGTTCTCAGATCTCAACCTCCGCGTTAGGAGATCCACGGCTCTCCCCAAAGCTGTCAGACAGAGTCGTTCGCGTCTGCACGGCCCCGCTCTTTCCCCTAATGGACTGCAGCTGTGCGCTGTCCGCAGAGGTAGAGTCTACAGAAACAGGCAGGCTTCTTGAGCTGCTGTGAGCTCCACCCAGTTCGGGCTTCCCAGCGGCTTTGTTTACCTACTTAAGCCTCAGCAATGGCGGGCGCCCCTCCCCCAGCCTCGCTGCTGCCTTGCGGATAGATCGCCGCAGATGGCTGTGTTAGCAGTGAGGGAGGCTCCGTGGGCGTGGGACCCTCCCGGCCAGGTATGGGATATATTCTCCTGGTGTGCCTGTTTCCTTAAAGCGCAGTATTGGGGTGGGAGTTACCCGATTTTCCAGGTGTTGTGTGTCTCAGTTCCCCTGGCTAGGAAAAGGGATTTTCTTCCCCCTTGCGCTTCCAGGTGAGGCGATGCCTCGCCCTGCTTCAGCTCACGCTGGTCAGGCTGCAGCAGCTGACCAGCACCGATTGTCCGGCACTCCCTAGAGAGATGACCCCAGTACCTCAGTTGAAAATGCAGAAATCACCGGTCTTCTGTGTCGCTCGCGCTGGGAGTTGAAGACTGGAGCTGTTCCTATTCGGCCATCTTGCTCCGCCCCCTAAATTTAGTTCATTCTTTTGAGTTGGGTGTTTAATTAATTTTTAAACATTTTTTGATTAATGTTAATATTTAAGACTTTGAAATTTCCTGTGCACACTGTTTTAGCTATATCTCATAGATTTTAATATATAGTATTTTCATTATTATTTTATTTTAGATAGTAATTTTAGTTTTGTTTTCTTCTTTGAATCAAGAGTTGTTTAAGAGGGTTGTAAATTCTCATATGGATAAGACTTTAAAAATTACTTAGTTCTGTTCTTAATTTCTAGTTTTATTGTGTTATTATTGGGGAATATTCATTTGCATCATTTCTGCACTTTAGAGTTTATTCAAGTGTTGGTTAGGAGTGTAGACTCTGGATCCACACTGCGTGGGTTCAAGTATTGGTTAGGAGTGTAGACTCTGGATCCATACTGCGTGGGTTCAAGTGTTGGTTAGGAGTGTAGACTCTGGATCTTCACTGCGTGGGTTCAAGTCCTGGTTTTCCCATGTATCAGCTGCATGACCCCAGGCATCTTGTTTAACCTCTCTGTGTCTCAAATTTTATCATGAGGTTGTTATGGGGATTAAAAGAATTAAGATCTACAAAGTACTGATGAATAGTACCTGGTACATTTTAAAGTTTCACAGATATGTTAACCATTAGTATTCGTATAGTTGTTTATCATATAATTTTTGATGCATTTTTCAAAAGTTTCTGAAATGAAAGGATATTCTGGTTTTTCAGGAGTATTAAATTAACCCTGTTTTCCCATTTAGGTTACTTAGATACTCTGTAGTCAAACTTTTCTTGTTTATTTGACCTTTATGGCTTGAGACAGGTGAATTAGAGCCTGCCCAACTATGAATCTCTTTGCATTTCCTGAAGTTTTAGTGCTTGTTAAAAGGTGCAGAAATCTTTGTGTCTGTTTTTAGTGTGGAGTGCAACCTTTATTCTTTTTTTTTTTTTTTCTGATACAGAGTTTCGCTCTTGTTGCCCAGGTTGGAGTGCAATGGCGCTATCTCGGTTCACTGCAACTTCCGCTTCCTGGGTTCAAGCGATTCTCCTGTCTCAGCCTCCTGAGTAGCTGGGATTACAGGCTCCTGCCAGTAGGCCTGGCTAATTTTTGGTATTTTTAGTAGAGGCGGGGTTTCACCATATTGGCCAGGCTGGTCTTGAACTCCTGACCTCAAGTGATCCGCCCACCTCGGCCTCCCAAAGTGCTGGGATTACAGGCATGAGCCACCACGCCCGGCCCCAACCTTTATCCTTATAAATACTTCTCCTTGTCTCATTTATATGTTTACTCTGAAATAAACATTGACTGATATTAAGATCAAGATTCTGTTTTTTTCATTTGCTTGGTGGGTTTTCGCTCATCTTTTGACTTTCAATCCTTCTGAGTTACTTAAATGTTCTTTTTCTATTGAATTTTTTGGTAATTCCTACGAACAAGGATATTTCATCATAACCTCAATGCAACCATTAAAATTAGGAAATTAATATTTGATACACTACTGATACATTATAACCATCTCAACCACACACCCCATTTAGATATTTCCCATTGTTTCAATAATGATCTTATGACAGAAGGATCCAGTCCAAGATTATGCATAGCATTGAGTTGTCACAGTTTCTCAGTCTTTCCGTGACTTTCATGACATTGCCACTTTTGAAGATTATAGACCAGTTATTGTGTAGAGTGTCCCCAATTTGGGTTCATCTTATGTTCCTCATGTTTAAATTTCAGGCTTCTCACTTTTGGCAGGAATATCAATCAGTCATACGGCATTCTCTGCATTGCATTCTGTCAGCGGGCACATTATTTTGACTGATCTGATTTCTGTGATGGTACTGATTAAGGCGATGTCTGCCAGGTGTCTCCACTGTGAAGTTAGTCTTTTTCTTCCGGTGTAATTAATAAATATTTTGTGGAAAGGTACTTTGAAACTACATAAGTATCCTTTTCCTTATCAAACTTTTACCAATTAGTTTTAGTGCTTCATGATGTTTCCTGGTTGAATTATCACCCTGATGGTTGCTGGATAGTGATTTTCTACTTCAGTCATTCCTTCTGAATTCATTAGCTACCATTCTAGTGTAAGAAAAACTTTTCTCATATTCCCATTTACTTATCCATTCATTTATTTAATCAATATGGACTCATGAGTTCCTATTTATTCAATGATTTATAATCTTCTTTTCTTTTCCTTTCTTCCTTTTTTCTCTTCTTTTCCTTTCCTTTCTATTATCATGATTTATAGTCTTCCTTTCTTTTCCTTCCTTCCTTTTTTCTCTCCTTCCTTCTTCTTCTTGTTCCTTCCTTCCTTTCTTTCTTCCTCCTCTTGTTCTTCTTTCTTTCATTTTTTTCTTTCTCTCTTTCTTTCTTTCTTTCTTTCTTTCCCTCCCTCCCTCCCTCCCTCCCTTCTCCTCCTTCCTCCTTCCTTCCTTCCTTCCTTCCTTCCTTTCTTCCTTTCCTCCTTTCCTCCTTTCCTCCTTTCCTCCTTTCCTCCTTCCTCCTTTCCTCCTTTCCTCCTTTCCTCCTTTCTTTCTTTCTTCTTTCTTTCTTTCTCTTCCTTTCTTCCTTTCTATCTTTCTCTTTCTCTTTTCCTTCCTTCCTTCCTTTTCTTTTTTCTTTCCATTATCGTCTTTTATAATAGTTTTCCTTTCCGCTGAATTTTGTTAGTCTGTGATAATTCAATACTATTTGGGATTAAGCTAACCTTCTCATTAGATTTTGTATTCTTTTGATATATCTCCATCTTTTTTTTTGTTAGCATTTTCTTACTTTCTGGTACAACAAGTCATTCCAGCCTTATGTACTTTCTCTGTCCTACCCCTGGTATTAGCCATTCCTCCAAGGATCCCTGTTCTCTTAATGGTATTTGGAAAAGAAGATATAGGCTCTACATAATACTCATTGTTCTTAAGATGTTACTGCTTCTAGGTCTCCCAGTGGTCAAGCTAGGAAATGTATCTATGTATTTATATATGTATGTGCATTCCTATGAATGAATTATATATGCATATTTGTATCTGTATGTATTTCTACATCGAATTATATATCAAAGACCATAAATTCTCACCATTACCTCCAATTCCAATCTAACACCACATTGTTCAGGCTTGGTCACTCTGCACCACCTAGACCCCCTCACCCTGTTTGAGCTGCAACCCCCCCGCATCAGGCTGAATGGGTGCCCTTCTCATCCTGCTCGGGTCCTGATGTCCCATGCCAGGTCACTGCTCCCCTTCACCCCCTGTGCTCCTGGTAGATGCCCTCCTCATTTCCTGTTCCAACACCCTGCTCTGGCTTTCTTGTAATCCCTCACTCCCTGTTCATGCAGATGCCTGCCTTGCTCAGCTCTACCCACTGGCTTTTGTACTGAAACTCAGAAAGTAAGGTAGGAATATAGGCACGCAGGAAGGGAGGCAAAGTAAAGCAGTTCCATTGTTCTTCATGTATAATATTTTTGAATCCATTGTTTATAGTTTGGTTTTGCTTTGTGTCCTGATCTGAGACTCTTGCTTTTTATGACATGAATTTGTTCTATTTTTGTTTGTTCACATAAAAGACATGTTTGTACTAGTTATACCTTCTTAATGCCATCCTTTTATTTTAACAATTTAAAATATATATTTTGCTATATGATCTGTGTTTTTTTCCTTTTTATGTATAGTTCTGCTAATATAAAAGATTTATAATTTATAGTCCTATTGTTTATCTTTATAATCAACTTCAAATGATGCACTCAAATCTTCGTTTCTTCGGAGTTGACTCCCTCTACTATCAACTATTAAAATAGTATACTTCTACTTTCTCCTTTCCCCTTCCTTTTCATCATCTGGTTTTCATGCATTATATTATTATGAATTCTTCTAGTGATTTACTTTAAACCTTGATTATTTGATTTAGCATGTTAAAAATATTTTTTAATCCTTCAACTATAAAAGTTGTAAAGTCCACCTACTTATATGAATTCCCTCTTTCTCTTCCATCTGTATTCTGATTTTTTGTTACGTTCTCATAGTTTATAACATTTACCCCCTACTCTGTAACCATAATTTTCACAGCAGTTTTAGCTTTGTCCTGCATTAAAATGGATTTAGCACTCATAGCTACTCCTTTTACCTCATTTTCTCCATTTATCTCTTGACTGGCTGAAGTTTATCTTCTAATGGTTTTTTTAGAAGAGTTCATAGAATGGAATTCCTTCAATTGTTGCATGCTTGAAAGTATTTGTCTATTGCCTTAGCCTGGTAAAATAGCTTGACTAAAGACAAAATGCTTGGATATCACCTTTCTTCTCCCAGAGGACTGTGTAGGAATTTCTCCATGGTCTTTTGATGTTCAAGTCAGGAGCTAGCTTGATCTAATTTTTTTCTCTTCAGTCCATGTGTCCATAGGTTTGGCTGGATGCCCACATGATTCCTTCTTTATATTTGAAGATAAGAAACTTTATTAGGCCAGTTCTTAAAATTGGTCTTTTTGAATCAGTTTTTTCTTTCAATCTGTAGATTCAAACTTTTTTTAAATTAAAAATTTTAATTGTGGTAAAATACACATAACATAAAATCTACCAGCTTAGCCATTAATGTACAGTTCAATGGTGTTAAGTATATTCATGTTGTTGTATAAGCAATCTCCAGAACTTCTGCATCTTGAAAAACTGAAACTATATTTATTAAACAACTCCTTATTTCCCCCAGCCCTCTGCTAGATTCAAGTTTTTTTCCCTCCCTTCCCTCCTTCCTTTTCTCTTCCCCTTCTTCCTTCCTTCCTTCCTTCCTTCCTTCCTTCCTTTCTCCCTCCCTCCCTCCCTTCCTTCCTCTCTCCCTTTCTTCCTTCCTTTCTTCCTTCTTCCTTTCTTCCTTCCTCTCTTTTTCTTTCTGTCTATTGAGAGAGAGTCACACTATGTGCAGGCTGGTATCGAACTCCTGGGCTGAAGCAATCCTCCTGCCTCAGCCTTCAGAGTCACTGGGATTACAGGCGTGCACCACTGCTTCTGGCTAAAGTTTTATTTTAAAGAAATCTTTTTTCACTTATGTTTCCTATTCTGCATGTTCAGTTCTCTTTTTCAGGAGCAGTCATTATACATATGGTTGCTCTGGTTACAAACAAGGTGACCTTGCTTTTGCTCTTCTGGGCATGTCATGTACTTTAGAGAAGTCTGCATATTGCCAGCTCTGCCCATGATCTGTTATTATGGGACACTGTGTCAGCATCCTACCTCCATTTGGTTCCAGTTTCACTGGAATTGGCAGAATTTCTTCAAAGAAAGTGTTATTTGGGGTTGTAAGGGCTTTCTATTTTCATCTAAGATGGAATTTACATATCTGCATTTATTTTCCTTGTTGTAAAATTCCGTTGGTTTCCAAGATAAGAAATTAGCAGGTATGTATATCTTTATTTATTTTCCTTACATTTAGAATTGTGTTATCGAATGTTTCCTCCCATTAATTTGTATATAATTTATTTAGCATATCATCCACATCTGAATGTTAAAACTTCTATAACCTCAGAAAGCAGGAAAACGACTGTGAACCCAGAAGTAGCCTGTTTTTCATTAAATCAGCATTTTCAGTCATTTCATGAAATATTGAGTGGAAGGGGAGGTAGAAGGCTATGCTCAGCCTTTCATCTGGTACAGATGTGTTTGTGTATGCCTTGAGTAGTTCGAACATTCCAGGGTCCACCTTCTCCTCACAATAAAGTCACATAGTCCACAGGCCTGTGCCACAAGGGGAAATTATCTGCTCCTTGTACCTCATAGGCCCTTTGGATTGCTGCCATTGGCTCTGGGGTTGGAAGGGATTTCATCAGGACTGGGGTTTTCTCTGAAACAGTATCTGGGGTTAGCTCTTGCCCCTTCATCAGTCTTTGTCATAATCACTGTGTGTCCAAAGTCACCAATTTGTGAATGTGAAATGGTTGAAGTTTTCTCTCCTTTGAGGAGGATGAACCTGGGGAATTTTGGGGGTGCTGTAGGCAGGTAATCCCAGAGCCTGCTTCTCCTTCATTCACTACACAGACAACTTGTTAACCACCTGTTACCTGCCGAGTGTTAGGCGTTGTGAGACGAATTCCACCTGGACCCACTTCTGAAGTGTTGCCTCTCTGGCAAAGAAGTATTATAGCAGACATGCAAATGCATATTCTAAGAACATAGATGATGGAGACATTCATCTCAAAGGATATAAATTAGGAGGTGGGTGGAAGTGGGTGAACTCATTCAACATTGAGCCAATGTTTCTTGGGTGCCTTTTGTGTTTCAGGCAGTATTCTAAGCACTGGGGATATAGAAGTAAAAGAACAGACAGAAATCCCTGCTGATATGGCTTGGCTGTGTCCCCACCTAAATTTCATCTTGAATTCCCATGTGTTGTGGGAGGGACCTGGTGGGAGGTAATTGAATCACGGGAGCAGGCCTTTCTCATGCTGTTCTGGTGATAGTGAATACGTCTCATGAGATCTGATGGTTTTATAAAGAGGAGTTTCCCTGCACAAGCTCTCTTCTCTTGTCTGCTGCCATGTGAGATGTGCCTTTCACCTTCCACCATAATTGTGAGGCCTCCCCAGCCACGTGGAACTGTAAGTCCAATAAACCTCTTTCTTTCATAAATTGCCCAGTCTCAGCTATGTCTTTATTAGCAGCATGAAAATGGACTAATACAGTAAACTGGTACTGTATTAGTACTGATTAATACAGTAGAGTGGGGTGTTACTGAAAAGATACCTGAAAATGTGAAAGCGACTTTGGAACTGGGTAGCAGGCAGAGGCTGGAACTGTTTGGAGGTCTCAGAAGAAGATAGGGAAATGTGGGAAATTCTGGAGCTTCCTAGAGACTTGTTGAATAGTTTTGTCCAAAATGCTGATAGCAACATGGACAATAAAGTCCAGGCTGAGGTGGTCTCTGATGGAAATGAGTAACTTGTTTTGGGAACTGGAGCAAAGGTGACTCTTGTTATGTGTTAGCGAAGAGACTGGCAGCATTTTGCCCATACCCTAGAGATTTGTGGAACTTTGAACTTGAGAGGGATGATTTAGGGTTTTTGGTGGAAGAGGTTTCTAGGCAGCAAAGCATTCAAGATGTGACTTGGGTGCTGTTAAAGGCATTCCATTTTATAAGGGAAGCAGAGCATAAATGTTCAGAAAATTTGCAGCCTGACAATGCAATAGAAAATAAAATCCCATTTTCTGAGGAGAAATTCAAGCCAGCTGCAGAAATTTGTATAAGTAACGAGGAGCTGAATGTTAATCCACAAGATGATGGGGAAAATGTCTCCAGGACATGTCAGAGATTTCCACAGCAGCCCCTCCCATCACAGGCCTGGAGGCCTAGGAGGAAAAAGTGGTTTCATGGGCAAGGCCCATGGTACCTGTGCTCTGTGCAGTCTAGAGACTTGGTGTTCTGTGTTCCAGCCACTCTAGCCATGGCTGAAAGGGGCCAACATAGAGCTTGGGCTGTAGCTCCAGAGGATACAAGCCCCAAACCTTGGCAACTTCCATGTGGTGTTGAGCCTGTGAGTGCACAGAAGTCAAGAATTGGGGTTTGGGAACCTCCACCTAGATTTCAGAGGATATATGAAAACACCTGGATGTCCAGGCAGAAGTTTGCTGTAGGGGTGGAGAACTCATGGAGAACCTCAGTTCTGTGGAAAGTTTGGAACTCCTTAGAGATTAGTTAAGCGATTGTGACCAGAATGCTAGTTGAAATATGAAGAGTAAGGCCATTCTGATGATATTTCAGATGGAACTGAGGAATAAGGTATTGGAAACTGGAGTAAAGACCATCCTTGTTATAAATTTACAAAGAACTTGACTGAACTGTGTCTACATTTCAGGGCTTTGTGGAAGGCCAAACTTGAGAGTGACACACTAGAGTATCTGCAGAAGAAATTTCTAAGCAAAATATAGAAGGAGGTGCATGGTTACTTTTGGCCACTTGTGCTGAGATTTGGGAGCAAAGGAATAATTCAAAGACAATTATAAAGATAAAGAAAATTTACATTAAAAGGGAAGTAAAGTGGAAAGAGTTGGAAAACTGTCAACCTGGCCACATGAAGAGTGAAAAAGTGCATTCAGAAGAGGAAACCAAGGATGCAGCTAAAAAGATTAGCACAGGTAGAGTGGAGCCAGATGCTATTCCTCAAGACAATGAAGAAAGACCAGAAAGGCATTTCAGAGATCTTTGAGGGTACCCCTCCTGTTATAGGCCCAGAAGTCTAGGAGGGCAGAATGGTGCCTTGGGACTCTGCCCCTGGAACCACAGTGCAGAACTTCATGGCTGCCCTAGCCAAGGCTCAAGTGACCTCAGTTGTAGCTTGTGCTGCAGTTTTGGAAGGTACAAGCCATAAACCTTGACAGTGTCCAGGTGGTGCTAACTCTGCAGGCTTGCAGACAGCAAAAGCTGTGGCAGCTTGGCAGCCTCCACCAAGATTTCAAAGGATGTCATCAAAAGCCTAGGAGCCCAGGCAAAGATTTGTCACAGGGGCAGAGCCACTGCAAAGAGTCCTCATCTAGTGGAGCCATGGAAGTGATGCCACAATAGAGAGTCTCCATTAGGGTAATGCCTAGTGGAGCTGTGGGAGTGGGACAACTACTGGAACCCCAGAAGTGTGCAGTCACCAGCAGCATGCAACACCCACCTGGGAAAGCTTCAGGCCCCAGACTGCAATACCTAGGAGCAGTCACATGGGCTGCACCCAGCAAAGCCGTAAGCGTGAGTCTGCATGAAGCCTTGGGGGCCTAACCCACACTCCAGTGTGGATGGGAGGCCACACACAGAGTCAAAAGAGATTTATTCTTCAGCTTTAAGATTTAATGTCTGCCCTGCTGGGTTTCAGATTTGCTTGAGACCTGTTACTCCTTTCTTTTTGTCTATTTCTCCATTTTGGAATGGGAATGTCTGCTTTATGCTTCTACCACAATTGTATCTTAGAAGTAAATAACTTGTTTGTATTTCACAGGCTCACAGATGATACTGTGGACTTTGGACTTTTGAGTTGGTGCTGGAATGAGTTAAGATTTTGGGGCTGTGGAGTTGGAATGAATGTATTTATATTTGAGAAGGACATGAGTTTCAGAGGGCTGGGAGTAGAATGGTATAGTTTGAGTGTTCGTCCCCTTCAAAACTTACATTGAAACTTAACCCCTAAAGTAACGATATTGAAAGGCAGGGCTATTAAGAAATGATTGGGTCATGCTGGGCGCAGTGGCTCATGCCTGTAATCTCAGCACTTTGGGAGGCCAAGGCGAGTGGATCACATGAGGTCAGGAGTTTGAGACCATCCTGGCCAACATGGTGAAACTCCGTCTCTACTAAAAATACAAAAAATTAGCCAAGTGTGCTGGTGGGCATCTGTAATCCCAGCTACTTGGGAGGCTGAGGCAGGAGAATTACTTGAACCTGGGAGGCAGAGGTTGCAGTGAGCCGAGATTGAGCCACTGCACTCCAGTGTGGGCGACAGAACAAGACTCTGTCTTAAAAAAAAAAAAAAAGAAAAAGAAAAATAAATGATTGGGTTATGAGGTCTTTGCCCTTATGAATAGATAAATCATCTATGGATTAGTGAATCAATGAGTTAATGGATTAATGGTTTGCCACAGGAGTGAGACCGGAGGCTTTCTAAGAAGAGGAAGAGAGATCTGAGCTAGCATGGACAGCCACCTCACTATGTGATTCTCTGTTCCAGCTTGGGATCCTGCAGAGATTCCCTGCCAGCAAGAAAGCTCTTGCCAGATGTGCCTCCTTGACCTTGGACTTCCCAGTTCTAGAACTGTAAGAGGTACATTTTACTTCTTGTAAATTATCCAGTTTTAGATATTCTGTTATAAGCAACAGAAAATAAACTAAGATGGGGTGAGAACAACAGTCTAGAATCAATGACTCCGGGCATGTTAAAGAGCAGAAGACCATGTGCCCAGCCTGGGGAGGGGTCTGGCAAGGAGATCTGACTGCTTTCTTTGACCCCTGAAGTCATGAGTGATCTTCCCTGATTCATCTTTGTGCAAGACACAGCCCTGAACTGTGGGGGAGGAAAACAAAGTTTCAGGAGGAGGAAGAGGTGACCGAGACCCCTTTGAAAGACTTTAGTCCTTTGGGGAAGATAATTCACACATCTAAAACACAGTCAAAAGTGGCTTCTCTGCACCGCATCACAAGAATAACTTTAATGGATTCGACTGGTCTTTTCAGTCAAGTGCCAGTTGTCACTGTAGTGGCTCATTACTTTACTGTCTGACCTAATTAGCCATTGCCAGCCAATTTGGCCCAGTGTAGAATGTATGAGTAGAAGGCAGGAGAGATGAATTTCCGATAAAGGTACCAGAAAGTGGCTTTAGTATCAATGGCCTAGGCTTTGATTATTTTCAGGATGATAAATCCTAGTCCTTTGGAAGTTGATTTAATTTTTGGAAATGTTCAAATGTCACTAGGAGTAATGTGTGAAGAATTAGAGGTGGATGACAACTGGAGTGGCATTTGGACTCAAAGGAGGCTCAGCACATGTGGATGTGGCTCAAAGTGAATAAAAGGCCTTGTTAGAGGCTCTGCCTTCTAGGCAGGCTGTGACTGGCCAAGGGCCTAGGTCAGGACATCCTATGCCTTGTGTTGGTCCAGGGAGGGCTCTTCTCCCTGCCCTTCCTCCAGGGCCCATCCCATAGAGCACAGACACACAGCAAGTTGGATGCTTTCGTTTTAATAACTCTGGGCTACAAGGGTATTTAAGGCTTTAAGTCCAGTGATCCCATTCTTTTCAGCTTCTCATGCCCACGGTTTTGACAGACCGAATTTCTTCAGCAATTTTTGTGCAAATTCATTTCCTTCTAGAAGGAAAGATGAGACAAATGAGGCTTTTAGGTGCCAGCTCCACTCCTTTCATTTCTTCTCAACTCCATCTTCTGCTTTCCAGACTTACTGAGACTCTGGAGAGGCTTACACAGAAGTTGGAGGGATTGAGATTAGATTCACCAGAGCCTGAAGGACCTACCCTCTTCCCCACCTTGGCAGGGGCAGGGGGCAAGAAGAATAGAAGCAAGCAGCTCCACTGTGGGAAGGTTGGGGGTTAGACCCCAGGGGAATCAATATCAGACAACATGGCACATTGAATATGTTCTTTCTTTTGAGACAGGGTCTTTCTCTGTCACCCAGGATGGAGTGTAGTGGCACGATCTCGGCTCACTGCAACCTCTGCCTCCTGGGCTCAGGTGATCCTCCCACCTTAGCCTCCCAAGTAGCTGGGACTACAGGCACACGCCACCACGCCTGGCTAAGTTTTGTATTTTTTTTTTGTAGAGATGGCATATTGCCGTGTTGCCCAGGCTGGTCTTGAACTCCTGGGCTCAAGCAATCCACCTGCCTGGGCCTCCCAAAATGCTGGGATCACAGGCGTGAACCACCATGTCCAGCCAGCAATTTGAATCTGGATGAGAAATTGGAAACATATGAAAGCACAAAGTGAGGGGTCTTCAACAGCAGGGGCTGTGGCAATTCCAAGTCTCATATGTGAGAGTGGAAATGGGGCAAGTTCTCTCCCATCTCCCATCCCTGGATGGTGGGTGGTGAGTATTCTCATTCCCACAAAGCCTTGCCTTGGGATGCACTCACTTTCAATGAATTGTTTTCCACCTTCCACGCCTCCAGGTATTCCTTTTCCTGCTCTTGCAAAAGCTTGTTCTTTTAGTAAGATACTTTTCTCCACTATGGATTCTAATTTTGGAGCAGAACAATCACATCAGCAGAAAATTCACCTCATTTAAAGAGAACTCTGCACTGCCCCGCCTGCACCCCGCCCCCCACCCGTCCCCCACTCCACCCAGGACATCATCCCTACACAAAGTCCTAAAGTGCAGAAGCTTTGCTGAGGGCTCCAGCACTTCTTTCATAGGAAGTTGTGTGAGCCAGGACAGAAACCATGTATAGTGCAGGCTGCAGCATCTACTATTGTGGAAATGTTTTGTGTGGGTGCAGTGCACAATCCCATTTGTGCCTTTGTGTTCAGGTGTTTGAGTCTACCTGCTTCTCACCAGGCTTATCTCTGGGCATGCAAGTGTGATGTGGGCCTGCAGCCAGAGATTTTTCTAGGTTGTTGATCTGACATAGAGACAGAGACTTACTCAGGGGGTTTAGTTCCTGCCTGCTTGAGGTAACCTTGGCTGTCCCCTGAACTGCTGCCGAAGTCTCCTGGGCTGTTGTGGTTGTCTCTGGGGGTGAAGCAGATGCTGCTGGATCTGAGATCTCTTCGTTAGGCTTAGCTATGAATGCACAAATTGATTGATTTTAGCAAAGCCAAAATGTTTGGTTCTTTTGGAATCCAGGATACCTAATGTGTGCTGGGTGCCAGGATACAGAAGTGATATGGCTTAAACCCTGCCCCCTTAAGGGACATAGCATTTCTGCATGCTGTGTGTCTCTTGGAATGCAGTGGACAAGGTTGGGGAAGGATTTGGGCTAGGGGATGGTGAGAATCAGGGAGCACTTCATAGAGAAGCTGGATCTTGAAGGCAGGATGTTAGCAGGAAAGGATGTTCCAAAGAGGCTTCGCTGGGGGCAGGCAGCGAGTAAGAGGTCAGGTGAAGGCATGTGTGGGATAGGTGTGGGGAATGGAAACAAGTTCAGTTTAGCTGATGTGGGTATGACATAAAAGAGAGTCATGGAAAATGGGGTTGGGAAATGAGGTTAGAGGCCTGATAACGGTTACCTTGCTAAGGAATTGGGAGTAATGGGAGGTGTTTGCAGGTGAAGGTATTAATGCCATGTGAGACATTGCCCTTACCACTTAACCTCATGTTTCTCTCCCTTTTATTCACAATAACCTTTTCCCCATGTTCCCTATTGGCCTTGCCTCTCTGGGTCATCCTCTTTTGTCCTTAGCTTTGTGCCATTTCAACCCATGCTACCTTCTTTATTATATTACCTGCCCCTCCCCATTACCACCAAGCACAGAATTCAGATCTCCTCCCACTGGCTTCTTCTCCCAGCCACCACTCACATCCCTAACTGTTAAAGCTTCCCAACGAGGGCTAGGACAGGTGGGAGGGGAGGACTCACAGGTCCCAGCTTCCTGGGCAGGATCAGCATCCGTCGAGTCAGAGGAGGCATCTTCTGCAATGCAGGAAACACACCAGATGAGAGCAAGGACCGAACCGGACCCACCCGAACCACCCTCCCCTCCCATTCCCAAAGTTTATCTCCTAGGAATGCTCATGGATAGAAGGGGATGAATTTCCCTTTTGGTTGGACGTGCGCTTCTACCGTATCAGTGGGTCTAGTGGGGCACTCTCTGATGTTTAACTCCTGTGGCTTTTGAAACAGGTTCCTTTCTGAGAAGTGCAATGTCTCTTGGAACAGTGCCTTCCTCCTGACTGGCCCCTGGCTTGGGAAGCTTCCCTGAGGTGTCTGTCAGGGAGCTGGCCATGGTCAGAGGGGCTCAACCTCCTCTGTGGTGGAGGAGGACAGTATGTGGGGGTCATGGGGCCATGTTTGAGTGATTTCCAGGATTGAGACCCCAGCCCTGATCCTCTTTATTCTTTCAACACAACATTTATGCAAAACTCTGTGCCAAGAGATGGAGGGGCAGTGCTGAAGAGGGCAGACAAGTCCCCTGCCCTGACAGAGCTTACATCTGTCCTTTTACGGAATTATTTAATGACTGGTGTGACAGTGCTGGAAGGGAACGTGCAGCCTGGTGCGAGAAGAGCATATGGGATCTGATTTGTTCCACATGTGCATGGAAGCCGTTTTTGGGGGAATTGTATCTAAACTGAGATTTCCTAGATGAAAAATCATTGGCCAGGTGGCATTAGAGTTGGTTGGGCGAAGGGGCCAGGGAGAGGGAAGGCATTCCAGATGAGGAAAGAATAAGAAGAAAGATCCTGATGTTCAATGAACAGCAGGATCATCATGGCCCAAGTGGTGCTTCTGTGGATTAAAAAAGGCATCCCCGCCGGGCGCGGTGGCTCACGCCTGTAATCCCAACACTTTGGGAGGCTGAGGCAGGCAGATCACCTGACGTCAGGAGTTCGAGACCAACCTGGCCAACATGGTGAAACCCCATCTCTAATAAAAATACAAAATTAGCCGGGCATGGTGGTGCGTGCCTCTAGTCCCAGCTACCCGGGAGGCTGAGGCAGGAGAATCACTGGAACCCAGGAGGTGGAGGTTGCCGTGAGCCGAGATTGCGCCACTGCACTCCAGCCTGGGCAACAGAGGGAGACTCGGTCTCAACAACAACAACAACAACAAGAAAACAGCATCCCTTCCTCCTAAGAGACACAGTCAGGGGCCAGGCTCACTGCTTGGCAAGTAGAGTGTGGGCCAGATTTTAAGCTTCTACCACTCCTTGCCTGGGCACCCTCGTGTAGGAGACACCCTGCTCAACTACATGCAGTGGCCCAGAGGAACCGCAAGAAGCCAGTGTAGCTGAGCCTAGTGGGTAAACAATGGTGTGTGAGGAGATGAGCTGGGAGGGCAGGCAGAGGCCAGAGAGTTCTGGGTTTCCCTGGCCAGTGGGGTGCAGAGGCCACGTGTGGAGAACTGGGAGAGGAGTCACTTGCCGAGGCAGGGAAGCCAGAATAGCACTGAGAGAGGAGGAGGGAGGTGAAGGCAGGAGTGAGGGCGTCCTTGGCCTGGGAGGATTCTTGTGGGGTGCAGAGGAAAGGCCATACTCACCAGCATAGACCAGGGCCCCAGCCACAGCTGCCAAGAAGAAGAGAGTGGTGAATTTCATTCTTTGGGATGAGGAGTGAGTATAACCACAGAATCTGTAGAGAGTCCGGGGAATAAGGATGCTGAAACTGCTGGGCCCTTTTAAGGATATCAAGGGCCAATGGGAACCAAGCTTGGAGAGGTGTGACTTCCACATCCTCCTCCCCTTCTTCCCCAGACTGTCACCTGCTAAGTCAACAAAGGCTAGCTTGGGCTGGTTGATACCTGGGAGCCTTGCAGGCAGGTCCTGGATGGGAGCCGTTCTCTATTAACTCCCAGCCATCCCTTTTCTTTCTCCCTCCTCCCTTCCCCACCATACCTGCCCTCTGGGTTCACACCCCAGGGCTCTCAGGGACAGTAGGCAGAGCACATTTCACTTGGGGAGTTTCTGGGATATGTCTGTTGAGGGTTCTAGTAGAGAAATCTTAATCTTGTTATCTCTCCAGGAAGAGGTTGAGGGTTCAGGAGATTATGTTGTTCACCTTCTGTCCCAGTCTACGTAGGACTCAGTGCAGGGTTTGAAGGTTTCCCCAAACAAAGTGAGCCCCTTTCCCTGGGAGGCCACAACCAGAACACTTGAGGCCTGAGTTCCTGGCTACTTTCTCCCTGTGAGGGGATGGGTTTGAAGGTGCGTGTGCCTTCTCTGGAGTTGTTCTCTGTTCTTGACATTATCTAGCCCCTAAAAAGAACTCCTCCAGGCTCACATAGGCCTGTCAATCTCTGCCTTCAGGCCTAATCAATGGGACCCCGCATTTCTGAGAGACTCTTCTGGTCAAAGCATGATAGTGGTTCACTGAAATTGGAGTTTGGTTCTCACTTCAAGTGGGGAGCTGACTCATGGTGTGAATAATCCAGAAAAGCAGATTATTCTAGAGAAGCTTCTCTTTGACTTGGGGTTTCTTCGTCTCCTGATCTGGGACTCTAGAGGTCTGGATTTTGAGTTCTGGCTTTGTCATATGAAAACGTTCGGATTTGAAAAGTTATAGGATTTTTATTTGTTGTCTAGCAGTTGTGGCTTCTATGTACAGCATAGTGGTGGAGATTAAGTGAGATAATATACGGCAAAGCATTTTTTTAGACAGCAAAGTTCTACGGAGTTGTGTGGGGTTCTTGTACCATCTTTCCAGGTAGGTTTTTGTCGAGGCTGGTGCTAAATGCTAGATATTAATAGAATGGGCCATGGAGCAGGAGGCAGCGGAGGGGCTGAAGGGTGGAGAATAAGGCGCTGGATGTCAATTTGTGACTTTCCCCTTGCTTGGTGTCAGCACTCACCCAGCCCCATGTGGGCTGACTCTGGAGGCCCCATGTGGGCTGACTCTGGAGGCTTCTTTGCTTCATGGTAGCTCTAAAGATGAGTATGAGAAGCGCGTGTTGAAGAGTTTTTGACATAAGGGTGTTTTGGGTGCCAGAGTTTAGAGCATTAATCTTTTCGGGAGATAAAGGAAGATAAAATTAATGGGGTGGGACATTAAAGCCTTGGCAATTACTACCTGGCTGAGGGGCTGGGCCTGGGAGCCTTGAAGGTGGTAGTGGTCTTACCTGGAATGGCGAAGGCTGAGGAATAAGAGAAAGTTTTGATGGCACCAGTGCCCTGGGTATGTGCACATATGTGTGTGCATGTGTGTGTACACTGAAGAAGAAGTCCTACAGATCCCAAATAGATCTAGATCCTGAGCAGTCTCCACGAGCACATTAAAAAAGTCAACAGAAGCAAATTATGCTATTTGCACAAGACTTTTTTAAGAGGAAATGAGAACTTTGGTGTCAACACTAGAACTGTCACAGATCAGGGTCTTTCCAAATGTCACTGCGTAGTCCTTTCCTCTTCCAACTCTTCCTCCTGGCCTCAGTAATTAAAGAGGCAAGCATTTACATAAATAAGGATGAGGTGAAAGGTAGGGACATTTGTTTTATAGAAAATTTTCGTTACTCTATAACAGGGCCCAGGAGAAATGTTACCCCAAATTATAGAGCCTGGGAAAGAATTGGGTGCATAGATTAGAGGAAAGAGGCGGACCTCATGGATATGGATGAGGTGCTGCTCTGGGTGATGTCTTGACAGACCTCATGGATATGGGTGAGGTGCTGCTCTGTGTGATGTCTTGTCTTCTAGGTTATCTGACCTCCTTGATGACTGTCAGTTCGCTGATCTGTGTGTTGTCTCATGGGCTGCTCGTTGTACCTCTCTCCCCTCTGCCTCATCTCTGCACTGGTCTAGAAGGATGCCTCTATGGGCTGTATCACCTGGGCTCCCATGCCCTCTAGTTTTGAGTTGAGTTTGGCCAATGGAAGACACGTGGGAGATGGGAGGATGGGAAGAGGGACAGGTCAAGGCATTTGTTCCTCCTGCTCCCTCCCTTGCTTTGGCATGTGTGGTAGGATGACTTCAGAGATAGCTCCTGGTGAGGCCCATGTCTTGGCATTGGTGCCTTGCTGTAATTTCCTCTGCTTAACTGAGCTGGGTCTCAAGATTCACTCCTAACAAATAGAAGATGGCAAAGTGATGAGGTAGTCACTTCTGAGACTATGACTTTAGTCTTGTTTACACACACTCTGTCTCTGGATCTTCTCAGCTTGCTCTGATAAAGTGAATGGCCATGTGTGAGGCTGTCCTGTGGAGAGGCCAAAGTGGCAAGAAACTGAGGGCAGCCTCCAGCCTATAACCAGTAAGGAACTGAGGCCCTCAGTCCAGCTATCTGTGAGGAACAACTCTGCCAGCTACCACGTGATTGAGCTTGGAAGTGGGTCTTTCCTCGGCTGAGTTTTGAGGTGACTGCAGCCTTGATGATACCTTGACTGCAGCCTCATTAGAGACTCTGAGTCTGAGGGTGTGTCTGTACCTGAACTGCTGACCCATAGCACCTGTGGATAAGAAATGATGTGTGAAGTCACCAAATGTTTGAATAATTTTTACAGACACAGATACTTAATGCAGCATAGTGTGGCAATGGCTGTTTCTCTCTGACTGCAGCTTCTGTCTGTCTCTGTTCCAGAGCACCATCTCTTGGTGTCAGGTGACATTATTCACCCCCCAACCACGCTGCTTCAGACTTCCTGCTGTTGCTAGTCCTTACTTGAATCTCTGTAAATAATAGATACATTTTTCCTTAAAGAGTCTTTTTTTTTTTTTTTTTTTTTTTTTTTGAGACGGAGTCTCGCTCTGTCGCCCAGGCTGGAGTGCAGTGGCCAGATCTCAGCTCACTGCAAGCTCCGCCTCCCGGGTTTACACCATTCTCCTGTCTCAGCCTCCCGAGTAGCTGGGACTACAGGCTCCCGCCACCTCGCCCGGCTAGTTTTTTGTATTTTTAGTAGAGACGGGGTTTCACCGTGTTAGCCAGGATGGTCTCGATCTCCTGACCTCGTGATCCACCCGTCTCAGCCTCCCAAAGTGCTGGGATTACAGGCTTGAGCCACCGCGCCCGGCCGAGTCTTTTTTTTTTTTTTTTGAGACGGAGTCTCGCTCTGTCACCCAAGCTGGAGTGCACTGGCCAGATCTCAGCTCACTGCAAGCTCCGCTCCGGGTTCACGCCATTCTCCTGCCTCAGCCTCCCGAGTAGCTGGGACTATAGGCGCCCGCCACCTCGCCCGGCTAGTTTTTTGTATTTTTAGTAGAGACGGGGTTTCACTGTGTTAGCCAGGATGGTCTCGATCTCCTGACCTTGTGATCCGCCCGCCTCGGCCTCCCAAAGTGCTGGGATTACAGGCTTGAGCCACGCGCCCGGCCAAGAGTCTTAAAAAAAAAAAAAAAAAAAAAAGAGTCCTGAGAACCATAAACCACTGCTCAATGAAATAAAAGAGGACACAAACAAATGGAAGAACATTCCATGCTCATGGATAGGAATAATCTATATCGTGAAAATGGCCATACTGCCCAAGGTAATTTTTTTTTTTTGAGACGGAGTCTTGCTCTGTCGCCCAGGCTGGAGTGCAGTGGCACAATCTCAGCTCACTGCAAGCCCCACCTCCCGGGTTCACGCCATTTTGCCTCAACCTCCTGAGTAGCTGGGACTATAAGCACCCACCACCATACCCAGCTACTTTTTTGTGTTTTTAGTAGAGACGGGATTTCACTGTGGTCTCAATCTCCCGACCTTGTGATCCACCTGCCTTGGCCTCCCAAAGTGCTGGGATTATAGGCGTGAGCCACCTGGCCAAGGTAATTTATAGATTCAATGCCATCCCCATCAAGCTACCAATGACTTTCTTCACAGAATTGGAAAAAACTACTTTAAAGTTTATATGGAACCAAAAAAGGGCCCGCATTGCCAAGACAATCTTAAGCAAAAAGAACAAAGCTGGAGGCGTCACATTATCTGACTTCACACTATACTACAAGGTTACAGTAACCAAAACAACATAGTACTGGTGCCAAAACAGAGATATAGACCAATTGGAACAGAACAGAGGCCTCAGAAATAACACCACACATCTACAACCATCTGATCTTTGACAAACCTGACAAAAACAAGAAATGGGAAAAGAATTCCCTATTTAATAAATGGTGATGGGAAAACTGGCTAGCCATATGTAGAAAGCTGAAACTGGATCCCTTCCTTACACCTTATACAAAAATTAATTCAAGATGGATTAAAGACTTAAATGTTAGACTAAAACCATAAAAACCCTAGAAGAAAACCTAGGCAATACCATTCAGGGCATAGGCATGGACAAGGACTTCATGACTAAAACACCAAAAGCAATGGCAACAAAAACCAAAACAGACAAATGGGATCTAATTAAACTAAAGAGCTTCTGCACAGCAAAAGAAACTACCATCAGAGTGAACAGGCAACCTACAGAATGGGAGAACATTTTTGTAATACCCATCTGACAAAGGGTTAATATCGAGAATCTACAAAGAACTTAAACAAATTTACAAGAAAAAAATCAAACGACCCCATCAAAAAGTGGGCAAAGGATATGAACAGACACTTTTCAAAAGAAGACATTTATGCAGCCAACAGACACATGAAAAAATGCTCATCATCACTGGTCATCAGAGAAATGCAAATCAAAACCACAATGAGATACCATCTCACACCAGTTAGAATGGCGATCATTAAAAAGTCAGGAAACAACCGGTGCTGGAGAGGACGTGGAGAAATAGAAATGCTTTTACACTGTTGGTGGGAGTGTAAACTAGTTCAATCATTGTGGAAGACAGTGTGGTGATTCCTCAAGGATCTAGAACTAGAAATACCATTTGACCCAATGATCCCATTACTGGCTATATATCCAAAGGATTATAAATCATGCTACTATAAAGACACATGCACACATATGTTTATTGCGGCACTATTCACAATAGCAAAGACTTGGAACCAACACAAATGTCCATAATGATAGACTGGGTTAAGAAAATGTGGCACATATACACCATGGAATACTATGCAGCCTTAAAAAAGGATGAGTTTATGACCTTTGTAGCGACATGGATGAAGCTGAAAACCATCATTCTGAGCAAACTATCACAAGGACAGAAAACCAAACACCACATGTTCTCACTCATAGGTGGGAATTGAACAATGAGAACACTTGGACACATGGTGGGGAACATTACACACCAGGGCCTGTTGTTGGCTGGGGGGATGGGGAGGGATAGCATTAGAAATTCCTAATGTAAATGATGAGTTAATGGGTGTAGCAAACCAACATGGCACATGTATACATATGTAACAAAGCTGCACATTGTGCAGAGGTACCCTAGAACTTACAGTATATATATATATATATATATATATGCCCTCCTGAGTGTGCCATCTGTTTTCTGCCTGGACCTCTCCACTGATACACCACTTCCTATATGAACTGTGACGAATACCTTTTCCTCATTCCCCTCCCTGTGTGTTAGGCCGTGTTCTGGGGGCTGGTGGGGAAGCAGAGACTCCAAAGGGAGGAAGTGACATGGACTATTTAGGGTAGACCTGCTCCTGCATTGAGGACACAGGCATACGTTGATCTCCAAGGGTCATTCTATCCTGGCTGCTGTGCTCAACATGGCTCGTCTTCTCTGCGAAGCCCTGTGGCCTGCACAAGCTCTGCCACACTCCTCTGATGCCTCTGATCTTCCACTTTGGCCATCGGGGAGGTGTACAGACAAAGCAATAGAGTGAAATTTTAAAAAATGTGAATTCTGTTTCTTTAACATACATACAGCATGTAGTACATGCCAAGCACTATTCTCAGAGCTTTATCCATTTTAATCTCATTTAATCCTCCTAACAACCCAATGAGATAAAGTACTATTAATACTCTTACTTTCTAGATAAGCAGACTAAGTCTAAGGCAGTTTAAGATGCTGGCCTATGATGGCACAGCTAGTGAGTGGCAGAGCTGGATTTCAACGTGGGCTTCCTAGCTTCAAAGTCTGTGCTGTCAACCACAACTCCTTGCTGGAATACTAAATTCCATTTTAAAATAAATATGAGGCCTCTGTAACGTTAAGTTTCTCTAGTTTTAACCAACTGGTACCTGTATTCGTTAGAGTTCTCCAGTGAAATAGTACTAATTGGATATGTGTGTATTTGTGTATATATATGTATTTATATATAGTATGAATATAGACACACAGACACACACATATATATAGAGAGATTGAGGCAGAGAGAGAGAGACAGAGAGAGAGAAAGAGAGAGAGTTGATTTATGTTAAAAAATTGGTTCATGTGATTATGGAGGCTGGCAAGTCCAAAAGCTGTAGCTCAGGTCTGAAGGGTGCCAGGCTGAAGACCCAGGAAATAGCTGATGTTGTGGTTCAAGTCTGAAGGCCACCTTCTGGTAGAAGTTTTTCTTGCTCAGGGGAGGTCCATCTTTTGTTCTATTCAGGCCTCAACTGACTGGATGAGGCCCACCTTCCATTATGAAGGGCAATCTGCCTTCCTCAAGGTCTACCAATTTAAATGTTAATCTCATCCAAGAACATCCTCACAAAAACATCAGAATAATATTTGACCACATATCTGGGCATTGTGGCCCAGCAAAGTTGACATATAAAATTAACTAGGACAATACCCTTCAGCATTTTGATCTTGGAAGATTTAGTGTACACCAACTGGGCCCAGAGAAAAAAAAAGACATGTTGTGTGCATCTTCGGAAAGCTTTTTCCAGATCTTAAGGGGAAGGATTTTTTTTAATCTCTAGTTTCACAGGAGTAAGGGGTAAGCTCCAGGAAGCTGTGGAACAGTCCACAAAGACCAATAAGTGGGCCCTCTTTCTGCCTGTGGTCTAAGCAAAAAGGATTCTCATGGCTCCCATGGGGTTTAGCTACCTCATCTGGCAATGTCCAGAAAAGGACTTGGGGTCAAAGGCCAGGGCTAAGGGTTGCAAATTTCAATGCCTACAGGAATCAAGCAGGTACCATTAATGAGCCAGGCAGTCCAGGTACAAGGCAAACAGCAGCATATGTGCGATGATAAATAGTAATTGTCCTTCCCTTTCAGGTGTTGGAAATCAGGAGGAAGTGGTTGAGTTGGAGCAAACTGGAGTGTGCCTGCCCTTTGTAAAGTGGTCAGCTCCCTCTGCCTTGAGCTGATGGCTGCCAGACATTCAGTTCTTCAAGGAAAATTGGAAATCTGGATTCTCTTGTAAAACTCCTGATTTTCTTATATTTCTGAACATTTCATTTAATAGTTTTACTTTGTAGTATTTTAAAATTAATTAATTTAAAAATTGACAAATGAAAATTGTATATATTTATCATATATAATGTGATGTTTTGAAATATGTGTGCATTGTGGAACAGCTAAATCAAGCTAATTAACATATGCATTACTAACTTTTTGTTTTGAAATAACTTCAGACTTACAGAGGATTTGTAAAAATAGTACAAAGAATTTTCACATCATCTTTCTAGATCCACTGGGGACTTAAGCTCCCAAATGTCAACATTTAATTGTGCTTGTTTTATCATGCTCTACCTTTGTTTCTGTCTCTGCTTTTTCCTTAACATTTTGAGAATTAGATTTGAATTTTTAATATATATAACAGAAGACCCCTTTAGAAATGGCTGTCCTTGATCTTTTTTTTTTTTTTTTGAGATGGAGTCTTGCTCTCTCACCCAGGCTAGAGTGCAATGGAGAGATCTCAGCTCACTACAACCTCCGCCTCCCAGGTTCAAGCGATTCTCCTGCCTTGGCCTCCTGAGTAGCTGGAATTACAGGCACACGCCACCATGCCCGGCTGATTCTTTTTGTATTTTTAGTAGAGATGGGGTTTCACCATGTTGGCTAGGCTGGTATCGAACTCCTGAGCTCAGGCAATCTACCCACCTCAGCCTCCTAGAGTGCTGGGATTACAGGCATGAGCCACTGTGCATGGCCCCTTGATCATCGTTATGATGACAAATCCTGATGCCTGTGGGTTTATTTTTAGCAACAATATTTTCTTGAATAGGCAGGACTTGGTGGAGTTTGTTTTTCTTCAAACAGTGCTCCCAAATACGGATAGTCCCCGACTTAACAACGTTTTGACTTTACGTCAGTGAGAAAACAATGCACATTCAGTAGACATACTTCTAGTACCCATAAAAACATTCTATTTTCCACTGTCATTACGGTTTTCAATAAATCACATGAGCTATTCAACACTATTAGAAAATAGGCTTTGTGTTAGATGATTTTGCCCAGTTTTAGGTGAATGTAAGTGTTCTGAGCACGTGTAAGGTAGGCAAGACTAAGCTATGATGTTCAGTAGATTAGGTATATTAAATGTACTTTTAACTTATATTTTCAACTTATGATGGATTTATCAGGCTGTAACCCCATCCTAAATTGGGGGGCATCTTATATGTGTTGTTAAATCTCCCTTTCCCATTTATTCATGACAGATTTAGAAGATTCCATGTGTTCTAGTTGCTTGTGGTTGTTGAGAGTCCATCCAGTTTAAAATCTTACCTCCCTTTCCTCTCCCCAGCATATGCTTCACTGGAGAGACACGAAAAGGGGTGGGGTCTGGTTCCGGATCTCAGGGGAGGTGGGATGGGGCAGACAGAGATCTTCGAAGGTCACTGATCACAGTCAATGAGGGAGAAATCCTGATCTCCTGGCTTGGTCTCCATTCTTCTCTGGAGGCCTCCACTGATACAGGGTGTGGTGGTCACCAGATAGATGGTGGTTAGCTTCACCCCAGGCCTGCCATTGCTGTGGAACCCCTCAAAGAGTGACAGTTCCCTTAGGCCAGTGGTCCACACTCTCAACCCTCTCACCAGGTGCTGCCTCCTCCCATTCAGCCTGGAAGCCCCCTGTACAGCTTATTGGCCTTCGGTCCTTCTTCTAAATGTACTCATGAGAGCAATGGGAATCCTAAGTTCTCTTCCTTGCTCTTCAGTGGCCTCAGGAGCCTGGGATGAGAGTGTCTTCTTGCATCTCTTCCATGAGCTACCATGAAAAACTTCTTGCTTCTAGAAATGTCAGATGATAAACAGGTACCCGCCTTTTTGTTCACTTTTCCCTGTGGCAGAAGTTGCTACAGGGATGCAAACATTCATTCTGATCATCTTACTGCTAGGCATTTCCAGTCCTTGCAGTTAGGTGTGGCCACTGGGAGTGGGTTCTTGTATTACTTGCTAGTATAGCTCATACAAACCTCCAAGCAATCTGTTCCATGCTCCTTCCCCCTTTCTGTAGTTGGAATGGTGATAAAGATGACAGAATGATCTTGAAGCTAGATATTGAAGATGGCAGGGTTGCTGACATCCTGGAATCCTTAAATGACTCTGTGGAGAAGACAGACCATTGCTTCTTGCCCCCAAATCTGGAGCAAACCACCTTGACTTATGTATGTTTGTGCAATTATATCTTGGATTATTGTTTATAGTAGATTAGCCTTCCCTAATTAATATAATCTTGATACCTGGGGACATGGCTTTCTCAAGAGCTGTCCTACCATGCTCCAGTCTGGGCAGCTTCAGGTCAGTCTAGAGGGTGCATTCAGCTGGGGGTGAGTGGTTGGTGGGGGAGATGCCTGTCTCCTCCTGGACTGGAACCTTCAATCTAGGAGTGATTTCCAGAGCCCTTCACTTGACTTGAAGGATAGAAGAAGCATCTCCCTCCCTTCTTCCATGGAGATGTTCAAGAAAAACCTCTTTGCCATGAGCACTGCATTCCTCACAGAGCCAGTGATCTTGATGATTCCACTTTTCTCCTTCTCCACAGGGCAGAGAATGATAGTCCTGTGGTTGATTGGGATTGGGCTGGCTTTTCTAGCTCTAAGGAAGTCCCAGGGTGGTGGGCAGGCTCCAGATATCAGAAGTTCTCCGTGAAATGTGGGGTATTTGGGGTCTATGATTCTAGCTGTGGGTCCTAGAGTCAAATTCAAGGCAATGGGAAAAGTCCCACTCAACACTGATGCATAGTAAAACGGCATTGGGCAGGCAGAGTGAGGGATAAGGAGGCAACCAGTTTGGAACTTGAGGCTTAGACCTTATGGGTGAGGAGCTGGGCATGAATCAAAGAACTTGCTGGAACTATGCTTTCTGGGAAGGCTGGGTCTGGAAGCTGTGTTTCGGGAGGAAGGGCCAGGGTGCCAAATGAAGCCTCATAGGGTGCTCCTCCAACCTCTTGGGCTCCTGGCCAGGTTTCTTACCCCATCCCTTCTTAAGGAAAACATGCACATACTCCAAGTATTACAGATGCTTTCAGTTTAATAGCTGTTTTTAATTTTTTTTTTTTTTTTTTTTTTTTAGGTTTTGGGCTGAAGACTTAAAGCTTGCTGCTGCTGGGCATCATTTCTCAGCCTCTCCTTACAGCTATAGTACTGAGTCAAGGACGTCTTTAACGTCATGGACGGCTCCTAGGACAGCCATAGAAAAAACGGGGTAAAGGGGTAGGAAGAAAAAAGGAAGGGAAAGAGAGCCAGGGAATTGGGGAAGGAGAGGGAGGTGGAGGGGGAGGGAGAAAGAAGGGGAGGGGGAGGCAAGGAGAGGAGGAGGGGGAGAGGGAAGGAAGAGGGAGGGGAAGGTGGAAGGTGGGGAATGGGGAGGGGGAGGGAAAGGAAGGGGAGGGGTAGGGAGGGGAAGGGGGAGTGGAAGGGGTGGGGAAGAGAATATTAATAAGGATTCCAAGGCTCCAGGCACCAGCTCCACCCCTTCCATTCCTCCTCAACTCTGTATTTTGCTTTCCAAACTCACTGAGGCCTGGGGGGGCTTACACAGAAGTCAGAGGGATGGAGGTTAGATTCACTGGAGCCCCAAAGACCTACCCTCTTCCCCACCTTGGCAGGGGCAGAGGGCAAGAGCAATAAAAAAAAAAGCAAGTTAGACCCAGGGAGTGTCAATATTAGACAAGAATGGCAATTTAAGTCTGGATGAGGAATTGGTGACATTTGAAAGCACAAAGTGAGGGGTCTTCAATGGGGGGCGGGGCTGTGGCAGTTTCAGATCTCATGCAAGGGGTGGAGACCAAGGCTGGTCCTGAGGGAGGAGTGGGGACATACTCACCTTTACCCACACTTTCTAGATCTTCAACTGCATCTTTTCCTAGGGTTCCGAGTCCCCCCAGAGTGTTTTTTGCTCCCTCTAGGCCTTTTTCTAGGGTGGATTCAGAAAAGAAGAGGTCATAGAAGCAGAAAAACTACTTCCTTTGTGGGAGAGCTCCTCTGCTTCCTAGGCACCATGGGCACCCCTAAGGTGAAGTGGTTTTGCTGAGGGAACTAACTTCTCTGTCATGGGAAGGTCGGTAGGCCAGTATTAGCTGCACAACCTATGGCCCAGAAACCCTGTGTATAGAAGCAAGTGTGCACCGCCAACCCCTCCCTAGGAATATGGGTGTAGCTGTGTCCCTGTGCGTGTGCCTGTGAGTGCAGACTGGCCCCCAGATATCTTGCTGTTTCATGCATCAGAATTCTATACCAGGCATTGGCAAAGAGACTTACCCAGAAGGCTGGCTCTCTGCTTCCTTGGCTTTGGTGCCTGTCTGGCTAACCCTGGGTCTTCACCTGCATTTTCCTTTTGAGCTGCTGATGCCTCATGGGAAGCTGCAAGGGTGACAGAGTGAGAAGAATAATAGCTACCTTCACTCTTTCCACCCTGGTGGGGGAGCAGGTGGTGCTTTTACTGCCTCAAGGTCTGGCTTGAGGATAACTCCCTCTCTCCGAATTCCTCTAGAGCTTGACTTTCATAATGTGTTAGATTTTTTAGCACCCCTCAAGCTTTTTCCTGCTGCCTCCAAGACTTTTCCTGCTCCTCCAGGGCCTTTTTCTAGAGTAGATTATGGTTCAGAGAAAAATAAAGTCATGTTGGCAGAAAGATTGCCTTAAAGAGACTCCCCCTAGTTTTCATTCCTTATACCAGCCACCTAGTGTGCGGAGGTTTTGCAGAGGGCACTAGCTTCTCTCTTCTAGGCAGGTTGGTGGATGAGGACAGAAATTTGGCAGTCTCTGAAGGGGACTTCTGCATCTATAAACAATCCATTTGTTTATCTGGAGAATCAAAACTTCTCTTATCGCACTGGTGTGAAACGCAGCAGGGGCATTTGAGAAGAGACCAAGGTGCCTGGTGTTCCCTCTGGGCTGTATGTGAGAAGGCAGGGAGGGCAGGTGTTCCCTCTGGGCTGTATATGAGAAGGCAGGGAGGGCAGGTATATGCTGTGGTTGGGGCTCGCAGTGCGGTGAAGATGTGCAGAAATACAGTTTATCTTTCTGCCATTAATTATCCAGAGTGTGTACATGGCTGGGGAAGTAGAAATGTACTTCTCATTAGATCCCTCTCTCAGGGACTTACCGTCTAGGAAAAGAGACAGAACTGCTATATACCGGAAGCCCAGAAGAGGGAGGGATGAAAAAAGAGAGACTGGGACAGAGGCACCACATCCACCAGGCAGGGAGGGCTTCAGAGAGCAGCTGGGACTTGAAGCTTGTTAGAGCATGGACAGGTAGGGGTTGAAAAGGCGCCTGGGAAGAGGAACGTTGGGTAGTAGAAAGTTACTCATGTTGACCGATGAAACAAATGTACAACATTCGATGTGGAGAATGCAAGCAGTGGAGCCTAGGGAAATTACGTTTGAAAAGTACCCTGGATCTAGGTCATGGATTCCCTGAATGTCAGTCAGGCTAGGAGGTGAAAGCTTCGTGATGGGAAATGGGAACCACGTGAAAGGTTTTTGAATTGAAATTGTTGGTGAGGGTGGGGTAGATGTAAACCTCTGAACCCATCTAATGTGAAGTTCCTCCTCTTGCTCAAGAAAAGTTTTCCTTTCTTTCCCATTTTTCTTACTCCACTTCTACTTCCAGACAGGGCTACCCTTTCCCCCATGCTCTGTCCTTCTCCAGTGCACGAGTCTCTCAGGAAGTCTCCCTTCTCCATGTCTCCTAGAGGTCGGCCTCCCAGCTTTCCTTCCCCTGGACCCCTCTTCTGCTTCTCTGACTTCCTCTGCTCATATCCCCAGTCATTAACTCTCCCATCCAGGACTGGGGCAGGAGGAAGAGGAAGGACTCACGGTTCCCCGATCCTGGGGCAGAGGCAGCCTCTGGGTCATCTGCAAAGGAGGGAACAGTGACCATGTCAAGTAGGGTACAGTTGCAGGAGCTATATCCAGCCAGGGCTGCCTAGAGTTCCCAGGCCTCTAATCTCAGGAGTGTGGCAGTGGCCAGACAGGAGAGAAATCTCTGCTACACAAGGGGCCCATTAGAAATGCTTTTTGGTATCTCAACCAAATCCCTCTCTCTGTTATCCTACCTAGGCTACTCAGAACATCCCTATGGAAATGGAATCATTCTCTGACTCTCTTCTATGTCTTTTTTTTTTTTTTTTTGAGACAGAGTCTCGCTCTGTCGCCCAGGCTGGAGTGCGGTGGCTGGATCTCAGCTCACTGTAAGCTCCGCCTCCCGGGTTTACACCATTCTCCTGCCTCAGCCTCCTGAGTAGCTGGGACTACAGACGCCCGCCACCTCGCCCGGCTAGTTTTTTGTATTTTTTAGTAGAGACGGGGTTTCACCATGTTAGCCAGGATGGTCTCGATCTCCTGACCTCGTGATCCGCCCGTCTCGGCCTCCCAAAGTGCTGGGATTACAGGCTTGAGCCACCGCGCCCGGCCTCTTCTATGTCTTAGATGTCCAAGTTATGAAGCCGTCCAAGGGCATGACCATGAGGGCATGATCACAGCACCTGCCCTAGTGACAGGGCAGGACTTATTCTGATTGTCACCTGATAGAAGGACCTCAGAAGGACCTTCCCTCCATTTCTTTATTTTTCCAACAGCATGAATGAAGCACGCATTATGCACTAGACATGGTGTTAGAGGCTGGAGATACAGCTGTGAGGAAGACAGACAGTGTTTGCTCGGGGAAGCTGACAGTCAATGGGGGATTTGGAGGAATTAACATAATTACACAAACAATTATTTAGTTACATTTGTGATAGTGCTAGGAAGGAAAAATACAGGAGGCAAGAAAATGAAAAACAGGGACCAAAATGATTCTGGGGCTTCAGCAAGGCAGCTGTGAGGAAATACATGGACAGAGAGAGCTAGCGGGGCAGACACTTGGAAACTGAGTAGGAGTGAGGTTGACATGGGTGGGTGAAATAATGGGCAAGGGAAAAGACAAGAGGATGCGCAAAAGTCTTGACAGCGGGAAATGGCTTGGTTCATTGAGGGAAAAAGAATGCCAGAGTGGGCCAATCACAGACGGAGAGGAGAGGCAGTGCAGAGCCAGGCTGGGGCCACAGGGCTCCTGGCTTCCTCTGACCACAGGGTCCCTGTGTGGAGAACCCAGTGGGAGGCAGACTTGGCTGAACTGCCTCTGGTGAGGAGGGGAAGGGGAAATGAAGGCAGGGCCCAGTCTTCTGGGGACTATGTGGTTGGGTGTCGGGGAAGAGCCATACTCACAGGCACAGACCAGGGCTCCTGCCAGAGCTGCCAGGAAGAGGAGAGTCATGAACCTCATGCTTCTGTGTGCTAGAGCGGATATGCCACCAAATCCTTGGAGATCTTGGGATCTAAGGTGTCGAGACTGCCTCTCTGGGCCTCTTTTAAGCATGACAGGGACCAATGGGAGCCAGTCTTTCAGTGGTGTGTTCTCCTCCTCCTCTTCTCCCACCTCAGAGCCACCTGTTAAGTCAACAAGGGCTGGCTGGGGCTGGCTGGTGCCCGCCTTCCCTGCAGGTAGGTCCTGGACAGCAGCTCTGGATTTGGCACTGTCCTGACTTGCATCCTTTGCCTGCCTCTCCCCTTCCCATCTTGCTTGTCCTGGGGCTCCCATCTCTGATCGCATCTGGGGTCCTGGGGGAGACTGTGAGAGGTTTCTAGAGAGGGCCCTGGCAGGAGGGCTGTGCTCAGAAGGCTCTCCTTCCACCTGGAAACAGAAGGGGGCCCCAAGATGTCAGATCCAGCCTCCTTAGGAGAGAGTGGGGGTGGCTGAGGCTTCCCTTGAGTGGATTAAGCCTATCCCAGGAGGCTACCCTCACAGCAGTTGGGGATCCCTCCTGACTAAGGTCCAGAGAGGCTGCTGACCTCTCTAGGGGTCTCCATATGGTAACCAGAGCTTTCCAGCCTCAGTAGACCCTGACCAAGGTGTCTTCATTCCCAGCTAATGATCCTCTACCCAAGAAAATTCTCCTGGTAAGTTAACCAGAATATGAAGTCAGTTCCCAGTTTGCCCTTCAGATGGGGGAGGGAGGCCAGTGGTGTGGATAATTCAGAGAAGTGGAGAATCCAAAGGTGCTTCTCTGTGCCTCAGGATCCCTTCCTGCAGACTTGTGTTTCCTTTAAAGTGGCACAAACAGTCCTGGGGATAATGGGTTTATGACTCGATTTTGTTGTTTACTAGCTGTGTGGCCTTCAGAGAGGCAATTTACCTGCCCAACTTCCATTGTTTTTCTTTCTTCTTTTATTTTATGGTAATATTTAAGGTGTAACATGATGTTTTGATATACACGTATTTAGTGAAATGGTTACTATGGTCATGCAAATGAACACATCCATGATTTCACATAATTAGCCTTTTGTCTCTCTCTCTCTCTCTCTCTCTGTGTGTGTGTGTGTGTGTGTGTGTGTGTGTGTGGTAAGAGTACCCAAAATCTGCTCTTCCAGCAAAAATCCCAAATTCAGTACGGTATTACTGACTCCAGCTCTCGTGTTCCACTTCAGCTGTTTTGCATTTGATGGTGAGAAATGATCATTCTTATCCTACAGGTTTTGTGTGAGGAATACATGTGTCAAAACTGGTCAGCTCCCTCCTCCATCTATTCCAGACCCAAGCGGGGGAGCTGAGGATAACTTGGAATCTTAGCTTCTGCTCCTGACAAAGCCAGTTACTTCCTTGAGATGTCTTTTCTCCATGGAGTGGAGTCTGCCCTTGCCCTGTTCCTGGGAACTTGGTGAAAATGGACTGAGATTTGTTTCCCGAGGTGCTTTGTCTGTGCCAGGCACCGTGCTGGGCCCAGACAGATAGAGATAAGCAGACTGTGTCTTGTCTTGAGGGGATACACAGTAGGTAAGGATCTCAGACAGATGAAGGGACAATCGATGGTAGCAGGGGACTCTGTCCTGGGAGAGAAAGCATGCTCTTCCTAGCCTATGGGATTGAAGCAAAGTTGTGCTCCACCAGTTAAAGGCTGAATGATTTTGGCATGTCACATAATCTCTCTGACTCTCATCTCCACAGTGTGACCCAGGGTACTTGTGAAATTCAAACAGGAATAGCTCAGATCCACTTTCTGGGTCAACTTTCTGGGGCTCTTCCCTGTGCTCTGGATGTCTACTTCTCACCTCCATGGGAACTCAGTCCATCTGAGCTCCCACCATCTCTCCTGTTTTGTGGTTCATTGTGAGCTTCTCTTGGCTTTTTTCCTTCAACATATAGACATCTTAAAAATAAGCAAAATGTTCCCTTTATACTCTCCCTGTCTAGCTTCTTTCCAATTATTCTGCAACCAAGCTTTTGAAAACAACTCCTTTTTTTTTTGGCCTCAACATCCATGTTTTGCTTTATGTTCTTATCACCCTGTAGTGTTTCCACCACCATCCCTGGAACTGAGATATGTCCTTGCCAAGGTACTCAGATACAGTCGCCACTTTTTGGCCTTTATCTTATCTGATCTCAGTGGGCTCTGACACTGTTAGAGCCACTCATCTTTTGAGGTGCTGGAGTTTTCTTTCTCTCTCTCCTTTTTTTGACCTCCCTTCAGTCCCACTTTGACTCACCTTGCCTGCCCCTTAGATATTCTCCAGTGTTCTATTCTTAGCCTTCTTCTTCTCTCCTCTTACACACTCTCCTGTGTGACTCATTCTTGGAGTCACACTTCTGACTCCAACATCTTCTTTCCAGCCCAGACTCCTCTCCTGAACACTAATATCCACCGATGGATGGGCAGTAACGGGATGGACCAAACACTGATGAACCCTAGGGGTTGAAACTGGCCTCACCTACCTTCCCCACATCTCCACCATCACCTGCTCCTCCTCCTGCACCATTTTCCATTCTGATTAACAGTACTGACATTCACCTAGTTATCTAAATAGAGATCCGAGAGTAATTTTACATTTTTCCTTCTTGTGGCCCCCTGTGTACAAGGACACTGGCGTCTATCAAGTGCTGCCTCTTCGTCAATCCCAGGGGTCTGGCTCAGAAACCTCTGTCTGAATCCTTGCCATTGTTTATATCCACTGAAGAAACAGCTTCACAAATGGTTTTCCCTCTGACAGTCTCAAGTTCTATCTCCCAGCTGTCTAAGTGATTTCTAGTAGACAAACTATGTGCAAAGCGCACACTGTCTTTCATGAGCTGACTTCTGTCTGTCCCTTCAGTTTCAACCCTTCTCACTCCCTCATCAAGACTCTGCCTCAGTCACATTAAATTTCTTTCAGTTTCTTGCATAGATTTAATTTTTTCTTGCGTCTGCCTCTTCACGTATTTTCCTCCGTGTATTGTCTTTAATGCCCTCCTACGATTAGATGACAGAGCTTTTTCCTACTCATCCTTTAAGATTCAGATCAGAAATACCTTCTTCCTGGAAAATTTTCTTTTTCTTTTTCTTTTTTTTTTTTTTTTGAGATGGAGTCTCACTCTGTCACCAGGCTGGAGTGCAGTGGCACAATCTCAGCTCACTGCAACCTCTGCCTCTTGGATTCGAGCGATTCTTCTGCCTCAGCCTCTCAAGTAGCTGAGACTACAGGCACGTGCCATCACGCCCGGCTAATTTTTGTAGTTTTAGTAGAGACGGAGCGTCACCATGTTAGCTAGTATGGTTTTGATGTCTTGACCTCGTGATCTGCCCACCTCGGCCTCCCAAAGTGCTAGGGTTACAGGCTTGAGCCACCGCACCCGGACCCTGGAAGGTTTTCTGGGCATTCTTCTTGTCTTGCTTCCCGTCCCCACCAAAGTGAGGTCAGAGTTCTGGGCACTTCCACCAGCCCCTTGCTCTTCTCTTATCTATGCTTCACTTTGACGGAACTAGGATTGTCTGTTCAGTGCTTGGTTTTCCACACTAGACTTGAGCTGTGCAGTGCAGGACCATGTTTAATTTGTCTGTGCTCCCCAGCTCGGGTGAGGATGCCAGACACACAGTTAGAATGCAGTAACTTTGGGTGAAGTGCAGCTAGAAACCTACAAGTGAGTGGGGCTAGAAACCTTCAGAATTTGGGCAAAAAATGTGAACTGGTGGATAAAGCTTAGATTAGACTAATAACATTAATCTGTTGGAAACAGATATACCAAGCTGCTTTTTAAGAAACTGTTTAATATTTGTTTATAGTTTTTTTCTTTGAGGTACAACTTATATACAATGAAACATACATATTAACTGTATTTTTTGGTCTTGACAAATGCATTTACTGATGTAACCCAGACTCCAATCAAGGTATGAAGCATTACCAGTAACCCAGAAAATTTCCTCCTGCTTTTTCCCAGGTGATACCTGCCCCAACTCCCAGGGGCAAGCTGAACTGTTTTTAAATACAGTCTTTTTTTTTTTTAAGAGACAGGATCTTGCTTTGTGACCCAGGCTGGAGTGTAGAGATGTCATCATAGCTCACTGCACCCTCAAACTTCTGGGCTCAAGCGATCATCTCACTTCAGCCTCTCAATTTAATGCACTCATTGCCGGAATATCTGTGGGGTTTATTCAACCCCAGCTTGATAACCTTCTTCCTCTGTTTTGTAATGTGGGCTTATGCCTGTAGAAACCTGACAATTCAGGCCATAGAAGCATCCTTGGGTCAGGAAAGACAGCTTGCATGTTTTCAAAGGTGTGGAGAGTCTCTTTGGTGTTCTGTGGTGAAAAGGGTCAGCGCTGGGCCCTCAATTTTCATGCAATTCATGGTGTGATTCCCCAGGAAGGGCCCAGAAGACAGGTTAAGATATGGGGAATACTTGACTTTGGACAGAATCAGTTTCTGTTTAACCAATGACTTTCAGCTGGTTCCTCAGAAGAAAAGGTCAGGTAGGTTCAGAAGTCCAGTGTGGGAATAATGTGGTTAAGAGTTGGGAGCCAGGAGGTGAATTAAGTTTAATATCAAAGGTGGGTGGTAGAGACCTGTGCAGGGCGAGGAGAATTCAGAGAAAGGTAAGCAGGGGCTTCATTCCTTTTGCAGGTACTGGGTACTGGCATCGGAGGGATAAGTATGAGTTGGTATCCATGCTCATGCAGCTCATAGTCTAAGCTTGGTAATAAAGATAGGCTAAATAATTCGATATTAATGTGACCCATAAAGGAGTACCTAGAAGGGAAAAATGAAGGTCTGTAGCAGTTCAGGGATGTTGAGAAGAGGGGAAACCTTAGAGGAAGCACTCAGGGGCATTATGGTCAGGAGAGTGAGGGAGAGGACGTGCTCCATTCCTGAAGATCTGAAACCAAGTGAGTGATATGGCCAGAGATGGGGAGGCTTGAGTATGGGGGCACCCATGTGTGTGCATGTGTGTGTGTGTGTGTGAGTGTGTGTGTGTGCGCATGTGTGTGTGTGTGTGTGTGTGAGTGCACGCACATTTGAGTGGGAGGTATGTGAAGGCAGAGGGTGATGCTCCCTTCTCAGTTGGAAGGTCATCTTGGGCAGATCATTACACAGCCCTCAGGAACAGTTCTTGCTATTTGCACAAGTCTTTTCCAGGAGGAAATTAGCCCTCAGGGTTCTGGAATCAGCACTGCCAAGGAGCAGCTTCTCTGTACTCCTCCTTTCCTCCCTTCCCTACTTGGGCCTCAGGAAAGAAAGGAGCAGGTACTCCCAGGAATTGTGGGGACGGAGCAGAGGCCTGTAAGGTAAATACCCATCCCCCAACACTTAAAAAAGACGCTTTTCATGAATTTAAAACAAGTCTGTAATATTCATTATCAAGCTTAGCCTGTTACTCATTATCGAGAGAGAGGCACGGGATGGGAATGGGAGTAGGGATGGTACCCAGAAGACTGCAATTCCTTTTCTCCTAGATATGGTTAAAGAAAAACACCCCAGTTCTCTGGGTTCCTTGAGGGAGCAATTGTCTGTGGACACCTGGTTGAAGACCCTGCTGCTTGCTAGGGTGCTAATCTGCCCCTTCTCCTGTTCTGCACGTTCTTCCCCTGTTCTTCATTCTTCTCTGTCTGGGTATGGAGTCCTATCCTAGACAGTGGAGTGGGGAATGTGGAACGCAGAGGGAGGAGGTGACCCTGCCTTTATGAGGATGGGAGGTTGATTCCTGCATCTGGGACATGGACATAAGGGCCTTTACCTGGCCGTCTCTCGCTAATCCTAACTGACTTCACTGCTGTTTCTGTTATGCACCCATTGGCACTACAGTAATGCATTGTTTCTCTGAGCTAGTGGAAGCTAACCAGTCATCTTTGTCACATGTAGTAGGTATGAACAAAAGGTAAACTGCCTGAATTTTATAGGCAATTGCCAGAAAAAACATCTTCAGAATCAATATCCCTGGCTTTGAATAATTTCCAGGTGACACATCATGTACCTCTAAAAATCAAAGTAATATTTGGAAATGGTCATTAAGGACCAAGATGAGGAATAAAGTGGAGAGACATTTGGGTTGAAAACTCTACTTGGTTATTTCATCATAAGGTTCCCATTCTTGTCTGGCTCCTAAACAGGTTCTGAAAATCAATTCAAAAGGGGAGATAATTTTGGAGCAATGAAAGCCCATTCGGGGTGAGTATGGCCTCCCGAGGTAACTAGTTTGAAGAATGCGGTGCTCATTTAGATCTAGAAGTTCTGGCTTATTTGTGACAAATCAGTTCTCCTCTCCTTATTATCAAGTTTGAAATTGGCTTTAGCAAGGTCTTTGATACACTTAGGACATTCTAAATTTTTTTATCTCAAGGGTCTGGAGAAATGAGGAGTCATCAGACCTTAGGAAGTTACTGGGAATTAATCCGGAGAGACTTCCTGGACCAAGAAGACTGTGGAGAGAGATGGAAGTGACAGCCTTCAATGCTGGGGGTTGGTTAGCATAAGGATAACAGTGCTGTCCTTGGATGCACAATTGGGGTCTATGGACCGAGCAGAATTGACTTTGGGAACCCTTAAAATAATGGCAAAACAGAGCTGAGAGCAGCAGCTGGTAGAAGGATAAGATAAATTGTTAGAATGGAGTTTTAAACAGGGGGAAAGGAAAATCATCTTGGTCATCTGCCATTCCTGCCTCTGAATAACTGGAGCCAATTCTAAAGTACTAATAGGGCCTGAGTAGGGTCTGCTACTCCCCAACTTTGTGATGCACTCACTTAATCCCTAGAGGTGGCAGGGGGTCAGCCCCAGCTGCTTGGAGAGTCAATTGCCTCATGGAGATGACTTAGATAAATAGGACTTTTATGTACTTGTTAATTCATGTGTGAGTTTGGGGCACTGTGGGAATGGAGCTGAGGAAAAGGGTTGCCAGTGAGGTTTGCAGGAAGCAACTGGCTTTGTTGAATCTCTGCTGAGATTCCAGGAACTCCAGGAGGTTGTTTTCCTGAAATGCCCCTAACTGGCCACAAGCCCTGGTTCCCTTTGCCCCTCTGGCTCTCTTCTGGGTAGAATTCTGACCTCTTCCCTGCTTCCTGTTCTGAGCTAATGACCAGGAATGAAGCTGATGGGTAGGTGGGAACATATAACCTCTTCAGAGACTTAGACTCTTCAAGGGGAAGGATTGAGACAGAAGTCATTCCATCCCTCTCTGTCAGACTGGCAGAGAGAAGGGAAGCAACTGGTCTAGATTGAAGGTACAAAGGAGACTATGAGAGACAAATTCCTTATCTTTGGCTCTGCCATTTATTCTGTGTAATTCTTGCTATACCATGTTTTCTCTGTTTTATGCATTCATAGTCCAGCTTTCTCAATGTGGGGACAATGGAGAAAGCCTCTAGCTCTATCTGCTTTATCTAATAATTTTATTTATTTATGTATTTATTTATTTTTAGAGACAGGAGTCATCAGACCTTAGGAAGTTACTGGGAATTAATCTGGAGAGACGTCCTGGACCAAGAAGACTGTGGAGAGAGATGGAAGTGACAGCCTTCAATGCTGGGGGTTGGTTAGCATAAGGATAACAGTGCTGTCCTTGGATGCATAATTGGGGCCTATGGACCGAGCTCTTGCTCTGTCACCCAGGAGCTCAGTGGTGTGGTCACAGTTCACTGTAACCTCAAACTCCTGGGCTGAAACAATCAATTAGCTCAGAGGCTAAACCTAATTCTCTGACTAGCCTCTGAGTAGCTGGGACTACTGGCATGGGCCACCATGCCCAGCTAATTGAAAAAAAAAATTTTTTTTGTAGAGATGGGGGTCTCACTATGTTGCCCAGGCTGGTCTTGAACTCCAGACCTCCAACAATCCTTTCTCTTCGGCCTCTCAAAGTGTTGGGATTATAGGCATTAGCTACTGCACCAGGCCCTCTAACACTTATTTTTAATACATGTTGAATAGACTTAACCCTCCTTCCAACTGGGAGATATTCAAATCCCTTGTCAACATCTATGTAGATTCTCAGGAGCTTCAACTCTTAAAATCACTGTGCCCTATGATTTTCTCTGATGAATTATCATTCATTTGTGTCTTGATTCCTTCAGCTATTCCCTGTTCCCTGAATCCCTCCAAATACAGACACAGCTCCTTTCTCTGAATTTCTCTGGGCACCACCAACATAAGGCTTTTGCCTTTGCTGAAAATTCCGACACAAAAACACTTTAATCATGCATATGAATCATCCATGTCCCAAATTTAATTGGCCCTAGGGAACTTGAGCCATTGAAGTTCCTGCTATGGGGAGCCTCACACCATCTCTTCTTAGACGTTAAGTCTCTCCTGGTCGTTCTCTTTTTCCTAGCACTGCATACCCATTTACTTAACTTTATTCTTCATTTGTTCACTCAGTACATGTTTATTGATTGCCTACCATATGCCAAATACTGTGTGAGTCACGGATACATTTAAGTAGTTTAGTTGTCTTTGTCTCCTGCCATCGCGGGGAACTTCATCTTTCTTTGCTGAGAATGCAAAATGAACACTGGATATGCCCCCATTTTGACTAATTGTGTACATCACATACCTCACATGCCTCAGAGACAAAATTTGCATCCTGTGGTAAACTGCAACAAACTCTGTCAAGCATTAGTCCTCCAAACAAATAAAGCCTTGACTCTTTACTCTGTGAGTTGCTGACTCCCTAGTGAGGTGAAACTTATCTCTGACTTTTACAATATTGATGTCTGCAGATGACATAACAGCTCTTGCAGATATGATAATCATGTGAGGAACTGCCATTTTTATAACAGTGAAATAAGAAACTGACCAACTGCTACTTAGCTGTTTTCCTTTACCTTCTGGGTATCTTACTCAGGGAGCCCACTTATAAACAAATTCCTTTCAAACACTGAAAATAAAAATATTTTAAATGTTCAAATTTGCCTTTTTCTGGCTTTCTTTTAGCATCACCCAAAGGTCTTTTCTTTTGATGTTACCCAAAGCTCACTGAAATATTTTCTTACGCACAGAACCACGTACATCTGGACAGATTATGCCATCATTTTTGGAGGGCAGGAGATCTACAACCAGTTAGTTCTTAAAATAAATTATTCTGTAATAAGAATGATAAAATTTGGTTTGTATGTCTGAGGAGGGCCTGGGAACAATGAGGACTGTCTCACCAGGAAGTCCACAGTTATTTTTGTTATAAATTGTTCAATAATAAGAATGATGCAGTTGGTTCATAGACATGAGGAGGGCCTGGGCAGAAGAGGAGAGTCCCACCTGAAGGGTGAGGTAATTAATTCCCTGGGCTATGGTTGACCTCAGGCCCTTGCTTGTTCTGACATACTGAGTCTTGGTTTCTGGCATCGTCTCTGCCTTTCCTCTATACACCCAAACTCCTACCCTCCAGCTTTGCATACACTCCTTAGCCTTCTGGCTGGCTGCCATACAGAAAACAAAACTGGCAGGCTGGTGCTAGGGAGACTGGGCTGCCCATGAGCCCTGCAGGGAGCGCTCCCAAGTAGGGTTAGAATTCTGTTTAGCCAGGCTGTGTGAATCTGGTTTTTGTCTTTTAAATTCCATCTTTATTCTCCATAAATAAAGTCATGCTAAACATTCCAGACCACTTCTGCTGGGTTAAATGTGTTAATCTGAAGGCATTTTTTCCATACACGGAGATGGGGAGGATTTCAGGGGCCAGAATGTGGTAGCACGGCAGTGACATTCTCCAGAACGATTCACGGGGACGATTCTGGCTCCTAGGCCTGGCGATCTCCCCTGTCTCTTCCAGCACAAAACTCTTAGCATGTCTGTTTCCAGGTCCCATTTATTAGTTTTCAAAGGGGATCAGGGGCGTGGGGAACGGCGTGAAAACGAGCCTCCCCTGAGGACGCATCTGAGCGAGAGGAGTGATAAAGGCCCCCCCCCCCCCCCTCCGCAAGACAGTTTCTGTCACAACTCTGGACCTATTTTGGGTCAGGGTTGGAGCTAATGTAGGGATAACACAGCCACCCTGGGTTTCCTTATACTTAAGCAGAGGCACCTGGTACTACCTTCCCTCCTTGATCATAGAATGGTTTTCAGTTTTGCTGTAGATAATGCTTAGAAGCTGTGCATCTCTGGCCACGACTGACATCCCACCCACAGGAAGCGTCCTACCACGCATCTGGTTCACCTTCGGTCTGTGAATGCCATTTCCAGGGAACATGGCTGAGTGGCTGAGAGAACCTGGATTCTTTTCACGGCTCTGCCATTAGCTCGCTGGGTGTTCCTGGAAAGCTACTACCCCTCCCTTGGCCCCTGTCTCCTTCTGTGAAAAACAAGTGGGTTTCCCTAGATCTCTCTCAGTCCCCCGTCAGTTCTCACAGTCCTGGTGGGTGGACTGGGCCCTCCCAGGTCTCCCAGGTCTCTCAGGGCTCTTGGGCTGACACGGGACTGCCTGAGACTCAGGGGCTGGAGCCCCGCGTGGGTGGCAGTTCACCTTTTCAGAGAGCATTCCAAGTACAGGACTGGGCTGACGGTCTTCACTCTCTTCTCTCTGGTCTTCACCCTCTTCTCTCCTCACCCTTTTCCCCTCAACCTCAACACACTTCTGCTTTGGAAAAACACTGGGTTAACAGTTTTTCCAGCTTTACAGGCTTTCTGCTTCTCTCCAGTCCCAAGATCCATTCTCAATATGTGGAGGCTGCAGCTGCGTGAATGAGGATAAAAGTGCCTGGCGGGAGCGGCCTCCCAGACTCTTCCCCAAGGTCTACAGGATCAGGAGCTCTGTCCTAACAGCCATAGCAAACCTGGGCCAGCAGAGGGCACTGTGGAAACAGCCTGAAGCTCTGAGGGCCTCCATGCCTCCAGAAGGCATCTTCTGCAATCCTCACTTGAAGCAACTCTCCTTCACCAAGCCCAGGCCAGCCCCTATCTTTTTCAGTGTTGTAATTGCCATGGCGCATGTACACAGAAGGTACATTGCGTAGAAACATATTTGGCATATATTTGTCACAGGAAGGACTAGCTGAAAGAAACGAGTCTCTTCTCAGTTTCTACCTTCTATGACAAAGGAGAGATGACCTTATCTCAGCCACTCCCCTGCACCTCCCTAGCCTTGCTGGCTCACTGAGGGCTCACTCTAAGGGTGTTGCTTCCAAGTGGCTAGAGACTACAGAAGCAGGCAGTGTTGAGTCCTGAGCAGCAGTCTTGGGTCCCTGCTTATGTGTAGGCTCTGTTCATTATTTAACTAAATCTCAGGGAGCTCCATCCAACTTCAGAAATATTCCTGAGAGAGAGAGAGAGAGAGAGAGAGAGTGTCAAAGAGCATCGGTCTATGTCCATTCCCTGGAAGGAAGGTGGGGACTGCTGTCCTGCAGCCTCCTGCCTGATGGGAGTCTCATGGTGGGAATAATCAAGAAACCAAGGCCCTGGAAGACATGGACGTGGGCAGCATGCCCACTTCTTCCTCCTGTATAGGTGGTTCTGGTGCTCAGCATTGTGGTGAGGCCTGAGGCGAAGGTGGGTGGGGTTCTGGCTTGAGTGCGGCAGTCTGGTCTCTCAGGGAAGAACACAGGCTGCTGGGGCCTTGGGTTGTTGTTTTCTTTGAGCACCTGCACTGTGTCAGGCAATACACCATGGACTATCGTTGTAGGCTTTCAGGGAGCTTAGAGTTTAGCAGGTGGAGACAGGAAGTGGCGGATGCCTCAGAAGAGATTGAGATCTATTGAGTATAGACTCCAGGGGCGGGAAAGGAAGATCAGCAGGAGTGAAGAGGCTTTGTGGAGGATATAGCTAACTCAAGGAGGAGGAGGCAGGGAATTCCTGAGATTGGGAGCTGAGAGTGGGGATTAGTGGGACTGGTAGCGGTGGTGGTGGTCAGTTGTTGTCCAGACTACAGAAGGGATGTGCTTGAGAACAGCTGGAGAAGAGTCTGGAGGGTTCCATCCTCAATGTAATGAGTTCTTGTTCTATTCATTCCTAGGAGAGCTGGTTGTTAAAAGAAGCCTGGCATCTCTCCACCTTTTTGTTTCCTGTCTTACCATGTGATCTCCACACACTCTCCCCTTCACCTTCTGCGGGGAGTGGAAGCATGGAAGCAGCCTGAGGGCCTCACCAGATGCAGATATTGGTGCTATGCTTCTTGTACAGCCTGCACAATCATAAGCCAAATAAGCCTCTTTTCTTTATAAATTACCTGGAATACTACTCACCCAGAATACTCAGGTATTCTTTTTTTTTTAAGACAGGATTTCGCTCTGTTGCCCAGGCTGAAATGCAATGGTGCGATCTCGGCTCACTGCAACCTCCGCCTCCTAGGTTCAAGCGGTTCTCCTGCCTAAACCTCCCAAGCAGCTGCACCTCTTTGATTTCCACTCTGAGTACTAATGGCTCCTCACAAAGTTATTTTTGTGAAAGACAGGCCAGTGCTCTGTCCCCAGCCCCATGACTATGCATGGCTGCTCCTTTTTCCTGGCATAACCCTCCCAAGGTTGGCACTGTACGCCTGGCTGGCTGATTCCTAGTCTTGGCTCTTGCCAGGTTTCGCTTTCCCTGGTTTCAGTTACCTGTGGTCAGCCACGGTCTGAAAATATTAAATGGAAAATTCCAGAAATTATTTGTGTGTGAGTAGTATGATGAAATTGCATGCTTTCTTGCTCCATCCCAGCCAGGATGTGAATCATCCCTTCGTCCAGCATATCCATGGTGTCTATGCCCCCCGCCTGTTGTCCCTTGGTAACCTTCTTGGTTATCAGATGACTGTTGTGCTACTGCAGTGCTTCTGTTCACATAACCCTTACTTAATAATGGTCCCAAGCACGAGAGTAGTGATGCTGGCAATTCGAATATGTCAGAGAGAGCCATAAAATGCTTCCTTTAAGTGAAAAGATTAAAGTTCTTGACTTAATAAGAAAAGAAAAATCTTATGCTGAAGTTGTTAAGGTCTATGGTAGGAATGAATCTTCTATCCAGAAAATCATGAACAGGATATCGTTATATTGTTGTATGTTATTATGAGTTATTGTTGTTAACTTCTTACTGTGTTTAATTAATAAGTTAACTTTGTCATATGTATGTATGTATAGGAAAAAAACATAGTGTGCAGAGGGTACTATCTGCAGTTTCAGGCATCCACTGGGGGCCTTGGCACATATCCCTGCATAGAGGGGACTACTGTATAGTACCCAGTTCCTCTTTCATAATTCAAATCAATTTGGAAATCTGCCATCATCTAGCTGTTACCATGTCTCAGGTGAAAGTCACCCAGGTTTGCTACATGCTGAGGGAGACCAGAGGGCCTCTCATTGCCTGCTTAGTTCTTGGAGACCCCCATTTTCTTTCAGGGCCTGTGGCATTCGAACTTAAGGCTGTTCTCTGTACTAATTTCCCTGTGAGTTTATAGTCTTTGGCACTGCTCATGTTCCTCTTGGCAACCTGCGATGCTTTAATCTTCTTAGTCTTAACTTCAGCAAGGACACATCATATGTATTTTGGCCTCTGTTTTAGTTGTTAGGCCACACATTTAGCAGTTGGGAAGGCTGATGAATCCCAGAGAAGGTGAGTGCCTGGCTGTAAGTTCTTGCATCAGAGAGGCAGCCAGCGTGGTGATGAGGAAGAGCCAGCACAGGGTAGTGCCGAGGATCAAGGTCATGGCTTTTTTTTTTTCCTTTTTAACAAATTAATAGATAAAATAGTGTGTATTTGTCGTGTATAAAATGATGTTTTGAAGGTCATGGCTCTTTTATTTTCTTTTTAAAAAATTAAAAGATAAAATTCTGTGTATTTATCATGTACAAAATGATATTTTGAAGTAAATTTACACTGTGGAATGACCAAATCTAGCTAAGTAATGTGTCCATTGCCTCACATAGTTATTTTTGTGGTGAACACACTTGACATGCACTGTCGTAGCATTTTTCAAAAATATGGTCAGGTTCTTTCATTGATCTCATGCCCTGTCTTTGTTCCCAAAACCCAATACCAGGCCAGGGTTGCTGGCTTTTTGATCAGAGCCACATGTTGTGTTGGAATCAGCTCCTGCAACATCTTAACCTGGGCCCTGTGTAGGGAAATCCTTTTTGGAGACCTCTGGTACCCTTTTCTATCAAAGACCCCGTTGGAATAACCTCAGTCAAGGAGAAGGGTGTACACTACTATTTAATCCCAGGAGAGAAGGGGTCAGTGTCTTGATTCCTTTCCTTACAGATGCCTTGTTGGCTTTTGTGCATATTTGCCCACTTTCTCCAGGGATCTGTTGTAGTTAGTGAGGGTCATAAATCAACTGGCCTGTCCAGCCACATATAAAAGGTCTGATGGCACCGTTTCCTCAGCAGAGTGAGTACTTACCCACCTTGAAACTGCATAATTAAAATAATTATTCAGTGATTCCTACCATAACAATGATAACAAAAATCTGCTCAGAGGTGACTCTTTTCTCTGTAGAAATAATAGAGGCTAATGAAATCTTCAGTTCTATATTACAAAGCATCCCATTTTATAAATAATAATAAATTTTATATTTGTATTAATTAAGACACATAACTTGTTTGGCATGAGCTAATTAAGGTTGGCACATTGATTTCATGTAATTTAAAATAAAAGGAGAGAGATTTTATGTTTTCTATGCATCCTTATTAGTTACATGTGTACTATTAGAATTGTTGAAAGATGGCAAACAGGAGATCCATACTATCATCTTCATGGACCAGTAGAGATCTGGTAGTTTTGTTTTATATGACAGGAAAACTTTTTTCATATTATATAGACATAGAATATATTCCAGCTCAGGACTTCCTAAAAGCATGGTCCGCTGGGCCCGAAAAGATGCATGCCCTACTCTACTTGTTTGCTTGTGTCTGTCATAGACTCTGCTGAGCCTTTCTTACTGGATACACTAGCCAGAGAGACAGCGAGAGAGAGTGTGTGTGTGTGTGTGTGTTGTGTTGTGTGTATGTGTGTGTAGTATATAATTCAGCATGAACATATATGTTTGTGTTGCAGGAAGTTTATGGGGAAAATAATAATATTTCCAACGTAATTTAGAATTTCAAAGTCAACGTGCTTTCACATACATTAGATTATTTAAAGTATCTCTGAGAACAAAACAACATTCTGTATATGTATGGATATTTTTGAAGATAGACTCTTAGAGGCTGAGTTGCTGGTTTAATTTTCTATATATCCTTCCAAATCTTTTCCCACCAATTTACAAATATGTGTATGATTAAAGGTGAGGTCCTTAAGCACTCTCAGAAAACAGAGAATGGACATTGAGTTCATCTTTATTATACTGGTTTCACCTTAGGCTATTCTCAATATTGTGAGTCTCAAAGTAGATACATAATCATAAATATTGGTGAGGAAAATAATGGCACTGTATGATCCCAGAGCAAAAGACTGGCCATAAAGTCTGGACATCAATCAGACTTCAATCCCAAGGCCTGAGATTTTCCAGGATTCAGGTCAGGCTTCTAGAACAGGGAGAAATGCCCTAACTGTGCATGTGTGTGTGTGCACATGTGTGTGTACAATGCATGTGTGCATGTCCACACATACCAGAGGGCTTATTGAGAAGGAAATTATCCACATGGTCAAGGTAGTAGGGATTCTAAAAGGTCCACTTGAGACCAAGAGGCAGATGGTTGGATATTCCTTCCTTCCTTTTGAATTGTTGAGATTCTACCAAGAAGTGTCTTGACCCTGGGGATTCACTTCTTGACTTCAAGAGTCATAGTGTCGTGGAGATAAGAAAACTCACGATTAGAATACTGCTTGAGAGACTGGCGGTAAGTCGATGGAGTCTGGCTATCATGAAGGTTTGAATACTGGCTCTTCTCTATAAGCAGCACCTTTAATTTTCTGTGTAGTCTTCCAAATCTTTTCCTACCAATTTATAAACATAAATACATATGTTTATTTAAAATTGATTTAAAAATTCAAAACAGGATTATAATTATATAATTAACATGTTAATATATTTAGCATTATAAATATACTGATATATAATAATTTAATTATAATTTTATAATTTAAAACAGGATTCTATTTCTATTTAAAGCTCTATGTCTTAATAGTTTGACTTTTTCTCTTGTATATCTTTCTTATTTTATTAGTATGTATAGCCCTATCTCTTTCTTTTAAAACTATAGCCTAATATTTCAAATGATGAATATACTCATTTTATTTAGCCACTTCCCTATTGATGGATTTGATAGGTTGTCTCCAATGTTCCCCTATTATAAATACAGCTGAAATGGAATAATGCTGTTTTATGTACATGTATGAATTTTGAAGGATAGACTCTTAGGGGTTGAGTTGCTGGTTCAAAGAATATGTTTATTTAAAATACTGACAGATCTTTGACACTGTCTTCCTTGAAGTTTTTCCAGTTATGTCTTAACCAATAGTGTGTGAAAGTGCCTGTTTCCCATATCCTGATCACCACTAGATACTGTCAATATTTTAAATTTTGGCCAACTTGTTGGGCAAAAGATGATATTTTGTTGGTAATACTTTAATTTGCATTTCTCTGCTTACCAGTGAGTTTGATAGGATTAGTAGTCTTTTGTATTTTCTCTCCTGTGAATCATTTATGTCCTTTGGCTTTTTTTGCTATTTAGAAAAAACTCTCTCTCTGATGTAGCTCCTTAAGTACTTTGCTTGCTAACCTTTTGTTTGTTGTATATCGTTAGAGGAGGGACCAGTTTTGCTTCATTCCAAATGTTCCTATGGTGAGGAAACTTCAGGCACAACAGTTGAGGTCTCTCTTTACCTCTAAGTAAGAGTGACCTAAAGTAAGTGTGGGGTTTGGAAGAAAAGACGTGACAGACGCGGCCAGCAGAGGGCCTTGTTCTCTTCCTTCGGGACCCAGGCTGTCTGGGGGAGCACGTGTTCTGTTGTTTGCCTCCACGCTAAGGAGCCTCCTGTGGGAGGAGGCCTATGGTGGCTCAGAACTATCTTTTGGTAACTGTGTTTAAAAGAAAGTTTCACTTCTGTAGATATGAGCCTCAATAAATATTTGATGAATAAATGAACACTGAGTATTTTTCTAATTAAAAAGCTAAAAGAGAAAGAAAGCTTCTGGAATCAGATGATGGAGAAACTTAAGCAAAAAGAAAAGCAGCGGAGGGCTACTGCAGAGATGAGACCTACTCTTCCCCAAGGAACCCTGGAGAAAGTTGAAGCCAGGGATCAATAAGGCCAAGGTGAAACTGGCCCAGGGGATAATCATAAAGGTAAATAAGCAAATGACTTTTCCTGGAACAGCCATTTCTGTTCCATTCCGTTCTAGGAAGTGTCATTTGCTTATTTGCCAGTCTCTGGTCATTTGCGTCTTCCCCACTCCTCTTTTTGTGTTTACAGAGTGACTGGTTGAAGGGTTTGCCCTGGAGTGAGCAAATGGAGGAAGGAGTTGAGCAGGACCTATGGTAACTCTGGGCCTTCAGATGGTCACAGAGGGAGAAAGGAAAAGAAAGGAGGAATGTTCTTTACAAAGGGACACCAGATTGCCTATTGACTCCACTTCCATACATTCACCATCCACCATCCAACCTTACTGGGAAATCTGTCTGTCAGCATCCTCATCCTATTCACCCCTTACACCTTCCATGAGAGAGGATGAGAGAAAGAGAGAAAGAGAGAAAGAGAGAGACTCATCATGGAAACAGACATATAGAAACCTATGCCAGATGTCCATAGCATTGCAAAGTGCCAAGAGAGGAAGAACCAAAGGTACTGCATTTAAAACAAAGAATTACTAAATATTGAAGGAAAATGAGCAGTATTGAAAAAGAAGAACCTCCCTCGTAGCCTAGTGGTTAGGAAAAATAAAAATAAAAAAAGAAAAAGAAAAGAAGAACCATGATGAATAAACAGAATAACCAATCAACAATGAAACAAACCTTTTCATTTCAGATAAAATGCTAATTGCTTAAAAAATTAAGTGGATATTAAATCAATAAAGCTAAGGTAGAGTTCCATGAAGAAGAGACAATCACTAAAGGAAAAAGACTTATGATTTTAAAAAATGATTATAAGAAGAAAGCAATTAATAGAAGGGCTGAGTAACTGCAAGTACATGGTCGAAGAATAAATTAGTGATTTAGAAATTAAGGTTTTTTTTTTTTGTAATGTGAAGGCAGAAAGACAATAGAAATTATGGGACTCATGTTAAGAGATATGGAGGATATGCCCAGGGGACCAAATACTCATTTAAGAGAAGTGAAAGAGAAGAACACAGATGGGAGAGACAGGGTCAAAGAAATAATAGAAGTTTCCCTGATAGCAAGATATCCTCAAGACTTTAGATCTAAACATACACTAAGTGCTAGATAGGAATTCTGAAAGACACCCACACCGAAATTCATCTGAGTGAAATTTCTGGATTTCAGAGGTTTAAAAAATCTTACTAATTTTCAGAGAAAAAAGTCACTTGCAAAGGAATGCAAATAAGATTAGCACCAGGCTTCTGGCCTGCTCCAGAAAATTAATGGACAATGGATTAGAGCCTGCCAAGTTGTAACTAGAGTTATATAGCCAGTCAAATACGAGGCCAAAATAAAGAACTATGAAAATATATCACTCATGCTCCATTTTGGAAAATCTGGTCTACAAACAATACAATTTCAAGAAAGGAGAACAGGATATACAAGAAAGAGGGGTAAACAGAGAAACAGAATGTATAGTCAAATCTAAAAAATTCTTGTTATTATCATTGTGTTTAATACCATTGCTAAGAAATCCTAAAATAGAAATACATGTATTATATAATAAAATAATTATATTATTTGTATAATTATATATGATTATATATAAAATAATGCATAAAATAACAACACAGTTATGTTATATTAATAACAAAAATCAACAATATCTGAAATAAAGTTATAGATACTATTAAAGTCTTACAAGATAGGGAAAGAGGGATAAATTATACATGATACAGGTCTCATTTTTTGAGGAAGGTAAAGTCTGGTTATTAGTTGTTGATACTGATACAAGCATTGATTTAAAAATTTTATAGAATGGGTATAGTATGTAGATGGTGGTGGTGATGTTACTGGCCTACTCAATATCCATTCTTGCTTTCTTTCTAAGTAATAGAATTCTAATTTTAGTTATGGGGGCAATGTGTCTAGTTAAAAGATAACATTCCTAGCCACAGTTGCGGTTAGTAGTGGCCACTTGACTGAATGTAAATGAAAGTACTGTGTGAAATATGAGCAAAGATTTCTTAAAAGGAGCTGACTCAGCTGACACATGTTTTTGTGCCCATTTCCCTTCTTTCTTCCCACTGTTTGGAAATTGGACAGGTTGGCTGGAGCCATCGCAACTGCCTTATGGCCTTGAGAACAGAAGTCGTGTCCTTATGTCCTTGAGAATGATGGGGCAAAAAGAAAAAAGGTGGCTGGATTCCTGAAGACAGCGGGGCCTCCTACCAGGAGTCCTAGGCTGCCTTTCTCTAGTCTTCTTTTACTTAGGGTCTGGGGAGACGCTTATGTCTTTAAGCTGCTTATTTTGGAGTTTCTATTCCATGCAGCTGAACTGAATTCTAACTGATTTATAAATCTTTTAACGTGGCAGAGTAAAAAAAGAGCAACAACAACAAAGAACTTGATCAATCCAGCAAAGATTCAGAAGGAAACAAAGAACAAGAAAAGAATAAATAAATGGCAGGGTTAGAAGGTGAACTGCAGTCATAGATTTCTTTTATAATAGACACACCAGAAATAAAGTGACACACAAACATTGAAAATAAAGAGATGGAGAGAGAAACGTTAGGTAAATGGAATAGCAACATTATCTGGCAAAATAGAACACAAGGCCAAAATAATTAAAGAGAACATGAAGTGCTGTTTTAAATGGCGTATTTTTAAAAAAGGTAAAATTCACTGAGAAGATACAATAGTTACAAACTTTTATGCATCACACTTGCATTGAAACAAAGCAAAAACTCTGATGACTGTGAGGACTACCTGACAGAGCCACACTCTCTGTAGGAGACATCGATCTGTAAGTCTCGGAAAGTGACAGTTTATGTGGACAAAATATAATTTTCTCTACAGAACATTTGAGTAACACAATTGACAAACTTGCTTGAATGTTATAGCCAATGAAAAGAATAAACATTTTTTCAATACTTGCGTGGTTTTACAAAATCGATTAAATACTAGGTATCAAAGAATACCTCAATCCATTCTCCAAAGAAGAAATTGTAAAGGCCACTTTTCCTTACCACCATATAATACAAGTTAGACATTAAAAATGAAAGGCAAATCATAACAGTTAAAAAAATGAGTCCCTGGGGAAAAAGAACAAGCTTTCTTAGGTTCAAAGGAAAACAGAGCCTTAAGTGATGATTGTTTTGGAAATGGATATGTGAACGCTGCGCACCTTTATTTGCAGCCAACTGTTCTTACAGGATCCCTGGTGTTAAGTATTTTATGAGAAAAGAATATGTAGCAAAAATAAATTCAAGTTTAGAAACTAGAAAATGTCTAATCAAACAATGTGAAAAACAGAAGAGGGCATTAATAGATATAAAAGCAGAAATTAACTAAATTAAATAATGCAATCCCAGTAGGAAAACATGGTTCTCCCTGAGTCTCTTCTGAAGTATAGCCCACTCATTCCCACAGCCATGCTTCTCAGGTTGGGCAGTGGAATTCACAGACATGTGGATCACTGTAAACTCCACTGCAGTGTCCATCCAGTCATATCACTCATACCTCCTCCTCGGAGAAGTCTTGGGTCATCTGGCTACCCCTCCTCATTGTTTCACCTGCTAGGCTCCCAGTCACCCCCCTTCCTTCATGGAAGACTGACTCCTGAGTAGTGGTCTTCCTTTTTGTTTTAAGCTGCTGGACAACTTCATGGATCATGACCATGACTTACCCAGAAATCTGGGATCTAGGGAACCATGGAAGTTGGGGTAAAAGTAGGAATTTACCTTGTCATAACTTTTACCCCAACTCCCATGGTCAATCTGTGGCCCTGGTCATTCCTTAGAGTTACTCCAATTCTGAAAACACCCACACCCTCACCACATATCACCTATCCTTTCAAGTCTTTCATTCTGATACTTCTTCTGTATCTATTTTTCACACTTCAGTTCCCTGACCATTTTATTTTCTCTTTTTCTGTATGCCTACTCCAGTCTTCATGTTCTTTCCTTTCCAGGTTAAATTACATGGTCTACCACTTAGAGAAGTTTTTTGCCAATCTGTGTCACTTCCTGGCTTCATTTTTACAAAGTTTGGCAAATTCTGAGCCTTAATGAACCTAGCTATCTACTGTCCTATTCCAGGGCTATTGAGCACTTTTAGGGGAAAAAGGATATAAAACCATAAAGATTATACATTATAAACTTCTGGTTTGTAACCTCGACTAGGCCCTCAACTGTTTCCAAGCAAACCTACATCACTTCCCTAGTTAGTGCTGTTTCTACTTCTCCATAGAAAGAATTTTGGGTCTTCCTCTAGCTCCGTATGCCACCCATCCCACTACATCCTGCCTCACACACACGTAGTGACCTCATCAGCCTCACAGAGAAAATACAAGTGTTTTGGCACAAATTCCCTTTATTTCCTACCAATATATCTATAACCTTTCATGTACTTGTGTTCACCTTTTCCTTCTTTTTTACAGTAACTATGTGAGAGTTTTTCTTTCTCTTGCCTAAAACTTAACCCTTCATCTAAGATCTGACTCCTGTCTCCTCCTGCCCTCTCAGGAATATTGCTCTGTTGATTATCGCTACTCTTTCTTGCACTTTAATTTCTCCTGGACCTTTAAAAAATATCAGCTAAAAAAGGCTTTTGAGGTCTTTCATGATCTGGCCTCTTCGTACCACCTCTTCCACATTTCACCTCTTAGTTTATGTCCTAGCCATGCATTTTCCTTTGAGTTCCTTGAGCACACGTTGTTTGCACTTATCTCTGGGATTTTGCACATGCTGATCCTTCTTTCTGAAACATTGTCTTCCTTTTTTCCTCCAATACTCATATTTGAGTAAATTTTCATTTTATATCACTTTCTCTGGGAATCTTCTATCCTGAAATTTTTGATTAGGCATACATAGTTCTAATAGACTTAATTGCACCCTCTAATAGACTGTCACAGAGCTTATTATTCTAAGATGTACTAAGAAATTTATTTTTCTAACCTTTGTCACTCTTGTTTCCTCCAACAAGACCAAGATTGTCTTGTTCAATGTTGATTTCCTGGCATCTGGAGCATGTCCAGCATAAGAAGCATTAAATATGTTTTTTGTTGGATTGATTAAATTATTTGTCTGAATCTTTGGTTCTAAAGCATAGTATAGAACTTTAGGAAGCTTAATGGGGCCACATGGGAAATACATTTTGTGTGGTTTAGAGTCCTAAATTGTGCCATTTGTTAAGCTTAAGATTAAATCTTGGAACTTGTCACTCAGGAAAGGTGAAATTCACACCATCAGTGTCAAAGGAAAATGGGTCATGGAGAGGTTTTCATGTACACAGGCACATTTATTCTGCCCTGGTCCTCAACTAGAAAACATGGCCTAATGATGGTCTAGAATCTGACCAATCAGGCCGGGCGCGGTGGCTCAAGCCTGTAATCCCAGCACTTTGGGAGGCCGAGACAGGCGGATCACAAGGTCAGGAGATCGAGACCATCCTGGCGAACACGGTGAAACCCCGTCTCTACTAAAAAATACAAAAAAACTAGCTGGGCGAGGTGGTGGGCGCCTGTAGTCCCAGCTACTCAGGAGGCTGAGGCAGGAGAATGGCGTGAACCCAGGAGGCGGAGCTTGCAGTGAGCTGAGATCCAGCCACTGCACTCCAGCCTGGGAGACAGAGCGAGACTCCGTCTCAAAAACAAAACAAAACAAAACAAAACAAAACAAAACAAAAAAAGAATCTGACCAATCAACCAAGCATTTTCCCTCCTTGAAAATGAGTGAAGAGGGAGATTCTTCCCCTAGAGACCAGTATCACAGTATAATTTAGTGTAGAAGGTTAATCAGTGAAACAGAGGACTACTATTTGAGCTCTGCTAATGCAATCCTGCTTGGGCATCTTATTCACTTTGGATACATTCTTAACAAATACCCCATACTTGAATAATATTTTTAAGAGTTGGGGAATTTGTAAGGTTTTATATTTCACGTGGTGAAAGCAGACAGTATAAAATACTTAACATGGATACTGAGTAGGGTAGGGTGGCCATATGTCCTGTTTTGTCTCGGACAGTCCCAGTTTAGGGCTGTTCGCCCCCCTCCCCAAGTGTCTGGTCTGGGTAAGCATGTGACTGGATTTTTATATTTTAACCAAGTGTTATTATTATTAATGGTTACATAAAAATAAACTGATATGTCTTGGTAGGCTTTCCCTTTGAATTTCTGCCATAGTCTGGTCTTGTAGTGAGAACTACTTTGACGCATAGTTAAATCTGGAATACAACTAGACATAACTTTTATTTCTTCTTCTTGTCTTTTCTAGGTGCAACTTGACTAACACCCTCCTTTCAAGGACAGCATGCAGGGCACTCCCTGATGAAAATAGTGTACATATTGGGACAATAAGAGACAGTGTTCACTTTCAGGTCTTGGAGGTGGTGGGAGAAGTATTTGATATTGCTCCCCTGCCAGCCACTTGGTGTGCCTTCCAGTTGTTCAATGGTCTGTAAAATGAGCTGGGAAATGTGCAGTATATCAGGGCATAGGTTGATAGAGCGAGCAGGAAACTTGGGATATTATGTGAGATATATGTAAAAAACAGGCTGATCAGTTACACAATAGACCTACAGAAAATAGCCTGCTTGCCCTGGCTACAGTAGTTTTGTCATTCATTATATGGTACAACGTTCATTTACTTATTTATTTTATTGTTTGGTATTGCTTTTTAAATTGTGAACACTTTTGGCAGCAATGAACTAAAACAAAAAAACAAAAATTAAGTACTCAATATTCATTTTTTAGAGAAAGCTTTTGATGAATATAAAACTGGTACAAAATGCTGATATTTACCATCCACTATGGAGACCATAGTGCTATCACTGACCACGTGAAAGCCAGAAAGCACAAGTTTGCTAAAGAAGTATTTAGCATCAACTCGCAGTTAGTAGTTATTTGAGAAGGCAACAATGATTTAATACCTGCAGCTGCTGAAGCCACATTTTTGTATTACTCTACAGAAGCACAACTTTTTGCTTAGATCAGATGACTATTCTAAATAATTTTTACAATTTTGAATTTCTGAGTTTTCTTGAGCATGTATGAAATGTGAACTTATAGCTGTTAATTTATTAGCTCCATTAATAAATGAACTTTGCAAATAGTTAAAGAATGACAATTTTATATCAGTGACCTCAAGTGTTTTAGGCAGAAAATCAGTTAATTCTTATAATGATTCTATTTTTTTTTTTGTTTGCAGCCAAGTCCTGTATTCAAAGTAAAGCTTTTGGAAGTTCATTTGACATTGTTGTTAATGCTATTGTAAATTTAGTTAAAAGGTTTAATTTTGAAGATAAAATTATTTGTTTTCGTGATGATAATGTGAACAAGGTTTTTGGTATACCATAATGTGTGGTAAATATTTTAAAATAAAAAATAAATGGAGTAGAAAGTACCCGTGGTGTGTATTTGTGGTACACATGTAATTTAGAATTGAGGCCACGTAAATGATAATATTCTACCAATCCAAATATAGAGTGATAATTATCAAAATTTATAAATATATATGTGTATAATATGTATGCATGTATTATATATACATATATGTAAAGTGTGTATATTTAATACATTTTGTATATATGTATGTGTTTGTATATATATGTAATTTGTGAGGAAGCTGATATCAGTCAACCTAAGTGTTTTACAATGATATTAGAGTTTAAAAAATTAGCGGAATAATTATTGTTATATATTCATGGACATTAATCTGTGAATTGTTGAGTGTATTTTGTTTAAGAATCATTGTAAATCTTTAATCAAAATATTCAAATGCAGTGCTGAAAACTTCACCACTGGAATCTTTCAGTAAATTTCAATGATTGAAAACAAAGCTTGCAAACAAAAAGACAGTGAAATTTATCTGCACAAAAGCAAGTGAACAACTGAACAAATTAAATGATGAGTACTCAAATAGTTTACAAGGTTTAATCTTGAGATTTTGGACTATCTCAACCTTGTGGGAAGAATCTTTTGATAGAGCTTCTATATTTAAATTAATATATTGATACTCTATTCTGGAACTTGGTGAAATTGAGGCCTGTGATTTTTCAGAATCTAAATCTGGTGAAACATTCAAAGAACCATAAACAAAGATAACTTACCAATTCATCTTGTCTTTTAAAAATATTTGTTAAGCAATGCTACTCTGAACAGGATAAAAAGATAGTATCTGTGAAAATATCTGGGGTAAAAATCTTTACACATTTCAATGAGAAAAACTTTGGAATATTCTTTCTGGCAGAATTTTTTGTTTGCCACGTACTTCAGCAACCGTGTACAGAGTATTTTCTCACCTAAAATATTATGATCTGCAGAAAAGAGTTAATTGACCATGTCAACAAGTTTAAATTTTTAAATGATAAAACACAACTTTGGCAAAGGTTATTGGCAATTTTAATAAAATATAAGACCAGGCGCAGTGGCTCACGCCTGTAATCCCAGCATTTTGGGAAGCCGAGGCAGAAGGATCACTTGAGCCCAGAAGTTCGAGACCAGCCTTGGCAAGATGGCAAGACCCCTGTCTCTACAAAAAATTAAAAAATTTTCCTGGTGCGGGGGTGTATTACCTGTAGTCCTAGCTACTTGGCGGGAAGATCCCTGGAGATGGTGGGACAGTGAGCTAAGATTGTGCCACTGCACTGCAGCTTGGGTGACAGAGCAAGACCCTGTTTCTTTTTTCTTTCTTTCTTTCTTTTTTTTCCCTTTGAGATGGAGTCTCTCACTGTCGCCTGGGCTGGAGTGCAGTGACACAATATCAGCTTACTGTGACCTCCACCTTCCAGGTTCAAGCGATTCTCCTGCCTTAGCCTCCTGTGTAGCTGGGATTACAGGTGCCCACCACCACGCCAGGCTAATTTTCGTATTTTCAGTAGAGACGAGGTTTCACCATGTTGGTCAGGCTGGTCTCTAACTCCTGATCTCGTGATCCCTCCGCCCTGGCCTCCCAAAGTGCTGGGATTACAGGCGTGAACCACTGCGCCTGGTGGTTTCTTAAAAAAAAAAAAAAGAAAACCCAAGATCAAATTGAAAAGAATGTTCTTCAGAATAAAACTGGTGACATGGTGTTACAGATAGATGTGACTGAGAAACAGATTACAATCTGTGAGTTTATACCCAGAGTAAATATTCTGCTGATGTTATTTTCTAATGCTGTGTCTATTATATTACATTCTAGAAATTTCAACAATTGTACTTGAATTATACTAAAATTTACTCAAATATATTAAGTGATCATTATTCTGTTATGTTCTGTATTCTCTCTCTAAAAGTGTTGGGAATTAATGGTCTTCTAGAAATGTCCACCATGAACTCTTTAGGTGAGAGATGTTTAATCACATTGCCTGACAATTTCTGGGACCTCTAGGATATTATCCAGTCATCAGAATCAATACGTCAGAATGTTTAATCCCTTGAAATGATTCTTTGTCAGAGATAGTCCACTCAGGTCCCTAAAACTACAGCACTGAGCTGGCCTTGTGGCTCCAGGGCATGGCTGTCTGAATCTTACTGTTTAGAAAAGGAGGAAAACATCAGTGAAACTTCCAGTGACAAAAGTATCCCTTTGTAGTCAGGTCTTACCCGTCTAAAGAGGGAGAAGTCAAGGCAGGATTTTTGGAACTTCCGTTGCTAGAATCCATGCTTTATAGAAATCAGTAGGGATGGAGAATTCAGAAACAAAGCTTCATTGTTCTATTTCACAAAGTGTCAGGCAATAATCTCAACCTTTCCTGACTTTTTGAGTTTTTGGATCATAGTTTGAATCACATAGTAATCTTTCAGTGGACTCAAATATTTAAAACATTTGACTTATTTTTTTAAGAATGATTTGACTGTTATACACATTGTTAAAGTACCTGTAGTCCCAGCACTTTTGGAGGCTGAGGTGGGTGGATCACCTGAGGTCAGGAGTTCAAGACCAGCCTGGCCAACAGGTGAAACCTCGTCTCTACTGAAAATACTAAAAATTAGCCAGGTGTGGTGGCGGGCGCCTGTAGTCCCAGCTACTCAGGAGCCTAAGGCATGAGAATTGCTTGAACAGGGAGGTGGAGGTTGCAGTGAACCAAGATCATGCCACTACATTCCTGCCTGGGCAACAGTGCGAGACTCCATCTTGAAAAACAACAACAACAAAACAAAACCATCCAAAAAACCAACAAAATAAAACCCAAATTGTTAAAGTATCATATGAAGACCTTCTGCAAGGCTGACATCTCCCTAGAGAGTGGGTCTGCAATAATCTGGGAAGGGTACAAAGGATTGTTCATGGACACTCAGGGTATGGGAGATGGTCCAGTGTTGTTTTCATGGATATTTTTTTAAAATGCAGTTCGTGTAAAATTGGTCATATATTAGTTTAAATGAAAAGAAGTCTGTCACAGAATCCTTAAGCACATACATAACTGTCCCACTGCTGCCTTCTTCAGCTGACCATTGTTGGAGAAAATAGTATGCTAGTAGGTCTTAGTTTAAATTGATTACTACAAGTCTACACTGGGCACTTATCATTGCCTATCAGTTTTACAACATTTCTTTAGCCAACGTGTCTCTCTACTCAGGGGAAGGATGAAAAACCTGAAAGGATCCCCCCCCCAAAAAAAAAAAAAAAACCTGTTAGAGGCTGGGCTCGCTGGCTTATGCCTGTAATTTCAGCATGCTGGGAGGCTGAGGCGGTTGGACCACGAGGTCAGGAGACTGAGACCATCCTGGTTAATGTGGTGAAACTCCATCTCTACTAAGAATACAAAAATTAGCTGGGTGTGGTGGTGTGTGCTCATACTCTTGGCTACTCAGGAGGCTGAGGCAGGAGAATCGCTTGAACCAGGGAGTTGGAGGTTGCAGTGAGCTGAAATTGCGCTATTGTACTGCAGCCTGGTGACAGAGCAAGACTCCATCTAAAAAAAAAAAAAAACCTATTAGAACTAATAAATTTAATAAAGTTGCAGGATACAAAAATGACCACACCAAAATCAGTTTCCTTTCTATACAGTAACAATTAACTATCAAAAAAGGAAATTAAGAAATCAATCTCATTTATGATATTGCCTGAAACAATAATAATATAAAGGATAGTCTCTTCAACAAACGTTGTGAAAAACTGGATAAATACATGCAAAAGAATATTGGATCCTTATCTTACATCATTCCCAAAACCCCCCTAGACTGGATTAAAGATTTAAATGTAAGACCCCGAAACTATAAAGCTCCTAGAAGACAACATAGGGAAAAAGCTTCTTGGTATTAGTCTTGGCAATGGTTTATTGGATATGACACCAAAAGTGCAGAGAGCAAAAGTGAAAGGTAGACAAGTGGGGCTATATCAAACTAAAAAGCTGCTGCACAACAAAGGAAACAACCAACAGAGTAAAACAGCAACCTCTGGTGTGGAAGAGAATATTGGCAAACCATATACCTAGTAAAAGGTTAACATCCAAAATATATAAGGAGCTCCTACATCTCAATGGCAGGAAAACAAAGCCCTATTAAAAAATGGGCAAAAGACTTGAATAGAGATATCTTCAAAGAAGACATACCAATGGTCAAGAGCTGTATGAAAAGGTGCTCTTATTATCAGGGAAATGAAAGTCAGAACCACAATGAGCTATCACCTCACACCTGTTAGGATGCCTGCCAGAATGGTTTTAAAAATGCAAATATGATCCTGTCACTCCCTGCTTAAAACCTTCCAAAGCCTCATAATTGCTCTTAGGGATAAAACTCTGATATTTAGCAGAGCAAACATGACCTTTTCTGATCTAGCCCCGCCTACGCTGTTAGTTTTTTTTCCTCTCCTCAATCTCATTTGGACTTCATGCCTTTGATACAAGATTTTTTTTTGAAAATTTCTCAGTGGGTCAAGTTTTTCATTAGTTAATAATTTTTCCCATGTTGTTGTCCTGAGAACTTTTGTCTTATTTTCACGGTGTGTCTAAATCTACTCATCGTTTAAAGCTCAAATTGGGTATTTCTTTCTACCTACCGCTTTTCCTGAAGTTCTCTGAATTCCCCCAATCCTTTCCAGTGTGGGCAAGGAATTTTGGCTGTGGGCGTCCCTCGCACCCTGTGGAGTGTGCTGTGTGAGGTTCTCTAGGACAGGCCTCATGGTTAAGACACCCTGCCTGGCTTGTTGGTGAGCAGCCCTGCCCTATCTCAAAGGCTGCTTCTTGTAGGGGTTGGGAGACAGGGAGGAAGGTCCAGTAGGTCTACAGGAGACACTGATCTCACCACGAAGTGGAAATAAAGTGATCAGGAATTGCAAGGCCTAGGAGTCAGCTGGTTCTGTAATTGAGAGTGTTCAGGAGGAGATTCCTGGTAGTGTTGGGGTAGAATGGGGTGGAGGAGATAGCAGGAGATGGGACAGGATTGCTAGACTTGGGCCCTATTTATCTATTAGGTAATTTTTTTCAGGCACCGATTATGGAGGGGGAAATGTGCAGATTCCTATTCGTAAAGGATTCATAGTCAGCATTAAAATTGATATAAAGAATTTGTGATTGCTCTGGCTTCTTATGGGGGATCTCCCAAAAGTGAGAGAATGAGGGTCTGATGTACTTTAGGGTCAGTGTGTAAAGGGCATGTGCTGGATAAATATTCAGAAGTTGCGTGGACTTTGGAGTTGATTAGATGAGAGAAGTGGGGGAAATGGGTAGATCCTGCATGTCTGAGGGCTTGAGTCTAGGAATACACTGGTTTGTGTGAGTGTGTGTGTTTGTATGTGTTAATGTGTGTGTCCGTGTGTGTATGTGTATGGATGGGTGGGCAAAGAGAAGAACTCTGAACCCAGGACCCCAACAATCTCCAGCAGCAGAGCCTTCGAACCAATCATTGCAAACTTTGGAATTGCATGTCTTTTCTAAGAGGAAATCAGATCTCTGATGCCAACACAAAACTGCCACAAAGCAGGGTCTTTCTAAACATCATTACTTATCATTTGCCATTCTTCTTGTTGCCTCACTCCTGACCTCAAGAGTTAATGGTAAACGATTCACAGAAATGGAGATTTGAGACATAAGGGCATGTGTTCCGTGGCATTTCCCCCTGTTATATACATTAGGTCTCAGATGCAATGTCATTTTAAAATGTAAGGGAAAGGAAGAAATTGAATGTGCCTGTTGGGTGGATACTCTTTGGAGCGCGTCAGGAAGAAGACTCCTCCCCTCTCACGCGTCCTGTCGAAAGCCTCTTCTCCACTAAGTCCTCTTAGAGCTGATAAATATCCATCTATTTGCAAAGTTGGATATCCTCAACCCATTAGACTTTCCTGAACAGCTTTCCCTATTCTTCTGCCTTCTCCCGTGCAGACCTTACCTGGGAGTGGAAGGGGTAATAGAGACTCCAAAAAGGAGAAAATGACTCTGACTCATTGAGGTCCAGATGTAGACAGGTTGTGTCTACGAGAGCCGTCTTAGCATGACTGCTGTGATTGATGTGACTGGTCTCTGCCAAGCTGCTTCACTCCCCTGATGCCCTTGGCTCCTCAGCTTGGCCTCGTGGGGGATATGTAACTGGAAAGCAATGGAGCTGAAGTTTTACTAGATGCCTCAGAAGATCCTTCTAGAGTCAACATGGGCAAATCTTTGTCTTTTGTGGGTTGATTTGATTTTTGTAAACAACTGTAACTAGTTTGTGGAGCAGTTTGAACTTGGTGGGGTAAATATATCATGGTTTCATTTTTCCTGCAATCATTGCCTCCAGGAATGCTCTGGTCAAATCTTCCTTTCCTGTTTTTTAATGGCACACTGGGAAGATCCCATGACTTTCTGGTGTTTTGGTTATTAAGGTCTATTCTTGAAACTTTACTATCAAGCTCATTATAAACCTCATCTTCTTTCCTCCTCCCAACACAGGCTAGACAAGAGGGGGGTGTGTGGTTTGGTTCTCAGATACCTAGTATCTGCTAGACAAATGAAGTCCCAGCTGCATTTTCTGTTCAACCCCACCTAACGCTGTTTCCCATGGCTCCCCCTCCAGCTGCTGGGCACTGGAGTTAGAGAAATTAGTTTAGTAAGATTCCCCGCCTCAAAAACTTTACAGCCTAGGAATGAAACTGCACTTAATGTAAGATTTTGAGATCAATGTAACCTGTGCTAAGAAGCCCCTAGAAGAGAGGGATGGTAATTTAGGAACAGTGGGGCTAGAGAAAAGGTTATGTGTTGAATAAACACAGCAGTGTCTGTAAGGATAAGATCTGGCCCTTGGCTGAACATGGGGATTAAGGCCGAGGGAGAGGGTGGCATGCCCATGGGATTGAGTGTGAATGGCTAACAGGGTAGCATGATCTTGGCAGGAATGGAGGAATTCGAGGGGGAGTGGAGGTGGGGTGTGTGTGCACTGGTGAGTGTTGTGTGGAATACAGGCAGAGGTGGGTACTCCATTCTCAGTCTCCAAAGTCAGTCTTGTTAGATCCCTGAAAACACAATAGGGCAAGTCCTACTGAGCACCAGCCTTTTCTTGGATGGAAATTAGCCCTCAGAGTTCCCAACTCAGAACTTGCAGCAAGAAATTACCTCTCCAGCTCCAGCCCTGCTTGCCTTTCTGTCCTCCTGAAGCCGAGGAATTGAAGGCGAATGCGCTTAACAGGAATGAAGGGGAAGGAGAGGGGCCTATTTGGTCAAGACTTTTCCATTAATTTAAAAAAAGTGGCCCAAGTTCAATATCAGTCCCAAATGGGGTTAGAGGGACAGGCATAGAATGAGATGGTTAAAAACATACCCCTTTGTTGGCCAGGCTGGTCTTGAACTCCTGACCTCAGGTGATCTGCCCGCCTCAGCCTCTCAAAGTGCTGGAACCCTGTCTCTACCAAAAATACAAAAAATTAGCCGGCATGGTGGCATGTCCTGTCATCCCAGCTACTTGGGAGGCTGAGGCAGGAGAATCGCTTGATCCTGGGAGGTGGAGGTTGCAGTGAGCTGAGACCACACCATTGCACTCCAGTCTGGGTGACAGAACAAGACTCCTTCTCAAAAACAAAACAAAGCAAAAAACCAAAAAACAAACAAAAAACTAAACACACACACACACACACAGACACACACACACACACACAACAACAACAACAACAAAAACATACCCCTTTGTGAGTAGTGGGGCTGGGAGGTTGCCCTCAGTGGAGGACTGGTGGATGGTCCAAGGGTTACATGCCTCACTGCCTCCGTGTCCTGCATGTCCTTTCTCTAGTCCTTACACTGCGTGCAAGGACCTGTCCTAGACGGCAGAGGGTAGAGAATGTGGAATCCTGTAGGAGAGAATGACCTAGATCCTTCTAGAAGCTCCTCGTCTGATGGAGGAGATACTTTGCATATCCAAGACACTGATATTAATTGTTATTACACGAGCCATCTCATACCCAGCACTTTGACTTTGTAGTCTTTCTATCAAGCACCTATAGGCACTGCAGTGGAGGCTGTTTCCCTGAGTGGACACAAGCCAACCAGTCACCTTGGTCAAGGTCACCAGATATGACCAGAAGGCAAAGAGGCTGAGTTTTATATGTATTTACCAGAAAAACATCTTAGATGAATGTCTCAGGCTTTCAATTGTCTTGGAGTAACACATTATGGACCTATAAAGGCTGAGTTGATGTTTGGAAACAGTCAAATGACATTGCCATTTAATGGTAAGGAATAAGAGGAGAGAAATTTCAATTGAAAATAGGGCTTGGCTACACCATGCAAGCCTTTCTGGTTTGCAAGTCCTGCTAAAAAGGTTCTAAAAGTTATTATAAAAGGGAGGCCCTACAAATATTTTTGGAGCAATGGCTGCTCTTTTGGAACAAGTGCTTTACCTCTTAGAGTGACTAGTTTGAGGAGGCTAATGGCCACTTAGGAGTTCTGGTTTATTTGTGACAAAACTGAGCGTCTCACCTTGCCATCTCATGTCTTGGACTTGGTTTTAGCAAGGCCACTGACATATTTAGTGAAAGCTAAACTTCTTTGTCCCAGAGGGATGGGGAGCTGAGGCATCATTAGATCCCGGGAAATTGAGAGGGAGGCAATGAATTTTAGGGGGCTTCCTGAAAGAAGAAGCCTGTGTGGCAGCGATGGAAATGAGGGCAGGTAGAAGTGCGGACCTCTGGTAGAGGCTGCTCATTGTGAATCTGGGATGTAGAAGGGGAAGGGCAAAGCCGGGATAAAGGAGCTTAGTGGTACTGATTTTAAGTGAAGAACAACATAGATGTGAGGTGGAAGTTGTTGTCTGAAGAGTGGGATGGTTTCTTTTAAGGGAGGCTGTTATAAGACAGAGTCCTAAATAGGAGAAAAGAGAGTCACTTGTTTGCTCTCTGTCTTTATGTGCTCTTGGCAATTGGAGATAGTTCCAAAGAACTGATGGGGCCTGAGTTAGGGCTGGGTCCTTGCCAACCTCTGATCCTTCTGACCCACCCCTTGATCCCTGGGGGCACCCAGGGAGTCAAGCCCAGATAAAGGAGTTGCCACTTCCTTTATGGAAATGACTTGGACAGATACAACTTTTATGTTCCTGTTAGTTCATGTGTGAGCTGGGGTTGGGGAGAAAAGAATTGCCCAGTGGGGTATGAAGGACACAAGGGCTCCTGTTCCCTGCTGAGATTCCAGGAACTCAGGAGGTCATTGTGTCCTGAAATGTCCTAAATGGCCACAATCCCGCTGGGTTCCCTCTGGTTTTCTCTTGAGTAGGATTCCATTCCATCCCCCTCTTTCTGTTCTGAGGGAGTCACAAGGAATGGGCCAGCTGGATGCATGGAGGGATTCAGCTTCATTCATGAATCAGAGATAGAGGGGAGGGGGCTTAGGTGGATATCATTCCATCCACACCCATTAGACAGCAGGGAGGAGGGAAGGAATGTGCCTGTCTGGTGTGTAGCAGAGTGTGTTGTGCCTAGTGGAGCTGGGTGGGTTCCTCACTCTGGCTTTACATCTTGCTGTAAGTACGTAGCTTTTCTGTATGGGTGTATGCTATGGCTGTATATTTATAATTTATCTATCTCAAGTCTAGGAGTCTCCTTGTCCTCTAACCTTCTTTAATCTCTCTTTTTAATGCATGAAAAATCACATATAGGAGCAGTCCAGCCCACTCCTCCCAAATATCTGCAGATCCCTGGGGGCTTTGAATGATCATCTCTCCCTGGTTTCCTCTTCCTGCACCACTGCCATTCTCATTGGTACTTTGTTCTCTGCAGCTATTCTGTCAGCTTTAAATCCCCCCTGCCCCCATACCAGACTTAGTCTCCTTTGTCTCCGTCCCCGCTGTTGTGGGAGACAACTTCTTGCTGAGAGCTTGGGTTGACATCACAGCATGACAAACAATTTTGTGTTGACTATTAATCGCTCACAGCCTAAGTTTATTGGTCATGGCTGACAGAATTTCTCACTATCCACTCCTCTCAGGCCTCTCATCCTCCCATGAGGCTTCTCTCTCTGGACTGTCTCCTGGCTATTGTCTGTCACCTCAGGCCCCTTTCTTAATTTCTTTCACTTTTTGAGGACACTCATTCATTTACAAAACAAGTATTTATTGTGTGCTTACCACCTGCCAGGCACTGGTCTGCACACCAGTTAGTTTAGTTCTCCTCAGTCTCCTGTTGCCTAGGAGAACCTCAGTCCTCTCCAGCAAAGGCCATTCAGAGGTGCTCAGGATGTATTTGTAAGAAAGAAAGAAAGAAAGAAAGAAAGAAAGAAAGAAAGAAAGAAAGAGACAGAAAGAAAGAAAAACAGAGACGAAACCCCAAACAAAACAAAATAAACGAAAAACATCTGTCCCTGGATGAAAGCTGTCAATCTCCTACATGACAGGAGGTCTGTAGTCAGTTACTTTTGTCACGGTTTTAAAAAGTCTCTGGAGTCTATAATTAAGATGGAAGTACTGGGGTAATGAGAAAGAGAGAGAGAGAACGAGAGAGAGAGGGGGAGAGAGAGAGAGAGAGAGAGAGAGAGAGAGTGTAAGGACTGGCAGAATAAGGAGGGTCCCACTGAAGGGTTAGGTGGTTCCCTGGCAGTGGTCGATAGCATTTGTTCATAGCAAGATCTGAAACTGACCTTAGGCTCCTGTCCTCATCTCTCCCCGGCCCCTGGTGTGCTCCTAGCCCTCTGGCTGACTGCCTGCCCAGGGCAGGTGCTGTGGGTCCAGCGCTGCACAGCTGATCTTATAGGGAGTGGTAAGGTGGTCCCTTAACTGTCACAGGGGAGTGGACTGTGCATTGACAAGCTCCTGGGTGGTGAATGGGGGCTCCCAGGTAGGGAGCAAAGCAAAGTCAGGGAGGTTTCTGTCCATCCTTTCAGGGGAGCTTGGGAATAGCGATTTTGAGAGGCAGGAAGAAGAATGGAGCTGTGGCTGTGAGTTCAGCATGGTTAGGCCAGGACCCTACGAGTGAGGCAACATAACAGGCTCTAGGGTTAGGGTCCCCAGGTTTGAATTCCAGCCCTGCCCCTGATTTCCCAAGTGACCTTTAGGATTTCCTGGGCACTTGTGTCTGAGAGATGGGCATGGCAGGGTTCCTACCTCTAGTTCTGATTGAGGTTAATTAGCTTGTTTCCTAAGGGGGAAAAACCGAAGGAGGAGATTAAGGGAGATTAAGGGTCTGATATTGTTCAAGGACAATGGGTATGGAGAGGAGGGGAGGCATTAGATGTAAACACTGCAGTGTCAGCCAGGACAGCATGTGGCATCTGCCTGGGAGGCAGGGAGAGGGAGAGGGGCGGTAGCCTGAGGGTTTTGGTGTAAGAGTGTATGAGGGGTGTGAGGTGTGTGCACGTGCTGTGTCTGAGGATGTGTGCATGTGTGTATGTGTTAGGTCCATGTTTGGTATATGTATGTTGTGTATCTATTTTGCCTGTGTGTGCACTTGTTGTATGTATGATTCACTTTAATTTTAATTTTCTAGGGCTAGTTTTGGGAGAAGTGTCCAAGCAGCAGGAATGTAAACAGGTGAGGCTCCTAGCCCACAGGAGCCTGCAGAGAGTGTGCAAGACTGAATCAGAAGGATGCCCACAGTGTGGTTTTCTGTGGCTCTGTTGCCTTCTCAAGTCTCCTGAGTGACATTCTGGGCTTAGGGCTTGGAGCTGTGTGGCTCATCTATCCAGGAGAGGTAGGCACCTAAGCTTGAAAAAGAATCTTCTTTTGCAAGGTCCATGTCCCTGCAACCGCTGCCCCCTCGCCTTCGCCAGCCCACTTTTTCTATGACCTTGGGAGAGTGTACTGCAGGGTGATAGCGATGCCAAAATAAATACCAGGCCGGTGCTGGCACCGAACCCTGGAAAAACACTTGCCAAAGAGCAAAGTATAATAATGCCCCCAGGCAGGAAAAGGTGGATCAATGGATTTGAGGACAGGTGAAGGATAGAGGGAGAATGGGAGCTGAAGGACAATTCTTTTGGCAAGGTGGCCTGAGCCCTGTGTGGACTACTGAGGATGGCCCCTCTGGGGTTTAAGCATGAACATACAACCCTCAGATTTCTGGGGGAAGATTTGGAAACTTCCACTACATGTTCCTGGTGTGGCCCTATTTCTCTATCTGCAGGAGGGAATGGCTTGAAGTTTCTTGGAGACGCCTCCCTCCTTAGATGAGAATGGACCTAGTGAGTGAGGGCGGCCATGAAATCATTCTCCCTGGCTGGGGTGGAGGGTTGAAATGGAGTCCCGGGTAGTGTCTTCTTCTTTTAGGGTTGACAAGGGACATTGAGCAATGACCAGTGAACACCTGTGCCTGCAAGATGTCTCTGTGTGTGTGTGTGCACACCTGTGCCTGTCTCTGTGATCCACAACTGTAATTTTGAGTGTGGTGCATTCAGCAAACCTTGCCCAGATTTGGGAGAGACAGGCACTCGGAAGAATATAAGCAGCTCCACTATATTTCATTTGGAAACCTAAGGGAGGTTAGCTCCTGCAAGGGTTTTCTGTCTAGTTCCTCATTCCTGTCGCCTGTGAGCCACAGCGTAACTCAAGGGGCAGACTTGCTCACACTCACTTGTTGCTTTACCTTCTTCTTTCCCTTTCATTGTGCCACGTGTAGTTTCTCAGTCTTTTTCTCAGTCTTTTTCTCCTCTGTGTAACTATTGCCTGCTTTAAATTCCTTCTGTTTTAAATAGTGAATTTGATTTCTGTTTTCCAAATTGGGCCCTGGCTGGGATAGAGTAGTGATCAGAACGGACTAGGTGCCCGTAGTCATGGAACTTATATCTTTGCTGGGGGTTGTGAGGAGGACACAGAAAATAAACAACTATAATATGCCAGGAGGTGATGATGGAGATAGGTGATGGAGAATCCCATGCTGGGGATGGGGGGTAGGGAAGACCCTTCGGATGAAGTGGCATCTGGGCTGCAGAAGGTGAGGAAGTGAGTGTGGCAGGTATCTGAGAGAAGAGTCTGCCTGGCAAAGGTCCCGAGGGGCAGCATCCTGGCACACTGGGAGCAGTGAGAATACCACATGGTAGAGTGGAGTGAGTGGTAGGGTTGGTGGTAGGAAATGCAGTGGAAGAAGCAGTGGAGGGCAGACCATGCAGGATATTGCAGACCACTGTGAGCACTGAGGCTTTTACCCTGAGTGAGAAGCAAAACCACTGGATGATTCTGGATAGAGAATGGATGTGATCTGACTTATATTTAAGAAGGACCATTTAAAATTAGCCAGGTGTAGTGGTGTGCACCTGTAGTCCCAGCTACTCAGGAGGCTGAGGTGGGAGGACGGCTTGAACCTAGGAGGCAGAGGTTGCAATGAGCTGAGATCATGCCACTGCACTCCAGCCTGGGCGACAGAGCAAGACTGTCTCCAAAAAAAAAAAAAAAAAAAAAAAAATTAGATCATTTTAGCTGCTGTGTGGAGAATAGACTGAAGAAGTAGAGAGACAAGCTTATCTACCCAGCTTGCTACATGTAACAGATAATCTAAGATTTTTTTTTTTATCTTAAAAAAATCTGGAGGTCACGGTTGAGAGCTGGTAAGGTAGCTCCATAGAGTCATCAAGGATGCAGGCTTCTGTATTGCTTTTTCAACATCCTGAGTTTTGGCTTTCACCCTCATGGATACTTCATGGTCTCTAGTGAGTGCTGAAACTGTGGACCCTGTACCCACTCTGAAGGGAGCAGAAGGAGCTCGTCTGCCCCCCTTTAACAAATCTTCTCATCTGTCTCATTCAGCATTTCTGATTCCATCCGATCTGCCACATGAGAGCCACATGGCCACATCTAGCTGCAAGAGAAGCCAGGAAATATAGCTTATCTGTTACACATATTGTCCAGGTTTTTGTCCCTGAGGAAGAAGGGGAGGATGGATTTTGGATGGCAGTTAGCATCCTCTACCAACCAGTTGGAAGGCTCTTGTAATAATCCCAGGGAGAGGTAACGTTGGCTTGTACCATTTGGTAGTGGAAAAGACAGTGTAGGTTGTCAGAATCTATAATGTTTTGAAGATAAATCTGACAGTATTTGCTGAAAAATTGTGTGTGTGTGTGTGTGTGTGTGTGAGAGAGAGAGAGAGAGAGAAAGAGAGAGAGAGAGAGAGGAATTGCTGCTATGGACTGAATGTGTCCCCCTAAAATTCATATTTTGAAGTCCTAATCCCCAATATGATGGTATTTGGAGATGGGGCCTTTGGGAAGTGATTAGGTCATAAGAGTGGAGCCCCCATTAATGGGATTAGTGCCCATTATAAGAAGAGACCTCAAAGAGATGACTGTTTCTCTGCCACGTGAAGATACAACAAAAAAGAAGGCTGCTGTCTGCAAACCAGGAAGCAGGCCCCCACCAGACACTGAATCTGCTGGCACTTTGATCTTGGATTTTCCAGCTTCTACCATGGTGAGAAATAAACTTTTATTGTTTAAGCCACTCAGTCTACCATAATTTGTTATATCAGCCCAAACAGATAAGCTTTGACTAAGATCAAAGTCAGGATGATGCCACGTTTTTGGCTTGAGCAGCTACAAGAATGGGATTGCTATGGACTGAACTGAGAAAGGCTCTTGAAGGAGCCCCGTTGGTGAGGGAGTGTTGTCTTGGCTGTGTGAAGTTTGAGAGGCTTAATAGACATCCTGGCGGAGCTTTAAAGCAGGCAGTTTGATACATAAGGCTAAAGTTCTAGGGGTGTTTCTGGGCTGGATGATGTTTACAGCCAAAAGATTGCATGGGACTACCTTGGGCATGGTACAGATGGAGAAGAGGATGAGGTCAGGAAGATGGGAGGGGCCAGCAAAGGAGACTGGGCAGCAGTGCCCAGTGAGAGAGCAAGGGAACTGAGGGGGGCATGTCTTGGAAGCCTGGAAGTAGGTCAAGGAGGCCGTGATTAACCACGTCATATGCTGCTGATGGTCAAGGAGGACAAAGTGAGGATTAATCAATCAAAAGGTGATGGATAATCTTGAGACCCTACTCATGGGGAACTGAAACCTGATTGGAGTGAGTTCAAGAAAGACTGGGGTCAATATGATGAACTAGATATTCTGAAATTTTCTCCCACTACAAAGCAACTAGTACCTGCGTAGAACATATCTTTCCTTGCATTATTGGGCTGGCAAGAAGTCAGGGAACTCCCCAGGAAGCACAAATCCTCAAATCACAAGCTGAGACAGAGTGAATTCTAATTTACTGCTAAGGAGTGAATTCACAGCAGTAAGCTGCTTCTGCTGGGCACAGAGATTCAGGGGTATCAGAGTTCAAAGTTCTCATCCTCAACCACATTTGATCAAACACCCTCCTTCCAAGGTTCCTCTCGTTTCCCACCAGTGAGCAAACTTTGGCATAAGAGACCTGGAGCAGCTGAACCTTTAACTGGTGCTGCAACTCTGAAACCTTTCCAATCATACCCAGCTGTGGGCCTCAGCCCTATGTTCCATGTGACTGCAGGAAATGGGAGAATCCTCCAAAGCTGCTACAAAGGCCTCCTGTTCTCTACATGTTCCTGATTGTATATTCATAGTTCTTTCTCTTTCTCACTCCTTCTTTTAATTATACACTCTAGCACTGTAAGAAGAAGCCAGGTGACTATGATTTTTACAGCGCACCATTGTTGTCATGGCAACTAAGTGCTGAAGCCACTCCATCTCCTGGCGCCTTTCTTGCTCTCGACCTGCACTTCTTTCAGTGTTACCACTAGTGACAACGGGAGTAATATGATGCAGCAAGCTCAAAACATGGATTACTAGTGTCTCAGTTCCCCATGGCAAGGAAGGCTATTATGCCTACTGTTGAGAAAATCACCAGATGTGAATGACCTTGGCCAGTCTTGATGCATGAAACCTCAGGAGAATTTTCTCCTGAGGTTTGGCTTTCACCCTCATGGATACTTCATGGTCTCTAGTGAGTGCTGAAACTGTGGACCCTGTAACCACTCTGAAGGGAACAGAAGGAGCTCGTCTGCCCTCTTTTAACAAGTCTTCTCATCTGTCTCATTCAGCATTTCTGATTCCATCCCATCTGCCACATGGGAGCCACATGGCCACACCTCGCTGCTCACCACACAATTTTCCTGACATGGTGATAGTGTGTATGATGGTGTGTTGACAGGATAGTCTCCCCTTCTTTCCACCTCTTCCTTTGCCCACTAAATCTATAACAACCAAAAGGCTGTGAGTAGTACAGGGCACTGCTGACCTGGTACTGGTTTTTCTAGTAGCATATACATTATCAAAATTAATTAAAGAATATTTAGAAAAATGAACAGTCGAATCACAGCAGAATTTTAAAAGATGACTAAAACCTACATAGTACTAAAAAGGCACTGGGATCTGTTGACTTTAGAGCTGAATTATATCTAAGTTTTGAGGTAGTGTTCCTCAAAATTTCTCAGGTGAAGAATCAACTTAAAAAATTTTCAGAACATTGCAGACTGATATCTGTATCAGTATAATTTTGTTATTAAAAATAAAACAAAAAGCCATGCAAAACACAAGCCCCAATTTTCTATTAGTAGATTCAGCAGACATAAAATTACTCTGTGGAACTGTAATAGAAGTTTCTAAACACTCGCAATTCTTGGTAGGCAGAATAATGCTCCCCAAAGATGTCCACATCCTAATCTCTGGAACCTATGAATATGGTACTTACAGGGCAAAGGGACGTTGCAGAGGGGACTAAGTTAAGGACTTTGAGATGGAAAGATTATCCTGTATTATCCAGGTGAGCCCAGTGCAATCATGAAGGTCCTTATAAGGGAAGGAGACTTGAGGAGTGAAGCAGAGGTGGGAGTTAGATGAGCTGAGGAATGTGAGCAGCCTCTGGAAACTCGAACAGGCAGGGAAGAGCTTCTCTCCTAGAGCCTCCAGAGGGAGCACAGCCCTGCTGACACCTTGATTTTTAGCTCCTTGAAAATTCTGACCTCCAGAACTGTATCATTCATGCCACTAAATTTGTGGCAATTTGTTACTGCATCAAAAGGAAATTAAAACACTGTGCTTACCTTGTTGTGGATTGGGAGTGTACATTTGGCAGACTGGCATTGGTTTGAGGACCACACTTGAAGTAGGGCTGCTTTAAAGACCATATAATTTGATGTTATTTGAATTATTCCAGTCCATAGAAAAAGAAGACACGCTCCCCAATTCATTTTATGAGGCATGAATATACTAATATCAAAATCTAATAAAAAGGAATATAAAATAAAACTATAAAGAATTTTACCTGTTAACATAGAGGCAAAAATTCTAAAACATATTAGCAAATGAAGTTGGCATTGTATTAAAAGAATAGTGTACTATAATCAAGAAGAGTATATAAATAAGTGTAAGGATGATTCATTATAGAAAATCTTATTAAGAAATATTTTAAAAGATTTTATCACATCAACACATACAAAGAGAAAAATTATTAGTAGATTATTTCAACTTAGTAGATTCTCTAAAGGTCATTATTATACTCATCTGCCATTCTGAATTAAACTCTAGATAAAATAAAGAAGCCAGTAAACTATAGAGACTATATGTTAAAAATCAGTAACAAACATTTTATAAATGACAAAATATGAAAGCAATTGCCACTTTTATGAGGAAAATATGGGGTGCTCACCATCTCCATTATTACTCGATATTATTTTGAAGGTTTTATCTCATATATTTTTTTAAAAAAGGAAATGATCAGAATTAATATGGTAAAAAAGAGAAACTTTATTTTCATTTACAGATGACTAGCTGATTAAATGATACATTTCCAGAAAATCTCAGGTAGTCTGCTAACAAAAACCTGTAAAAGAACCATAAAAGAACTTGGGAATGTTTGGATGGAAGACAAATGCAAGAAAAGCCGGTAGCTTTTTTCTAACTCAGAAAAAAAATCCCAGTTAGAATTAGAAATGTAAAAATATATTCTTTCTTCAATATTGAGGAAATGTGTGGGAACTGCTAGCACATTTGGAAAGAACAATGAGAGCACTGGCACTCCAGATATTAAAATTCACTCTTAAACTACTATAATTCATTCATTGGTTTATCGACTTTTTGAGCACCTACAATGGGGAAGGCACTTTTCTAGGCATTGAGGCATCTTTGAGGCACTGGGGATATAGCAAAGAGAATATAAAAACAAAGTCCTTGTCCTTATGGAAGTTGTAGTGTGACTGTGACAGAAGAATAGAGAGAGGCATACTCAGTAGGACTGAGTGGAGAATCTACACTACATGACTTAAGTCTAACTGGAATTCGGTGGGTGATTTATCACTTAATAAAGGATGTAAGAATAATCAGCTTTCAACTAGAAGAAAACAGTTCCTTACTTTGCTTAATGTATAAAACATATTCCAGATGGCCTAAACAATTTTTAACCCCTCCTTCCCTAAACTTAGATGAACATTCAGGAGAATATGTAAATCCAAAGACTTTTTTAAGCAAGGGAGAAGAGAAACTGAAAAAGAAAATAAACATTTATGAGTAGGTACAAATTTAAATGCTGTCCATGTCAAAAGATACTATAAATGTTAAAAGATAAAATAGAGTAGGATATATATTTTTAGCTCTACACATGATATGCAGAGGGCTACTATTTTTCTTATGGAGAGAATGTCTATAAAATGACAAGAAGAGAAAAATAACAACCACCAAACAAGCCATAATTATAAAGAGGAAATTTATTGAAAGAACATACACATTGCCAATAAAAATATGGAAATCTTTCTGATTTTTAGGGAAATGAAAATTAAAACACCAGCTAAGGAATTTTTTTTCAGCTATCATATGAGAAAAGTTAGGAAATTGATAAGATTGAGCAGTACCAAGTATATGGGGAAACTCATGGGCTATCAGTGAGAACATGGCTTGCCACCAACCTTTCTGGGAAAATAATCTGACAATACCTATTAAAATAAAAATATATAAATCATTCTTCCTAACATTCCCAATTATGGGACTCTAGAGTATACAGAAGCATGCATACATAGGGATGTACGGACAAAGACGTTTATCACAGACTTGTGACAACAAAAAACAAACAGATAAATGCATACATACACTTAGCTAAAGAAATGAGAACCAAAACTAAAACTGCACCAAAAAAAAAAAAAAAAAAACCACAAAAAACAAAAAACAAACCTGTGTATCTGTCTATAAGGGGATACTTGTATATTATGGTACAATCCTGATACTGTCTAGCTGTTAAAAGAGTGAATTGGATCTGTATAGTGGATCTGGAAGAATGTTTCTACCAAATCGTTAAGTTAAAAATATGAGTTGTAACAGCACACAGTGAGATTCCGTATGTGAAACAGAACAAAACAGCACAGATAATGTTTACAGGATCTTAAAGAGAGGTGTGGAAGACTATATACAAAACTATTCACGTATTATCTCAGGAACTGGGATTGGAGAATGTAGGACAGGAAGGGGTCATGACCTTTCTCTATCTCTGTGCTGTTTATTTAGTGTAAGAAAAGAGTTTTGTAGGGACAGGGATTTGTATCTTATTCATTGCTGCCTCTTTGGTATCTAAAACATAACAGGCAGCTTGGATCCATTCAGTAAGATTTATTGGCCGGACATGGTGGCTCACGCCTGCAATCCCAGAACTTTGGGAGGCCAAGGCGGGTGGCTCACTTGAGGTCAGGAGTTGACCAGCCTGGCCAACGTGGTGAAACCATGTCTCTACTAAAAATATAAAAATTAGCTGGGTGTGGTATTGCATGCCTGTAATACCAGCTACTAGGGAGGCTGAGACAGGAGAATCACTTGGACCCAGGAGACAGAGGTTGCAGTGAGCTGAGATCGTGCCATTGCACTTGAGCCTGGGCGACAGAGCAAGACTCTGTCTCAAAGAAGAAAAAAAAAAGTATGGAATAAATAATTATTTATTATTTATTTAATTTAAAAAAACATGGGATAAGACAATGGAGAATTTAGAGTAGAAATAAGAGTAACCCAAAAGAGATGTGGAGAGGGCTACTGCAGAAATGAAAACTCTCTTCCTAGAGTAACCTGGGAACTTTTAAGTCAGGAGTCAAAAAGTTTATGGAGGAGGAGCTAGCCACAGGGTGAGTATAAAGGAGATTAAGCAAGCAACTCTCCCAGGAAAAACGAGGGTCCTCCTCTCCACTTGCTTTCAGGAGTGGCTGGTTCCAGTGTTTGCTTCCAGGTGAATGTGAAGGGCTCAGCTGGTACGGAGGTCAGAAAGAGACAGGGCAGGATCTGATATAATTCTGGGTTTTCAAAGTGGTCACAGAAAAAAACAAAAAACAATGGGCTGTTACAGAGAAACAAGGTGTACTAAAGCCAGTCATTTAGAGCAAATTCATTCCCAGATTGTCTGCTAGCTCCCCATTCACACACCACAAGGGAATTGGTCGGCCACTTCCTCATCCCATTTATCCTGAGCCTGCAGTTGGCCAGCTCCAGGGAGAGACAGTCCCCTTATACAAATGCTGAAGGAGCCAATGCCTGGTGTCTATGATATTCAACTTAGTACTTCATTTAAAGCAAAGCATTAGCAAATATTAGAGAAAATTAGCATCATGAAAAAGAAGTGTGAAGAAGATTAAACAGAATGACTAGCTAAGGAAGAAACAGAAAAAGATACCCTAGAAGAAAACCTAGGCAATACCACTCAGGACATAGAAATGGTCGAAGACTTCATGACTAAACCACCAAAAGCAATTGCAACAAAAGTCAAAATTGACAAATGTGATCTAATTAAACTAAAGAGCTTCTGCACAGCAAAAGAAACTGTTATCACAGTGAACAGACAACCTACAGAACGGGAGAAAATCTGTCCACCTGACAAAGGTCTAATATCCAGAATCTACAAGGAACTTAAACAAATTTACAAGAAAAAACAAACAACCTCATCAAAAAGTGGGCAAAGGATATGAACAGACACTTCTCAAAAGAAGACATTTATGCAGCCAACAGACACATAAAAAAACTCATCATTACTGGTCATTAGAGAAATGCAAATCAAAACCACAATGAGATACCATCTCACGCCAGTTAGAATGGCGATTATTAAAAAGTCAGGAAACAGCAGATGCTGGAGAGGATGTGGATGAATAGGAATGCTTTTACACTGTTGGTGGGAGTGTAAATTAGTTCAACCATTGTGGAATGCAGTGTGGCCATTCCTCAAGGATCTAGAACCAGAAATACCCATTACTGGGTATATACCCAAAGGATTATAAATCATTCTGCTATAAAGACACATGCACAGATATGTTTATTGCAGCACTATTTACAATAGCAAACACTTGGAACCCACCCAAATGCCCATCAATGATAGACTGGATAAACAAAATGTTGCACATATACACCATGGAATATGAGGCAGCCATATAAAAGAATGAGTTCATGTCTTTTGCAGGGACATGGATGAACTTGGAAACCATCATTCTCAGGAAACTAACACAGGAACAGAAAACCAAACACTGCATGTTCTCACTCATAGGTGGGAGCTGAACAATGAGAACACATGCACGCAGGGAGGGGAACATCACACACTGGGGCCTGTTGGGGGGTAGGGGACAAGGGGAGGGAGAGCATTAGGACAAATACCTAATGCATACAGGGCTTAAAACCTAGATAATGGGTTGTTGGGTGCAGCAAACTAGCATGGCACATATATACCTGTGTAACAAATCTGCATGTTCTGCACATGCATCCCAGAACTTAAAGTATAAAAAATAAAAGAAACAGAGAAAGATGAAAAAAAAACCTTCAGAAATGATATTTAGTATCTTCAGAAAATGTTGCGAGGATGTGATATTCATAATTCAAGGGCTAATCATACACAAAAATGTTCTCACAAATTAAAATATTGCTTATCAAAAGAAAGTTCCAAATAATTGGAAAACATAATTTTAAAATTAATCACTGAGTTGGAAATCAAGGTCTTATCCCAAAACACAGACCAAAAAGACAAGGAAATGGAAATTATGAGGATAAAGATAAGAGATCAAATATATATATATGTATATATATACACACATATATATATGTTAGAAGAATAACAAGAATTAGGAAGGAGCAGGAGGAGGAGGAGGAGAAAAATTTAAAAAGTGAAGATATACTTCATACTTCTGATCAAAAGTATGTCCTGAGGGTAGGAGGGAATAGCTAGGTGAAATTTCCAGATTCTGAATTTTAGGGCTAAGGATAATAACTTACAAGTTTTCAGAAAATAAATTACATGCAAGGAAAAGCCAGTTGGAAGGGCTTAAGACTTGTTTAAGATTAAATGTCAGTGGACAAGGGAGCAGGGGCTACTTGGTTCTGAGGAAAAATAACTGAGAAATTGAAATTCTGTAGTTAGAAAATACCATATGAAATCAGGCAAAAATAGGGTTTTGGAAATGTGCCATACCATTTCTGGAGAAATTACTATTAGATGAAAAATTCAAGAAATAAATGATGGAGATTACAATGATAGTTGGTAAGCAAGAAAACTATTATACCTCACAGTTACATTTAATAACAATTATTATTAATAATCTATTTCATACAATTACTAATGATTCCTATGATAAAATAGTATATAATACAAAACTGATAATAACTTGGAAGTAAAATCATACTAATATTTGGGAGGCATGATTAGGAAAGACAGAAATTAAAAATGATACGTATCTTATTTTGAGGGGCAATCACAATGATTAATGATTGATACTTACTGGGAAACGCCTCTTTAAATAGTGTTATTAAAAAATTAGATGTAAGGCCAGGCGCGGTGGCTCAAGCCTGTAATCCCAGCACTTTGGGAGGCCGAGACGGGCGGATCACGAGGTCAGGAGATCGAGACCATCCTGGCTAACACGGTGAAACCCCGTCTCTACTAAAAAATACAAAAAAAAAAAAAAAAAAAAAAAAACTAGCCAGGCGAGGTGGCGGGCGCCTGTAGTCCCAGCTACTCGGGAGGCTGAGGCAGGAGAATGGCATAAACCCAGGAGGCGGAGCTTGCAGTGAGCTGAGATCCGGCCACTGCACTCCAGCCTGGGCGACAGAGCAAGACTCCATCTCAAAAAAAAAAAAAAAAAAATAGATGTAATAGCTGGTAGAATGGCTATTGTATGAATATTTTGGCAGAGATTTCGGTTGCCTGTCTAGTATCCTTTCTCCTCTTCTTCCTTACAAAGAGAATGAAGTGGTACTATGTCCAACTAAAATACCATGTTTTCTTATTTTGCAGCCACACTTGCAGATTGGTGTATACTGCATATCTATAGTCACATCCATGTAACTATGTTCTGGCTAATTCTATGTAAGTAGAAGTGCTGTGCGAGACTTCAGATAGGGCCCCTGTGGTGGAGCTGATGCAGTTGAACATGCCCTTTTTCGTCCTTCTCTTTTTCTTCTCCTTGCTGCATGGAACTTGGGCATGAAGGTGGGAGCACTAGCAGCCACCTTATGACTTTGAAAAAAAGAAATTACTCTCCAAGAATGGTGAAGCAGAAAGAGAGTGGAACCTGGGTTCCTGAAGGCAGTGGTGCCTCCGTCTCAGCCCTGGACTGTCTTCTTCTAGACTTCTTTTACATGTAAGAATGTATGTCTTAAGCGACTCTTGTTTTGGGCTTCTTTACTCAGTGGAATCAATTAATGATTGATATATAGATCCCTGAAACCACTAGAAGAGAAATAGTGGCAACAACCTAAAACCCAGTGGATCTTGCAAAGGTCAGTAAGGGAAGAATAAAAAATACAAAAATGAAGGAAAAAAAAGATATGAAAATAACAGGCAGCAGAGTCAAAAAGTAAAATCCAGAAATATGTTTTTTACAAGGGGTGCACCAAAAATGAATGAACACAGCAAGGCTGAAAAATCAATGGATGGACAAATATACATGTGAAGTCAATGCTAACCAAAAGAAAACAAGGTTTGATACCATGGAAACATCAAAGCAGAATCAAGTCCAAGACCTTTAAGTGGTACAAATAATACTGTTATATTTAGAAAAAAAGGTGTGATTTGCCAAGAAGCTAGAACAGTCACAAACTTTTTTGTACCAAAACTACTTTGCACTGACACATACAGAACAAAATCTGTTAAAAATGTAAGAAAAAAAACCAATAATCATAGCAGGGGACTTAAAAAATACCTCTATTTAAAAAACCAAAAGAAAACAAACACAAAAGAGATTTGAGTACTATGATGAAGAAGCTTTATTATGTCTTTGTGCACAATGAACAAAGAATTTTAATTCCCATGGGGCATTAAAAATGGGACGTTGATCAATACTACGTACTAAAGAAAATCTCAATAAACACCTAAGGTTGAAAATGTACAGGTCACATTTTCTAATACAATGCCACAGAAGTAGAATTAAAGACAAGATTCTAAGTAAAACATTTTAAACCACTTGGAAATCCTAAAAAAAAAAAAAAAGAAGAACAAAAAAGCAGTTTTCTGAGTATCTTCCTGTCAAAGGGAAAAGTGAACATTCAGTTACTGGCTATTTGGGAATTGACAACATGGACACTTCACATCTTAACATGTGGTTGCAATCAATGTGGTTCTCTGAGAATTCTTCAGTTTTAGTGATTTTTTTACTGCAAAATGAGATATATCAAAAGTAAATAAACCAAATATTTAGTTTAAGGAGCTAGAATATAAAGCCAAATAAACTAAAAGAAACGAGGAAGGAATGAATAGATATAAAAGCAGAAATCATTTAAATAGAGCACTGCAAACAGAGTGAAACACAGTTCTCAGGAGCACCCCTTTGCTCAGAGGCTCCTGAAGTGCAGTCTCATGTGCTCTGCAGCCCGTGCTCCTCAGGATGGGAGAGGGAGTTCACAGTCACGTTGAGCACCTTGGTCTGTATTGCAGTTTCCAGACTACACAGCTTACTCTGCTCTCCTGAGGCTCCTGTCCTCTGGATACCCCTTCTTATTACTTCATCCACTCATCTCCCAGTTACTCCTCTTCCTTCATTTAAGACTGACTCGGCCAGGCGCGGTGGCTCAAGCCTGTAATCCCAGCACTTTGGGAGGCCGAGGCGGGTGGATCACGAGGTCAGGAGAGAGAGACCATCCTGGCTAACATGGTGAAACCCCGTCTCTACTAAAAATACAAAAAACTAGCCGGGCGCGGTGGCGGGGGCCTGTAGTCCCAGCTACTCGGAGGCTGAGGCGGGAGAATGGCGGGAACCCGGGAGGCGGAGCTTGCAGTGAGCCGAGATCGCGCCACTGCACTCCAGCCTGGGAGACAGAGCGAGACTCCGTCTCAAAAAGAAAAAAGAAAAAAAAAAAAGACTGACTCCTGGATCACCCATCCCACATCCTGCCAACATCCCAGATAATTTTTGTTTTCTAGAGCTTTCCAGTTCTTTTACCTCCTCTTTTCCAATAAGTTTCGTCTCAACTGCATTGGCAACACACAGGCCTGATTCACTACCTGAGTTTGCTCCATTAATGAAATTCTTCATTTCAATATCCCCCTGCCCCTGACTCTTCCTGCCGCCTGTTCCTGACTCTCTGCCATAGATATTTCCTTGAAGCCTTTTCTCTCACCTTCAGTGCCTTGGCTTCTCCATCCCTGTCTTGACCACCTTCCCTTTCTGGGTGAGATTTCCTGATTCAGTACACTCAATGCATGAAATGTAGAAGTTCTGGTTTATATGTGGAAAGCGACTAATCGGTTTTCCTCACCTGCCATCAAGGTCACCAGCTGATTTATTGCAAATTAAATTCTTAATCCCTAATGAATCATCAGGAGCCCTGAGGAGTCATCAGCTTTGAGGAGTGTGAGGATAATCTGGGAACGCTTCATGGAGGGAGAGGCCTGAGGGGTGGTTGATCTCGGGCTTGTCAGCAGGGAAAGGGGAGGTAGAGTGGGGTGGGAATGCCTCTGGGAGCCCTGAGGCTTCAAAGGGTGATATAATTTGTGAAGCGGCCAAAATATCATGGAGGTCCCATCAGAATAGATGGAAGTAGTGCTGGAAATACAGTATGGGTGAGGCTTCCCCTCCCCCTTCCCCCTCCCCTACTCCTCTGTTGCCCAGGCTGGAGTGCAGTGGTGTGATCTCGGCTCACTACCACCTCCACCTCCTGGGTTCGATTGATTCTCCTGCCTCAGCCTCCCAAGTAGCTGGGATTACAGGCACATGCCACCACACCTGGCTAATTTTTTGTATTTTTAGTAGAGATGGGGTTTCACCATGTTAGCCAGGATGGTCTTGATCTCCTGACCTCATGGTCTGCCCACCTCGGCCTCCCAAAGTGCTGGGATTACAGTGTGAGCGACCGCGTCTGGCAGAGGCTACTTCTTCTGATCCCTTTTATGATTCCAGGAACTCCAGGTGGTGAATGAATCCAGATATCCTCCAGCCTTGCCGCACACCCTGGATCCCTCCTGTCTTCTGGCCTTTTCCAGTCAGTTTCACCTCCCTCGAATTCTGAAAGAGTAACTCACAGAGAAAGGGACAAGCTCTGCAGCGGGATAATTTAGGAATCAGAGAGACGGACGGGTTGAGGAGGATTTATTATTATTTAGGTGCACTGACCCAGTTGGATTAACATCCAAAGGACTGAGCCCCGAACAGAGTCAGGTTACCTTTTAAGTATTTCATGGGGTTGGGGGAGATCTGTGCAGTGGGAAGCATATTACAGAAGCGAGAAACAAAGACAGTTGTCCAACTGAGACATGCATTACATTATTTCTTATTTTTCAAGGAAAAACATGTTGGTTTATCTGCCTAGTGACCTTGCAGCTGTAGAGCTAGAGAAACAGGGTCTTCGCAATGCCTGGGAAAGGGAGAGATAAAGCTCACTAGCCACAGACAGAAAAACAGGCAGTTAATTTTTAAAGGACTCCATCACTTTCTCTTCCTCGGGGGAACTGGGTTTTCTTAACATACAACTGAGTTTTGCTTACACATTCGTTAATTTCTTTTAATTCCTGTTCCAGGTCCACAACAGATACAGGTACAATTAGAGGGAAAAGGACTCAGAGAAGTTATCCCAGCCTTTTCCTTCTTAGGTAGGAAGAGACCAAGGATGTCACTGCTGTCCTTGAGTTTTCTGGGGATCCTGGGGTAGTGGCCCTGTCCACAAAGGACAGAGGAAGAAGCCCTCCCTGAAACTCCCGTCAGTCAACTGGTCAGTTAATCCTCTCCCTGTCTTGGTAACTCTCTGTGCCAGGCTCCAGGGTGGGAGAGAGCAGTGAGGAAACATGGAAACACTAGAATCAGGACACCCACTCAGAGTGACATTGAGGCCTTTTCTCACCTGATTAAAACTTCTTTCAGCCTAATTTCCCAACCCTTTTCCTTCCATCCACCGCTTTCATTCAAGGCACTTCCAACTGTTCCTGAACATTCCAAGATGTTCCCATCTCCTAGCCTCTATTTATCCTACTCCCTGTGTCTGGAATGCTCTTCCCACCCTTCTCTCTTGTCAAAATGCTATCTGTTTTTTTTTTTTTAATTATTATTATACTTTAAGTTCTAGGGTACATGTGCATAACGTGCAGGTTTGTTACATATGTATACTTGTGCCATGTTGGTGTGCTGCACCCATCAACTCATCAGCACCCATCAACTCGTCATTTGCATCAGGTATAACTCCCAATGCAATCCCTCCCCCTTCCCCCCTCCCCTTGATAGGCCCCAGTGTGTGATGTTCCCCTTCCCAAGTCCAAGTGATCTCATTGTTCAGTTCCTTAAGGCCTCGCTTAGAAGACATGTCCTGTGTGGATTCACCACGCCTCCCAGGCTTGAGTTAATTATTTCCTTTCCTTTCTCTTGTCAAAATGCTACCTGTTCTTAAGGCCTTCCATAAAAGACATCTCTTGTGTGGATTCTCCACACCTCCCAGGCTGGAGTTAATTATTTCCTTTTGACACTCATGCAGTCTTCAGTGCAGCACTGAGTTCTGCAACTGGCTTGTGTGTGTGTATGTGGGTGTGTGTATGTGTGTTGACCTGTGTTGTAGACACTGTGCTCCTTGAAGGCAAGAATTTTTGTGTACAATTCTGGCATGTAGTAGGTGTTGAACAAATATGTCTTGAAATGAAAATAATTTTTGCTCAACGATGTCCTGAGGAGTTATAGAAATATGCAGGAAGTAGAGGGGATTGGAGCTGTAGAGGAATTTCAGAAGGGCTGGTTGGTGTTGGGGGAGTAGAAGAGCCCATTGTTGGTAATGCAGAGAGGGAGGGACATCTTGTATATGTGAAATTATTGAAAGATAAATGATACAATTCTTGTTCTTGAAGTTATTTGTACACTTTTAGGCTGGTAATTGAGATAAGGCCTGTGTGCATGTGTGTGTGTGTGTGCGCGCGCACGCATGTGCATATGTGTGTCTGCAAATGAGAGAGAGAGAGCGAGCGAGAGAGAGAGATAAACAGAGACAGAGAGAGAGAGAAGACTATCAGGAAAGGATAGAGCAAGACCATGAATTGAAGTATGTAGCCTTTCTTCAAGCCAATACTGGCTATAACTAGTGTGGTAGGCAGAAAAATGCTCCCTTCACTCCAAGGTGTCCACATCCTAATCCCAAGAACCTGTGGTTGTGTTATGTTACATAGCAAGGGGGAATTAAAGTTGCACGTGGGATTCAGTTTGCTAATCTAACTGACATTGAGATAGGGGATTATCCAGGATTATGTGGGTAATCACAAAGGTCCTTCTGAGTAAGAGAGGGAGGCAGAGGGTCAGAGTCAGAGAAGATGGGAAGCATAGTCTAGAGTGATGTGATTGCCAGCTTTGAAGAAGGAAGCAGGGCCATGAACTAAGGAAAAGGCAAGGAAATGGATTCTCCTCTAGAGCCTGGAGAAGGAATACAGCCCTGCTGATGCGTTGATTTTAGCTCTGTGAAACCTGTTTCAGACATCTGATCTTTAGAATGGTGAGGTCTGTGTTGTTTTATTAACCTGCTAAATTTGTGGTAATTTGGTGAGTAGCAATAGGAAATGTACACGGAGGCAGATCTTTTTGGCAGGCTACTTTATCTAGCAGCATCTCCCTCAGGGAGATTCTCCTTCCAGGGCAAAGCCATAAGCAATTCTAAGTTTTGAGCTAATATGGGAGGGCAATTCTGTGACAGCCCCTCATGTGCCTGACTGGCTCATGGTGACGATGGTGGGAAAGGGGAGCATATTAATGGGAGGAGAGTGCACCATCTACGTAAATGCTCAGGACTCGATGAGGACTCATGCATGAGGACAGAGTACTACCATGTATCTAATTCCCTTTCCCTGGGTGCATTTCTTTGTGTGACTTGGAGTCACTGGTTGATCCAGGAAGAGATCTTACTTTTTGGACCTCAAAGTCCTCATTTGTAAATAAAGGGGCCGAATCAGATTTCTCTCAGGCCACTGGCAGCTCAGACCCTAGTTTTGCCCTTCACTCAATCAGTGTCGCCTTTACCCCACCCACCCCTTTATTATCTTGCCTGTGACATACAAATGCCAGGGGACCCAGAGACTTCTCTCTGGGGTGTGTGCCCTGCACAGACACCTTTCCTCAAACCCCTGGCTCCTCATTGGCCTGGGAGAAAATCCTTGTACTGAATAATTGTCACAAACTATGTGTTTTTACCATATCCCCCAGGTCCCAAAAGATAGTACCTCTGATGCAGAGGCTGCTTGCTGCTGGGGTGGAAGAGAGGAAGTACTGTATTGGGAGACCTCTCCAGCGTTGATTTTTGCTGTGATAGTTGATCTTAGCTTATATAGAACAGCAGAGGGTGCTGTTGGACTACTAAATTTTGAAATGTTAACTGAATTCCTGTGCGAATTTCATTTTTAATGATTCTGTGATAGGTGTTTAAAACTGATCACAATTAATCTAGTTTGTGAAATAGTTCAAATAAGCACACAAGAATATAATAATATATTGAACACCCATGTGATGAACCTCCTACTAGATCACATTTTAATTGTGTATTTAACATTTTTAAAAAAGAAACAACACAGTATTAATTTACCCTAGAATCCTCTCTCTTTCCACTCAGAACTACCCACTTTCATTAGTGTTTAATCTTGCCTTTCACGCTTTTAGTTTTTATTACATAACCATGTATCCGTTAGTATTATACAGTATTGCTTTGCAGATTTAAAATTTTATATAAATAGTCTCACACTTTCATTTTCTTCTGAAACTTGTTCCCCCTGCCCCCCTCACTCTACAGTACACTTCTGAGCTTTATTTTTGGTGCTAAGTGTATCTCTCGTTCATTTATTTAAACTTCTGTGCAATATTCTGTTGTATGAACATAGCTGACTTATCTATTCCTCAGTTGACAAATCTTTGGTTTTCTGTTTCTTTCTCTTATTAAAAATACAGGCTGGACGCAGTGGCTCACGTTTGTAATCCCAGCACTTTGGGAGGGGATTATTTGAGGCCTGGAGTCCTAGTCCAGCCTGGATAACATAGTGAGACCCCCATCTTTACTAAAAATAATAATAGAAAAAATTAGGCTACAGTGAGCTGTGTTTGTGCCACTGCATTCCAGCCTGGGCAACAGAGAGAGACTCTGTCTCAAAAAAAAAAAAAAAAAAACACACACACACACACACACACACACAAAAACAAAACAAAACAAAAGAAAACCAGCAAGAATGTTTTTGTTCTTACCTGTTGTGTACATAAGATAGAGTTGTGGTACTGTGTGATATGAGCATCTTCAACTTCAATACACATTCCAAGTTGTTCTCCAAATGATCGAGCCAAATGCTCAGCAGCGGTGGTGTACAAAATGTATTTGATTTTTCCCATTGCTCCAACACTTGCTATAATCAGACTTAAAAATTTTGCAAATATAATACATATGAAAATGGTTTCTCCCTGTTTTAACTTGCATTTCTCTAATTTTCAGTGAGATTGAGCTTCTTTTCATAGGCCTATTGTCATCAGCATTTATTCTTTGAATTTCATTTTACTCCTTTTTGCTCATTTTTCTATTCTCACTTGACTTTGCTTTAATTTATTAGGTTATTAAAGTTTTCTGTAATATTCTGACTACTATTCATTTGGTATATGAGTTGAAAGTATCTTCTATGTCTGTTTCTTGTCTCTTAGATTTATTTATGGTGACAGTTTTGGTTAGTTTTAAGTTTTAACACAGTCATATTCATCAGAATGTATCTGTATCATTTGGGCTTTTTGAGCCTTGTTTAGGACTTCTCTACCCCTATATGTCATAGAAATATTATTCTATATATTTCTAAAGGTTTAAAAATTTTATTTTTCACATTTAAGGCTTTAATCTACCTGGATTAAAGTAGGCATATAGTTTTATTTTATTTTATTTTTTAAAATTTTACTTTAAGTTCTGGGATACATGTGCAGAATGTGCAAGTTTGTTACATAGGCATACGTGTGCCATGGTGGTTTGCTGCATCTATCAACCCTTCATCTAGGTTTTAAGCCCCGCATGCATTAAGTATTTGTCCTAATGCTCTCCCTCCCCTTGACCCCCACCCCCAACAGGCCCTGGTGTGTGATGTTCCCCTGCCTGTGTCCATGTGTTCTCATTGTTCACCTCCCACTTATGAGTGAGAACGTGAGTAGTTTATTTATATGTGGATAATCAGTTGCTCTGAAGCCACTTATGAAATAGTTCCTCTTTCCTCAGTAATCTGCAACGTCATCTTTGGCATATCTCAAGTTTCCTTATATGCAAACATGCAAAAATATGTTTCTGGGATCTCTATTCTGTTCTATTAGACCAGAGTTTTTCAACCTTGGTAATAGTGACATTTTGGACTGGATAATTCTTTGTTGTGGGAAACTGTCCTCAGTATTGCAGAATATTTAGCAGCATCCCTGGCTTCTCTTCCCCTGATGCCAGCAGCATCTCAGTTGTGACAATCAAAAATGTCTCCAGACATTTCCCTTAGCTGAAAAATGCATTAGGCTAATTATCAATCCCTACACCAGTACTACAGTATATCTTTTCCCACCCATTTATTTTTCAGAAATACGTTCAGTCCCAAGAAGGAAGGAAAGGACAACAAGGAAGCAAAGAGAAAACATTATAAATAAAAGGCAAACTTAGATGGAAGAAATAAATCCAAATATGGTAGTCACAAACATGTAAAAATTAAACTGAACAGTTAAAAAGCTAGGGAATCTCATATTGGTTATAAATCCAAAATTTTTTCATATCATTAAAAATAAACACAACTAAAATCATAGTGACACAGAATGCTGAAAGTAAAGAGATGGAATTCATATCCCAGGGAAATCCATAGCTATGTTAATATCAGGCAAATGGGATATTAGATACAAGGGACTATTACGATAATGTGGGGTGTACCTTATGAAGACAAAATACCTTCCCCAAAAGATGCTAAATCTGTTTGTGCCAAATCATGTTTCATCCACTGGATCTGTCCTTCACGCCTTTATCTTTGTATATCTTTTTATCTTTTATACTGCAATTCAGAAGAACTTCTCACCTTGCTTTATCGGTTCACTAGTTTTGATTTTAATTTTATCCATTTTGCCATTCAGACCATCTTTTTTTCTTTTCTTTTCTTTCTTTCGTTTTTTTTGTTTTTTTTACTTTTATTTTAGGTTTAAGGGCACAGGTGCAGGTTTGATATATAGGTAAACTGTGTGTCATGGGGGTTTGGTGTACAGATCATTTCATTACCCAGGTAATAAGCATAGTACCTGATAGGTATTTCTGATCCTCTTCTTCCTCCAACCCTTTACTCTTAAGTAGGCCCCAGTGTCTGATGTTCCTCTCCTAAGAGCCACATGGTTTCGTTGTTTAGCTCCCACTTATAAGTGAAAACATGTGGTATTTGATTTTCTGTTCCTGTGTTAGTTTGCTTAGGATAATGGCCTCCAGCTGTATCCATTTTGCTGCAAATGATAAGATCTTTTTCTTTTCTATGACTGTGTAGTATTCCATGATGTGTATGTACCACGTTTTCTTTATCCAGTCTACCATTGATGGGCGTTTAGGTTGATTCCATGTCTTTTTTATTGTGAATAGTGTTACTTTGAATGTATGCATGCATGTGTCTTTATGGTAGAACAATTCATTATTGGGTATATACCCAATAATGGGATTGCTGGGTCAAGTGGTAATTCTGTTTTACGTTTTTGTGGAATTGCCACACTGCTTTCCACAATGGCTGAATTAATTTACACTCCCACCAGGAACGCAGAAGTGTTCCCTTTCCTCCACAACCTTGCCAGCATCTGTTATTTTTTGACTTTAATTTAATAGCCATTCTGACTGGTGTCTTTTTCAATGAGCCTAATAAACTCTTGAATACTGCTGAGGGTAGTTACTCTGTTGATTCTGTGTTTTCAGTGGTTAGTTTTCTTTTTTAATGCTTAGTATCTCTCCTAATGTTGGTGTCTCTCAAATGTTTGGTTAGTTTTCTGTTGTTGCATATCTGAATTTGAAAATCTGAGCTTGCTTATTCTGTTACTGTCATCTACCTCTAGTGATGGTGGATAATTTCTCGCTGTGGGAGCTCCTCATCCTTCCTGTGAAAGGCAATGCCTCTAAGCCCATTGTCCACACACATTGCTGCCCAGTGCACTGGAGAAATAGAAGGGAGATCAACTGTTTAAATGACCTGAATGTAGTATCTCACTGATCATGCTAATGAATACTCTTGAAGCTCACATTCCATATATCCATTGACTTTGGACTTGGTCTCCTCAAACCGCTCCTTCCTCATTGCTATCTTTGCTCCTTCCTCATTGCTTCTCCTTACCCTGCTTCAGTCATAGTTTTGTCTCATTTTGTTTCTCAATTTTCCTGATCCTCTCTGCTTTCTATTTTTTAAGATTCCTTAAAAATACAGGCAATGCTTATTCTTGGTCCCCAAATTATTATGAATATATTCTGGTTTCTTTGTCCCTTATGTTATTTCTCAGAGGTTAGGGTGGGAAGGAGAGTGGATGCTTGTGCTCAATTTGCCATCTTTATTTACTCATTTATTGCCTTACATTTACATATACTCTGTAATTACAATCCTGAGTTTTTATTTAGTAGAGTATAATTTCCAAGTGTATTATTTGAATTATATCTCACATAATGAGAAAATATTTACGTCACCTGTGTAATTAAAAGAGAAGAAACTAATGGCAGTGAGAACATTATCTGTCAAAACTTATGGCTGAAGTGGTGTCTGACCAGAGAAGGCTTTGAAATGCATTAGCTATTAAATAAAAAACAAAAACAGAAAAGATCTAGTTTAGAGAAAGAATAACAAAATAAACTTAAGGAATGTAGAATAGAAGAGGAAAAATGATAGATTAATAGACTAGAATACAGGTAAAGAGGAGAAATAATAAATAAATTCAAATATTTTAAAAAGACCAATAAAATTAATCAATAGAAATGACAAAAGACCAAACACCTGTTAATGAAAATTAGATACAAATATAACCATAGATACAGAACTTGAAATAAGGTTACTCTTGGCTAATATATCTTAAAATCTCAAAATAATAAATACTACTCTCTATGAAAATATGAATACTTAGCATTTGCTCTGAAGACTTAAGAATACAAATAGACAAATAATTATAGAAAATGTTTCAAAATTTGTCATCATCATTCCCAAACTTCTGCATCCAAAGCATCAGATCTGCTTGGTTTTACTGTCCGGTTCAATTGACCCTCTAAGACAGAGAGTATACTTCTGGTATTTAAATGATTTTAGAACATTGAAAAGATGAAACGTTCCAGATTCATTTTTGTGAAGCTAATGTAACTATTGTACTGAAATTTTAAAATATTTGAATTTATTTATTATTTGTCTTTCTCTGTCTGGCTTATTTCACTTAAGCATAATGTCCTCCAGGTTCATTCAAAGATGCTTTTTAAAAGAACTATAGCAAGGGGTTAAGATTATATTTTTAATATTAAATTTAACACATCACAAAGCAAATGGAGAAATGTCATGTGATCATTGTGATAGATCTATAATTGATATTTGTAAAATAAAATAAAAATTTAAATTAAATTTCATTTCTGTTAAAAACTTTTTGTATGCTTGAAACAGAATCAAACTGTCATACTCAATAACATAAATTAAAATGTGTTAACTTTTTCTTTTTGAAATAGGGTCTTGCTTTGTCACCCAGACTGGAATGCAGTGGCACGATCTTGGCTCACTGCAGCCTCTACCACTCAGGTTCAAGTGATCCACCTGCCCCAGCCTCCTGAGTGGCTGAAACTATGGGCACCTATTTTTAAATGAAAAAGTGTTCATAAATTGTACGAATTAACATACATTTTTCTTCAAGTTATGTAATACCCAAACTAATAGTAGCTTAAGCAAAATGATGTATATTATTTCTATAAACATTGCAGAGATAGGACAGTTCCAGTTCCAGGTTTAATTTAGTTGCTCATTGGTGTTGTCAGGGATCCAGTTTCCTTTTGGCTCTGTGGTTCTGCATCCTCAGCATATAGGCAACATTGTTCCTCATGGTGGCAAGAAGGCTCCAGTACTTCCTACATGTCCCACGAAGACATGACAATGGTGAAGAATATGAGCATCTTCCCCTAATCATTTATTTTCATTAAGGGTGGAGGATATCTTTTCCAAAAGCCCCATCCAAGCCTTTTTTTTCAGCTTCCATTGGCCACCTACCCCTAATTGAAAGGGAGGTAAGAGGCTGGGTGCGGCGGCTCACGCCTGTAATCCCAGCACTTTGGGAGGATCACCTGAGGTCGGGAGTTTGAGACCAGCCTGACCAAGATAGAGAAACCCTATCTCTACTAAAAATGCAAAATTAGCCAGGCATGGTGGCGCCTGCCTGTAATTCCAGCTACTCGGGAGACTGAGGCAGGAGAATCGCTTGAACCCGGGAGAGGAAGGTTGCAGTGAGCCGAGATTGCACCATTGCGCTCCAGCCTGGGCAAGAAGAGTGAAATTCCATCAAAAAAAAAAAAAAAAAAAGAAAGAAAGGGAAGTAAGAATAAGAAAGTGGCCATCTGCCTTTGGATCCTTGACAAGGCAAGTGAGCTGCTGGGAAGAAGAGGGGCAGGGTGGGTGAAGAAGACATGGGCTAGCAGTTAGATTCCCACTGAGCATCCACCACATAAATCAGTGAAAAGAAGTTGATGAATCTAACAGAAAGTTGTGCTAAGGATGTGACAAAAGAATTCATAAAATAATCCAAATGGCCAAATAACTGAAAAAGTTCAGCTTTGCTAGTGAGTAAAGACATGCAAATTAAAAAAAATAGAATATTACCATTGCCTACTATTACCTTTGCCTAAATATTACCTTTGTCTGTTACCTTTGCCTATTGGTGAAGATGGAAAAAAATAAAATTTGGTGGGATTCTGAGAAATTGGGAACACACATACCATGTTAAATGATTGTCAATGTGTTGGTGTATCTTAAAATTGTTAAAAAGACATATATATGTATGTATAGTATATTGTATTAGTCAATATTCTCTAGAGGTACAGAACTAATAGGCTAGATGTGTATATAGAAAGGGGAGTTTATTAAGGAGTATTGACTTGCACAGTCACGAGGTGAGGTCCCACAATAAGTCGTCTGCAAGCTGAGGAGCAAGGAAGTCAGTCTGGGTCCTGAAGCTGAAGAACTTGGAGTCCAACGTTTGGGAGCAGAAAGCATCCAACATGGGAGAAAGATGTAGGCCAGAGGACTAAACCAGTCTAGTCTTCTCACGTTCTTCTGCCTGTTTTATTCTGGTCGTGCTGGCAGTTGATTAGATTGTGCCCAGTCAGATTGAGGGTGGGTCTGCCTTTCCCAGTCCGCTGACTCAAATGTTAATCTCCTTTGGCAACACCCTCACAGACGCACCCAGGAACAATACTTTGCATCCTTCAATCCAATCAAGTTGACACTCTAACATATATATGTGTGTGTGTGTGTGTGTGTGTGTGTGTGTAGTTAGCAGGATACAATTTTGTTGCTTCTATCCTTTGTGGAATTTTCCATAATGGGCACACACCACCATTTACTTACCCATTTCTTTAGTGATGGTTTGGTTTGGTTCCAACTTTTTGGATTGGGATTAATCAGTTGTAGGATGCATGCATATTTAATATCATCTCAGATTGCCAGACTTCTTCTAAAATAGTAGAACCAGTTTATGCCCCCCAGCAACAGCTGATGAGAATTCTCTTTCTCCATATATCCTCACCAATACAGAATATACAAACGTTTGGTTTTATCTACTTTTCTATTTTTTTTTGAGAAATTAATGGTGGTAAGATGGTATCGCATTGCATTTCTGTTACTAAAAAGTTTAGAGTATCTATCCGTATTTATTAGTCATTTGTGTTTCCCTTTCTGTGAATTACATGTCCTTTGCCCATATCGTTTATGGAATTTTGTATTCTTTATTACATCTTGTTTTGTCGATACAATAAAAATCAGCTAAGACTTATTGAATATTTTCTATGTGCTGGAGAAACACTCTTCTAGTAATTTCCTACTCACAATAACCTTATGAGGCAGGTACTGTTATTACTATCTTCATATTACTGGTGAAGAAAGTGTGACCAGAAAGATAAAACAAAGTGTTCTAAATTAAATTAAATGGCTAGTAAGTTGTGGAACCGGGGTTACACAAGTGCTCTTTTATATATTACATATTAATCCCTCATTTTTTATATACTGCAGATGTATTTTTGAGTCAGTTGTTTGTCTGACTTATCATTCTGTGAACGCAAACCCTTAATTTCTATAAACCAAACTCATTTTTTTGCCTTCACTTTTGTACTCATTGGGTCGTTTATAAGATATTCTTTCCGACTTCTAGTAAAAAAGATATTCTCACCTATGATTCTCTTTTATTGGCTTTATTTTTTGTTTAGTTCGTCCAAAAATCTTAATTGACAAATAATAATTGTGTAGATTTATTGCATACAGTGTGATGTTTTGATGTATGTATGCAATGTGGAATGGTTAAATCAAGCTAGTTAGCATCCACCATATCACTTACTTATCATTTTTTTGTGGCAAAACGTTTGAAATCTACTTTCTCAGAAATTTTGAAATATACAATACATTATTGTTAACTATAGTCACCATAGTTGTACAACAGACATCAAAAACATTCATCCTGTCTGACTGAAATTTTGTACACGCCGATCAACATCTCCCCTTTCCCCATCCTCTCCTCCCTCCCCCTGTAACCACCATTCTACTCTGTACTTCCATGAGTTTGACCTTTTCAATCCCACATACAAATGATTCTATCGGCTTTGTAGTTTTGGCTTTCACATTTGGAACTTAATTTTTCTGGAGTCCACTTGCCTCATGTATATACAGAGTAATTTATCAGTTTTCTTCACATAGTGAGACAGTTTTCTTTATACTCATTACAAATCTATGTTTTCTCCTTTTATTTGTAGAATATTAAACTTGGATCTCTTTCTTAACTTTTCAGTGTCTTGCATAGGTTTATTATTTTCTATGCTGGTACCATGCTGTTTAGTTTATGTGACTCTGTGGCATGTCTTAATCTCTGAAAACCTGAACGTCCACTCGTACATTTTCTTTTCCAAAATGTTGTTAGCTATCTATAAACCTTTTTCTTCCATGTAAATTTTAGAGTAACTGTATCAAATTCCTAAATTTTCCAGCTAGATATTCTATCAAGAAAATATCACATTTATAGATTAATTTAGAGAAAACTGCTATCTTTACAATGTTGAATCATTATATCATAACCATGGTACACTTCCATTTTAAACTTTCTTTTATACCTTTTAATATCTTTTTTTGAACCAAAATGGTCTTGTCTTCCTTTAATAGGTCAATTCTTCAATATTTTATAAATTTTGTTGCCCTTGTGAATGATGTCATTTTTTTCCTGGTTGGTTATTGACATTATAGAGAAACACATTTGAGCCTTGTAAATTTTTTATTTGTGAACTTTTCTAAATTCCTGTGTAATTTCTTAACAGTTTGTTTTTTATGTTATTTTCTTGTGTAGGTGATAATATTATCTGCAAAATATATTTCTTTAGCTTGCTTGTTATTTGCATTTAATTTCTTCTTTATTACTTGCCATCCCTCTTAGTATATTATCTGCATGAGACCAAAGACTTTGTTCTGCTGCATCCCCAGTGCCTAGGATAGTGTCTGTTAATATAGTATGTACTCAGTATATTTTGTGGAATGAAGAAGTAATAGCTGTTGTTACGTATATTCCATTCTGTTCATTACACATTACTGTTTTAAAAAACTTACACTACAGTGTTGCCCAGGAATTGTAGAACTATGTTAAATCATAAAGGTGATTCTGGGAATCATTTTCTTGCTCCCAATCATATGTAAAATGCATTGAACAGTTCTCCATTATTGTGATGATTTTGGTTGATTTTTTGCTGTATAGCTTTTTCAATCCCATTTTTACTCTCTGAGATTTGATTTGTTTATTTTTTAAATCTAAGGAGTCAAACTTTAACAACCCAGGGTCAGCTCCTTCTCTGACAACCTAAGGACACTGCCACCTTCTAATATCACCTCATCCTAAGAGTCTAAAGGTGAATCCCTAATTGCCAAGTGAAAGTGTCAGACAATGATGGTAATTGGCAGTGGTTCTTTGGTATTTTATGTTTTCTACCCTGAGGATTAATTTTTTCCACTCTGCATAAATGAACCTGAGAGGACACAGACACCCAAGGTGTTTGATGTAAGCAACTGAAAGGATGGACATAAGCAACTGTGATGAGAAAAGCTGTGGGTCTGCAGAAGATAAAAAAATTAGTTTTGGATAATTAATTAGAAATGTCTATTAGAAGTTTAATATTTAATAGTTTAATTAAAAATCTTTATTAGGTGTCAAGTAGGCAGCTCAATATGCATAATGGAACTTGGCTTTTTGCTTAACCTGTGTCCAGGGCAAATAATTCTTTTAATGAGTTTTTCGCTAAAGAAGGAAGAAATGGTATAGATATTTTTTTTCTTCCTTTAGTCCTAATTTATTATTATTCTTTCTTTAAAAAATTTTTTTTTATTATACTTTGAGTTCTGGGATACCTGTGCAGAACATGCAGGTTTGTTACATAGGTATACTTGTGTCATGGTGGTTTGCTGCACCCATCAACCCGTCATCTACCTTAGGTATTTCTCCTAATGCTCTCCCTTCCCTAGCCCCCCACCCACCAACAGGCCCTGGTGTGTGATGTTTCCCTCTGTGTGTCCATGTGTTCTCATTGTTCGACTCCCACTTATGAGTGAGAACATGCAGTGTTTGGTTTTCTGTTCCTGTGCTAGTTTGCTGAGAATGATGGTTTTCAGTTTCAACCATATCCCTGCAAAGGACAGGAACTCATTCTTTTTCATGGCTGCATAGTTTTTCATGGTGTATATGTGCCACATTTTCTTAACCCAGTCTGTCATTGATGGGCATTTGGGTTGGTTGCAAGTCTTTGCTGTTGTGAATAGTGCTGCAATAAACATATGTGCATGTGTCTTTACAGTAGAATGATTTATAATCCTTTGGGTATATTCCTAGTATGAGGTAGCCTGGTCAAATGGTATTTCTGGTTCTAGATCCTTGAGGAATGGCCACACTGTCTTCCACAATGGTTGAGCTAGTTTACACTCCCACCAACACTGTAAAAGCGTTCCTATTTCTCCATATCCTCACCAACATCTGTTGTTTCCTGACTTTTTAATGAATGCCATTCTAACTGGCGTGAGATACTATCACATTGTGGTTTTGATTTCCATTTCTCTAATGATCAGTGATGATGAGCTTTTTTCATATGTTTGTTGACTGCATAAATATCTTAGTGAGAAGTGCCTGTTCATATCCTTCACCCACTTTTTGATGGGATTGTTTGTTTTTTTCTTGTAAATCTGTTTAAATTCTTTGTAGATTCTGGATATTATTGGATATGTCTCTATCCTTTGTCAGATGGATAGATTGCAAAAATTTTCTCCCATTCTGTAGGTTGCCTGTTCACTGTGATGATAGTTTCTTTTGCTGTGCAGAAGCTCTTTAGTTTAATTCGATCCATTTGTCAATTTTGGCTTTTGTTGTCATTGCTTTTGGTGGTTTAGTCATGAAGTCTTTGCCCATGCCTATGCTCTGAATGGTATTGGCAAGGTTTTCTTCTAGGGTTTTTATGGTTTTAGGTCTTACGCTTAAGTCTTTAATCTATCTTCAGTTAATTTTTGTCTAAGGTGTAAGGAAGGGGTCCAGTTTCTGTGTTCTGCATATGGCTAGCCGGTTTTCCCAACACCATTTATTCTGTGTTCTGCATATGGCTAGCCAGTTTTCCCAACACCATTTATTAAATAGGGAATTCTTTCTCCATTGCTCGTTTTTGTCAGGTTTGTCAAAGATCAGATGGTTGTAGATGTGTGGTGTTATTTCTGAGGCTCTGTTCTTTTCCACTGGTCTATATATCTGTTTTGGTACCAGTACCCTGCTGTTTGGGTTACTGTAGGCTTGTAGTATAGTTTAAAGTCAGGTAGCATGATGGCTCCAGTTTTATTCTTTTTGCTTAGGATTGTCTTGGCTATGTAGGCTCTTTTTTGGTTCCATATGAAATTTAAAGTAGTTTTTTCTAATTCTGTGAAGAAAGTCAATGGTAACTTGATGGACATAGCATTTAATCTATAAATTACTTTGGGCAGGATGGCCATTTTCACGATATGGATTTTTCCTGTCCATGAGCATGGAATGTTTTTCCATTTGTTTGTGTCCTCTCTTATTTTCTTGAGCAATGGTTTGTAGTTCTGCTTAAAGATGACCTCCACATCCCTTGTCAGTTGTATTCCTAGGTATTTTATTCTCTTTGTAGCAATTGTGAATGGGAGTTTACTCATGATTTGACTCTCTGTTTGTCTATCATTGGTATATAGGTATGCTTGTGATTTTTCCACATTGATTTTGTATCTAGGAACTTTGCTGAAGTTGCTTATTAGCTTAAGGAGATTTTGAGCTGAGACAATGGGGTTTTCTAAACATACAATCATGTCATCTGCAAACAATTTGTTTTCCCCTCTTCCTATTTGAGTACTCTTTATTTCTTTCTCCTGCCTGATTGCCCTGGCCAGAACTTCCAATATTATGTTGAATAAGAATGATGAGAGAGGACATCCTTGTCTTGTGCCAGTTTTCAAAGGGAATACTTCCAGCTTTTGCCCATTCAGTATATTGGCTGTGGGTTTGTCATAAATAGCTCCTATTATATTGAGATACGTTCCATCAAGTTTATTTGAAGTTTTTAGCATGAAGGGATGTTGAATTTTATCGAAGGCCTTTTCTGCATCTATTGAGATAATCATGTGGCTTTTGGTTCTGTTTATGTGATGGGTTAAGTTTATGGATTTGTATATGTTGAACCAGCCTTGCATCCCAGGGATGAAGCCGACTCGATCATGGTGGATATGCTTTTTGATGTGCTGCTGGATTTGGTTTGCCTGTATTTTATTGAGGATTTTTGTGTCGATGTTCATCAGGGGTATTGGCCTGAAATTTTCTTTTATTGTTGTGTCTCTGCCAGGATTTGGTATCAGGGTGATGCTGGCTTCATAAAATGAGTTAGGAAGGAATTCCTCTTTTTCTATAGTTTAGAATAGTTTCAGAAAGAATGGTACAAGCTCCTCTTTATACCTCTGATAGAACTTGGCTGTGAATCTGTCTGATCCTGGGCTTTTTTTTTTGGTTGGTAGGCTGTCAATTACTCCCTCAATTTCAGAACTTGTTATTGGTCTATTCAGGGATTTGGCTTCTTCCTGGTTTAGTCTTGGGAGGGTGTATGTGTCCAGAAATTTATCCATTTCTTTTAGATTTTCTAGTTTATTTGTGTAGAGGTGTTTATAGTATTCTCTAACAGTAGTTTGTATTTCAGTGGGATCAGTAGTTATATCCCCTTTATTATTTTTTATTGTGTCTATTTGATTCTTCTCTCTTTTCTTCTTTGTTAGTCTAGGTAGTGGTCTATCTATTTTGCTGATCTTTTAAAAAAACCAGCTCCTGGATTCATTGATTTTTTGAAAGGTTGTTCATGTCTCTATCTCCCTCAGTTCTGCTCTGGTCTTAGTTATTTCTCATTTTCTGCTAGCTTTTGAATTTGTTTGCTCTTGCTTCTCTAGTTCTTTTAATTGTGATGGTAGGGTGTCAATTTTAGATCTTCCCTGCTTTCTCCTGTGGGAATTTAGTGCTATAAATTTCCCTCTAAACACTGCTTTAGCTGTGTCTCAGAGATTCTGGTATGTTGTGTCTTTGTTCTCATTGGTTTCAAAGAACTTATTGATTTCTGCCTTAGTTTTGTTATTTACCCAGTAGTCATTCAAAAGCAGGTTGTTCAGTTTCCACGTAGTTGTGCATTTTGAGTGAGTTTCTTAATCCTGAATTCTAATTTGATTGCACTGTGGTCTGAGAGATTGTTATGATTTTCCGTATTTGCTGAGGAGTGTTTTACTTCCAATTATGTGGTCAATTTTAGAATAAGTGCAATGTGGTGCTGAGAAGAATGTATATTCTGTTGATTTGGGGTGGAGAGTTCTGTAGATGTCTATTAGATCTGGTTGGTCCAGAGCTGAGTTCAAGTCCTGAATATCCTTGTTAATTTTCTGTCTTGTTGATCTCTCTAATATTGACAGTGGGGTGTTAAAGTCTCTCATTATTATTGTGTGGGAGTCTAAGTCTGTTTGTAGATCTCTAAGAACTTGCTTTATGAATCTGGGTGCTCCTGTGTTGGGTGCATATATATTTAGGATAGTTAGCTTTTCTTGTTGCATTGATCCTTTTACCATTATGTATGCCCTTCTTTGTCTTTTTTGATTTTTCTTGACTTAAAGTCTGTTGTATCAGAGACTAGCATTGCAACCCCTGCTTTCTTTTGCTTTCCATTTGCTTGGTAAATATTTCTCCATCCCTTTATTTTGAGCCTATGTGTGTCTTTGCACGTGAGATGTGTCTCCTGAATACAGCACACGGATGTTGACTCTTTATCCAATTTGCTAGTCTGTTTCTTTTAATTGGGGCATTTAGCCCATTTACATTTAAGGTTAATATTGTTATGTGTGAATATGACCCTGTCATTATGATGTTAGCTGGTTATTTTGCCCGTTAGTTGATGCATTTTCTTCATAGTGTCGATGGTCATTACAATTTGGTATGTTTTTGCAGTTGCTGGTACCAGTTTTTCTTTTCCATGTTTAGTGCTTCCTTCAGGAGCTATTATAAGGCAGGCCTGGTGGTGACAAAATCTCTCAGCATTTGCTTGTCTGTAAAAGATTTTATTTCTCCTTCACTTATGAAGCTTAGTTTGGCTTGATATGAAATTCTAGGTTGCAAATTATTTTCTTTAAGAATGTTGAATACTGGCCCCCACACTCTCTTCTGGCTTATACGGCTTCTGCAGAGAGATCCACTGTTTGTCTGATGGGCTTCCCTTTGTGAGTAACTCGATCTTTCTCTCTGACTGCCCTTAATATTTTTTCCTTCATTTCAACCCTAGTGAATCTGATGATTATGGGTCTTGGGGTTGCTCTTCTCGAGGAGTATCTTTGTGGTGTTCTGTATATTTCCTGGATTTGAATGTTGGCCTGTCTTGCTAGGTTGGGGAAGTTTTCCTGGATAATATCCTGAAGAGGGTTTTCCAACTTGGTTCCATTCTCCCCATCACTTTCAGGTACACCAATCAAACGTAGTTTGGTCTTTTCCCATAGTCCCATATTTCCATATTTCTTGGAGGCTTTGTTTGTTCCTTTTAATTCTTTTTTCTCTAATCTTGTTTTTACACTTTATTTCATTAAATTGGTATTCAATCTTTGATATCCTTTCTTCTGCTTGATCAATTTGGTTATTAATACTTGTGTATGCTTCACGAAGTTCTTAAGCTGTGTTTTTCAGCTCCATCAGGTCATTTATGTTCTTCTCTGAACTGGTTATTCTAGTTAGCAATTCCTACAACCTTTTTCAAGGTTCTTAGCTTCCTCGCATTGGATTAGAATCTGCTCCTTTAGCTTGGAGGAGTTTGTTATTACCCACCTTATGAAGCTTACTTCTGTCAATTCATCATATTCATTCTCTGTCTAGTCTTGTTACCTTGCTGGTGTGGAGTTGTGATCCTTTGCAGGAGAAGAGGCCTTCTGGATTTTGGAATTTTCAGGCCTTTTGTGTTGTTTTTTTCTCATCTTCGTGGATTTATCTACGTTTGGTCTTTGATGCTGGTGACTTTTGGGTGGGTTTTCTGTGTGAACATCCTTTTTGTTGATGTTGATACTATTCCTTTCTGTTTGTTAGTTTTCTTTCTAACAGTCAGGCCCCTCTGCTGCAGGTCTGCTGGAGTTTGCTGGAGGTCCACTCCAGACCCTGTTTGCCTGTTTATCACCAGCAGAGGCTGCAGAACAACAAAGATTGCTGCCCGTTCCTCCCTCTGGAAGCTTTGTTCCAGAGAGGCATCTGCCAGATGCCAGTCAGAGCTCTCCCGTATGAGTTGTCTGTCAACCCCTGTTGGGCAGTGTCTCCCAATCAGGAGGCATGGAGGTCAGGGATCCACTTGAGGAGGCAGTCTGTCCCTTAGCAGAGCTCAAGCACTGTGCTGGGAGATCTGCTGCTCTCTTCAGAGCTGGCAGGCAGGAGCATTTAAGTCTGCTGAAGTTGTGCCTACAGCTGCCCCTTCCCCGAGGTGCTCTGTCCCAGGGAGATGGGAGTTTTATCTATAAGCCCCTAACTGGGGCTGCTGCCTTTCTTTCAGAGATGCCCTGACCAGAGAGGAGGAATCTAGAGAGGCAGTCTGCCTACTGTGGCTTTGCAGAGCTGTAGTGGGCTTCACCCAGTTTGAACTTCCATTTTTAAATTTTTGTTATTCATTTTTTATTATTATACCTTAAGTTCTGGGATACATGTGCAGAACATGCTGATTTGTTACATAGGTATACATGTGCTATGGTGGTTTTCTGCACCCATCAACCTGTCATCTAGGTTTTAAGCCCTGCATGCATTAGGTATTTGTCCTAATGCTATCCCTCCCCTTTCTCCCCACCCACTGGCAAGCCCCAGGGTGTGATATTCCCCTCCCTGTGCCCATATGTTCTCATTGTTCAACTCCCACTTATGGGTGAGAACATGCAGTGTTTGGTTTTCTGCTCCTGTGTTAGTCTGCTGAGAATAATGGTTTCCAGCTTCATCCATGCCCCTGCAAAGGATGTGAACTCATTCTTTTTTATGGCTGCATAGTATTCCATGGTGTATATGTACCACGTTTTCTTTATTCAGTCTATCATTGATGGGCATTTGGGTTGCTTCCAGGTCTTTGCTACTGTAAATAGTACTGCAATAAACATACGTGTCCATGTGTCTTCATAGTAGAATGATTTATAATCCTTTGCGTATATTCCCATAATGGGATTAGTGGGTCAAATGGTATTTCTGGTTCTAGATCCTTGAGGAATCACCACACTGTCTTCCACAATGGTTGAACTAATTTACACTCCCACCAACAGTGTAAAAACTTTCTTATTTCTCCTCATCCTCACCAGCATCTGTTGTTTCCTGACTTTTTAATAATTGACATTCTAACTGGCATGAGATGATATCTCATTGTGGTTTTGATTTGCTTTTCTCTAATGATCAGTGATGATGAGGTTTTTTCATGTGTTTGTTGGCTGCATAAATGTCTTCTTGAGAAATGCCTGTTCATATCCTTTGCCCACTTTTTGATGGGGTTGTTTTTTTCTTGTAAGTTTGTTTAAGCTCTTTGTAGATTCTGGATATTAAATCTTTGTCAGATGGATAGATTGCAAAATTTTTCTCCCATTCTGTATGTTGCCTGTTCACTGTGATGATGGTTCCCTTTGCTAAAGAGCAGAAGCTCTTTAGTCCAATAAATAATGATAAAGGGATATCACCACTGGTCCCACAGAAATACAAACTACCATCAGAGAATACTATAAACACCTCTATGCAAATAAACTAGAGAATCTAGAAGAAATGGATAAATACCGGAACATAAACACCCTCCCAAGACTAAACCAAGAAGAAGTTGAATCCCTAAACAGACCAATAACAAGTTCTGAAATTGAGGGAGTAATTAATAGCCTAGTGGCTGAGTGTGGTGGCTCATGCCTGTAATCCCAGCACTTTGGGAGGTTGAGGTGGGAGGATTATGAGGTCAGGAGTTTGTGACCAGCCTGACCAATATGGTGAAGCCCCGTTTCTACTAAAAATACAAAAATTATCTGGACATGGTGGCATGCACCTGTAATCCCAGCTACTCAGGAGCTGAGACAGGAGAATCGCTTGAATCCGGGAAGTGGAGATTGCAGTGAACCAAGACTACACCACTGCACTTCAGCCTGGATGACAGAGAGCCTCCGTCTCAAAAAAAAAAAAAAGAAAAAAAAGAAAAAATAGCTTACCAATAGCTTACCAATCAAAAAACAAAACAAAACAAAACAAAAGAAAACAAAACAAACAAACCTGTAAGCAGATGGATTCACAGCCGAATTCTACAAGAGGTACAAAGAGGAGCTGGTACCATTCCTTCTGAAACTATTCCAAACAATAGAAAAAGGGGGACTCCTCTCTCACTCATTTTATGAGGCCAGCATCATCCTGATACCAAAACCTGGCAAAGACACAACTCCTGCCTTTAAAAACCCTTACCTGTATGCCATCGGGGAGTTTGGGTCTTAAGCAGCATGAGCTATTCCAATTCTCCTTGCTTGGTATCTTGCAAATAAATGGCTCTCTTTCTACTGCTGCAATAACCTTTTTGTGGATGTCTGGACTTACTGCACTGGGCAAATGGAACCTAGTTTGGTTCTATAACAATATCTAGTAGGTAGCAAAGACACAGATTTTGGAGGCTGAAAGTTGGACGACCCTTGTTATGCAGAAACTGCAACAGTTGGAAAACTTAACTGTCTGCCACCTGGTGTGGTGTCAGTGAAAAGGATGGCAAAAAGGCAGAGTATTGGGGTTGGTTGGCTGTTTCTTGCTGCTTTCATCCAAGTTCTAGAAAAGAGATAAATTCAGGCTAGAGCTCACCAGTCTGTTAACAGAGATACAGACTGTTGGAGATATAGCTCTCTTGCAGGTGCTCTGTGCCTGAGTCTTCTAATTTAAATTGACTGAAAGTCTGGAATTGGAGCCTTGCAGTTTGGTAAAGAAAATCACTAGCGTACTTCAAAGGGAAGCAGTTATATGCTGTGGCTGTGAAAAGACAGCCTAAGCAGGAGATAAAACTGTGGTCCTAAGCCTTTTTCAGCACCTTTTATTAAGAGTTTTCTGCTAGACAATGGGAGCCCAGTGCAACAGCAAAGATCAGATTAAGGATCTTGGTATTATGCTAAAACAAGGTTTTTTTTTCTTTCTGAGGGCTTCTAGACTGCTGCCATTAACTTTATGGCTTAAGGGGCATGGATAGAGGAGAGAAGCCGGAAAGCACAGACCAGAGTCTTCAGATTTAAAAACGATGTGCAGATGCATTTGGCTGTAGAACATTTGCATGTGGGATGTCTGGAACTAACCACAGGCAAACAGATCATAACTCTACTAAGGTTTTGAAGGAATTATACTGGTAGAGGAATCACAAGCTTGGCTGTAAAAGCCCGTGACTGTTCGACCCCTAAAGCCCAGGCCTCCAAACCAGAGAGTGGGAAGGTGTGCAGCTCCCAAGTAGGTGATAATTTCCAACGTTGTATCAGTCAGTTCTCACACTACTATAAAGAAATATCTGAGACTGGGTAATTTTTAAAGAAAAGAGGTTTAGTTGGCTCATGCTTCTGTAAGCTGTGCAGGAAGCATGACGTTGGCATTGTCTTAGCTTCTGGGGAGGCCTCAGGAAACGTACAATCTGCACGTGGTTGGAGCAGAAGGCGAGGGGAGGTGCCACACACTTTTAAATGACCAGACCTTATGAGAACTCTATCACGAGAACAGCACTGAGGGTGGGTGCTGAACCATTAGAAACTGCCCTCATGATCCAAATCACCCCCTACCAGGCCCCATCTCCAGCACTGGGGATTACATTTCAACATGAAATTTGGGTGAGGATACAGATTCAAACCATACAAAATGTTTATTTCAATTTGTTCATGGAAGATAATGGACAAGGAAGAACAGACTAGACAGGACAGTGGACAAAGGAATTACTCTCCAAGACCAGAATCCAGGATGCCAGATGGTCAAAATAAGCACTCTACTACCAAAGAACAATGGAGTTTATTAACTAAAATGGACTAGTGACTGCTGTGTATTTTCTGTGCTCCCCATTACCAAATCAAAGATTTAATTGCAGTTAATCTGCTTCTCACTCCTCCATTGCATCTTCGGTGTTTTTGGGGCAGATGAGGTCACCAGATCACAAAGATCCATATCTAGACTTGACTGAGAGTTTATCTCCCAGAGGTCCTGGAATTTGATCTGGAAGAAGGTGTGCCTGGTTGGGGCTTTGCTGTTGTGTCTTTTGAGGAGGGTATGAACATGTCCTTTAAGGAGAGGAAGGTTGTGCACAGATGGTTGGGTGCCCAAAGGGATCGACTGTGTTAGAGACTGCAATAAGAGTTCCAAATATTCACTCTTCCCTTCTTCTTAGTAAGAATCCTCAAATGTTAGATGGAAACTTGGCTGCTGGACCTAAAGATTATTTTTCAGCTGTCATTGCTAGTCCTATGGACACAAGATTAAGTTCTGGTCAAGAGTGTACAAATGACTGTGCCTGATGCATCTGCTGAAAGGTGTCATTAGAGGGAAGAACTGGAGAGTCCTTCTTTAAAACAAAGCAAAAAAATCTTTCCTGCTGACCAGAATGAGTTTGCTGGAAGTGGAAGGGATATTGTCAACCAGGAGGTAATGTGGAGTCCACATGATGAAGATGATTGTATAACAAGATAGAAGAAAGCTGGATTGTTGATAATGGAGCTCCCCAGAACAGTTGTAGGCTGCCTGTGCTTATGTGAAAGAAAAATGTATTTTTGGATCAAATTCTAATGAATACACATTTTACCTTAGATTTATATAATTAAGTAAAACAAAAGTGCAGCTTTTTGTTTTGTTTTGTTTTGTTTTAAGATGGAGCCTCACACTATCGCCCAGGCTGGAGTGCAGTGGTGTGATTTTGGCTCACTGCAACCTCCACCTCCCCAGTTCAAGTGATTCTCCTGTCTCTGCCTCATGAGTAGCTGGGATTACAGGTGTGTGCCACCACACCAGGATAATTTTTGTATTTTTAGTAGAGATGGGGTTTTATCATGTTGGCCAGGCTGGTCTCGAACTTCTGTCCTCAAGCAATCCACCAGCCTTGGCCTCCCAAAGCGCTGAGATAATAGGCATGAGCCACCACACCCAGCCCAGTGCAGCATTTTTAATGATCAAAAAAACAAACAACAAAAAACAAGCAAACCTAAGGAAACCCCATGGAAGTGGAGGCAATATGGTGAAGATATAGATTTGAATAATGTTTTGTATTCAATTTGACTCTAAAGAGACATAACAAACAAGTTGTATTTTCTTTTCTCTCAGAGACCCCTTTGCTGAGTAAAGGCACCTGATGTATTGCTTGGGATTTGGGGGTGGAGCTCCTTTGCAACTTGATGGTAATTTTGAAGCAGGCCTGTGTCCCTGAGGTTGGCTTGACCCTTCCCTGTGAGGTACACTCCTTGAACAGTTTCTCTAGTGATATTTTTCATAAGCAAATTTTTCTTCAACATCAGGCATAAATTAAATTTTTAAAGGGGCAAAAGCTTGGTTCAATGTTAAGAAGACTACATACAAATAATGCAACCTAAATGCCACATAAAGGTAAAGTACTTTAAACAAGTTACAGTTATGACACCATGTAACGGTAGAGTATGTGACACTGGCTACTTCAATAATAAATGTGTCTATATTCTATGTATATTAGAAATACTCTTGGTATAATACATTAGTCAAACGGAATTATTATACCACAGTGAAAAGTTTAATGCTAAAAAGTATATTTGAAGCATTTAAAGGTCATAAACATTTCAAAATATATGAAATAAAGAAACCATAATATCCTTTGTTTCTAATAAAACCTTACGCTGAAGTGTGGTACTTAAAGAAGTTGAGAGTTGAGTTCCTCTGATGCAATCTCCAATGGATACATGGTCTAGAGCCCTGTTCACATAGCCCTCTCCCTAATCCTGGCCTGGGCTGCTCAGGGGTCTCAGGGAAATGCCCAGGGTCTGTGCGGGGTAAAATTAGGTATGAACCTCTCTAGTTCTATGCTCTCATTTAACATAGGAGGCGAAGTTATGCTTTTTGGGTCATATCATTGAAACTGCCTTTGCAAAATTATATGAGTGAGAAAGTTATGGCAGTGAGAGAGATCTGATCTAGCCAACCACCCTCGTGCCTTTAGCCTCCAAGCTGCCTTTAATTACTCCTGGTGTAGCTTTGAGAGACGTTTACTTTATAGTTTAATTGATAATAGGCCTTCCCCAAAAACTCAATCATCTTTGTAAAGCTAATGAAAGTCCATCAGGGTAGGAGGAGGAGAGAAGCCTGAATTCTGCTGAGGTGTAGATATAAACAAGCGCCAGCCTTTATTCTGGAGGTCACAATATATGCAACTTCCCTGATTACTCCTGGAAATAACATCACTATTCTAGAATCTCCTTTTGTGATATCTTTTCAGGTTTTTTGTGTGTCTAACACCTGACTCCATCTGGACCCTCTGACTACTCCTGTGGCCCTACCCAGAAGCAACTCAGTGAAAGAGACAGCTTCAACTCCCTATAATTTCATCTCCTACCCAACCAATTAGTAGCAAGCACCTATTGCCTAGCTACTCCCACCCCTTCCCCCAAACCACCTTTGAAAAATCCTTAACCTCTGAGCCTTCCATGAGGTTGATTTGAGTAATAACTCCATCTCCGGTGTGGCATGGCCAGCCTCGTGTCAACTAAACTCTTTCTTTGTTGCAACACTGTGAATTGTCTTTGTTTGTGCAGTGGGCAGGAAGAACCCATTGGTGGTTACATCATGCTCACTCAGAATCCTCACTGTGATTGGTCTGTGTCAGGAGCTCTGTCGTGTTATGGCCCAGGGTAGGACTTCTGTCAGGAAGTGCCTTCTGTATTACTCTCTGATTTGTTTGCCGGGTTTACTAGAGAGAGCCTGCAGGTGGGAGAGGACAGAGAAGGTAGACGAGAGGTGATGAAGGGGAAGGGAAGAGTCAGGTTTACTCCTTATTTAGAGTAATCTGATAAGAGTTTCTTTCTTCCTTCTTTCCTTTCTAACTTCCATCAAACTATACTTTTCAAAAAGTTAAAAAAAGACTCACAATATAATATGAGACTATGTAAAAGACTTACTTAAGTCATTAAGGAGGAAACCAGCAAGATAGGAGGGATTGATATACTTGTTAAAGAAAAATGCTGGAATAAGGTTGCAAAATTAGATACAAAATTGGTTAATGTCCTACAGCACTCAACCTTTGGAGTAATTTTTTCTGCTGGACAGAAAATCATGTGTGATTTACCAGTCTCCTCCAAATTAACATCTAACTTCACAGAATAATAAGTGGTAAGCCAAACAATACCATATTCCCTAGAATCAGATGACCGTTGAGTGAGCTTGTTAGACAATGTCCTAGTGTTACCAGTGGCAAATTTATATGAGTCTGCAGCAAACTCAGTTCTTGCCTCCCTGGAGGAAAGAATTTGGCCAAGGAGAAGTAGTTTCAAGGCAAAAGGAGAAACTGAGGCAAGTTTTAGCACAGGAGTGAGAGTTTATAAAACATTTTAGAGTAGGCATGAAATGAAGTAAAGTACGCTTGGAAGAGGGCCACGCAAGCAACTTGAGAGATCCAAGTGCCCCGTCCAGCCCTTGACTTGGGGTTTTATACATTGGCATGGTTCTGGGGTTTGCGTTTCTTCTCCCTTGATTCTTCCCTTGGTGCGGGCTGTTCGCATGCATGGTGGCCTGCCAGCACTTGGGAGAGGCCACATGCCCAGTGTGTCTACTGCAGTTATGCACATACTCACTTGAAGCATTTTTTCCTTAACGAGCGTTCCTCGAGGAAGGTCAGATACCCGTTAAACTCTGCCGTTTTGCCTCTCAGTGAACATGCTTGAGCCCACAGCTGCTGATCGCCAGCTTCTATCTGTTGGGAGGCTGTCTTTTCCTCGTGCCAGCTGCGACCAACAATTATTTTAGAGAGACAGTTTAACAACAACCTGACCATCACCTGATGGTCGCCTGACATTTCTTGGTGGGGGGCTCTCCACTCTGCTCATTTCTGTCTAGCTACCTACTCTTTTCTGTCTAGCTACCTACTACATTTCTGTCTAGCTACCTAGTATGACTTTGAAAGGGTGCACAGTAGTCTTCCTGTCTTATTTCCAAGTTTTAAATAGTTTTTCTTAATTTTTCTTTTTAATTTAAAATTTCTTCTTCTTCTCCTCCTCCTCTTCCCCTCCTCCTCCTCCTCGTCTTCTTTTCTTTTTCTTCTCCTCCCTCCTTCTCCTCCTCCTCTTCTTCCTTTTACTCTTCCTCTTCTTCTTCTATCCTCCCCTGCTCTCCCTCCTCCTCCCCCTCCTCCTTCTTCTTTTTGTTCTTCTCCTTCTCCTCCTCCTCCTCCTCCTCCGTCTCCTTCATCTTATAATCCTTTCTGAAACTGACAGAGCCCTGTTCTGTGCTCTGAGATACAATGGTGAGAAAGCATCTCCAGAGCTCTAACAGCTCTTGCTCTATCCAGCTGTCTTCATTGGGATGACAGCTCTACCTCCCAACCCAATCTGGTGTGAGAGGTGAGGACAGTCAGACCTGCCTGATTCTGGAGTCCTGCCTCAGAATTTAGTCTAGTCCATTCATCTGATAGGGATCCTCTGACAGCCTGGTAAGGCTAGTCTCTGCTGTTAGTTGACAGACTGCCCTATGGAAGGGGGAGCAGGCACGTCATTTGTTGTTCATAAAACAGCCACAACCAGTAAGTGGAGTTCTTGAGGTTCACATAAATTTATCTAGGTCTTTACCATGTTTTTGCCTCTACATTTGTAAGGCATTTCACAACACACATATCCAATATTCTGCTCATCATTCACTCTTCCCCTGACCTTTACTGTTTCCACCTCCCTCCTCAGAGTCAGTCCTTGTTCTTTTAAAAAATAATAGCTGTGATTCCATTTTGTTTGAACATAATTACATGACAGAGAGCTTTCAAAATAATTCTTGTGCAGACAGAAAAAGTGGCGACAGTGGCTCATTATTTTCTGTTTCCAGCCAGTAATTTTGTTAATTACACTATGCTTTGTTACTTTCTGAATAAACAACTGAAGAGCATGAACCAAACATGATGTTACAATTGCGTGACTTTGCTTATTGCCTTTACAGCTTATAAATATTTCTATAGCCAACTTTGCTATAGCTGTGTGAAACCCTGAAATCTCTCTGAAATCAAATGAGGGAGCACCCCAGTATAATGCATATTTTGAAATAAGAACCTTTAGGAATCAGTGGGCCCTAGAAGAGACTTTTCTCCTATCTCCATAAAGATCAGATGGATCCATCAAGAACAACTGCTTTTCCTTTCCTTTGCCGTTATCTCGTTATCTATTAATATTTCAGGAAAGGAAAGAATGTAAACAGACCTGGCCCAACCATTTTACAAAATAATTCCTGTCTCTCAGTTCATTCGACTTCCAAAGAGAATCATTTGAAAGTCCATCCGTGTTCCCCCTTTCATTCATTCTCCCAAGTACCCTTTCTTTTTCCTTTGGCAATCCTTTACTGTCTCTCCACAGTTACTCTATTCCCTGTCTTCCCCCTCCCCTCTGAAAGAAGATTATGTAAGTATTTGGGGCCCATTGGGAAACTGGGTAATCACTCTGTAATTCTCCCCAAGCACACAGTTAAATAAATTTGTATGCCTTTTCTCTTATCAGTCTGCTTTATTGTGAGGCAATAATGGTTCGCTGATTTTTTCACTGAAAAGAGTTTGTTGATTTTTTTTTCAGTGAACCTCTCTAGGGCAAGGGGGAAGCTTCCCCATGGCTCCTATAGTTTTGGCACAGTTGGCAGAACCATCAAAGCCATTGTGCGCTTCTGGAGACCACAGTGAAGGGAATCCAGGACTCACAAAGTTGGCAAAGAAATGGTAAGAATTTCTTACTGGTCAGCCTCCCAGTTTTTTTCTTTCCGTGAACTCTGGTCGAGTGAATGGTTAAAGAAAGAAAAATCACTCTCTCCCTTTTCCTTTCCAAATTTAAGATTATTGAGAGAAAAGGTTTTATATGGGACTAGTCGGGTTTTAGCAACTCTGGTGTATTTAATTTGGGGCATGAATATTTATATTGTTTTGTTACTGGAAAGGGGTTCCAATCTAGACCCCAAAAGAGGGTTCTTAGATCTTATGCAAGAAAGAATCTGGGGCGAGTCCATAGCATAAACTGAAAGCAAGTTTATTAGAAAGTAAAGGAATAAAAGAATGGCTACTCTGTATGCAGATCAGCCCATTTTTATGGTTATTTCTAGATTATATGCTAAAGAAGGTATGGATTATTCATGAATTTTCCAGGAAAGGGGTGGGCAATTCCTAGAACTGAGGGTTCCTCCCTTTTTTTTTAAGAATATTTAGGACAACTTCCTGACATTGCCATGACATTTGTAAACTGTCACAGTGCTGTTGGGAGTGTGTCTTAGCATGCTAATGCATTATAATTAGTGTAATGAGCGGTGAGGACCAGCAGAGGTCACTCTCATCATCATCTTGGTTTTGGGGGGTTTTGGGTGGCTTCTTTACTGCAACCTGTTTTATCAGCAAGGTCTTTATGACCTGTATGTTGTGCCAACCTCCCATCTCGTTGTGTGACTAAGAATGCCTTAACCTCCTGGGAATGCAGCCCAGTGGGTCTCAGCTTTATTTTATCCAGTCCTATTCAAAATGGAGGCACTCTGGTTCAAACGCCTCTGACACTTTGAACTCTTTTTCTCTGAGAAATAGCCTTTTTTGTGTTGTTTTTCCATTTTCCTTTGTCTTTCTGTGTTATTCTTTTATAAAGAGGGGTACCACGGGGTAGAACATGAGCCTAGAGCCCCTATAAATCCACTGTTCAAGCTGGCCCTGCAGACTGGTTAGTTTTTTGCTGATCTGAAAGGATGAGCATCTGTAAAGACAAACTGCTTTTAGTCCCTGAAACAAAAACTGGATTTTTTTGGGGGGGGTTTATAACCTTGGGAGCTTGACTTTGTGACTAAGTGTGGGTACTCTCTTAGTCTCCACCATCAGGAGGGTATGAATTTTTGGGTTCATGTAAGGTGGCCAATCTGAAAAGACTGGGAGTCCGAGACATGTACGATTTTAAGCAGCACATTATTTGTACCAAATGTGCCAAGCTCTTTGGGGAGGTTTGTCATAAAAGGTCCCATTTTTATGGGACTTTTGTTGTCTTTTGTTACTTTCAGCCTATTTCTGAGAGTGAATTTTGGGCATTATGGGGACTGCCTCTTCTATGCCCTCTCCAGAAGCACATCTTGCTTATACAGTGACAACCTATTCTCAACCTGGGAAATTTCCACCTGGGCTTACTATGGAGAGGCTTATTGGATTAAATCACTATTGGAATAAATAAACCATTGAAAATTCTAATTGTCAGTGGCCAGCAGAAGGATCTTTTGAATTAGAAAGGCTTAAATTTAAGGAAAATTTTAAAGAGCTCTCATTCTAAGCATTTGCCTTCTTTGTATTTATGAGAAGATCAAATTGAAAGAAAGACATGTACTAGTGTTGCAGCTAGCCTTAGGAACTCTCCTGACAAGATTAAAGAACAGAAATCTAATCTAGAACAAAAGTTAAAATCTGCCCCCAATTTAAATTTCCCTCCAACTTATACTCTTCTTTATCCTCAACTATGCATCCCAGACCTCCCGAGAAGATTCTTTGGATCATCTGGGCCCCCCTGGTCAAAATCCCCCTCCTCAAAATCTAGTCTTAACCCCACAGCAAAATCCCTAAAACAATTACACCCCTAATGTCTCCAGAAAATGCTTTAGCTAACCAACTGCCTAATCTAACTTCTGTGTCTCTGCGACATTTACTGAAAACACTTAGACATAATTTAAAGTCCAGATGCATACAGGTTGATTGTATAAGAGCTGACAAGCAAGAGAAACCTGTTAGATAAACCAGGCAGTCTTGACTTCTTGTGCCATATGATGTTTCTTCCTTTCCAGGCTATGTAAGTAACTCCAAAAGCTCCGGGCTTCCCTAGGCCGTGCCCCCTGAGAATACATCCAGGGCCTCCATGACAAAGAATTTATGGCCCTATATGGCAGCAAATCTTCTGAATTACAAAACCCTTTTGCTTGCACTTTCAGAAGATCCTACCAAATTTATAGAAGAATTGGACAGGCTAGTAGTCATTTACAATCCCACTCACAGGGACCTTGACTGGCTACTAAGGGGTGTACTTTGCACCCATTCCACCCATGATTATTCTGTAGTCCATAGACAGGCCAGAAGGCCTCCAAGGGAAAACCCTAAACACGGGGAATGGGAGGCTAGCTCCTCTCCCTGGCACCTTAATGGTTGACCAGGAAATGGTTCAGCTAGAGGCTAATATTCAGGGTCTGATGTGGTGATATTAGAGGCTTTCACTCCTAATAGGGTTAATTGGTCTAAATTCCAACTATGTAACCAGAAGGAGGGAGAACACCCTAGGGCTTTTATTGAGGGGTTTATGTAAACTTTTCAGAGGCATACTGGATTAAAACCTGATGTACCAGAACACAGAAATCTTTAAATTTCTGCCCTTGTTGAAAATCTACTTCCATAACCACACACACACACACACACACACACACACACACACACACGCACATCTAGAATGATATAGTTGGTTGGGCTACTCAGCCTCTGTATTAGTCTGTTCTCATACTGCTATAAAGAACTACCTGAGACTGGGTAATTTATGAAGAAAAGAGATTTAATTGATGTACAGTTGCACAGGCTTAGTAGGAAGCATGACTGGGAGACTTTAAGAAACCTACAATCACGGCAGAAGGTGAAGGGGAGGCAAGCACTTTCTTCACATTGTGGCAGGAGAGAGAGAGAGGGAGCAAAGGAGGGGATGCCATACACTTTTAAACCATCAGATCTCATGAGAATTCCTCACTATTATGAGAACAACCAGGAGGAAATCCACTCCATGATCCAATCACCTCCCACCAGGTCCCTTCCCCAACATTGGGAATTACAATTCAACATGACGTTTGGGTGGAGACACAGAACCAAACCATATCATTCCAATCCAGAGCCCTCTCAAATCTCGTGTCCTTCTAACATTTCAAAACATAATCATGCTTTACCAACATTCCCCCAAAGTCTTAACTCATTCTAGCATTAATTCAAAAGTCCAAGTCCAAAGTTTCATCTGAGACAAGGCAAGTCCCTTCCACCTATGGGCTTGTAAAATCTAAAACAAATTAGTTACTTCCAAGATACAATGCAGGGACAGGCATTGGGTAAATGCTGTCATTCCAAAAGGGAAAAATTGGCCAAATTAAAGGGGCTACGGGCCCCATGCAAGTCCAAAACTCAGCAGGGCAGTATTAAATCTTAAGGCTCCAAAATAGTCTCCTTTGACTCCATGTCTCGCATTCAGAGCCCACTGAGGCAAAGCATGGGTTCCCAAGGCCTTGGGCAGTTACACCCCTGTAGTTTTGCAGGGTACAGCCCCTTTGGCTGCTTTCACAGGCTTGCATTGAGTGCCTGCAGTTTTTCCAGGTACATGGTGCAAGTTGTTGGTAAATCTACCATTCTGGGGTCTGGAGGATGGTAGCCCTCTTGTCACAGTTCCACTAGGCAGTGCCCCAGTGGGGAATCTGTGTGGGGTCTCCAACCCCACATTTCCCCCCCACTGGCAGAGATTCTCCATGAGGGGTCTGCCCCTGCAGTAGACTTCTACTTGGACATCCAGGCATTTCCACACATCCTCTGAAATCTGGGTGGGGATTCCCAAACCTCAGCTCCTGCCTTCTGTGTACCCACAGGCCCAACACCATATGGAAGCTGGCAAAGTTTGTGACTTGCACCCTCTGAAGCAATGGCCCAAGCTGTACCTTGGCCTCTTTTAGCCACAGCTGGAGCTAGAGCAGCTGGGACCCAGGGTGCCATGTCTTGAGGCTGCAGAGAGCAGTGGGGCCCTGGGCCTGGCCCACAAAACCATTTTTTTTCTTCTAGGCCTCCTGGCCTGTGATGGGAGGGGATGCCTGAAGGTCTCTGACATGCCCTGAAGACTTTTTCCCTGTTGTCTTAGCTATTAACATTAGGGTCCTCCTTACTACTGCAAATTTCTGCAGCAGACTTGAATTTCTCCCCAGAAAATGAGTGTTATTTTCTACTATGTGGCTGAGCTGCAAATTTTTCAAACTTTTATGCTCTGCTTCTTCTTAAAATATAAACCCTAGTTTCAGATAATCTCTTTGTTCATGTATTTGAGCATATATTTTTAGAAACAGTCAGGTCAATTTTGAATACTTTGCTGTTTAGAAATTTCTTCTGCCACAAACCCTAAATCATCTTTCTCAAATTCAAAGTTCCACAGATCTCTAGGGGGTGCAAAATGCCACTAGTCTCTTTGCTAAAATATAGTAAGAGTGACCTTTATTCAAGTTTCCAATAAGTGCCTTATCTCCATCTGAGACCACCTCAGCCTGAACTTCATTGCCCGTATCACTATTGGCATCTTGGTCACAAGCAGTCAACAAGTCTCTAGGAAGTTCCAAACCTTCCCTCATCTTACTGTCTTCTTTTGAGCCCTCCAAATGGTTCCAACCTCTCCTGTTACCCAGTTCCAAAGTTGTTTCTACATTTTCAGGTATCTTAAGAGCAATGCCCCACTCTTCAGGTACCAATTTTCTGTATTTGTCTGCTCTGACACCACTATAAAGAACTACCTGAGACCAGGTAATTTGTGAAGAAAAGAGGTTTAATTGACTCACAGTTCCACAGGCTGTACAGGAAGCATGACCGGGATGTCTCAGGAAACTTACAATCATGGCAGAAGGTAAAGGGGAAGCAAGCACCTTCACATGATGGCAGGAGAGAGAGAAAAGGGGGAAGTGCCACACGCTTTTAAACCATCAGATCTTGTGAGAATTCACTGACTATCATGAGAGCAAGGAGGAAATCTGCCCCCATGATCCAGTAACCTCCCACCAAGTCCTGGCCCTAACGTTAGGAATTAAATTCAACGTGAGATTTGGATGGGGACAAAGAGCCAAACCATCTCAGCCTCTAAGCATTTATTATGGAAGCAGCTACACATTTCTTTGAAAACAACTGACAGAACAATAAAAGAGAAAGATTTAAAATGTGCAGCCCTTGGTTTGTAGGTTGAGTCACTGTAAAAGTAAAATCAGACCCCTGAGAGCAGATCAAAATTCTCTCATCAGTCACAGAACATTCCTCCAGGTGTCTGCAGATACTGTAGGAATCCTGGACATTTGAAAAACAATTGTCTAGCCTTTAAAGTAGAAGAAAACTTAAAAAATTCCTCCGTCTGACTCAATAGGTTTGTTTCTCTCCTTCTGTGGGACAATATCTTGTTGATTGGCAGGGTCAGCCAATCTTCAGTTGCACTCCAGAACCTACCATTAAAGTTAAGATAGAGGATCAGGCTGGGCACAATGGCTCATGCCTGTAATCCCAGCACTTTGGGAGGCTGAGGCAGGTGGATCACCTGAGGTCAGGAGCTCGAGATCAGCCTGGTCAACATGGTGAAACCCTGTCTCTACTAAAAGTACAAAAATTAGCAGGTGTGGTGGTGGGCCCCTGTAATCCCAGCTATATGAGAGGCTGTTGCAGGAGAATTGCTTGAACCTGAGAGACAGAGGTTGCAGTGAGCAAAGATTGTGCCACTGCATTTCAATCTGGACAACTGAGTGAGACTACATCTCAAAAAAAAAAAAAAAAAAAAGAGAATAAAAAAAGATAGAGGATCAAGAACTGGATTTTAAGATTGATACTGGGGGTGATGTTCTCTACCATTTGACCAGAAGAATTATCTCTACCTCTCACCTCTAATTCTATTCAAGTCTCTGGGCAACCAATTTCATTTCATTATTTATCTCTCAGGTCACCCCGATATTCCTAGGCCCCCTTAACACACACCATGACTTTTCTCTGCCCTCAGACAAAACTCCAAGCTTTCTAGTCTCCCTAATGGAGACCCATTCTGATTTAAATTCCTCTGAAGATAAAATCTTAAAGGATGCTCCATCTAGTTTCTAGTACTTACATGCAAATGAAGTCAAATTGCTGTTGAGTGTAGAGTCTATGTACATTTCCTGGAAAAGGAACAAATCAGCCAGGTGCAGTGGATCTATAATCCTAGGACCTGGGAGGGGAGGTAGACAGATTTCTTGAGCTCAGGAGTTTAAGACCAACCTGGGCAACATGGTGAAACTCCATCTTTACAAAAAAACAAAAAATTAACCTGGCTTGGTGGTGTGCCTATAGTCCCATCTATGTGGGGGGCTGAGGCAGGAGGATTGCTTGAACCCAGGAGTTGAGGCTACAGTGAGCCCAGATCACATCACTGCACTCCAGCCTGGGTGACAAAGTGACCCTTGTCTCAAAAAAAAAAAAAAAAAAAAGAACAAATCTTTCCAACACTCTTTTACGAGGAGTACTTGTTTTTACTACTTCATTCTGTAACACCTCAATTTTACCAGTAAAAAAGGAAGAAAAGTTTGATTCAGATGGAAATCAAATCTATCCATTTGTGCAGGATCTAAAAGCCATAACTTTGTAATTCGTTGCCACCCTATTGTGCCTAATCCTGCTGCTATCCTGAACTCAATTCCCACTGATGCAGTCTGGTTTATAGAAACTGACCTTTGTCCAGCATTCTTTTCAATTTTGCTGCACCCTGACTCAAAATTTCTCTTTGCCTTTAACTTCAGAGGGAGACAGTTAACATGGACTCGAATACCTCCAGGATATTGTGAGGCTCCTTCAGTATTCTCTGAAATCCTCAAAACTGATGTAGACTCTATGATCTTTACCCAAGGTTCCATTGTTGTTCAGTATGTTGACAGTCTTTTGCTCTGTAACCTGATCAAGTAGGTTGCCCTTCTAGAGTCCCTCATTTTCTTAAAGGCTAGCTATTTGAAGCCACAGAGCCTCCAAGTCAAAACTTCAATGGGTGCAGATAACTGTTATTTGCTTAGGACATGAGATATTTCAAAGCACTCAAAAAGCTCCCTCCAAAAATGCCATGAGTCTATTTTGTCTATTTCTGTTCCGCAAACTAAGAAATACCTATTAGTTTCTAGAAGCAGCTGGCTCTTGCTGCCAATGAATTCCTAATTTTGGTGCTCTTGCAAAATTTTTATTTGCCCTCCTCCCAGATACCATTCTGGAAATTAACATTATTCATACCCCCTGCTCTCAGCTTACCTAGTTTTGATAAACCTTTCCACTTACATTGCCATGAAAATAATGGGACTGCTGCTATTATTTTAGGACAGCCCTCTTCCTCCCAGATGCATCCTAGAGCATATTTTTCTTTCCTCCCCTTCCCCTTCCCTTTCCCCTTCCCCTTCCCTTCCCTTCCCTTCTCTTTTTTCTTTTCTTTTCTTTCTTTTTTTGTTGAGATGGAGTCTTGCTTTGTTGCCAGGCTGGAGTGCAGTGGTGTGATCTCAGCTCACTGCAACCTCCGCCTCCCAGGTTCAAGTAATTTTGCTGCCTCAGCCTCCCAAGTAGCTGGGACTACAGGTGCATGCCACCATGCCCAGCTAATTTTTATATGTTTAGTAGAGATGGGTTTCACCATGTTGGCCAGGATGGTCTCAATCTCTTGACCTCATGATCGACCCAACTCAGCCCCCCAAAGTGTTGGGATTACAGGCATGAGCCACCACACCAGGTCCCTTATAGCATATTTTTCATGCCAACTGGACCCTGTGGCAGCAGGTGTGCCGCCAGGCCTATGTGCAGTAGCAGCAGCTGCCACTTTAATTGATAAAGTCAGCACTGTTACGTTAGGTTTCCCTATTCACTCTTATGTTCCTCATACTGTGTCTGCTGTCTTACAAGTTCATAAAACACAGCTTCCCTCTACGTGATGACAGACCACCTATGAGCAACCCCTTTTGACCAATCCCTCCATTATTTTATATCATTGCAACGCTATAAATCCAGCTACCCTCCTGCCTCTCCCTGATGATGGAGACCCTCACTCCATTTCACATGATTGCCTTGCAGCTGTTGGTATGGTTTGAAAGAGGATCAAAGGATCCCTCGGACATTTCTTTGGACAACCAAGATTTACTTATTTTTTGTGATGGCTTTTGTAAATGAGATTTCAAAGGGAATGTAACTGGCTACACAATAGTTTCCTCACATGAAACCCTCTCTGGTATGCAGACCATCTGCCTACCATAAAGTCAGCTCAAGTTGCTGAACTTGTAGCCCTTACTAGAGTTTGCACATTGGCAAGAAATAAACAAACAAACAAACAAACAAAAACAAAAACCAAAAAACTGCCACTCTATACAGACTCCAAATATGCCTTTGGAGACTGTCATACACTTAGTACAATTTGGAAATCCTGTAGTTTCTTAACCTCTGCTGGCACTTCTATTGCCAATGGGCCTATAATTGCTGTTTTATTATAGGCTATCCACCTTCCCACTAAGATTGCTGTTGTTCATTATCCAGCTTATACCAAGGATATGGATACTGTACCCCAAGGAAATGATTGAACAGGCAGGGCTGCTAAATCTGTGGCCTAACGGCCCTCCTTATCCTTTTTATACGCAATTTATTAACCTGCCCTTATCCCTGCCTAACATTGCTGATTATCACACTAATGCCTCACAATGTGAAACAGGATAAATGGATATTAAAGGGTGCCAAACAATTATCAGATGAGTTGTATACTGGGCCAAATGGACTCCCCGGAGCCCCTTTCCTTTTAACTCTTTGGCACTTATCTCCCATCAGATGGGATGTATATACAAATGGGGAATAATTAATAAATTAAAAGATAGTTGGTACTGCCCTGGAAACTATAAAATTTATGACCAAATTATTTCCCAGTGCACTATTTATAAATCTCACTAAATCTCTAGAGGAAACCAGTATTCCTCAGGAAGCCCCTGAAGGCCCATGTTGCTGCTTCCAGCACTCCAAATAGACTTTCTCAATTTACCTCCAGCTTTAGGCTTTTCTCACTGCTTCATTATTTTCTGCGTGTTCAGTGGGTGGACTGTATGCTATCCAACTAGGTGTGCTGATGCTACAGCTGTGGTAAATAAATAAGTTGCAGATTATTCTTCATTTTGCTATTCGCTTATGGATTGAGTCAGACCAATGGACTTATTTCACAGCAGAAATAAACCACTTGCTTGCAGAGGCTCTGGGATACTATTAAAATTTTATAACTCATATCATCCCCAATCCTCAGGGCAAGTGGAACCTAAAAATTTAGACATAAAAATAATTTTGGGAAAATTTTATGAAGACAGTGGACTTAAATGGCCAGAAGCATTATCTCTGACCCTTATAAAAATCTGGAATACTTCAAATAGGAGACATGGATTAGCCCCTTTTAAAACAGAGTTCAGTCACTCCATACCTAGTGACACCTCTAAACCTTCTCTTCTTGGGCTGAATGAACACCATGGGGATTTTTATTAAAAATTTTACTTTAAGTTCCAGGATACATGTGCAAAACATGCAGGTTTGTTACATAGGTATACATGTGCCATGGTGGTTTGCTGCACCTATCAACCCATCATCTAGGTTTTAAATCCTGCATGCATTAGGTATTTGTCCTAATACTCTCCCTCCCCTTGCCCCCGATCCCCTGACAGGACCTGGTATGTGTTTATGTGTTTTCCCCCTCCCTGTGTCTCATTGTTCAACTCCCACTTATGAGTGAGAACAAGTGGTATTTGATTTTCTGTTCCTGTAGTAGTTTGCTGAGGATGATGCCTTCCATCTTCATCCATGTTCCTGCAAAGGACATGATCCCATTCCTTTTTATGGCTGCATAGTATTCTGTGGTGTATATGTGCCACATTTTCTTTGTCCAGTCTGTCGTCGAGAGGCATTTGGGTTGGTTCTATGTCTTTACTATTGTAAATAGTGCCATGATAAACATATGCATGCATACATCTTTATAGCAGAATGATTTATATTTCTTTGGGTGTATACCCAATAATAGGATTGCTGGGTCAAATGGTATTTCTGGTTCTAGATCCTTGAGGAATGTCCACACTATCTTCCACCATGTTTGAACTAATTTGCACTCCCACCAACAGTGTAAAAGCATTCCTATTTCTTCATAGCCTCACCAGCATCTATTATTTCTTGACTTTTTAATTGAAAGGTGATTAAAGATTGCCTGAACGTATCTCACTCATTCTCCCTTTGATCTTTCGCTGTGACTGTTCTTTTGAACTGTGCTTTGCTTTTTACTAATTCTTGCTATTTTTCTAGACGGTCAGGCACAAACCGTTTGCACCAGGCTTTTAAGTCTTGACCACATTAACTAGTCAGTCTAAGTTTGGTTATGCCAACATCTAGATGATGCAAAAGAGCCTGAACTCATTTTTGTTTCTGCCAGTATGAGCGCCTGGTGGATTCAGTCTGGAAGATGGATGTATGACAATGTATGGCATCCAGAACCAGAGAAACAATGTCACATTGCATCTCTTATGGCAAGTCAACTGGACACAGAAAAGCCACAATGGAAGCTCAAAGCTGTCTTCTGCTTAGATAAAATTACTAGAAAGAAAATTTTCCTTCTGCATTGAAAACAGGAATGATGCTGGACCCTTGCTAGGTGACATACTAGGCAATATTGCAATCAGACCTTATAGTTTGATTCCACAAATGGCATTCTTGCACTTCTTACACAGACCATAGGTGGTCCTGATGCTGACTCATGAAATCAATATTTATCAAATCACCAGATGTTATGGATGACTTACAAGCCAGCCCTAGTGTACAACTTTGGGTAGCTTACCTATCAGATACTAAGGATTACATATGGATAGACTCAAAGTCTGGGCTGATTTGGCTAGGTGACAAAACCAAGCCCTCTAACAGCCAAAACTAAAAGTCTTTTATATAAAATATTTCACAACCTGTTCTGCTCCCATAAATTAACAGGGAGACATGATAGCTGGAGATGTGGAAATGCCAATAACAAAGAAGATGAGGCACAGCAAACTCCAGGCTGAGGCGCCACAGGCTCCACCCTGACCCTATCTGTAAATAACAGTGGCCTTTTAATATTGTGTGGCGACAAGATACACAAGTGGTTCCCACCTAGATGCTCAGGGTGCTGTGGACTCAGTTATCTGACATCTGTTACTGGGTACTCCACTTTAAATGGCAGCCAAATTACAAACGGGCCTTTTTGTTCATAAAGTGGTGCCACACAGAAGTAATGAACGTGACTTTGTAAAAAACCCACCTGTGTATTACAAATCTATGTTCTTTTCAGTCCTCAGAACTTTCCCCCTGGCATTTGGAACTTAAGAAAATGAAAGGGCAGTTTAAAATCTTTCCATGGCAAGAGAACAAGACTTCAGTATCACTACACAAGCGCTGGGAACACTCCAGTCAGAAGTCAACAGTCTAGCTTCTGCTGTACTTCAAAACTGCTGCAGCCTGGATGTGCTGACAGTCCAACAGGAAGGAGCTTGTGCAGCTATTGGTGACAAATGCTGTTTCTACATAAACTGCTCAGGGCAAGTAGAGACTGATCTGCACCTTTTGAAAGTCAAGGTAAAATATTATCCATTATGTAACCAAGGCTAAAACTGTTCTATTGGTCTGACCTATTCCTGGGAATGGGAGACTGATTTAACGGGGTGTGGGGAAGTGTGCTTAGATATGTTCTTTTCTCATTTTAATCTATGTTCTTTTCTTCCTTTTCAGATCTCTGACTACCCAACTACTAAACCAACTTCTCTCTCCAGAGCCACTAACTCAACTTTTTTTTTTGAGATGGAGTCTTGCTCTGTCATCCAGGTTGTAGTGCTGTGGCATGATCTTGGCTCACTGAAACTTCTGCCTCCTGGGCTCAAGCAGTTCTCTACCTCAGTCTCCCAAGTAGCTGGGATTACAGGCGCCTGCCATCATACCCAGCTAATTTTTGTATTTTTAGGAGAGACAAGGTTTCACCATCTTGGGCCAGGCTGGTCTTGAACTCCTGACCTCCTGATCCACTCGCCTTGGCCTCCCAAAGTGCTGGGATTATAGGCATGAGCCACCGTGCCCAGCCTAACTCAACTTTTTATATGTGAAACTTCTAGGAGCATTCCAGACAGGGAGAATGAATGAGCTCCTTGGGATAATGCATATTTTGAATTAAAAGCCTTTATAAATCAACAGGCCTCAGAAGAAACTTTTCTCCTAGCTTCAAAAAGATCAGATGGGCCCATCAAGAACAATTGCCTTTTCTTCCCTTCCCTGTTATCTCATTATTTCAGGAAAGAAGAGGAAGAATGTATCCATACCAGCTCCAACCATTTTACAAAATAATACCTGTCTGTCAGGTTCTTTTAACTTCCAAAGAAAACCATTTACAAGTCAATTTCTGTTCTCACCTTCCATTCATTCTCCTAAGTAGCCATTCATTTTTCCTTAATAATTATTTAATGCCCCTCAACCAGAATTACCTATATTCCCCATCTTCCCCCTCCCTCTGAAAGAGGTTATAGAAGAGTCTGGGCCCCATTGGGAAATTGGGTAATCACTCTATGATTCTTCCCGTGCACATGGTTAAATAAATTTGTGTGCTTTTTGTCTTATTAATCTGCCTTACTATAAATTGATTTTTTTCATCAAACCCTCTGAGGGCAAGGGGAAAGCTCCTCCAATGCCCATACACAAGTGAAGCAGATCAAGATGGATTTATCACAAATCTGCCTTGCTATACTAGTGTCTGATATATAAAAGATTGAAGTGAAACACTTCATAGCACCAATAAAATATAACTCAGTGGCAAATTTTCTAAAAAGAACTTTGTATCTAGGATTGATAGGTTTGGAAAAATCTTACAAACTTTTCTCCAACATCTGAAGGTAGTTTTCAGTCTATAGTAATTGTCAGGCATCTGAGCCCAAGCTAAGCCATCATAACCCCTGTGACCTGCACATATACATCCAGATGACCTGAAGCAACTGAGGAACCACAAAAGAAGTGAAATAGTCAGTTCCTGCCTTAACTGATGACATTCCACCATTGTGATTTGTTCCTGCCCCACCCTAACTGATCAATTGATCTTGTGACATTCCTTCTCCTGGACAATGAGTCTCAGGAGCTCCCCACTGAGCACCTTGTAACCCCCACCCCTGCCCACAAGAGAAAACCCCCTTTAACTGTAATTTTCCACTACCTACCCAAATCCTATAAAACTGCCCCCCCCATCTCCCTTTGCTGACTCTTTTTTCAGAATCAGTCCACCTGCCCCCAGAGGATCAAAAAGCTTTACTGCTCCCACAAAGCCTGTTTGGTGATCTCTTCACACAGATATGTGTAACAGTACTAATATTATTTTATTTTTTTGAGACAGGGTTTCACTCTGTTGTGTAAGCTGGAGTGTAGGGGTGTGATCATGCCTCACTGCAGCCTCAACCTCCCTGGGCTCTAGTGATCCTCCCACCTCAGTTTCCTGAGTAGCTCGGACCACAGATGTGCACAACCACACCCAGGTATTTTTTGGTAGAGATTTTTTTTGCCATGTTGTCCAGGCTGGTCTTGAACTTCTAGGCTCCAGTGATCCGCTTGCTTTGATCTCCCAAAGTGTTGGGATTACAGGCATGAGCCACCATGCCCAGCCCTTAGTAATATATTTTAAAAGGTCTTTTAGTTTGAAGTTTTTGATAGCCTGAGAACTGAGGCAGTGTCTTCTTAAATTATTCTTATAAAATCTGTGGGTTTGAAGTTTGATTAATGAGAACATAATGTGTCTTTCCAATGCTTCATGTAGTGTCCTTCAGTCACGTTCCTGTTTTATTCTTACTGCTTGTGTTCTTTATTATGGCTGGACTGGTGCTAGAGAAAACAAACCTTGTTTGTGTGTGAGTGTGGATGTGTCTGATAAGTACTTGAAATGTGACTTACATGATTTTTCTGTTTTTCTTTTTCATGAAACATTAAGGTAGGAAAGTTGACATTTTGCTTTTAATTCAACCTAATATGATGTGAAGAATTTCCAAATAAGATTGTTTTCATGTAAGACTCGTGGCCTGGATGCACTTAAAATAATAAGATAAAAATAAAATATGATTATTAAAAACTATTTTGCTTAATGACAAACATGCTGGTATACCAAACAATTCTATAAATATTAATCTTGATTAGTCTTCCTTTTAATTTTATTATTTAAAATATATATTTTGCTCAAAAAGATTTAATATTCTTTCTAAATTCAAGTAGCCAATGTACTCTTTTCATATTTGTATTAACCAACAATCAATTTATTGAATGATTTAATTTCTTAAGAACTATTTTTATACATAAATGAGTAGATTTTGTAATCATCATTAATCCTTGCTGTGTCAGGGGTCCCGAAGACTACCATTAGATTTGATGATTCTCTGGAAGGACTCATGGAATTCAGAAAGGCTGTTATAGTTACACAGTTATAGTTTATTACAGGAAAAGGAAACAGATTAAAACCAGCAAATGAAAATGTGCATAGGCAGAATCCAGGACAAACCAAGAATGAGCTTTCAGCTGTCTTCTCCCAGTGGAGTTGAATGGATTGTGCCTAATTCTCTCAGCAGTAATGTGTGATATCATTTTTTTTTTCTTTTTTAAAAATTTTATTTTTCCATGGGTTATTAGCGTACAGGTGGTGTTTGGTTATGAGTAAGTTCTTTAGTGGTGATTTGTGAGATTTTGATGCACCCATCACCCAAGCAGTATACTGCACCCTATTTGTAGTCTTTTATCCCTCTCTCCCCACCCTTCCTCCAAAGTCCCTAAAGTCCAGTGTATCATTCTCATGCCTTTGCATCCTCACAACTTAGCTCCCACATAATGGTGAGAACATATGATGTTTGGTTTTCCATTCCTGAGTTGCTTCACTTAGAATAATACTCTCCAATCTCATCCAGGTCACTGTGAATGCCATTAATTCATTCCTTTTTATGACTGAGTAGTATTCTATCTATCTATCTATCTATCTATCTATCTATCTATCTATCTATCTAATCACAGTTTCTTTATCCACTCATTGATGGAAGGGAATTTAGGCTAGTTCTATATTTCTGCAATTGTGAATTGTGCTGCTATAAACATGTATGTGCAAGTATCTTTTTCATATAATGGCTTATTTTCCTCTAGCTAGATACCCAGCAGTGGGATTGCTGGATCAAATGGTAGTTCTACTTTTAGTTCTTTAAGGAATCTCCACACTGTTTTCCATAGTGGTTGTGCTATTTTATATTCCCACCAGCAGCGTAGAAGTGTTCCATGATCACCTCATCCACTCCAACATCTACTATTTTTTGATTTTTTTGATTATGGCCAGTCTTGCAGGAGTAAGGTGGTATCACATTGTGGTTCTGATTTGCATTTCCCTGATCATTAGTGATGTTGAGCTTTTTTCTATATGTTTGTTGGCCATTTATATATCTTGTTTTGAGAATTGACTATTCATGTCATTAGCCCACTTTTCGATGGGATTTTTTGTTTTTCCCTTTCTGATTTGTTTGAGTTCATTGTAGATTCTTGTTATTAGTCCTTTGTCAGATGTATAGATTGTGAAGATTTTCTCCCACTCTGTGGGTTGTCTGTTTACTCTGCTGACTGTTCCTTTTGCCATGCAAAATCTCTTTAGTTTAATTAAGTCCCAACTATTTGTCTTTGTTTTTATTGCATTTACTTTTGGGTTCTCGGTCATGAAATCCTTGCCTAAGCCAATGTCTAGAAGGATTTTTCCAAGGTTATCTTCTAGAATTTTTATAGTTTTGGGTCTTAGATTTAAGTCCTTAATCCATCTTGAGGTGATTATTGTGTAAGGAGAGAGATGAGGATCCAGTTTCATTATCTTACATGTGGCTAGCCAATTTTCCCATCACCATTTGCTGCAAAGGGTGTCCTTTCCCCACATTATGTTTTTGTTTGCTTTGTTGAAGATCAGTTGGCTGTAAGTATTTGGGTTTATTTCTGAATTCTCTGTGCTATTCCATTGTTCTAAGTGCCTATTTTTATATCAATACCATGCTGTTTTTGTGACTACGGCCTGATAGTATAGTTTGAAATCAGGTAGTGTGATGCCTCCAGATTTGTTCTTTTTGCTTAGTCTTGCTTTGGCTATGTGGGCTCTTTTTTGGTTTCATATGGATTTCAGAATTTTTTTTTTTCTAATTCTGTGAAGAATGATGTTGGTATTTTGATGGGGATTGCATTGAATTTGTAGATTGCTTTTGGTAGTATGGTCATTTTCACAATACTGGTTCCACCCATCCATGAGCATGGGATGTGTTTCCATTTGTTTGTGTCATCCATGACTTCTTTCAGCAGTGTTTTATAGTTTTCCTTGTAGAGATCTTTCAACTCCTTGGTTAGATATATTCCTAAGTATTTTTTATTTTTTTTGTGGCTATTGTAAAAGAGGTTGAGTTCTTGATTTGATTCTCTGCTTGGTGGCTGTTGGTGTATAGAAGAGCTACTGATTACTGTACATTAATCTTGTATCCAGAAATTTTACTGAATTATTGTATCTGTTCTTGGAGCCTTCTGGAGAAGTCTTTAGGGTTTTCAAGGTAAGCAATCATATCATCAGCAAATAGTGAGAGTTTGACTTCTTCTTTGCTAATTTGGATGCCCTTTATTTCTTTCTGTTGTCTGATTGTTCTGGCTAGGACTTACAGTACTACGGTGAAGAGGAATGGTAAGAGTGGGCATCCTTGTCTTGTTCCAGTTCTCAGCGGGAATGTTTCAACTTTTCCCCATTCACTATTTTGTTGGCTGTGGGTTTTGTCATAGATGGCTTTTATTACATTGAGGTATGCCCCTTGTATGCTGATTCTGCTCAGAGTGTTAAACATAAAGGGATGCTGGATTTCATCAAATGCTTTTTCTGTGTCTATTGAGATGATCATGTGACTTTTGTTTTTAATTCTATTTATGTGGTGTATCACATTTATTGACTTGCATGTGTTAAACCATCCTTGCATCCCTAGTATGAAGCCACTTGATCATGGTGGCTTATCTTTTTGATATGTTTTTGGATTCAGTTAGCTAGTATTTTGTTAAGGATTTTAACAAGTATGTTCGTCAAGGATATCAGTCTGTAGTTTTCTTTTTTGGTTATGTCCTTTCCTGGTTTTGGTATTGGGTTGATGCTGGCTTCATAGAATTAACTAGGGCAGGTTCCCTCTTTTTCTAACTTGTGAAATAGTGTCAAAAGGATTGGTACCAACTGGTCTTTGAATGTCTGGTAGAATTCTGCTGTGAATCTGTCTGGTCCTGGACTTTTCTCTGTTGGTAATTTTTAAATTACCATTTCAATCTTGCTGCTTGTTATTGGTCTGTCCAGGGTATCTAATCCTTCCTGATTTAAGCTAGGAGGGTTGTATTTTTTCAGAAATTTATCCATATCTTCTAGGTTTTCTAGTTTATGTACATAAAGGTGTTTATAGTAGCCGTAAATAACATTTTGTATTTCTGTGGTGTCAGTTGTAATATCTCCTGTTTTGTTTCTTATTGAGGTTATTTGGATATCTCTCTTCTTTTCTTTGTTAATCTTGCTATTGGTTTATCAATTTTATTTATCTTTTCCAAGAACCAGCTTTTTGTTTTATTTATCTTTTGTACTTTTTTGATTTCAATTTAGTTTTGCTCTAATCTTGGTTACTTCCTTTCTTCTGCTGGATTTGGGTTTGGTTTGTTCTTGTTTCTCTAGTTCCTTGAGGTGTAACCTCAGAGTGTCAGTTTGTACTCTTTCAGTCTTTTTGATGTAGGTATTTAGGGATATATACTTTCCTCTTAGTACTGCCTTTGTTGTATTGCAGAGGATTTGATAGGTTATGTCACTGTCGTCATTCAGTTTGAAGAATTTTAAAATTTCCATCTTCATTTTGTTTTTGACCCAATGATCATTCAGGAACAGGTTATTTCATTTCCGTGTATTTGCAAGATTCCTTTTGGAGTTGATTTCCAGTTTTATTCCACTATGGTCTGAGAAAGCGCTTGATATAATTTAATTTTTCTTAAATTTATTGAGGCTCGTTTTGTGGCCTATCATATGGTCTATCTTGGAGAAAGTTACATGAACTGTTGAATAGAATGTGTATTCTGCAGTTGTTGGATGGAATGTTCTGTTTATATCGATTACATTTATTTGTTTCAAGGTGTAGTTTAAATTCATTATTTCTTTGTTGACTTTCTGTCTTGATGAACTGTATACTGCTGTCAGTGGAGTATTGATGAAGTCCCCCACTATTATTGTGTTGCTGTCTTTTTCATTTCTTAGGTCTATCAGCAATTATTTTATACATTTATGAGCTGCAGTTTTAGGTGCTTGTATGTTTAGGATTGTGCTGTTTTCCTGTTGGACAAGACCTTTTACCATTATATAATGTCCCCTTTGTCTTTTTTAACTGCTGTTGCTTTAAAGTTTGTTTTGTCTGATATAATAATAGCTACTCCTGCTCGCTTTTGATGTCCATTTGTATGAAATGCTCTTTTCCACCCCTTTAAGTTTATATGAGTCCTTGTGTGTTAGATGAGTCTCTTGAAGGCAGCAGATAGTTGGCTGGTGAATTCGTATTCATTCTGCAGTTCTGTATCTTTTAAGTGGGGCATTTAGGCCATTTACATTCAATGTTAGTATTGATATGTGAGGTACCATTCCATTCATCTTGCGATTTCTTGCCTGTGTACCTTGGTTTTTTTGTTTTTGCTTTTTAACTTGTGTTTTTGTTTTATAGGTCTTGTGAGATGTATGCTTTAAAAAGGTTCTGTTTTGATGTATTTCCAGGATTTATCTCAAGATTTAGAGCTCCTTTTAGCAGTTCTTGTAGTGGTGGCTTAGTAGTGGCAAATTCTCTCAGCATTTGTTTTTCTGGAAAAGACTGTATTTTTCCTTCATATATAAATGTTTAGTTTCACTGGATAAAAAATTATTGGTTGATAATTGTTTTGTTTGAGGAGGCTGAAAATAGGGCCCCAATCCCTTCTAGCTTGTAGGGTTTCTGCTGAGAAATCTGCTGTTGATTTGATAGGTTTTCTTTTATAGGTTACCTGGTGCTTTTGTCTCACAGCTCTTAAGATTCTTTCCTTTGTCTTAACTTTGGCTAACCTGATGACAATGTGCCTAGGTGATGATCTTTTTATGATGAATGTCCCAGGTGTTCTTTGTACTTCCTGTATTTGGATGTCTAGGTTTCTGGCAAGACTGGGGAAGTTTTCTTTGATTGTTCCTCCAAATATGTTTTCCAAACTTTAGAGTTCTCTTCTTTCTCAGCAATGCCAATTATTCTTAGGTTCAGTCATTTAACATAATTCCAGACTTCTTGGAGGCTTTGTTTATGTTTTCTTATTCTTTTTTCTTTGTCTTTGTTGAATTGAGTTAATTCAAATACCTTGCCTTCGAGCTCTGAATTTCTTTCTTCTACTTGTTTGACCTATTGCTGAGACTCTCCAGAGCATTTTGTATTTCTATGTGTCCAGTGTTTCCTGCAGTTTTGTTTTTTTTTATTTATGCTATCTAATTTCCTTGAATGTTTCTCCCTTCAATTCTTGTATTTTTTTTTTTTTAATTTCCTTGCATTGGGTTTTACCTTTCTCTGTTGCCTCCCTGATTAGCTTAATAACTAACCTCTTGAATTCTTTTTCAGGTAAATTGGGATTTCCTCTTGGTTTGGCTCCATTGCTGGTGAGGTAGTGTGATTTTTTTGGAGATGTAAAGGAGCCTTGTTTTGTCATACTACCAGAGTTGGTTTTCTAGTTCCTTCTCATTTGGGTAGGCTCTGTCAGAGGGAAGGTCTAAGGCTGAAGTCTGTTGTTCAGATTGTTTTGTCCCATGGGGTGTTCCCTTGATGTAGTACTCTCCCCTTTTCCTATGGATGTGGCTTCCTGAGAGGTGAGCTGTAGTGATGGTTATCTCTCTTCTGGGTCTAGCCACCCAGCAGATCTATCAAGCTCCAAGCTGGTACTGGGGGTTGTTTGCACATAGTCCTGTGATGTGACCTGTCTATGGGTCACATTCCATGGATACAAGCACCTTTTCTGGTGGAGGCGGCAGGTGGGTGAAATGGACTCTGTGAGGGTTCTTAGCTTTCATGGGTTTAATGCTCTTTGTTGGTGCTGGTTGGCCTCCTGCCAGGAGGTGGTGCTTTCCAGAGAGCATCAGCTGTGGTAGTATGGAGAGGAACCAGTGGTGGGCAGGGTCCTAGAACTCCCAAAAGTATATGCCCTTTGTGTTCAGATACCTGGGTGAACAGGGAAGGACCATAGGTGGGGGCAGGGCTAGGTGTGTCTGAGCTCAGACTCCTTGGGCGGGTCAGCTGTGGCTGCTGTGGGGGATGGGGGTGAGGTTACCAGTTGAATGGAATTTTGTACCTAGGAGGATTATGGCTGCTTCTGCTGAGTCATGCAGGTTGTCAGGGAAGTTGGGGAAAGCTGGCAGTCACAGGCCTTACCCAGCTCCCATGCAATATGTAGGGCTGGTCTCACTCCCACCGTGCCCCACCTAACAGCACTGCCTCTGTTTCCAGGCAGTGGGCAAGCAGGGCTGAGGACCTACCCCAGACTACCCACCTCCCAGCTGCAAAAGAATAGGGCTTTAGTTCTTCCTCCGCCTGTGGAATCTGCCAGCCAGATTCGTGCTCTCCCCTGAGTTCTGGCCAGGAAGCTTCTCGAGTGTTTCAAATTGTTACAAAGTTCACCTGGAGGTTTCTGTCTCCCTGTGGCATTTTCCCCACACCTCTGGCTTCCCTCCCAAAGGATTGCTGTGATGCCAGGCAGGAATAGCCTACTTCCGGACCCAGTGAACTTCCAGGGCCTCTCCCACTGCTTCCTCTACCCGTGTGTTTCGCTCGGCTCTCTAAATTGACTCAGCTCCAGGTAAGGTTGGAATCTTCTGCAAACTAGACCTTCAGTTTCCCCAGTAGGGGTGTGTGTTCTGGGGTGGAGGATCTCCCTTTCTCACTTCTGCAGTTTGGGCAGTCACAGTATTTGGGGTGTCTCCCAGGCCCTGCAGGAACAGTCTGCTTCCTTCGGATGATTTATGGATCCTCTCAGGTTTCCTGATTTATTCCTGCAGTCATTCTGGAGCTAAAATTCACAATGCAAGCCTCCGCACGCTGCAAGCTAGTCCTGCCTCTCATCCACCATGATGATCTTTTAAGTCTAATGTGTGACATCATTTTTGAAGTACTGCCAACCAGCTTAGCTCATTGGAGCTTTGTTGTCCAGAGTTTTTACTGGGGGTCAGTTACATTGGTGTGGAACATCCACTTGACTGACCTTAGCTACTCAGTTGCCAGCTCCGCGAGAGGTCAAACTAATGCATTGTGGCCCAGAAACAGGTAAACAGAAACATGAATTCAACATAAATCACATTGTTAGCATAAATTATCTGGTGTGGCTCAAGGTCTTGGGTTTACAAAGACATTCATCAAGAAAGCTATTCCAGGCTGGGCGCGGTGGCTCAAGCCTGTAATCCCAGCACTTTGGGAGGCCGAGACGGGCAGATCACGAGGTCAGAAGATCGAGACCATCCTGGCTAATACGGTGAAACCCCGTCTCTACTAAAAAAATACAAAAAACTAGCCGGGCGAGGTGGCGGGTGCCTGTAGTCCCAGCTACTTGGGAGGCTGAGGCAGGAGAATGGCGTAAACCTGGGGGGCGGAGCTTGCAGTGAGCTGAGATCCAGCCACTGCACTCCAGCCTGGGCGACAGAGTGAGACTCCGTCTCAAAAAAAAAAAAAAAAAAAAAAAGAAAGCTATTCCAGAAGGCTCAGAGGTTATCTACCAGGAGCTGATCAAAGGCCAGTCCTTTCTTTGGAATGTGCAGGGTTTGAACACACCAGGCCTAGCTAAGTTAACCTTTTATTGTATTTGCAGAATTCACTGCACTTGCAGAATTCACTCTTCACACAGAATGCTTACATGAGGGTTAGCGATGCGTCTGAATGACACACGTTTGTATTATTGATGTTGTTAGGTTATTGGCTATCAAGGAACCTTTAAGATAATATGATCGTTGGTCATGCAGATGTTCAGTAATGCCAGAAATGGGTGTGGAAGTAGGTATTCAGATAAAGGCAGAGGTTGAAGTCAAAGTTGAAGAGCAGATTCAAAGACAGAAGAGTTTTTTTAATAAAAATGCATTTTAAAAATTATTTTTATTGATACGATACTTTACATATTTATGGTATAAATATGATATTTTGTTATATGCATAGAATGCATAATGATAAAATTAGGGTATTTGGGTTATGTATCACCTTCAGTATTATCTCTGCATTAGGAACATTTCAAGTACTCTTTTCTAGCTACTTTGAAGTATATGTTGCAACTGTAGTCACCCTACTCTGCTGTTGAACATTAGGACTTATATCTTCTATCTGACTGTATTTTTGTAGGCATTAACCAACCTCTCTTCATCCTTTCTCCCACCCACATTCTGTTCCCAGCCTCTGATATCTATCTTCTACTTTCTACCTTCTCAAGATCAAGTGTTTAGCCCTCACATATAAGTGAGAACATGTGATATTTGAAGCCACTTGGTGAAAGTGGGCATCCTTATCTTGTCGCAGTTCTTAGAGAAAAAATTTTCAGCTTTCCACCATTCAATATGATATTAGCATGGATTTGTCACATATGGCCTTTATTGTTTTGAGGTACATTCCTTCTATGATTGGTTTGTTGAGAGTTTTTAGCAAGAAAGGATGTTGAATTTTATCAAATTATTTTTCTGCATCTTTTGAGATGATCGTATGATTTTTGTCCTTCATTTTGTTGATGTAATGTATCATGTTTAATGATTTGCATATGTTGAAACATTCTTGGATCCCTGGGATGAATCTTACTTGATCATGGTGTATGATCTTTTGATGTCTTGTAGGATTTGGTTTGCTAATATTTTGTTGAGAATTTTTGCATCTATATTCCTCAGAAATATTGGCCTGTAGTTTTCTTTTTTTGTGTGTCCTTGTCTAGTTTTGGTATCAGGTAGTGCTGGTCTCACAGAATGAGCTAGGGAGAATTCTTTCCTCTTGAATTTTTTGAAATAGTTTGAGGAGAATTGGTGTTAGTTTCTCTTTAAAGATTTGGTAGAATTTGGCACCAAAACCACCTAGACTCCTAGATTTGATAAATTCAATAAAGTGCCAGGTTACAAAATCAATGTACACAAATCAGTAGCACTGCTACACACCAAGAACAACCAAGCTGAGAATCAAATCAAGAACTCAATCCCCGCCTCTTTTTTTTTTTTTTTTTTGAAACAGTCTCGCTCTGTCACCCAGGCTGGAGTGCAGTGGCGCGATCTTGGCTCACTGCAACCCCTGCCTCCCAAGTTCAAGCTATTCTCTTGCCTCAGCCTCCTGAGTAGTTGGGACTACAGGCGCCCACCACCATGCCCAGCTAATTTTTTTGTACTTTTAGTAGAGATGGGGTTTCACTATACTGGCCAGGCTGGTCTCAAACTCCTGACCTTGTGATCCACCTGCCTCAGCCTCCCAAAGTGCTGGGATTACAAGTGTGAGCCACCACACCTGGCCGAACTCAATCCCTTTGAAAACAGCTTCAAAAACAAAGTATCTAGGAATACATCTAACCAAGGAAAGATCTCTGCAAGTAAAACTGCAAAACACTGCTGAAGGAAATCATAGACGACACAAGCAAATGGAAACACATTCCATGCTTATGGATGGGTAAAATCAATATTGTGAAAATGACCATACTGCCAAAAGCAATCTATAAGTTCGATGCAATTCCCATCAAAATGCCTTTAGACAATCCTAAAATTCGTATGGAACCAAAAAAGAGCCCACATAGCCAAATCAAGACTAAGCAAAAAGAACAAATCTGGAGGCATCACATTACCTGACTTCAAACTCTGCTACAAGGCTATAGTTACCAAAACAGCTTGGTAGGCAGTGTGCGGTGGCTCACGCCTATAGTCCCAGTACTTTGGGAAGCTGAGGCAGGTCGATCACTTGAGGTCAGGCGTTCAAGACCAGCCTGGCCAACATGGTGAAACCCAGTCTCTACTAAAAATACAAAAATTAGCTGGATGTGGTGGCACATGCCTGTAATCCCAGCTACTTGGGAGGTTGAGGTGGAAGAATTGCTTGAACCCAGGGAAGGAAGTTGCAGTGAACTGAGATCGTGCCACTGCACTCCAGCCTGGGTGACAGAGTGAGGCTTTCCCTCAAAACAAAACAAACAAACCAACAACAACAAAAAACAAAAACAGCATGGTATTGGTAATAAGCCCATAGACCATGGGAACAGAATAGAGAACCCAGAAATAAAGCCAAATACTTACAGCCAATTGATCTTTGACAAAGAAAACAAAAACATAAAGTGGGGAAAGGACACTCAATTCAACAAATGGTGCTGGGATAATTGACAAACCACATGTAGAAGGATCCTCATCTCTCACCTTGTACAAAAATCAACTCAAGATGGATCAAAGACTTGAATCTAAGACCTGACACCAAAAAAATTCTGGAAGATAATTTGGAAAAGGTCTTCTAGACATTGGCTTAGGCAAAGAGTTCATGACCAAGAACCCAAAAGCAAATGCAACAAAAACAAAGATAAAGAGATGTGACTTAATTAAAACAAAAAACTTCTGCACAGCAAAACAAATAATCAGCAAACAGACAACCCACAGAGTGGGAGAAAATATTCACAAACTATGCATCCAACAAAGAACTAATATCCACAATCTGCAAGGAACTCAAACAAATTAGAATGTAAAAAACAAATAATCCCATCAAAACTGGGCTCAGGACACGAATAGACAGTTCTCAAAAGAAGATTTACAAATGACCAAGAAACATATTTTAAAATGCTCAACATCACTAATGATCAGGGAAATTCAAATTAACACCACAGTGTGATACTACAGTCTTGTAAGAATGGTCATAACTGAAAATAAAAAAATTATAGGCATGGATGTGGTGAAAAAGGAATACTTTTTCACTGCTGGTGGGAATGTAAAATAGTACAATCACTATGGAAAAGAGTATGGAGATTTCTTAAAGAACTAAAAGTAGAACTACCATTTGATCCAGCAATTCCACTACTGGAATTACCCAGAGGAAATAAGCCATTATATGAAAAAGATACTTGCACATGCATGTTTATAGCAGCACAATTCGCAATTGCAGAGATATGAAACCAGCCTAAATGCCCATCAATGAACTAGTGAATGAAGAAAATGTGATATTATATATATATATATTATATATATATAATTCCATGGAATATAGTAGAAAATATGTGTGTACATATATATATACACATATGTAATTCCATGGAATATAGTAGAATATATATGAATTCTACTCAGTTATAAAAAGGAATGAAATAATGGCATTCACAGCAACCTGGCTGGAGTTGGAGACCATTATTCTAAGTGAAGTAACTCAGAAATGGAAAACCAAACATTCTGTGTTCTCACTGACATGTGGGAGCTAAGCTATGAGGACGCAAAAGCATAAGAATAATATAATGGACTCTGGGGACCCGGGGGAAGGGTGGGAGGGAGGTGAGAGATAAAAGACTACACATTGGATATAGTGTACACTGCTCAGGTGACAGGTGCGGTGGCTCAGGCCTATAGTCCCAGTACTTTGGGAAGCTGAGGCAGGTTGATCACTTGAGGTCAGGCGTTCAAGACCAGCCTGGCCAACATGATGAAACCCAGTCTCTACTAAAAATACAAAAATTAGCTGGATGTGGTGGCCAAACATGTAACCAAACACCACCTGTTCCCCCAAACTGTTGAAATAATAATTAAAAAAAGAAATTAAATTAGTGTTACTCACAAGTAGAGGCCTGTTAATATCCCAGTTTTCTATATAGCATCCTGGGATCTGACCAATCATAACCTCCTAGCATATTCCTCTTTTCTGGGCAAGAGTGATGGTGAGGGGGATTGGGACTATTCACCTTTATTTTTTCTCCTGTTATCCCATGTGTTTAACAAATCTACGGTCAGCTTCTTGGAAGAATAATAGTTAAAATTTATTGATCACTTACAATGTGCCAGGCACCATTCTGAACAATTTACATGTACAAATTAGCTTGATTCTCAAACTCATCCTTTGAATTAAGCATTATTATTAACTTTATTTTTTAGATGAGGAAAATGGGGCCAAGAGAAAGTTTCATAACTTGTCCAAGATCTTCCAGTTGCCAACTTAGGATTCAAACTCAAGTAGCCTGGCTTAAAGCCTGTACTCTACCATTATTCTGATGGCAAAGATGGTAAAGTAGCTGATTCTGTGAAAAATATTACATATACATTCGCTTGAGACCAAACAATTGATTATATATGTTCTTTGATGTTTCCAGAGACGCTTACTTAATATGTCCATGTAGAACTGAAATCAGTTAATTTGAACACAGTGTAATGGAGTTTATCTCTGCTACTTGTTCATTCTTCCTGATTTAACTTTTGGATACAGCATCTTAAGTTTGGTCACCGCACAGTTTCACAGTGACCTGCAGATGGCAGTGTAGCCCAATTTAATACAATGCCAGTAATAGAAAATACCTTCTATTGAACAATTCTGTTTTCCTCCCATTTTCATAGCTCCATACAAAAGTTATGTCTCTAAATTGCATATTCTGCACCCTGATCCCACAGAGAAATTAGCTTTTAAGAATATTTCTTTTTTCCCCAATTACAGCCACATGAATCCTTTTTGGGGAGGGTGGGTGTGGGTGAAATCTGGGTGGCTTCCTGTGCAGCTGCCTCAGAGCCTGGGCTTCTACTGGTTACATCTTCACTTTTAGCACCTACGTCAAAAGCTTATTTAGGGAAGGTGATGGATGTATTAATCAGCTTGAGTTAATCTTTCTACAATCTACACATATATCACAACATCATACTGTACCCCACAGATATATACAATTATTATTTGTTGATTAAAAAAAGCTTATTGGTGAAACACATCCAACTAGCAACGGGAATAAAATGTTTCATTTTTCAAATAATTCCATCAAAAGCACTAATATCGTTACCCCACACCAGGGATTTACTGAAGCCTCCTTGTTCTCCCGTTGGGTCTACAAATGAAGCTTAAAATTCTGACTTTTCTCTCTTCCTGTGGTTCCAGGAATCCTGGCATCTTGATGCTGCATTAGTGTTGGTGCTATCTGTGGGCACTACCATGGTGTAACATTCCTACAGCCTGACTCACCTGTTCTGCTCATTCTGTTTCTCTCTTTCTTGAAGGATCTCAAGGATATTTTCAGCATCATGTCATTTACAATTGCTGCCATAGCTCCCAAGAAGGTTTTTATGCCAGAAAAACCTAAGAATATTCTGCCTTGACCAAGCCGTTTTTCTTCTAAGCAAGTGCTCCTTAGAAAGATAAATGTGCAAAGGAGTCAAGAAAAGCAAAGCAGCAAAGTTTTTTGGTTTGTGGTTAACAGACTCCTTTTAACACCTGTTTCCTCCCTACTTTCTTTTTCTTCTTCTTTTTTTTCTTGAGATGGAGTTTTGCTTTTGTTGCCTAGGCTAGAGTGCAATGGCGCAACCTCCCTACTTTCTTTCTTTGACTGAGGTCTGGCTCTCTCTTGTAGATGCTCATATTTTTATAGCCTCTTGAGGGGAGACTGCTCCTGATACCACATTTCACATTCAAATCAAGGATCTTTTTTTTTTTTTCCACCTATACCAGCTTCCACCTTCCTCATTTTCAGACTTTCCTGGCACACACAGACACCTTCAGTACTTGCTCCATCATCTGCTGTATTTCAAACCCTCGCGTCATCATCTAGTGTCCCTACTCCTATTTGTCTTTCCAGAGTTTTTTGACTACCTCTCTCTGAGAGTTGCCAAATCTTGTGCTTCTTATTCTTTGTTTTACATTTTTACAATCTGTTATTTTACAACTTGTAGCCAGTTATTAAATAGTTATTGGATTAGATTGATTGAACTGATTATTATCTTGCATGTGGTTTCTAAAGTAGAGCTATCTAGTAAACTGTGATACCAGTAATCCTCATGCACACCTTGGGTGTATACTGCTACTGGTAGCTTAAAGGGAATAGATTTCCAGATTCTCGGTTTCCACACACTCTTTTCTAAAATTTGCCTGAGAGCCAGCCTGTGACCAAGGAATCCTGCTGATGTGCCTTTCCCTTCTCCCTTTTCCAATTATACTTCTCCTATTTGAAAAAGAAAAGCAAGTTTCTCACCCATGCAGAACGTTGTAGGTGCATTACTAAAAATCACAAAAAAGAATCTTGTGAAATTTTTAGCTTTAAAAGTGCCTTGTCTTTTATGGTGATGCATACAAATCTCTAAGACATCAGAGGGATATTTGAAATATGGAGCCAGTGTTAAGAAAGTGAATGACTTTAATGACTGAATAACCAATCATTTTCCAAATCAAGTGGTGTCTAACTTTTTGTCAACTAATGGACTTTTACTTTTTTGATGATAGATGTCTACGTGATGTTTCAAACATATAACTTATAAGGGTTCAAAGAACTGAGTGACATTGTTGAAAACGTTTATCCATTTTTATCAACTGATTTATTTGAAATGATGTTGTCAATGCTCACAAGTAAAAATAGGAAATAGAAGTAGCTTTGATGCTGAACTCTGTATAATTAAGTAACATTCATTCTTAGCTTCATGAACTAATTGGAGAAAGTCCCATCTATGAGATACATTTGCAATGTTATGTTTGATATTTGTCAGGATTTGTAAGTTACATGTATTATTTTGATCAATAGCGAATAAGTAAAATTTTGGATCAGAAGTAAATTTTTAGCATTTGGAAACTTATGGCAACAGAAATAATTTAAATAATATACATATGTTTGCTGCAGAAGAATATGATGAGGTAATCAATAAAATACTTTCAAGTACAAATATATATTAGGATAAAATTCTGTGGGAGGATAGAATATAAATACAAGTTCAAGAAGAAAAAAATTTTGTGAAATTTTTAGCTTTAAAAGTACCTTGTCTTTTAAAAGTGTTTGATGGTGGGTGTCAAATTGCTATGGCATTTAGATTCCATTGGATACATTTAAAAGAGTGAAGTAGCAGTTTTATTTAAAATGTCAGTATTATAATGTGTGAGAAGTTATATCACTTGCAACTATTTAAGCTTAAATAATTTCTTTAAAAATCTTAAATGCCAATTACAAAATGTATGAGAGGAGATGTAGTTTTTCCACATCCTTTTAGGGTGCTTGTGAGTAAATGTTTCGGAGTCACTGGGCAGGGCCGCAGAGTATCTCCTTTGACTCCAGGCCTAAATGGCCCCCCTTCTGCTCTTGCTCAAGATTGAATCTTAGAAGTTACTACTCTAGTAGGATGACAGTTTAAATCTACAGATATAAGAGAAAGAGCCAAAGTGAGAATTTCCTCATTGCCTCTGCCCACTGAAAACATGTCTTCATACTTGTTCTGAGCTTTGATCATTCAGAGCAGCACTCCTAGAGAATAAGTGAGGTATCAGTTGTCAGTAGAAACAGTGAGGGACTTTGTACAGCTATCAGACACCAGCAAATGATACCATGAATCTAAGGAATAAAATCAGTGAAACTGTGAATAACAAATTTGAACATGCTTTTATAATTTTAGTTAACTACATTCCTTTTTGGGGGGGATATCTTATGAAAACTATTTTAATTTGAATGGTAGATGTGTTTAGATATGCTTAGTGGTTATTATCTTATGATGGGTTACACATGCATTATAATGTGTACATTACACTATGTTATGTATTGAGTTGTGGCATGCCTAATCCATGTTCCCAATTTGAACATTTGCCATGAAACTACTATAAAATTCAACAATTGTTACATTATTATTTTCTTTTTTGTGCGTGTTTCCCTGCCTAAGAATGTGAGAGATTTCTCAAAATTTGTCCTGTTTATTCTTGATTATTTTGGTGATTAATTTATTAAATTTTTTCATATTTTATATTGGATGTTTTAAAATTGGGTGATTGTCCAAGTGGCTAATAGGCATTACAGTTTGGTTAATAAGCAATAAAAGAATACTTAAGGCTGCTTGGGTATCTGTAAAGTCAAAGTTTTTACTGTGTCCCCTGGCTCTGGGCTTTCTGTGTTGTGCTGTGGATTTAGGAGAAGTAGAAGGAATCAGCAGTAAAATTCCTTCTGACTAAAGATGGACATTGCTTATAAACAGATGAACTATATTAGTAGTGGAAGAAGGGGAGATAATCACAGATGCTACAGAAACTAAAAATATAACGAAGATGTCATGAATAATTTCATGGTAATGAATTTGAAAACATGAAATGTGCAAAGTTTCAGAAAATGTAAATTAATGAAATCAACTCAAAAATAGAAAACCTCAATGGTGTTATGACAAACAAATGGAAACTGTAATTAAACATCTTTCCAGAAAAAGCAAGCAAACAAGCAAACAGATTACAGCAGGAGGTTTTACACATAAATCATAACAATAATTTCAAGAATAAATAATTCCAAACATATACAACTCTTTTTGACAATATGAAAGAGGGAATACTATCTACTTATTTTATAAAAATAGCATAACTTTGTCACTAAAATCTTTTTTTGAACTTTTTTTTTACTGGTATATAATAGTCATACATTTTTTGGAGTACATGTAATGTTTTGATACATGCATGCAATGTGTGATCAAATCAGGGTAATTGAGATTTCCATCACCTTGAACATCTATCTCTTCTCTATGTTGGGAACATTCCAATTCTTCCCTCCTAGCTATTTTGAACTGTACAATATATTATAGTTAACTATAGTCACCATGTTGTACTTTCAAACAGTGCCTCTTATTCCTTTTAACTGTATTTTTGTACCCATTAGCCAATCTCTTCTCATCCTTCCTTCCTAGCCTCTGGTAACCTGGTAACCAGCAATCAACTCTCTACCTTCACAAGATCACCATATACAAGTGAGAATTGAAGTATTTGTCTTTCTGTGCCTGGTTTATTTCACCAAATATAATGACCTTCAGTTACAATCATTTTACTGCAAATGACAGAGTTTCATTCTTTTTTGAATGGCTGAATAATATTTTATTGTCTATATGTCCCATATTTTCTTCATTCATTTGTCTGTTGATGAACATTTAGCTTGATTCTGTATCTTGGCTCTTATGAACAGTGCTACAACAAACATGGGAATAGAGATATCTCCTTGATATACTGATTTCCTTTCTTTTGGACATATACCCAGTAGTGGAATTGCTAGGTCACACGGTAGTTCCATTTGTAGTTTTGTGAGGAATCGTCATACTGTTTTCCATAGTGGCCACACTAATTTCCATTCCCACCAACAGTATGTAAGTGTTCCCCTTTTCTGCATCCTCACCAGCATTTTTTTTTTTGTCTTTTTGTTAAAACCCGTTTTAACTGGGGTGAGATGACATCTCACTGTGGTTTTGATTTGCATTTCCCTGATGATTAGTGATGTGGAACATTCTTTCAAATACCTGTTGGCCATCTGTATGTCTTCTTTTGAGAAACGTTTATTCAGATCTTTTGCCCATTTAAAAATTGGATTATTTGCTTTTTTGCTTTTGGGTTTTTTATATATTTTGGTAATTTATCCCTTGTCAAATTGATAGTTTGCAAATATTTTCTTCTATTCTGTAGGTTGTCTTTTCACTTTGTTGATTGTTTCCTATGCAGTGAAGACACTTCTTTTTAGCTTGATGTAATCCCATTTGTCTAGTTTTGCTTTTGTTGCCTATGCTTTTGAGCTGTTACCCAGAAAGTCTTTGCCTAGACCAGTGTCCTGAAGCATTTCCCAAATGTTGTTTCTTGTTTTCTAGTGTTTTCAGTTTCAGGTCTTAAACTGAAGTCTGTATTTTGATTTGATTTTTGTATATGGTGAGTGGTAGGCATCTAGCTTCATTTTTCTGCATGTGGTTATCCAGTTTCCCAGCACTATTTACTGAAGGGACTGTCCTTTCCCCAAAGACTATTATTGGCACTTTCACTGAAAATAAATTGGATATAAATGTAGATATTAATATCTATTCTGTTCCATTGGCCTTTCAGTCTATTTTTATGCCAATGCCAGGCTGTTTTGGTTATTATGGCTTTATAAGGTATTTTGAATTCAGGTAGTGTGATACCCTCAGCTTTATTCTTTTTACTCAGGATTGCTCAGTCTATTTGAGGTCTTTTGTGATTCATATGAATTTTAGAATTGTTTTTCTATTTCTGTGAGGGATGTCATTATTATTTTGATAGGGATTGCATTGAATTTGTAGATTGCTTTGGCTAATATTCACATTTTAACCATATTAATTCTTCCAACCCATGAGCATTGGAAATCTTTTCATTTTTGTGTTCTTTTCAGTTTCTTTCATCAGTTTTTAAATAGTTTTCATTACAGAATTTTTTTTACTTCTTTGGTTAAATTTATTCATAGATATTTTATATTTTGTTTAGCTTTCTAAATGGATTTGTTTTCTTCATTTCTTTTTCAGATTGTTCACTGTTGGCATATATAAATGCTATAAATTTTTTATGTTGATTTTATGTATTGCAACTTTTCTGAATTTGTTTATTAGTTTCAACAGTTTTTTGGTAGTCTTTAGGTTTTTCTAAATATACTATGTTATCTGTGAACAAGGCTAATTTGACTTCTTCCTTACCAATTTGGATGCCTTTTATCTCTCTCTTCTGCCTAATTGTTCTTGCTAGGACTTCCAGTGCTGTGTTAAACAAAACTTGTGAAAGTGGGCTTTCTTTTCTTGTTCTAGATCTTAGAGGACAGCCTTTCAATTTTTTTCAGTTCAGTATGATGTTAGCTGTAAGTTTCTTAGATGTGATCTTTATTATTTTGAGGTATGTTCCTTCTAACAGTTTATAGAGAGTTTTTATCATAGAGGGATGTTGTATTTTGTCAAATGCTTTTTCAGCGTCTTTTGAAATGATTCAGGTAGTGTGATACCCTCAGCTTTACTCTTTTTACTCAGGATTGCTCAGTCTATTTGGGGTCTTTTGTGATTCATATGAATTTTAGAAACCATTCATATGGTTTCTTTTCCTAGATTCTGTTAATGGGATTTATTACATTTATTGATTCATGTATGTTGAATCATTCTTGTATTGTTGGAATTAATCACATTTGATCATAGTGAATGATCTTTTTAATTTGTTGCTGGATTCAGTTTGCTAGCGTTTATTTGAGAATTTTTGTGTCCATATTCTTCAGGAATATTGGCCTGTAGTTTTCTTTTTTGATGTATCCTTGTCTGGTATTGATATCAGGGTAATGCTGGCCTCATATAATAAGTTTGGAAATATTCCCTCCTCTTCAATTTTGAGGAATAGTTTGAGTAGAATTGGCATTAGTTCTTCTTTAAATGTTTGGTAAAATTCAGCAGTAAATTCATCTGGTCCTGGGCTTTTCTTTGATGGGAGACCTATTACTGCTTCAATTTGTTATTGGTATGTTCAGGTTTTCTATTTCCTTTCAATGCAATTTAGGCAGATTGTATGTGTCTGGGAATTTATACATTTCTTCTAGGCTTTCCATTTTGTTGGTATATAGTTGTTCATAATAGTCTCTAATGATCCCTTGTATTTCTGTGGTATCAGTTGTTATGTTTCCTTTTTCAAATTTCATTTTGAGTTTTTTCTATTTTTTTCTTAATTATTCTTACTAAAGGTTTGCCAATTTCATCTTTTCAAAAATCGACTTTTTGTTTTGTCTATACTTTGTATTGTTTTTAGTCTCTCTTAATTTCATTTGGCTCTTGTCTTTATTATTACTTTCTTTCTATTCTTTTTTTTTTTTTTTTTTTTTTTTTTGAGACGGAGTCTCGCTCTGTCGCCCAGGCTGGAGTGCAGTGACCGGATCTCAGCTCACTGCAAGCTCCGCTTCCTGGGTTTACGCCATTCTCCTGCCTCAGCCTCCCGAGTAGCTGGGACTGCAGGCGCCTGCCACCTCGCCTGGCTAGTTTTTTGTATATTTTAGTAGAGACGGGGTTTCACCGTGTTAGCCAGGATGGTCTCGATCTCCTGACCTCGTGATCCGCCCGTCTCGGCCTCCCAAAGTGCTGGGATTACAGGCTTGAGCCACCGTGCCTGGCCACTCTTTCTATTCTTTCCAGGTTTCATTTGCTCTTGTTTTTTAGTTTCTTGAGGTGCACCATTAGGTTGTTTATTTGAACTCTTTCTATTTTTTGAAACATTTATTGCTACAAACATCCCTCTTAGTACCGCTTACACTGTAGCCCATAGACTTTATTATTGTGTTTCCATTTCTTTTGTTTCAAAATATTAAAAAATTTCCTTCTTAATTTCTTCATAGGCCCACTGATCATTCAGGAACATGTTTAATTTCCATGTGTTTGTATAGTTTCTTCAGTTCCTCTTGTTAATAATTTCTAGTTGTATTCCATTGTGGTCAGAAAATATATTTCATATAATTTTGACTTTTGAATTTGTTGAGACTTGTTTTGTGACCTAAAATATTATCTATCCTAGAAAATGTTCCATGTACTGATGATAACAATGTGTATTCCGTATCACTTGGATGAAATGTTCTATAAATATTAGTTAGGTCCATTGGGTCTAGTGTGAAGTTTAACCTGGATTTTAAAAAATTGATTTCTGTCTGGATAATCTGTCCATTACTGAGAGAAGGGTGTTAAAGTCCCCTAACATTATTGTATCGAAGTCTGTCTCTGACTTCATATCTGTTAATGTTTGCTTTACATATTTTGGTGTTCTGGTGTTCAGTGCATATATATTTACAATTGTTATAGCCTCTTGCTGAATTGCCCCTTTTATTATCATATAGTAACATTCTTTTCTCTTTTTATAATCTTTGACTTGAAGATTTTGGAGTCCATTTGTATGGAATATCTTTTTTGTATCCTTTCATTTCAGACTATGTGAGTCTTTATAGGTAAAGTGAGTTTATTTAGGCAGCATATATTGGAACTCTGTTTTTTTTGAGACGGAGTCTTACTCTGTCACCAGGCTGGAGTGCAGTGGCGTGATCTTGACTCACTGTAACCTCTGCCTCCTGGGTTGAAGTGATTCTCCTGCCTCAGCCTCCTGAGTAGCTGGGACTACAGGTGCCTGCCACTGGCTAATTTTGTGTTTTTAGTAGAGGCAGGGTTTCTGATCCCCTGTCTCGGGCTCCTAAAGTGTTGGAATTATGGGCATGAGCCACCATACCCAGCCCATTTATGTATTTTAATTGCAGTATTTAGTCCATTAACATTCAGTATAATAATTGATAGGTAAGGACTTACTGTCATTTTGTTACTTGTTTTCTGGTTGTTTTTTAACTCCTCTCTTCCTTTCTTCCCTCCTTAGTGTCTTCCTTTGTGGTTAGGTAATGTTTTCTGGTAATATATTTTAATTCACTGAGCTTTCTTTTTGGTGTATTTAATATAGGTTTTTGCTTTGTGGTTGCCATGAGGCTTACAAAATTATCTTATAAATATCATAAGTTATTTTAAACAGATGACGACTTAACTTTTGTCACAGAAAACAACAGAAGGAAAGGAAAAACTAAAAAACTCTATACTTTAATTCCACCCCCCATTTTAACTTTTTGTTTTTCCAGTTTACATCTTTTTATATTGCCTATCTCTTAAAAGGTTGCAGTAGCTATTTTTTACAGATTTTTTTTTGTCTTCATTCTAGATTTATGAGTAGATTACACAATGACAATATTAGAGTATTGTTAATTTGTCTGTGTACTTACTTTTACCAGTGAATTTCTTTCTTTTTTTTTGAGATGGAGTCTCACTCTGTCACCCAGGCTAGAGTGCAGTGGTATGATCTCAGCTCACTGCAACCTCTGCCTCCCGGGTGCAAGTGATTCTCCTGCCTCAGCCTCCCAAGTAGCTGGGATTACAGGCACCCAGCACCACACCCAGCTAATTTTTGTATTTTTAGTAGAGATGGGGTTTAATCATGTTGGCCAGCCTGGTCTTGAACTCCTGACCTCAGGTCATTCTCCCCCCATGGCCTCCCAAAGTGCTGGGAATACAGGTGTGAGCCACCACGCTCAGCCGGTAAGTTTCATATCTTCAAATATTTTGCTTTTGCATGATAGCATTATTTTCTTTCAGACTGAATAACTTTTAGCATTTCTTGTAAGATGGGTCTAGTGGTGATGAATTCCTTCTGTCAGCTTTTGCTTGTTTGGAAAAGACTTTATCTCCCCTTCATGTTTGAGGGAAAGCTTTTCTGGGTACAGTATTCTTGGTTGGAAGTTTTTTTTTTTTTCCGTTAGCACATTGAATATGTCATTCTACTTCCTTTTGGCCTTTATGTTTTCTCCTGAGAAGTCTATTGCCAGATGAATCTGAGCCCTTTTATATGCTATTTGCCTCTTTTCTCTTGCTGTTTTTATGATCCTTTCTTTGTCCTTGACCTTTGAGGGTAAACTCTCAAAGTCTTATATGTCTTCAGGTGGTATTATTTGGATTGAAGTCATTTGGTGATCTCTAGCCTTCCTGTAGCTAGATTATATCTTTCTCTAGGTTTGGAAACTTTTCTGTTATTATTTGTTTAAATAAGCTTTCTAACACTTTCTCTTTCTCAATTTCCTCTTTAATGGCAATGACACTTAGATTTGTTCTCTTAAAGGTATTCTCTATATTTCACAGGCGTTCTTCATTTTTTTTCATTCTTTTTTCTTTCTTCTCCTTTGACTGTGTATTTTCCAATAGCCTGTCTTTGAACTTACTGATTTTTCCCACTGCTTAACCCATTGTGCTATTGAGAGCCTATAATGTATTTTTCAGTTTAGCAAACATATTTCTCAGTTCCAGGTTTTCTGTTTAAATTTTTAAATTATTTGAATATCTTTGTTAAATATCTGTAGTAAATTTCTGAATTGCTTTTCTGTGTTGTCTTGGAGTTCACTGAGTTTCCTTTGAACTGCTACTTTGGATTCTTTAACAGAGCTTATACATCATTGTCTCAGGGTCAGTCAGGGGCTCATTGCTTCGTTCATTTGTGGAGGTCAGAGTTCCCTGTTTGCTGTTGTTTCTTATGGATATACATCTATGGCTTTGCGTTGGAGGACTACTTACAGTTTTTGCTGTCTGGCTTGTTTTGGTCTTCCTAGGGTATGTTTGCTATGAGGTAATTTTTAGCTGCCTGTGGGTCTCTTTATCCTAGATTGTTGCCTCCTTTTCAACACTAGATGGTGCTTTAAGCCCAGTTTTGGCTTGGGCTTCTTGTAACGGTTCAGAGTGTTGCCCATCCCTGATTGAGGAGAGAGAGGAAGTCCCAAAGAAGTTACCATAACCATGAGGGAAACCTGGCTAGGGATTTGTGCTCAGAAGACTGGTAGAATGTGCCTCATAGAATGTCGTGCTGCTGAACAGACACTCTGATTTGGCATCTCCTTTGGCTTAAAGACCAGAGTTTCACAGACTGGGGTTTCTAGTCCCGCTTTCCCTTTTTGTCTCCAGCTGCCTTGGGGTTTTCCTTCCTACAGGTACTCATGATGTTTCCCACGAGTTGAGGCAGGAATGGTTTTCCTACAAGGGAATCCATGATGGTGGAGAAACTGGCTATCTACCTCAATCTCAATTTTTCTGATCTGGAAACCATAAGTCTGGGGGGAATTTTCCACAAATGGTGCCTGGCAGATTGAGGATCGGTATCAAAGATAGACAGGTTTGTTTCTCTTACCTTAAGCTCGGAGTTTCTCACTTCTCTGTGGCTCTAGGGATTGCCCCAGCCTCAGATTTGAGTTTTAGGATTTTGCTGGTTGATATATATATGTATATATATGAGGGCTGGGGTACAGGATCTTGCTTTGTCACCCAGGCTGGAGTGGAGTGGCTCAAATACGTCTCACTGCAGCCGTAACTTCCTGGGCTCAAGTGATCCTCACACCTCAGCCCCCCAAGTAGCTGGGACTACAGGTGTGCACCACCACAGTTGACTAATATTTTGTGTTTTTGTGGGGGCAGAGTTTTGCCATATTGCCCAGGCTTGTCTCGCACTCTTGGACTCAAGCAATCTGCCTGCCTCAGCCTCCGAAAATTCTGGGATTACAGGTGTGAGCCACTGCACCTGGCCCCTGGTGATAATATTGATGCTGGATATTTGTTCTTAGTTTTCTGTTGGGGAGAGCAAAGTCAGATTGTTTCTGCTGTACCATTTTGGTGACATCCTTTGATACTAAAATCTTTTTTTTTTTTTTTTTTGTGAGGCGGAGTCTCGCTCTGTCGCCCGGACTGGAGTGCAGTGGCCAGATCTCAGCTCACTACAAGCTCCGCCTCCCGGGTTTACGCCATTCTCCTGCCTCAGCCTCCCGAGTAGCTGGGACTACAGGCGCCCGCCACCTCGCCCGGCTAGTTTTTGTATTTTTAGTAGAGACGGGGTTTCACCGTGTTAGCCAGGATGGTCTCGATCTCCTGACCTCGTGATCCGCCCGTCTCGGCCTCCCAAAGTGCTGGGATTACAGGCTTGAGCCACCGCGCCCGGCTGATACTAAAATCTTTTAAGGAAAATATAAGAATAATGTGTCACAGGCTAATCTTGTTTATATAAAGATGCAAAAATATGATCAAATTAGCAGCAAAGTGAACCTAAGTATCTTAAAGACAAGACACTACTTCAGGAAAACTGGATTTCTTTCTGAAAAGAAATTTTTTTTAAAGAAGTCTGTTATTACTACTCATCATATTTAGATATTAAAATAAAACATATATGATTATTTAATTAAATGTAGAAATAGCATTGGTATCATTCAACATCCTTCATTGTTAAAAGTCTTAGAAAACAAGGAATAAGAAACAATAGGAAACTTTCTTAACATGAAAAATTAAGGTTATTTACAAATAATCTATAGGAAACATCATATTCAATTATAAATTACTGAATGCACTTATCTTAAAATCAGAAATAGGCTGGGTGTGGTGGCTCACACCTGTAATCCCAGTACTTTTGTGGCCGAGGTGGGCAGATCATCTGAGGTCAGGAGTTCGAGACCAGCCTGACCAACAAGGACAGTAAAACCAAATATCACATGTTCTCACTCATAGGTGGGAATTGAACAATGAGAACACTTGGACACAGGATGGAGAACATCACACACCAGGGCCTGTTATGGGGTTGGCGGAGAGGGGAGGGATAGCATTAGGAGATATACCTAATGTAGATGACAATTTAAGGGGTGCAGCACACCAACATGGCAGATGTATACATATGTAACAAACCTGCATGTTGTGCACATGTACCCTATAACTTAAAGTATAATAATAATAATAATAAAAGAGCTTTGGAACATGGAAAAAAAAACCAGAAATAATTCAGAGAATGCTGCTATTACTACATTTATTCTCATTATACTAGAGTTTCTAGCCTGATTATTAAAATAAGAAAAGGAAATAAAAGGCCAAATAGTTGGAAAGGAAGAAAGAAAAAATGTCGTTATTTGTGGATGGCCTGATTATCTATATAAAATCAAAAATCAAAATAATCTATAATTTATCAAAATTGATATACTTCAATATCTTTTTTTTTTTTTTTTTTTTTTTTTTTTTAATTATACTTTAAGTTCTAGGGTACATGTGCATGACGTTTATATCCTGTATAACTCCCCAATGCAATCCCTCCCTCCTCCCCCCTCCCCATGATAGGCCCCAGTGTGTGATGTTCCCCTTCCCGAGTCCAAGTGATCTCATTGTTCAGTTCCCACCTATGAGTGAGAACATGCGGTGTTTGGTTTCTCTTCTTGTGATAGTTTGCTAAGAATGATGGTTTCCAGCTGCATCCATGTCCCTACAAAGGACGCAAACTCATCCTTTTTGATGGCTGCATAGTATTCCATGGTGTATATGTGCCACATTTTCTTAATCCAGTCTGTCACAGATGGACATTTGGGTTGATTCCAAGTCTTTGCTATTGTGAATAGTGCCGCAATAAACAAACGTGTGCATGTGTCTTTGTAGTAGAGTAATTTATAATCCTTTGGGTATATACCCAGTAGTGGGATGGCTGGGTCATATGGTACATCTAGTTCTAGATCCTTGAGGAATCGCCATACTGTTTTCCATAATGGTTGAACTAGTTTACAATCCCACCAACAGTGTAAAAGTGTTCCTATTTCTCCACATCCTCTCCAACACCTGTTGTTTCCTGACTTCTTAATGATTGCCATTCTAACTGGTGTGAGATGGTATCTCATTGTGGTTTTGATTTGCATTTCTCTGATGGCCAGTGATGATGAGCATTTTTTCATGTGTCTGTTGGCTGTATGGATGTCTTCTTTTGAAAAATGTCTGTTCATATCCTTTCCCCACTTTTTGATGGGGTTGTTTGCTTTTTTCTTGTATATTTGTTTGAGTTCTTGGTAGATTCTGGATATTAGCCCTTTGTCAGATGAGTAGGTTGCAAAAATTTTTTCCCATTCTGTAGGTTGCCTGTTCACTCTGATGGTAGTTTCTTTGGCTGTGCAAAAGCTCTTTAGTTTAATTAGATCCCATGTGTCAATTTTTGCTTTTGCTGCCGTTGCTTTTGGTGTTTTAGACATGAAGTCCTTGCCCATGCCTATGTCCTGAATGGTACTACCTAGATTTTCTTCTAGGGTTTTTATGGTATTAGGTCTAACATTTAAGTCTCTAATCCATCTTGAATTAATTTTCGTATAAGGGGTAAGGAAAGGATCCAGTTTCAGCTTTCTACTTATGGCTAGCCAATTTTCCCAGCACCATTTATTAAATAGGGAATCCTTTCCCCATTTCTTGTTTCTCTCAGGTTTGTCAAAGATCAGATGGCTGTAGATGTGTGGTATTATTTCTGAGGACTCTGTTCTGTTCCATTGGTCTATATCTCTGTTGTGGTACCAGTACCATGCTGTTTTGGTTACTGTAGCCTTGTAGTATAGTTTGAAGTCAGGTAGCGTGACGCCTCCAGCTTTGTCCTTTTGACTTAGGATTGTCTTGGCAATGCGGGCTCTTTTTTGGTTCCATATGAACTTTAAAGCCGTTTTTTCCAATTCTGTGAAGAAAGTCATTGGTAGCTTGATGGGGATGGCATTGAATCTATAAATCACCTTGGGCAGTATGGCCATTTTCACGATATTGATTCTTCCTATCCATGAGCATGGTATGTTCTTCCATTTGTTTGTGTCCTCTTTGATTTCACTGAGCAGTGGTTTGTAGTTCTCCTTGAAGAGGTCCTTTACATCCCTTGTAAGCTGGATTCCTAGGTATTTGATTCTCTTTGAAGCAATTGTGAATGGAAGTTGATTCCTGATTTGGCTCTCTGTTTGTCTGTTACTGGTGTATAAGAATGCTTGTGATTTTTGCACATTAATTTTGTATCCTGAGACTTTGCTGAAGTTGCTTATCAGCTTAAGCAGATTTTGGGCTGAGACAATGGGGTTTTCTAAATATACAATCATGTCATCTGCAAACAGGGACAATTTGACTTCTTCTTTTCCTAACTGGATACCCTTGATTTCTTTCTCTTGCCTGATTGCCCTAGCCAGAACTTCCAACACTATGTTGAATAGGAGTGGTGAGAGAGGGCATCCCTGTCTTGTGCCAGTTTTCAAAGGGAATTTTTCCAGTTTTTGCCCATTCAGTATGATATTAGCTGTGGGTTTGTCATAAATAGCTCTTATTATTTTGAGGTACGTTCCATCAATACCAAATTTCTTGAGCGTTTTTAGCATAAAGGGCTGTTGAATTTTGTCAAAAGCCTTTTCTGCATCTATTGAGATAATCATGTGGTTCTTGTCTTTGGTTCTGTTTATATGCTGGATTACGTTTATTGATTTGCGAATGTTGAACCAGCCTTGCATCCCAGGGATGAAGCCCACTTGATCATGGTGGATAAGCTTTTTGATGTGCTGCTGAATCCGGTTTGCCAGTATTTTATTGAGGATTTTTGCATCGATGTTCATCAGGGATATTGGTCTAAAATTCTCTCTTTTTGTTGTGTCTCTGCCAGGCTTTGGTATCAGGATGATGTTGGCCTCATAAAAAGAGTTAGGGAGGATTCCCTCTTTTTCTATTGATTGAAATAGTTTCAGAAGGAATGGTACCAGCTCCACCTTGTACCTCTGGTAGAATTCAGCTGTGAATCCATCTGGTCCTGGACTTTTTTTGGTGGGTAGGCTATTAATTGTTGCCTCAATTTCAGAGCCTGCTATTGGTCTATTCAGGGATTCAACTTCTTCCTGGTTTAGTCTTGGGAGAGTGTAAGTGTCCAGGAAATTATCCATTTCTTCTAGATTTTCTAGTTGATTTGCGTAGAGGTGTTTATAGTATTCTCTGATGGCAGTTTGTATTTCTGTGGGGTCGGTGGTGATATCCCCTTTATCATTTTTTATTGCGTCTATTTGATTCCTCTCTCTTTTCTTCTTTATTAGTCTAGCTAGCGGTCTGTCAATTTTGTTGATCTTTTCAAAAAACCAACTCCTGGATTCATTGATTTTTTGGAGGGTTTTTTGTGACTCTATCTCCTTCAGTTCTGCTCTGATCTTAGTTATTTCTTGCCTTCTGCTAGCTTTTGAATGTGTTTGCTCTTGCCTCTCTAGTTCTTTTAATTGTGATGTTAGAGTGTCAATTTTAGATCTCTCCTGCTTTCTCTTGTGGGCATTTAGTGCTATAAATTTCCCTCTACACACTGCTTTAAATGTGTCCCAGAGATTCTGGTATGTTGTATCTTTGTTCTCATTGGTTTCAAAGAACATCTTTATTTCTGCTTTCATTTCGTTATGTACCCAGTAGTCATTCAGGAGCAGGTTGTTCAGTTTCCATGTAGTTGAGCGGTTTGGATTGAGTTTCTTAGTCCTGAGTTCTAGTTTGATTGCACTGTGGTCTGAGAGACAGTTTGTTATAATTTCTGTTCTTGTACATTTGCTGAGGAGTGCTTTACTTCCAATTATGTGGTCAATTTTGGAATAAGTGCGATGTGGTGCTGAGAAGAATGTATATTCTGTTGATTTGGGGTGGAGAGTTCTATAGATGTCTATTAGGTCCGCTTGGTGCAGAGATGAGTTCAATTCCTGGATATCCTTGTTAACTTTCTGTCTCGTTGATCTGTCTAATGTTGACAGTGGAGTGTTGAAGTCTCCCATTATTATTGTATGGGAGTCTAAGTCTCTTTGTAGGTCTCTAAGGACTTGCTTTATGAATCTGGGTGCTCCTGTATTGGGTGCATATATATTTAGGAGAGTTAGCTCTTCCTGTTGAATTGATCCCTTTACCATGATGTAATGGCCTTCTTTGTCTCTTTTGATCTTTGATGGTTTAAAGTCTGTTTTATCAGAGACTAGGATTGCAACCCCTGCTTTTTTTTGTTCTCCATTTGCTTGGTAGATCTTCCTCCATCCCTTTATTTTGAGCCTATGTATGTCTCTGCATGTGAGATGGGTCTCCTGAATACAGCAGACTGATGGGTCTTGACTCTTGATCCAGTTTGCCAGTCTGTGTCTTTTAATTGGAGCATTTAGTCCATTGACATTTAAGGTTAATATTGTTATGTGTGAACTTGATCCTGTCATTATGATATTAACTGGTTATTTTGCTCGTTAGTTGATGCAGTTTCTTCCTAGCCTCGATGGTCTTTACATTTTGGCATGTTTTTGCAATGGCTGGTACCGGTTGTTCCTTTCCATGTTTAGGGCTTCCTTCAGGGTCTCTTGTAAGGCAGGCCTGGTGGTGACAAAATCTCTAAGCATTTGCTTATCTGTAAAGGATTTTATTTCTCCTTCACTGATGAAGCTTAGTTTGGCTGGATATGAAATTCTGGGTTGAAAATTCTTTTCTTTAAGAACGTTGAATATTGGCCCCCACTCTCTTCTGGCTTGTAGAGTTTCTGCCGAGAGGTCTGCTGTTATTCTGATGGGCTTCCCTTTGTGGGTAACCCTACCTTTCTCTCTGGCTGCCCTTAAGATTTTTTCCTTCATTTCAACTTTGGTGAATCTGGCAATTATGTGTCTTGGAGTTGCTCTTCTGGAGGAGTATCTTTGTGGCGTTCTCTGTATTTCCTGAATTTGAATGTTGGCCTGCCCTACTAGGTTGGGGAAGTTCTCCTGGATGATATCCTGAAGAGTGTTTTCCAACTTGGTTCCATTTTCCCCCTCACTTTCAGGCACCCCAATCAGACGTAGATTTGGTCTTTTTACATAATCCCATACTTCTTGCAGGCTTTGTTCATTTCTTTTTCTTCTTTTTTCTTTTGGTTTCTCTTCTCGCTTCATTTCATTCATTTGATCCTCAATCGCTGATACTCTTTCTTCCAGTTGATCGAGTCGGTTACTGAAGCTTGTGCATTTGTCACGTATTTCTCGTGTCATGGTTTTCATCTCTGTCATTTCGTTTATGATCTTCTCTGCATTAATTAATCTAGCTGTCAATTCTTCCACTTTTTTTTCAAGATTTTTAGTTTCTTTGCGCTGGGTACGTAATTCCTCCTTTAGCTCTGAGAGGTTTGATGGAGTGAAGCCTTCTTCTCTCATCTCGTCAAAGTCATTCTCTGACCAGCTTTGATCCGTTGCTGGCGATGGGCTGCGCTCCTTTGCAGGGGGAGATGCGCTCTTATTTTTTGAATTTCCAGCTTTTTTGCCCTGCTTCTTCCCCATCTTTGTGGTTTTATCTGTCTCTGGACTTTGATGATGGTGACGTACGGATGGGGTTTTGGTATAGGTGTCCTTCCTGTTTGATAGTTTTCCGTCTGACAGTCAGAAGGACTGTCTGTTGGTCTGTTGGAGATTGCTTGAGGTCCACTCCAGACCCTGTTTGCCTGGGTATCAGCAGCAGAGGTTGCCGAAGATAGAATATTGCTGAACAGCGAGTGTACCTGTCTGATTCTTTCTTTGGAAGTTTCCTCTCAGGGGTGACGCCACCCTGTGAGGTGTGGGGTGTCAGACTGCCCCTAGTGGGGGATGTCTCCCAGCTAGGCTACTCAGGGGTCAGGGACCCACCTGAGCAGGCAGTCTGTCCGTTTTCGGATCTCAACCTCCGCGTTAGGAGATCCACGGCTCTCCCCAAAGCTGTCAGACAGAGTCGTTCGCGTCTGCACCGCCCCTGCTCTTTCCCCTAATGGGCTGCAGCTGTGCGCTGTCCGCAGAGGTAGAGTCTACAGAGACAGGCAGGCTTCCTTGAGCTGCTGTGAGCTCCACCCAGTTCGAGCTTCCCAGCGGCTTTGTTTACCTACTTAAGCCTCAGCAATGGCGGGCGCCCCTCCCCCAGCCTCGCTGCTGCCTTGCGGATAGATCGCCGCAGACGGCTGTGTTAGCAGTGAGGGAGGCTCCGTGGGCGTGGGACCCTCCCGGCCAGGTGTGGGATATATTCTCCTGGTGTGCCTGTTTCCTTAAAGCGCAGTATTGGGGTGGGAGTTACCCGATTTTCCAGGTGTTGTGTGTCTCAGTTCCCCTGGCTAGGAAAAAGGGATCCCTTTCCCCCTTGCGCTTCCAGGTGAGGCGATGCCTCGCCCTGCTTCAGCTCACGCTGGTCAGGCTGCAGCAGCTGGCCAGCACCGATTGTCCGGCACTCCCTAGCGAGATGACCCCAGTACCTCAGTTGAAAACGCAGAAATCACCGGTCTTCTGTGTCGCTCGCGCTGGGAGTTGGAGACTGGAGCTGCTCCTATTCGGCCATCTTGCTCCGCCCCCTCTCAATATCTTTATTTATAAAATATAGATAACAATAACGTCCACTCTGTTTATGAGAATTAAATAAAATGCTGTGTATAGCCCTACAACATTGAAATTATACTGCAGTTTCTCAGATTCTCTTGCAACCAGAATGCAGGCTTGTGAACTAGCTCTTCTAATTTTAGGAACTTTCACAAGACCTTAGCCTGGAGATGAGCAGTGTGTGAAAACAGCCTTCATTTTGCTGGCATATATTGCCTGCCAAAACATACAGGTTGAAAGGACAGCAATGATTGCAGGACTGATTTCTGATGGGGAAATACATTTTACTGTTGCTTTAATCAAATTCTTGGCATTTAGTACTTGGCAGCACCCATGGCCATGCAGGAGGTTTTCTCATCAAACCAGTGCTGTGGCAAAATTGTTGGCATTTTAACCAGAAGCTTGGACATCTGTTTCTCCAGCCTATTAGAAAATTTCAGGAACTGATAGTCTTTATTGAATTACTTTTCTGTTTAAATTAGCCTTAGACTAGGATAGTTTGCAATAACTACCTTGGCTAATACACAATTACTTTCACTTTTAAAAATCTTTATTATGCATGCTTGTTTTACAAGGTTGAATCAGTTGTGTGTAGACAATGTAGAATTTATATTTCTTATCAATTAAGTTTTTTTTTTTTTTTTGAGACGGAGTCTCGCTCTGTCACCCGGGCTGGAGTGCAGTGGCCAGATCTCAGCTCACTGCAAGCTCCGCCTCCCGGGTTTACGCCATTCTCCTACCTCAGCCTCCCGAGGCTGGGACTACAGGCGCCCACCACCTCCCCCGGCTAGTTTTTTTTTGTATTTTTTTAGTAGAGATGGGGTTTCACCATGTTAGCCAGGATGGTCTCGATCTCCTGACCTCATGATCTGCCCGTCTCGGCCTCCCAAAGTGCTGGGATTACAGGCTTGAGCCACCGTGCCCGGCCATCAATTAAGTTTATCATAAGTATTCTTTCTACATTATTTGCTTTTCATTGTTTTTTATTTTGATGATTATAAGATAATTGAACATTGTGTTAGATCCATTTTGTTGCAGGATATTTAGGTTGTTTCCAGGTTATGGCTATTTTAACCAATGTGGCAATAATCACTTTTATGCATTTAACTTTTTCCCCTTCTTTGTATCCATTCTTAGGATAATTCCTGTGGTGTGCATTTTGTACCTACTGCTGTGTTGATTTCCAAAATATTGCCTCATGTTTCTCAACATAACTTTTGAAACCCTGGAATGTAACATATTTTCAGAGAATGTTTATACCCATTGCCTTGTTTATCCGAAAAAATTCTGTTTGACAGGGCAGGTTTCATTAAATTCTTTCAGTTGATAAAAGCTTCAGATTTTTTCACGACGTCCCCAGTTTTTACCCTGTTGGTAGGAGAGCTGACATGAGAACTCCGTGATGCCAATACTCGATTTCTGATGCCTTTAATTTCCATTAAGCACCTACTAGATTCTGGACACTGTTTTAAGCTATGGGGCTATAGCTGTGAGCAAGACAAGGTGAAAAAAACTTCTTACTCTCATGGAATATACCTTCCAGGAGACAAGAAACAAAGGGGTAATTTCAGATAACTATGTCATGAAAGTCGTACTAAACAGATAAGTCATTTAGACACAGTTTCCATTTTGATGTTTCTGTGGAGGTATATCTTCAAATGTATGAAGATAATCCTAGTTAGACTGATAATAATCTCACTTTTTTTTTTTTTTAATGGAGTCTCGCTTTGTTGCCCAGGCTGGAGTGCAGTGGTGCAGTCTTGGCTCACTGCAACCTCCACCTCCTGGGTTCATGCTACTCTCCTGCCTCAGCCTCCCGAGTTGTTGGGACTACCGGTGCCCGCCACCATGCCCGGCTAATTTTTACATTTTTAGTAGAGATGGCGTTTCGCGTGTTAGCTAGGATGGTCTGGATCTCCTGACCTCATGATCCTCCCACCTTGGCCTCCCAGAGTGTTGGGAATAAAGGCGTGAGCCACTGTGCCTGGCTGGTAATAATCTTACTTTTACAACGTACCTGTTATACACTGTTATACTGTTTATCCCACTTGACACTTTACAGGCACATCCTTCCATTGTCAAAATGAGTCCTGTATAACATTAGGCGGGTTTATGTCTGAACTAAATGAGGATTTCACTCACTTACTCACTTGTTTATTCCTTCATTTATCTAATTTGCTCTTTCACTCATCAAATATTTTCAAAACTGTACTACATGTCAGATGTTGTGCTAAACACTGTAACTATAAACAGAAATAAGGCATAGTCCCTGCTATTGAAAAGCTAAGAGATGAATAGACCTTTGGATGAAATTTGTTGTTTCGGTCTTATACCATTACGTGACTGTAGCTTATAGAGTTATAAAATCAATATTGTTTGCCTTATTCATCCTCGCATGATTTTCATTTTGCTTTAATCTTATCCTCCTTTGCTTTACTAAAATGGAGGACCTAATTTTAGTTTTGCGTCTAAGCAAAAAAAATGCGTATTCTGTAGGGTGTCCTTTAAAGTTTCATGCCTCTGCTTTTAAGGTTTAGAGGGCTGATGACGGAGAGTTCAGATACTGCAACCTGGTTAACAATGTGAAATCCTACCCCTTACCTCTGTAGTTTCTCACAAAATCATTTCGCTGAGTGAACTGTCATTTGAAAGACGTCTTAATGGAACCTTGTATTTAAATAGCAATTCATTTGTTTTTGTTTCTTATTAATGAAAAGTTATATCATAATTTCTGATGTGAAAAAATTGGTATAAATCTTGTCTCTTAGACTTAAAAAGTCTAATTACCTTAAGAACATATTCTGTACCTTTCTTATCCTATTTTTGTGTGTGTGTGTGTGGGAGATGTATACATATCTATCCCCATCCTTCCACCACTAAATTTGGCCACCTGTGAACAATCAGAGAAGCAAGGGTGGAATTTGCACTATCTGCTCACATGCATTAGTGTGGGCATCCTTGTGTGTTTCTTTACAAATACGAGCATTTATGCTTGTGTGCAGTTCAAAAACATGGTCAGTTTTGCTAGCTAGAAATTTCATAACTATAATTTATAGAATATTTGACTATAGAATTCAAAATGGCTATGCAATGAAATAAATCAATTTTAACAACTTTTTTTTTTTCATGTAGATTTGGAGCTTTGACTGTGTTTTTAGGACTGGAAATGGTGGTATTTAAGGGAGAGACTGTAATTCTCTGAAGTGTGTGTGTGTGTGTGTGTGTGTGTGTTGGCCTAATGAGATAAGGAATTAATCATATGGCATTTTCTGTAGATCTCAGTTGCTTATCTGAAACTGCAGTACTTGAATGAACTGATAATTCTTTTTGTCTTCTTCCTTCCTACTTGTCTCCCTCTCCCTTTTCTATCTTATTTCACTTTCAATTTCTCCTTCTTCTTCCCCTATATTTATTGAGATATGTATGAAGGACTATGACCTACTTGGGGCATGGGTAAATATTTACAGTTTGAAGAGTGAACAAGATTTATAGAGTCATAAAATGATTTATTAGGAGTTCCTGATAGAAATATCACAATAAATTTCAAAAAGGGATTTTTTTTTTTTTTTAAGAGACAGGGTCTGGAGTTCCTGATAGAACTATCATAATAAACTTCAAAACGGGATTTTTTTTTTTAAGAGACAGGGTCTTACTCTAGCAACCAGGCTGGAATGTAGTGGTTTGATCATAGCTTACTGCAGCCTCAAACACCTGGCCTCAAGCAATCCTCCTGCTCCAGCCTTTCATGTAGCTAGGACTATAGGCGCTTGCCACCATGCCTGGCTCATGTTTTAATTTTTTAAATTTCTGTAGAGACGAGGTCTTGCTGTGTTACTCAGGCTGGTCTTGAACTTCTGGCCTCAAGTGATCCTCCCTCCTCGCCCTCTCAAAGCACTGGGATTACAGGCACGAGCCACTGCACCCAGCCAAAAAGGAAAATATTTTTAAGAGTATGATTTTGGAAACTTTCATTTCATTTTTTTTTTTTTTTTTTTTTTTTTACAATTGGTTTATCATTTTTTAATGATTGGCTCAGTGAAATACCGAGACCAGTGGTTCTCAACTGGGTGGAATCTTGCTTTCCCAGAAACGTCTGGCAATATCTGGAGACATTTCTTATTGTTGTAACTTGGTGGTGGGGCAGTGCTACCGGCTGTAGTGGGCAGAGGCCAAGGAGGCTGCCATAATGCCCAGGGCTTCCTTGACAACAAGAATTATTCTGCCCAAGAGAACTGAGACTGGAATCTCACTGCTCCCCATCCCCGCCAAAGCTGGGTATCCGTGATGAAAGAGAGAATGCCAGTGGGTCTTGGTATATTCTTGACAGCTTGTGAGGTGCACATCAGGCCAAATGAAGTATGGACACGTGACAACTGAGGCACAAGGTCAGGTTGAGGAAGGGAAGGATGAGGAGAGTAATAATTGTCCCTTTACTCTGTGTGCCCTCAGGGCTCGTTTCAGATTTGACTGCATTTGTTTGGCCTTTCTGGTTTTGTGACACAATAGGCGCTGTAACTTCCTGCCTTTCTGGAGACTCAGGCTAGGCTTACCGTTCCTGGAATCCAGTGGCATATCATGTAATTTACATTTCCATTCAAAAAAATTTTTAAAGTTTTTTGAAATTTATATAGATTCACAAGAAGTTGCAAAGATAGTACAGAGAGATCCCATCTACCCTTCATCCAGTTTCTCTTAATGGTTACATCTTAAAGAAGTATAGGACAATACCAAAGCTAGGAAATTAACATCGATGTAATGGGTGTAGTTTTAGAATTTTTTTTTTTTTTTTTTTTTTTTTAGATGGAGTCTCACTCTGTCACCCAGGCTGGGGTGTAGTGGCCTGATCTCAGCTCACTACAACCTCCACATCCCAGGTTCAAGCAATTCTCCCATCTCAACTTCCCTAGTTGCTGGGACTACAGTGCACAACCACACCCAGCTAATGTTTCTATTTTTAGTAGAGACAGGATCTCACCATGTTGGCCAGGCTAGTCTCAAACTCCTGACCTCAGGTGATCCGCCTGCCTCAGAATCCCAAAGTGCTGGGATTGTAGGTGTGAGCCACTGCGCCCCGCCAGTTCTATGACATTTTATGACACATATAGATTCATGTAACCATCATCACAATAAAGATCCAGAGTGTTTTCATAATTACAAAGATATCCCTCTACCCTCTTTGGTCACATCCACCCCCCTTCTCCTACCATCCCTGACTCCTGGTGACTACTAGTTTTTTCTTCATCTCTATATTTTTATTATTTTACATCTTCATTCTTTAAAATAACTTTTCTATTATAGGGAAGGTAAAATAACAAATTTAAAGAACATTATAAGATAGAGTAATAAGATAAAGCCTTCAATTTTACACTATTTTCAATTACTTATTATGTCAGGGAATATCTGTGAAGCCATGTTGTCCATTTCTGGAAGAAATTCGTTTTGCAAAGTATTTCTTTCTCCTATGGAGTCATCTTTAGGTTTATATGAAATGTGTTTTGCATGGAGGTCTGGAATTTGATTCTTCCTGCTTCTGCTTCTCTCCTTTGTTTTCTCTCTTGCCTTCGTCACAGGACCCTGGTGTTCACACTACATAAGTCTTTCTGGTCAAAGCTGGATGAATTCTTGTTTTTAAGCCTTGGTCCACTCACTTGTGTCATTTTTCTGGGAAAGTAATTTTCCTGATTACGAATGAGGTTGAGCACCTTTGCAAATGTTTGTAGGCCATTTGGATGGTGTGTGTGTGTGTGTGTGTGTGTGTGTGTGTGATGTGCCTATTTAAATCTCTTAAATTTTTTTCTGTCTGATTGTTCATATTATTTTCTTATTATTTGTAGGAATTATTTGCACATTTTATATGAAAGTCTCCTTTTGTAATGTTACCTGCCAATATTTCTCCCATTATATGGCTTTAAAAATTAGACTTTATTTTTAAGAGCTGTTTTGGATTCGCAGCAAAATTGAATGGAAGGTACAAATGTTTTTCAAATATCACCTGCCCCCTCACATGCATGCTCCACTAGAGTGATGCATTTGTTATAATTGATGAACCCACATTGACACATCATTATCACCCACTGTCCGTAGTTTACATTCAGGTTAACTCTTGATGTTCTACATTCTTTGGGTTTTGACAAACTTATAATAACACGTATCTATCATTATAGGGTTACACAGAGTAGTTTCACTACCTTCAAAATCCTCTGTGCTCTGCCTATTCATTCCTATATCCCCTGGCATTTCTCTTTTGACTGCCTCCATAGTTTGGCCTTTTCCAGAATGTCATATAGTTGGAGTCATAATTACATAGGCTTTTCAGATTGGCTTCTTTCACTTAGTAACATGCGTTTAAGGATCCTCTATATCTATTCATGGTTTGACAACTTCTTTATTTTTAGTACTATATAATGTTCCATTGTTTGACTGTACTGCAGCTTCATGTTTAGTCTTTAAATTTTTTTTTAAGGTTTTGTAAGTACACAGTAAGTGTATATATTTATGGGTTACATGAGTTATTTTGATACAAGTGAAATAATCACATCAGGGTAAACAGAGTATCCATCACCTCAAGCATTTGTTCCTTGTGTTTCAAATAATCCAAATATACTCTTTTAGTTATTTTTAAATGTACAATTAAGTTATTGATTATAGTCACCCTGTTCTGCTATAAAATAGCAGGTCTTATTCATTCCATTTTTTTGTACGCATTAACCACTCCCACCTCCCCACCAGTCCCCCACTACCCTTCCGAGCCTCTGGTAACCATCCTTCTACTCTCTACCTACATAAGTTCAATTGTCTTTATTTTTAGACCCCAAGGTAAGTCAAAACATGAAACATTTGTCTTTCTGTGCCTGACTTATTTCACTAACAAAGTGATTCCAGTTCCATCCATCTTGTTGCAAATGACAGGATCTCATTCTTTTCCTATGGCTGAATAGTACTCCATTGTATGTATGTATCTAGAAGTAAGATTGCTGGATTGTATGTTAGCTCTGTTTTTAGTTTTCTGAAGAGACTCCAAACTGTTCTCCATAGTGGTTGTACTAATTTACATTCCCACCAACGGTGTATGAAAGTTCCAATTTCTCCACATCCTCGCCAGTATTTCTTATTGCCTGTCTTTTGGATATAAGCCAATTTAACTGGGGTGAGATGATATCTCATTGTAGTTTTGATTTGCATTTCTCTGATGATCAATGATATTAAGCCCTTTTTCATATACCTGCTTGCATTTGCATGTCTCCTTTTAAGGAATATTTGTTCATATCTTTTTGCAGATTTTCAAATTGGATTATTAGATTTTGTCCTACAAAGTTGTTTGAGCTCCTTATAAATTCTGATTATTAATCTCTTGTCAGACAGGTAGTTTGTAAATATTTTCTCACATTCTGTGTATTGTCTCTTCACTTGGTTGAATTGTTTCCTTCTATGCAGAAACTCTTTAACTTAATGTAATCCCATTTGTCTGTTTTTGCTTTGGTTGTCTCAAAAACTATTGGTTGAATGAACAATTAAATACGAAACTGTATAGTCTCAAAATGGTATATTTATTTGTTTATTGATTTATTTTAGAGACAGGGTCTTTCTCTGACCCCCAAGTTGGAGTGCAGTGGTGTGATCATAGGTTACTGCAGCCTTGAACTCCTGGGCTCAAGTGATCTTCTTGCCTCAGCCTCCCAAGTAGTGAGAGCTACTGGCTTGTGCCACCGCACCTGGCTTCAATGAGTTCTAGTAATACCTAGATCTTTAAGATCTTATGACTCTTGTGCTGAAATGATTTTGGAAGTTTTTAGTACTCATTGTCACTCGACCAGAGCCTTTGGCAAAAGGCTATTATTGCTACCTAGTGGCAATTACTGGTATTTTTAGACTAGAAAGTTTGGACTAGCAGCTTCAAGGTACACTCCATTTGAAAGGTAATTACTAGCCTATTATTGGGCTTTAATTGAACATGCTTCAATCAAATTTATGTCCAAACTGACGGACATAAACCCCAGGTAAGAGTGGCTGAATCTCACGATTTCCAACAATTAAAGATTTTGCCCAGATGGGTGATAAGAAGGGTTCTGTTGCAAATAATTATTAAATCATATGGCTTGGTTTAGGTGTAAGTTATTAATAGGATGTCAGGCTGTTTGCCAATTAAAATATCTATGGCTGAGATTGGAGCTCCAGCATTAGCCTATGGGTAGACCTCTAATTTGTTAAATTACTATGGGCTCTTTGCCTCAATTGTTGGTTTGGTTGGTGATGAGCAAGCTTGCAAGATTTGGGTTGGAGGGCTTGTATTGACTAAACTTGATGGCACGTGGGCCTCAGCATTTCCCATAATTGAGCAATTACTTGGAGGGTCTGGACTGCAGACCAATGAAAGCACCCAACCAATAGTAGTGATACCCACAGTTAACAAAATGGTGTACAGCTGCACTTGACAGTGTTTTTTTTTGTGTGTGTGTTAGTGGTGGTGAGAATTTAGGCTCAAATAGGTCCTGGGAAGACTATGCACCCTTGAATTGGCCTCCAGCATTTGTGGGATAGAAGCAAGATTAAACATTTATAAGTACAAGGAAGATATATTTAAGAGTCTCACATATAATGAATATTTATATATATGTAGGGGAGATGTATCTCTCCTTTAAATGTAGGAAAGGGCAATGGGAAAGTTTTCAAAAAATTGGTGTGAGATATGAATCACTGAAAGGTCCTTGATTTAAGGGAGATTAAGGCCTGGGGCAATATAGAGACCCATTCCGAGGTCCATTTTATGGGCTGAAATTTGAAAGAGTTGTTTGAGGGGACTATTATGTCTATCAATTAAACCAGCTATCTGGAATCTATCAGGGACATGAAAATTCCACTGACGCCTTTATAAAAGAGAGCCCAGCATTCAGTATTCTGAGAATTGAAATGTGTGCCTTGGCTACTGTCAGGAAATGAACTCCAAAGGGGTCAAGGAGTATACTTGTTATTGATTGCTAGTTTTATTCCATTGAGATCTAAGGGGATACTTGATATAATCTCTCTCTCTCTCTCTCTTCATTTTTTTTGAGACAGAATCTCACTCTGTTGCCCAGGCTGGAGTGCAGTGGCACAATCATGACTCACTGCAGCCTTGGCCTCCCAGGACTGAAGATCCTCCCACCTCAGCCTCCTGAGTAGCTGGGACTACAGGTGCATGCCACCACACCTAGCTAATTAAAAAAAATTTTTGTATAGACAGGGTTTTGTCATGTTACTCAGGCTTGTCTTGAACTTCTGAGCTCATGCAATCTGCCCTCCTTGGCCTCCCAAAGTGCTGGGATTATAGGCATGAGCCACCACACTGGGCCTGATTTCAGTTTTTAAAAAGACACTTGTTTTGTGTCTTAACATATAGTCTATCCTGGGGATTGTTCTGTGTACTGACGAGAGGAATGTGTGTTCTGTAGCTGTTGAATGAAATGTTTGTTCTGTAAATTTCTATTAGGTCTGTTTGATCTACAGTACAAATTAAGTCCAATGTTTCTTTGTTGATTTTCTGCTTTGATGATCTGTTCAATGCTGGAAGTAGGGTGTTGAAGTCCCCAACTATTATTGTAATTGGTCTATCTCTCTCTTTAGCTCTAATAATATTGTTTTATATATATGGATGTTCCAATGTTGAGGGGAAACATATTTAGAATTGTTACAGGCTCTTGCTGACTTGATCCCTTTATCATTATATAATGACCTTCCTTTCTTTTTTTATGGTTTTTTCACATAAAGTCCATTTGGTGTGATGTAAGTATAGCTACTCCTGCACACTTTTGGCTTCTCTTTGTCTAGAATAATTTTCCCCATCTCTTTACTTTCTGTCTTTGTATGTCTTTACAGTAAAGTGAGTTTCTTGTAGGCAGCAAATAATTGAGTCTTTTAAAAAAAATTCTTCAGCTAGTTTATATTCTTTAATTGGGGAATTTCAAGGTTGTTGTTCATTGATGAGGACTTACTCCTGTCATTTTTTAAATTGTTTTCTGACTGTTTTGTATATTCTCTCTTTCTCTTTTTTGCTTATCTTTACTAATCGGTGGTTTTTTTGTAGTGGTAACATTTGACTCCTTTCTCTTTCTCATTTGGGTATCTGTTCTATCAGTGAGTTTTATATTTTCTTATATTTCTATGATGGTAGATATTGTCCTTGTCCTTTTGCTTTCAGTTATAGGATTCCTTTAAACATTTTTGTGTAGATCTAATCTAGTGGTAATGAATTCCCTTTGTTTTTGATTGTGTAGGAAAGCCTTTAGTTTTCCTCTATTTTTGAAGGGTAGCTTTGCTGGGTCTGTTATTCTTGGCTGACAGTTTTTTTTTTGTTTTTTGTTTTTTTTTTTCATGACCTTCCAGTGAATGGCAGTTTTTTTTTCCATCAGGACTTTGAATATATCATCCCATTCTCTTCTGGCTTGTAAAGTTTCTGCGGAGAAATAGGCTGTTAGTCTGATAGGTGCTATCAGACTATATATGTGACTATATATCCTTATATGTGACTAGGTGCTCTTCTTTTACTGTTTTGAGAATTATCTCTTTGTCTTTGACTTTTGACAGTTTGGCTATAATATACCTTGGAGAAAACCTTCTTGTGTTGAATCTATTTGGAGATTCTGAGCTTCCTATATCTGGATGTATGTCTACATCTCTTGTAAGGCTTGGGAATTTTTCAGCTATTATTTTGTTAAACAGATTTTCTATGCCTTTGCTTATCTCTTCTCTTTCTGGAACTCTCAACATTTGAATATTTGGCCACTTTGTGGTGTCTCATGGGTCACCAGGGCTTTTTTCATTCTTAAATAACTTTTTTTTTTGTCTGACTGGATTACTTCAAAATAACTGTTTTCAAGTTTAGAAATTCTTCTTGATCTGGTCTACTCTTAAATATCTTTATTGTAGTTTTTATTCCGTTCACCAAATTATTCAGTTCCAGAATTTCTGCTTGGTTCTTTTAAAAAATCATATCTATCTCAGTGGAATTTTTCATTCAGATCATAAATTGTTTTTCTGATTTGCTTGTATTGTTTATCTTTGTTTTCTGTGTCACACTGAGTTTCTTTAATATTATTATTTTGAGCTTTTAAAGGCATTTCATAGGTTTCCTTTCTCTTGGGAACTGTTAGTGCACAATTATTATGTTGTTTTTAGCTATCATATGCTTTACTTTTTCATGTCTCTTTTGTTCTTGTGTCAACATCTGCTCATCTGGTATGGCAGTTGCTTCTACCAATTTTATGAATTGGGTTTCATTGAGAATAAATTTTTTTCCTGTAGATATATCTATAGTGTTGGTTTAGTAGATTGCTTTGGCTTTGATTCCAGGTGGGCACAGTAGTGTAGTCTCCATATAATTTCTTCAGCTGTAATTAGTGTAAGCAGTATCTGTGGGCTCCTCAGTGGCTTAGGGTGCAGTTGTTAGTGGAGGCTGTAGTGAGGATTTATAGAGATGGGCACACCAGGTGGGCCAGTCCTCAGGCACCATTGGTGGCAGCAATGGGCTGGGAGGGTCAGTCCTTAGTCCTCTAGGTGTCATACACAGGCATCAGTGGTGGCAGGTTTGGGTGGGCTGGTTCTCACACCTCCAGATGACATGCTGGGGTGCTGGTGGTGACAGCAGCAGACCAGGTGGGTGGGTCCTCAAGCTCCTGGATAGCGTACATGGTGTTGGCAGTGGCAGTAGTGATGGTGGGCCAAAACTTGGGCCCCTATGGGGCACATGTGGGTGTGTGCTGGTGGGGGCCATGGTAGCCCTGTTCTCTGGCCCTGAGTGGCACACTTGGGTACTGGCAGTAATGGGGAGTGCAGGCCTGTTTTCAGGTCCCCTAAAGGCACAGGCAGGTAAGTGGTACCCTGCTGCTGGAGGGGACAGGGTTGCTGTCGGTGGCAGCAGCCCCAGGTGGGTAGCTCTCAGGCTCTGGGGAGTATACACTCAGGCTCCCTTTGTTCCAAGGACAGCCTCCCTGATGTGCTGCTCCATATGTTCCCTGGAGTGTAGGACATTGCATGAGCTAGATTGCTGGAGATTCAGCTGAACTGCTGGGTCTAGCTGGCATAACGATGCTATAGTCCTCTGGGTGGACATGGGGAATGTCCATGGGGCTTCAGGGATGTGGAGATGCAAAGGCTATTGGGCCCCAGGGCACAGGGCACAATGTAGTCTAGCAGGGGTTGGGCTCTCAAAATGGCACTTTGCTGTAGCTGCTTGGATTTTGGGCGGTGTGTGGGACCCAGTGCAACCTCACTTTCTGGATTAGTGCTGTCATATGGACTCCAGGTAGCTCCCTATACTGGTCTCAGGGCCCATGAGGGCCGAGGGGCTCTCCCATGGCTAGGATTGCAGGAGTCTCCAAGTGGGAATTTAGACCACTGTAATCTCTTGCTTATCTTTTCCTCACAATGGGAAGTTCCTCTTGGCTTTGAGGCAATCCTGGCTGGGATGACTGTTTTGTTTTCCTCTCCTTCTGTGCCTCAGAAGTTCCCTGTCAACTTCCTTCCTGAATACCATTGTTTCTCTGAGATGCTTTATTAGATATGTGCTTATCTACTCACTGTTTTAGTCCTTTTTTGTGGAGCAGGTTAGTACTGGGGGCCTGTAGTCAGCCATCTTAAAGGCATCTTGCTTTGTCTTTATGAATTTGACTACTATAGGAAGCTCATATAAATGGAGTCATACAATATTTGCATCTAGCTTATTTTACTTAGGATAATACCTTTAATATCCATCCATGTTGTAGCATTTCAGAATTTCATTATTTTTAGAATTTTCATTCTTTATTGCATTGGATGTAGATACATTTTGTTTATCCATTCATTTGCTGATGGACACTTGGGTTGTTTTCACCCTTTGGTTATTGTGAATAATGCTGCTATGAATATAGGTGTATAAATATATCTCTCAGACCCTACTTATAATTATTTTGGGTATTATATAGAAATGAAATTACTGAATCATAGAGTAGTTCTTTTTTTAATGTTTTGAGAAACCACCACACTCTCGTCTATAGCAGCTGCATAGACCAACAGTGCAGGGGGTTCCAGTATCTCCACATCATCTCTAACACTTGTTATTTTCTGTTTTTCTTATAAAGCCATCCTAATGGGTACAAAGTGGTGTCTCATTGTGGTTTTGATTTTTATTTCCCTAAAGATTAGTGATGTTTAGCATCTTTTCATGTGCTTATTGGCCGTTTGTATATCTTTGGAAAAGTGTTTATTCAAGCCTTTGATCATTTTTTTTTCAATTGGGTTGCTTTATTGTAGTTGAGTTTTAGGAATTCTTTGTATATTCTGGATATTAATCTCTTATCAGATATATGATTTAAAAATATTTTCTTGCATTCTGTTGGGTACCTTTTCACTCTGTTTATAGTGTCCTTTGATGCAGGCAACTTTTGATTTTGATAAACTTCAGTTTATCTATATTTTCTTTTGCTACCCATATTTTGGTGTTATGTCCAAGAAATCATTACCAAATCTCATGCCATGAAGTTTTTACATATTTTTTTTAAGAGTTGTATATTTTTACCTCTTACACTTAAGTCTTTAATCCTTTTTGAGTTAAACTTTGTATATGGTGTAGGGTAGAAGTCCAACTTTATTCTTTTGTATGTGGACATCGTTTTCCCAGCACTATTTGTTAAAAAGCTATCCTTTCCCTATTGAGTAGTCTTGGCACCCTTATTGAAAATCATTCAACCTTATACAGGAGAGTTGATTTCTGAGCTGTCTATTCTATTCCATTGGTTTATATGTCTGACTTCATGCCAGTACTACACTATTTTGATTACTGGAACTTCCTAATAAGTTTTGAGATCAGGTAGCCTAAGTCCTTCAACTTTGTTCTTTTTTGAGATTGTTTTGGCTATTTGGGGGTCCCAAGATAATCTTTTAAGCTTGTGCTGATTCAGCCCTATTCCATTTGACTGAGAGTGGACAAAGGGGAAGCACTGGTCAGACTCATACCTAGCTCTATGGTCCTATCCTGAGAAGACGGTCTGAAGAGGGTGAAAATTAATGTCAAATGGAAAGAAAGAGGAAAGACTGTTGATGAAAAGGAATTCAATCAATATATAATGGAAAAGAAAAAGCTAATGTTACCTTGGTGCTTTGTGAGAGGTTGGGAGCAAGAGAATATTATCTCTTAGCTATATTTATAGATAACCATAAAGGTGGAGCTGTTTTTCTGCAGAAACCCTCTTCTTAGTTTGAAGCAGGAGGTTCAGGATAGGCCCCAGTGAAAATAAAGGCATTCAATCTGGATTCATCTCCATGATGTATCTTGATGATATTAACAACATCTTGTGAGTGAACACCTGGAATAAACCTAATGTAACTTTGTCTTTTCGCTCCTGTTTTGTGGGTTATATCTATTATAGAGGATTCCTTTTGAGATGTAGCATGTGGGAAATTTTGTCCCATGGATGTGCACAAAGGACTTTAACAACAGAGTCACAGATCACTATGTTACTATTAGCCTAGTTGAAAAAGTTTCCCAGATAAAATATCTGCTGTGCCTAACTTGTCATAGTATCATGTGCCTATAAACCATGTTTTTGTGAATGGAAACTAATGCCAATGCTGTGGACTTAGTTGCATCCCCAAAAATTCATTGTTGAATGAACCCCTGTCACCCAATGTAATGCTATTTAAAAATAGGACCTTTGGGATTAATTAGGTCTAGATGAGGTCCTAGTATGGGGTCCTTGTGATCAGATTATGACCCTTGTAAAAAGAGACAACAGAGAGTTTGCTTTCTGTCTCCATTATGTGAAGACACAGGAAGAAGGTGGTAGTCTACAAGTCAGGATAAGAACCCTCACTAGAGCCCACCATGCTGGCATTCCAATATTGAGCTTCCAGTCTCCAGAATTATGAGAAAATAAATTTCTGTTGTTTAAGTCACCCAGTCTATGACATTTTGTAATGGTAACCAGAGATGACTAAGACAGACAGTTTAGAGGTTACTTGGGGGCTTACTCACACACAGTGTGTAACCGAAACATCTGCTGAGCATGCCTATGGGAAGTTGTATGGACGCTCAAACTAAACTGTAATTGGAGGTAATTATTACTCATATGACATTATCTTGGGAAAGACAGAATGAAACAGGGCATATGATGAGGCCCATAAGAAATTTGGAATCCAAGATTAACTTGAACTTAGCCCTTGATTCATACACTAATCCATGATAGCATTTGGTATATGGACAAGCGCCACTTTGTAGGGAAGGCTGAGAAAGTACTGTTGTAATTTGGACTGATTTATTTTACAATGATCTTAGTTTAACTCATAATACAACAACTCTTTGGTGTAATATTGGTGTCATTGGCAAGATTACTGACTTATATTATAATAATCTTCATTCAACATATAATGTCACTACTTGGTGTAATACGTTACTGGCAAAATTAATTTGACTGATTTACTTAAACCTGGTCTGATGATACAAATTAATTAGAGTTTTGGCAGTTATTCCTTTGCTTTTTTGTCTTCTAAATGTTGCCAAAGATGCAGAAGGAGGAGTGATGAGGAGGAGTGCCCACCAGGCTGGGCACGGTGGCTCATGCCTGTAATCCCAGCACTTTGGGAGGCCAAGGCTGGCGGATCACGAGGTCAGGAGATAGAGACCATCCTGGCTAACACAGTGAAACCCTGCCTCTACTAAAAATATAAAAAATTAGCCAGACGTGGTGGCGGGCGCCTGTAGTCCCAGCTATTCGGGAGGCTGAGGCAGGAGAATGGCATGAACCTGGGAGGTGGAGCTTGCAGTGAGCCGAGATCACACCACTGTACTCCAGCCTGGGCGACAGAGCGAGACACTGTCTCAAAAAAAAAAAAAAAAAAAAGCAGCCTTGCCCAAGAGTCAGAGGGTGAACCATTGAACTGTAAGGGGATTACCTGACTTATAGCTGAATCGAAAAATTCTCTGACTTTCTCTCTGGAGGTTCCTAGATGCCTGCTTTTGGCTCTTAGTCAAGGTAAGGGCAGTGGGATTTATGATTTCAGAAACTCCCCAGGCCAGTTTGTTTGTTGATGATTTATAAGTGTCATAAACTGGCTCAAATATGTGCCCAGTGGGGCATAACAACCTCGCTGGGAACTTCTGTGTTATGCTTTCCTGAAGCTAGGACTTCTTGCACAGATCTTAGTGGTTCATCTGGAAACAGAGTACCTCTCTGTGTGAATGAGAACCCTGGGAACTTCTGCACCATTTTCTCTTGGACTCCAATGCTCGTTTATATGCTCTTTCTCTTGCTGCCCCATATCCTTTGCCTTTAAATGTCTTAGTATTCCCTGCGGGGTTTAGAGAGGCCTTTCAAATATCTGAACTTGGGAAACATTTGCATTATCCTAGCACATTTCTCTAAAACAAAATAGACAAAAACATACATTTGTATTTCATTAGTTTATAAATATCGAAGTGCTAACAATTTAGCACTAAACAGAAATAGCATTATAAAATAATTAGTAAAATTAAAACAACATTAATATGGTACAAATTATGATAAATAGTACACAATAAAAAATTAAATATAGAGATAAAGGAAAAGCATCTTCTATCTCTTACATTACAGTGTACTTAGAAGTCAAGAACTTCACTTTTATGACCTTTAAAGGTGAGTAAAGATGGAAAGTAGGGAAGTGTATTCCTGACCTGGAGGCCCCAGATATCCTGACTGGGGCTTCTAACCTAAGAGACCCAAAGCTATGCTAAATTGGAAAAAAATTTCAAGTCCTGGTTTGTGTTTGAGCTTCAGTGATCAGAAGGTTTATTTATTTATTTATTTATTTATTTATTTATTTTTTATTAGATCAGAAGGTTTATTATCTTGAGCAAGTCCTAATATCCTGTTATCACTCTGATGCCTCAAATTCCATGTTTTAAAAATCGAGGTAAGAATAATATTGAGTGATTTTATGAGAATTAAATAAGTTGATGCATGTATACTTGATATAAAAATAAAGTGTTGCACTAATATGTATCTTATAATGACTCAGTAATATAATTTTTCGTATTATTATTTCCTATTCTCACTGACTCCATTATTTGCTGCAGAATCTGCCCTGGCACCAGATGCATCTGCATCATGAGACCTGTGAATACAGAAACACTGTGTGTTCTCAGAAAGGAGCAGCATGTCCTTGGCTTCAACCATGGCTACTGTTTGTTTATTTTGCCCAGCGTTGGGATTTCTGCTGGTTCTTGAGGCCCTGGCACAAATTTGGGTACTTGTATCCTTCTGGGTGCTGGCAACCTTCTCCTATTTTCTGTGTCCTGTTAGGTCCTAGGTAAGAGACAGCTGAGCTTTACGGTAGCGGATTAAAGCAAGAAGCCAAAAATGAGAGTTAAGTCTTTACTCATTTACTGCAATGGTATAAGCAAGAGGTTAACACTGGAGAAAATGCTCAGTCCACCTGTTCCATTTTCCCCCATTGAATGGCACACTAGTCAAGGGTCATGTGGATCAGCTCAGACATTGGGGTTGTCTCACTGTAGCTCAAAAGGCTTCTACAGTTTTACGGATTCTGAAGTGGAAGGGGTGGAGAACAGGGGGATGGGGCTTAGAATGGAAAAATAATGGGAACAGAGTCAGAGTGGGGAAAAGTTTCTTCAGGTTTCTTCCTTCTCCCCCTATAAGGAGGTCTTAGCAGAAGTGCCTGAAGAGGACCTCTGCCCAGGGTCTCAGATAAAGAGACTTAAGAATTTGGGCATTAGTCAAAAACTGTAAATATGTGAAAGAGCATGGTCAGCCTGCACCCCTCTTCAGGGACTGCAGAGCACTGCTTGTGCACCAAGTTTGGTGTGGGGACAGCAGTTTTCTCCCAAGAAATCTGCCAGGTGAAACCATTGCCTGTGATCAGGCCTGAAAAATCACACATAGGTCTTTAAGCAGGAGCTGGACTCCTCTCGTTCCATCTCTTGTAAATCTGGGTTATGAGCAGTTCTGCTAAGTTTTTCAAAATTATTTCTTCAACCTTTTATTTTTCCTATCTAGAAGCCTTTAATAAAAAATTGATCATTCTGTTGCTCACTCTGTGGTCCTCCCAGTGCTCTGATGACTTAGTACTTGTTCTTTATCCTTGACGCAGTGTCCCTCTGTATATGGTGAGGGAGCCCTTAAACTGCTTTTCCCCCTCAGGTCTTGTCCACGCCAGTCTCTTCTTTCTGAATTCTTGCAGTACTTACATTTCTACCATAAAAATCTGTATTATTTTTAAATTTTACATTACAAAATATCATACAGTAAATTTTGCTTTTCTTTTCTTTTTTTTTTTTTTTTTGAGGCGGAGTCTCGCTCTGTCGCCCAGACTGGAGTGCAGTGGCCGGATCTCAGCTCACTGCAAACTCCGCCTCCCGGGTTTACGCCATTCTCCTGCCTCAGCCTCCCGAGTAGCTGGGACTACAGGCGCCCGCCACTGCGCCTGGCTAGTTTTTTGTATTTTTTAGTAGAGACGGGGTTTCACCGTGTTAGCCAGGATGGTCTTGAGATCCTGACCTCGTGATCCGCCCGTCTCGGCCTCTCAAAGTGCTGGGATTACAGGCTTGAGCCACCGCGCCCGGCCAATTTTGCTTTTCTTTACTGTTAGTGCTTGGACACATTTTTGGGTAGATTTGTGCATAGATTATGTAACCATCACAACTATCAGGACATAAAACAGTTATATCAACCCCAAAACTCCTTTGCGTTGTCCCCTTGTAGTTACAGCCTTACCCCACCCATTAGTCCTGGAAACCACTGATGTCTTTCTTATCACTATAGTTTTGTTTTTTTGAGAATGTCAAATCAATGGAATCATACAGTATGTAATCTTTTGAGACTGGTTTCTTTCACTCAACATAATGTCTTTGAGATTCATCCAAGTTTTTGAGTGTATCAATAGTTCTTTTTTACTGCTGAGTAATATTCTATGATGTGGACATACACAGTTTGTTTATCCATTCACCCATTGGAGGATATTGAGGTTATTTCCAGCTTTTAACTATCACAAATAAAGCTGCTATGAAAATTTGTGTACAAGTTTTTTGTGTGAACGTAAGTTTTCATTTCTCTCAGGTGAATAACTGGGAGTGGAATTGCTGGGTTATATGGTGAATGTTTGCACAACTTTATAAGAAAGTGTTAAGTTGAAAAATACATCTTTTAATAAAACTATTACCGGCTGGGCGCGGTGGCTCAAGCCTGTAATCCCAGCACTTTGGGAGGCGGAGGCGGGTGGATCACGAGGTCAGGAGATCAAGGCCATCCTGGCTAACATGGTGAAACCCCGTCTCTACTAAAAAAAAAATACAAAAAACTAGCCGGGTGTGGTGGCGGGCGCCTGTAGTCCCAGCTACTCGGAGGCTGAGGCAGGAGAATGGCGTGAACCCGGGAGGCGGAGCTTGCAGTGAGCTGAGATCGCGCCACTGCTCTCCAGCCTGGGAGACAGAGCGAGACTCCGTCTCAAAAAAACAAAACAAAAAACAAACAAACAAACAAAAAAAAACTATTACCATGTAATTTTGAGCAATTTTCACTGTATTGGGAAAATAATTAGATTAAAGGAAGCATTTCAGAATTTGTATTAAAACGAATAATTGCACAACCCTAATACTATCAATGGTGTAAAATTGTGAAATTTGAGGCTGCTTGTCATCTTCTGAATAGCTTTTCTATGTTTGGGACAAATATAAATCCAACCCTAAAAAAAGATTGAAATACAGTTTCCCAACCATCCTTGCAGCCAAGGCTCAGACTTGTGTACTAAACTCTGCCAATCTGGCCAATCTCCCCGGGATTTAATTTTGGATGTGAACAGCATGTGATAACAGGCTTTATAGGGAGCTTCCGTTTCCTGGGCGTATACTGGTTTCAAAAGCATCCAACTTTCAAGGCTATAGTGGTTGCAAGATTGGATTCTTATTCAGAAATGCATTATGCTAGCATCATTCGCTCTTACTTATAAAATTTTGGAATTTAGTGTTTGGCAGCACCAGTAGATATTGTGGCTGTTTTTTCATCAGCACAGTCCTGTTAGGTAGAGTTGTTGGTATTGTTCCTGAAAGTATAGGCATGATCTGTTTGTCCAAGACCTCAAGGACTTTGTGAGCTTCCTTCTAGTCTGCTGTTCTTTAAATCACTTTTCCTTTTAAACTATTCTTAGATGCGGTTTCTTTTCATACTATTTTATTCTTTATTATATATATTTTATATAGTTGTATATGCACAGGCTACTTTGTGTATTCTCTTGCTAATTCATGATTTGTCTTTTATGGTTTAAAAATTAATTGATCATAAAATATTCCATAGTTTGAATCCCAGGGAGCAGCGAAGATACTGACAAATTTAAGAAATAGCATAAAGGAGTTTGACTTCATGGGCCATGCAGTGAGGATTCTCTAGACTTGAAAATGCCCCATAGGGATCTAATTAAACTAAAGAGCTTCTGCACAGCAAAAGAAACTACCATCAGAGTGAACAGGCAACCTACAGACTGGGAGAACATTTTTGCAATCTATCCATCTGACAAAGGGCTAATATCCAGAATCTACAAAGAACTTAAACAAATTTACAAGGAAGATCAAACGACACCATCAAAAAGTGGGCAAAGGATATGAACAGACACTTCTCAAAAGAAGACATTTATGCAGCCAACAGACACATGAAAAAATGCTCATCATCACTGGCCATCAGAGAAATGCAAATCAAAACCACAATGAGATACCATCTCACACCAGTTAGAATGGCGATCATTAAAAAGTCAGGAAACAACAGGTGCTGGAGAGGATGTGGAGAAATAGAAACGCTTTTACACCGTTGGTGGGAGTGTAAACTAGTTTGACCATTGTGGAAGACAGTGTGGTGATTCCTCAAGGATCTAGAACTAGAAATACCATTTGACCCAGCCATCCCATTACTAGATATATGCCCAAAAGACTATAAATCGTGCTGCTATAAAGACAACATGCACACGTATATTTATTGCAGCACTATTCACAATAGCAAAGACTTGGACACAACCCAAATGTCCATCAGTGATAGACTGGATTAAGAAAATGTGGCACATATACACCATGGAATACTATGTAGCCATAAAAAGGATGAGTTCATGTCCTTTGTAGGGACATGGATGAATCTGGAACCATCATTCTGAGCAAACTGTCCCAAGGACAGAAAACCAAACACCATATGTTCTCACTCACAGGTGGGAATTGAACAATGAGAACACTTGGACACAGGGTGGGGAGCATCACACACCAGGCCTGTCATGGGGTGGGGGGAGGGAGGAGAGATAGCATTAGGAGATATACCTAATGTAAATGACGAGTTAATGGGTGCAGCACACCAACATGGCACATATATACATATGTAACAAACCTGCACGTTGTGCACATGTACCCTAGAACTTAAAGTATAAAAAAAATGCAAAAAAAAAAAAAAGTAAAGAAAAGAAAAGAAAAGAAAAGAAAATGCCCCATAGGGGCTTAACTGTAAGGAGGCTTACCATGTCATTTTCCTGTTCTTGCTTCTATCTCTTAATGTTCCCAATATGAAAATGTATGCTCCCAGCTCAGAGCAGTGGACCTTGGGACTAAGGCCTCAGGTACGTTGGGGAGCCATTTTGTCCCCAGAATTTATGCCTGCTTTCATGCTCTGTCACTCACCTTCCTTCATTGTTGGAATCAACAAACTGGGTAACAGCGATGTCAGAGAAAATGCCAAATTTGCATTGGCATAGGTGCCTGGCAACACTTAGCAGCCTGCAAGAAACATACCCAGAGTCATATAATGTTGGCAAAAATGTCAGTTGAGTCACATGGTCAGGCTAGCAAAGGAAAATAGCCTGGAGATCTCCTATGAGGTCCATTTTTGTCTCTGCTAAAAAGGTTCCTTGATTATTCTCATTGCTCAGTGTCACTTCAGTGCTCTGTTCAACTTTCATTGTATTTCACCAGGCTTTTATGTAATTTTGTTTTTACAGCAATAGAGGTTTTGATTTACTGCCTTTCTGAAGGCTCACACTGGCTTACTTTCCTGAAATAATGTAACTTCTACAAAATATTAATTTTGTAACTACATCTCAACTTGGAAAATCACTCTATTCCTTGGTAAGATGAAACAAAAAATTAAGATTTAATAATGAAATTAATCAGTCATTAATTTGTCATGAAACAAAATTTTCATTCATTCATTATGCTATGCAGTGTCTGGGAGATTTTCTACTCTTTTAGAGATAATCTATTTTCCTGTGTCTAATAACAAACTCATCATCTGATAACAAACTCATTGGGCACCTGTGGCCGTTATTCAGTATTATTCAATGTTTATTTGTTTCTCTCATATATCACTTTTAAGTTCATGGTCAAAATCAGATAACTTCTGGAAATGGATTTTTTGTAGTCTCCTTCCCTCGTTTCCTTTTTCATCTTTTGCTTTTTCTCAAGATCCCTGTGTCCAACATTTGTCCCATCTTTCCAGACAAAACTATGGTCAGTTTTTGGTTTTTATTCTGACATGACTTACTGGATCTTTGTTTCTGAGGCTTGGCTTCACTCATTTCTGCTCTCCTCTGGGCTGGTGATTGTAGATACTTCATTTTTTTTGAGGTTTCAATATTTTATTCAAAATTTTTAAAAGTGATGTTAATTACAGCATTTGAAGAGGAGGATCTATTTCCACACAAAATGGAAGACTCTAAAATGTACCCATTAACTGCTAAAAAACAAATTGAGTGGTGAGAATACAACAGAAGTCCAATTTAGATTCTGAGTGTTGTTACCATGTGATTACAATCACACAGACTCTTCTAAACCTATAGCTGGAGCTCCTGGAAGCTATTTCATACTTTGGTGCAAGGGCAAAAAAGCACAACACGAGAAGGAATAAGTCCTGAATTACTGGCTTCATCACATCCACCCTCTCCACCCCAAAATGGCACAAAAGAAACAGTGATCATACCCCACAGACCTTTTGATGTAAAAGAGGTAACGATGAACTGGGGTGAGAACAGATCATGAAGATCTGTTGAAAAAAGTCCCATTCAGGTGAGTTTGTACACACCATCAAGCACTCTCATCATTGATGAGAGTGAGCCTCTCATCAATCAGGGTTAGGAAACCAAAGTTTGGTTATCAGGATATCACAATTTCATTCGTTTACTCAATATGAATTTATAAAGTGCCTATATATTATCAGCTTCCACTTGCAGCCATTTCTAGATAAAAAAGAAAACTGGCATCTCAAAAGGGCCACCAAGTTTCCCTGAAGTCTACCACTGAAAGGACCTTTTTTGGAAATGGGTTTCTTCTACACTTCTGAAAGGGTAACATCTTAAAGCTGAATCATCTTGAACCTGGAGGTCTAACATATTTAACAATACTTGCATCCCAGACATGCAACATTAAAAGATACATCAAATTCTGAAGGTAGCTATGCTGCAAAATAGTTTAAAATTAAACAATTGTATAGTATTCATTTATGCTTGAAATTCCAGTCCTAGACCAAGCTTGGGGCCACCAGGATTGACCTTCTTGACATCCAGAAGAGCTGACAATGTCAGTTTGATACCTGGCTTTAGGGTCTGAGTGTATCCTGAACCTGTCAGGCTGGAGTTGTTCACTTCAGCTGAGAATCAGGCGTCAGGGTCAATCTGAAGCTTGGCTGTTATTCTGAAGCGTGTTACTGTTTCCTGCTGTCCAGATGAGACTGACAGCGGTCTCCAACTTCTTGTTCACCTTCTAGTAAATGGTGCCACCAAACTCTGTTCTGTCAGACATTAGTGTGAAGCCAGAATTCATCAGTCTTGTAGCCAACTGCAAAATTGCTCTGAGTCACTCGGGACTTTGCAGTCTCAAAATTCAACTGGTAGTTGGCTAGCCTTGTAACCTAGCACCAGAGCATACTGGATGGAAGGCCCAGCAATATCGAAATCCATGTCGCAGCCCAGATTAATGTGTTCCCACTTGTACCCTGTCTTGATTTTAGCTTTTTTTTTTTTTCCTAGTGTTAGGTGAGAAGGATGAATTGAAGGTCAGCTTCAGTCCACGTGCAAGCTGATCTTCCACAGTAATCTCAGTGCCTAGTGTATTGCCAGTGTTCCATTTCTCCGTAAACATCAGGCCACGCTCAGTCCATCTGTACTTGGTTTCCAGACTGCCCGTCACTTTGGTGGTCTCAGCGTTGGCAGAGTCTGAGCTTGTAAATTCCAATCCATTTTCAGATTTGATTTCAAATTAAGCTTTATTAAGCCAAATCCGTAACCCTTGGTGAAGACATCCCTGGCAGATTTGCCAAGATTGGCATACATGAGTGGCACAGCCATCTTCTGCTCAGAGGTGGTGGCAGCGGGCTCTGCGGCGGCTACCGATTGTAGATACTTCTATTATTCAGAGTGGAACATCTAATGATATATTTCCTTTTTCTAATCTGTATCAGAATATATATATATATATTCATTCATTCATGGTATAATCTCAAAACATTAATAATATACCAGACTACCTCATCCCTACCATGGATGGGCATGGAGGGGAAAAGCAGTAAGTTAATGAAAAAAGAAGATGGAAAATCTCTTTAATGATTACATTATCAAACTAATAATGCTGCACAGGCCACCTATTATGATGACTATTTCCATATAGATTCAATAATGCTATGCAGAATAACTGATATTTATGTTTTTCAATTGGTTTTCTGACTTGAATTTGTATTTTGTTTTTCATGTATTCTCATTCTTTTAAATCTTTCTGTTGCTGTGAAATGGGTCTCACATAAAGAAAAGTGTAATGAATATAAATTCATAGCTCAGTGTATCTGTGGTGTTCAAACTGATTGTTAAATGGGAGAGTACCAGCACACCAAACACCTCACTGACTTTTGTTTTTTTTTTTTTTGTACATTGATATTCATATTAATAGCAGCTTTATTCATAATTGCCAAAACTTGGATGCAACCAAGATGTTCCTCAGTAAGTAGATAAACTGTGGTACATCTAAACAATGGAACACTATTCAGTGCTAAAAAAAGAAATGATCTCTCAAGCCCTGATAAGATGTGGAGGAACCTTTTAAAATGGGGTACATGTTCAGGTTTGTTATATAGGTAAATTATGTATCATGAGGGTTTGGTGTACAGATTCTTTCATCACCCAGGTAATAAGTATGATACTCAACAGGTCGTTTTTCAATCCTCACCCTCTTCCCACCCTCCACCCTCAAGTAGGCCCCAGTGTCTATTGTTCCCTTTTTTGTGTCCATGTGTACTCAATGTTCAGCTCCCACTTATGAGTGAGAACATGTGGTATTTGGTTTTATGTTCCTGTGTTAGTTTGCTTAGGATAACGCCCTCCAGCTCCATCCATGGTCTGGCAAAGGACATTATCTCATTCTTTTTTATGGCTGCATATTATTCCCTGGTATATACGTACCACATTTTCTTTATGCACTCTACCATCGATGGGATTTAGGTTGATTCCATGTCTTTGTTCTTGTGAATAGTGCTGCGATGAATGTACATGTGCATGTGTCTTTATGGAAGAACAATTTATATTCCTTTGGGTATATAACCAATAATGGGATTGCTGGGTCAAATGGTAATTCTGTTTTAAGTTCTTTGAAGAATCACCACACTGTTTTCCACAGTAGTTGAACTAATTTACACTGTCACCAGCACTGTATAAGTGTTCCCCTTTCTCTGCAACCTCACCAGTATCTGCTATATTTAGACTTTTTAATATTAGCCATTCTCACTGGTGTGAGATGGTATCTCCCGGTGGTTTTGATTTGCATTTCTCTAATTATTAGTGATGTTGAACATGTTTTCATATGCTTGTTTGTCACACATATGTCTGCTTTTAAAAGTGTCTGTTTATGTCCTTTGCTCACTTTTAAATGGGGTTGTTTTTTGCTTGTAAGTTTAGGTTCCTTATAAGTTCTGGATATTGAACCTTTGTCAGATGCTTAGTTTGAACATATTTTCTCCCATTCTGGAGGTTGCTTGTTTACTCAGTTGATAGCTTCTTTTGATGTGCAGAAGCTCTGAGATTTAATTAGATCCAATTTGTCAGTTTTTGTTTTTGTTGCAATTGCTTTTGGTGTCTACATCATGAAATCTCTGCCAGGGCTGATGTCCAGAATAGTATTTCCTAGGTTATCTTCCAAGGTTTATATAGTTTCAGCTTGTACATTTAAGTCTTTACTCGATCTTGAGTTGATTTTTGTATGTGATGTAAAGTCGGGGCCCAGTTTCAGTCTTTGGCATATGGCTAGCCATCGATTCCAGCACAATTTATTGAATGAGGAGTCCTTTATGCATTGCTTGTTTTTGTCAGCTTTGTCAAACATCAGATGGTTATAGGTGTGCCACCTTATTTCTCTGTTCTTTATTCTGTTCTGTTGGCCTATGTGTCTGTTTTTGTACCAGTACTGTGCTGTTTTGGTTACTGTAGCCCTGTATTATTGCTTGAAGTCCAATAGTGTGATGCCTCCTGCTTTGTTTTGTTTGGTTAGGATTGCTTTGGTTATTTGGACTCTTTTTTTCTTTGGCTCCGTATGAATTTTAAAGTAGTATTTTCTACTTCTGTGAAGAATGTCATTGGCAGTTTGATAGGAATAGTATTGAATCTGTAAATTGCTTTGGGCAGTATGGCCATTTTAATGATATTGGTTCTTCCTATCTGTGAGCATGTAATTTTTTTTATTTGTTTGTGTCATCTCTGATTTCTCTGAACAGTGTTTTGTAATTCTAATTGTAGAGCTCTTTTACCTCCCTGGTTAGCTGTATTCTTAGGTATTGTATTCTTTTTCTGGCATCTGTGAATGGGATTGCATTTCTGATTTGGCTGTTGGCTTGGATGTTGTTGATGTATAGGAGTGTTACTGACTTTTATACATTAATTTTGTATCCTGAAACTGTGCTGAAGTTGTTTATCAGATCAAGGAGCTTTTGGGCAGAGACTATGGGGTTTTCCAGATAAAGAATCATGTAATCTGCAAACAGGGATAGTTTGACTTTCTATCTTCCGATTTGGATGCTTTTTCTTTCTTTTTTTTGCCTGATTGTTCTCATCAGGACTTCCAATACTATATTTAATGTGAGTAGTGAGAGAGGACATCCTTCTCTTGTGCCAGTTTTCAAGGGAAAGGCTTCCAGCTTTTATCCATTCAGTATGATGTTGGTTGTGGCTTTGTCACAAATGGCTCTTATATTTTGAAGTATTTTCCTTCAATGTTTAGTTTATTGAGGATTTTTAACATGAAGGGATGTCGAATTTTATCAAAAGCCTTTTTTGCATCTATAGAGATAATTGTGTTTTTTATTTTAGTATTTATTTATTCTAATTTTAATTTTAATTAATTAATTTGGTTTCTAAATTATACTTTAAGTTCTGGGATACAAGTACAGAATGTGCAGGCTTGTTACATAGGTATACATGTGCTATGGTGGTTTGCTGCACCCATCAAACCGTCACCCACATGAGGTATTCCTTCTAATGTTATCGCTCCTCTAGCACCCCAGCCCCTGACAGGCCCTGGTGTGTGATGTTCCCCTCCCTATGCCTGTGTGTTCTCATTGTTCAACTCCCACTTATGAGTAAGAATATGCAGTGTTTCGTTTTCTGTTCTTGTGTTAATTTGCTGAGAATAATGGTTTCCAGCCTCATCCATGTCCACACAAAGAACATGAACTCATCCTTTTTTATGGCTGCATAGTATTCCATGGTGTATATGTGCCACATTTTCTTTATCCAGTCTATCATTGATGGGGATTTGGGTTGGTTCCAAGTCTTTGCTCTTGTGAATAGTGCTGCAATAAACATACATTGTGCATGTGTCTTTATAGTAGAATGATTTATAATCCTTTGGGTATATACCCAGTAATGGGATCGCTGGGTCAAATGATATTTCTGGTTTTAGATCCTTGAGGAATTGCCACACTATCTTCCACAATGGTTGAACTAATTTACAGTCCCACCAACAGTGTAAAAGTGTTCCTATTTCTCCACATTCTCTCCAGCATCTGTTGTTTTCTGTCTTTTTAATAATTGCCATTCTAACTGGCGTGAGATGCTATCTCATTGTGGTTTTGATTTCCATTTCTCTAATGACCAGTGATGATGAGCCTTTTTTCATATGTTTCTTGGCCACATAATTGTCTTCTTTTGAAAAGTGTCTGTTTATATCTTTTGCCCACTTTTTGATGGGATTGTTGTTTTCTTGTAAATTTGTTTAAGTTCTTTGTAGATCCTGGATATTAGCCCTTTGTCAGATGGATAGATTGCAAACATTTTCTCCCATTCTGTAGGTTACCTATTCACTATGATGATAGTTTCTTTTGCTGTGCAGAAGCTCTTTAGTTTAATTAGATCCCATTTGTCAATTTTGGCTTTTGCTGCCATTGCTTTTGGTGTTTTAGTCATGAATTCTTTGCCCAGGCCTACATCCTGAATGGTATTGCCAAGGTTTTCTTCTAGGGTTTTTATGGTTTTGGGTTTTACATTTAAGTCTTTAATCCATCTTGAGTTAATTTTTGTATAAGGTGTAAAGAAGGGGTCTGGTTTCAATTTTCTGTATATGGCTAGCCAGTTTTCTCAAAACCATTTATTAAATAGGGAATCCTTTCCTAATTATTTGTTTGTTTGTTTGTTTGTTTGTTTGTTTGTTTTGAGATGGAGTATCACTCTGTCGCCCAGGCTGGAGTGCACTGGTACGATCTCGGCTCACTGCAACTTCTGCTTCCTGGGATCATGCCATTCTCCTGCCTCAGCCTCCTGAGTAGCTGGGACTACAGGCACCTGCCACCACACCTGGCGAATTTTTTGTATTTTTAGTAGAGATGGGGTTTCACCATGTTAGCCAGGATGGTCTCAATCTCCTGACCTCATGATCCGCCCACCTCAACCTCCCAAAGTGCTGGGATTACAGGTGTGAGCCACTGCGCTCGGCCCCCCATTGCTTATTTTTGACAGGTTTGTCAAAGATAGGATGGTTGTAGATGTGTGGTGTTATTTCTGAGGCCTCTGTTCTGTTCCATTGGTCTATATGTCTGTTTTGGTACCAGTACCATGCTGTTTTGGTTTCTGTAGGCTTGTAAAATAGTTTGAAGTCAGGTAGCTGATGCCTCCAGCTTTGTTCTTTTTGCATAGGATTGTTTTGGCTCTGTGGGTTCTTTGTTGGTTCCATATGAAATTTAAAGTAGTTTTTTTCTAATTCTGTGAAGAAAGTCAATGGTAGCTTGATGAGGATAACATTGAATCTATAAATTACTTTGAAAAGTATGGCCATTTTCATGATATTGATTCTTCCTATCCAGGAGGATGGAATGTTTTTCCATTTGTTTGTGTTCTCTCTTATTTCCTTGAGCAGTTGTTTGTAGTTCTCCTTGGAGAGGTCCTTCACGTTCCTTGCAAGTTGTTTTCTTGGGTATTTTATTCTCTTTGTAGCAATTGTGAATGGGAGTTAACTCATGATTTGGCTCTCTGTTTGTCTATTATTGGTGTATAGAAATGCTCTTGATTTTTCACATTGATTTTATATCCTCAGACTTTGCTGAAGTTGCTTATCAGATTAAGGAGATTTTGGGCTGAGAAGATGGGGTTTTCTAAATATAAAATCATGTCATCTGCAAACAGAGACAATTTGACTTCCTCTCTTCCTATTTGAATACCCTATATTTCTTTCTCTTGCCTGATTGCCCTGGCCAGAACTTCCAATACTATGTTGAACAAGTGTGATGACAGAGGGAGTCCTTGTCTTGTGCTGGTTTTCAAAGGGAATGCTCCCAGCTTTTGGCCATTCAGTAGGATATTGGCTGTAGGTTTGTCATAAATAGCTCTTATAATTTTGAGATATGTTCCATGAATACCAAATTTATTGAGAGTTTTTAGCATGAAGGGCTGTTGAATTTTGTCGAAGGCCTTTTCTGCATTTATTGATATAATCATGTGGTTTTTGTCTTTGGTCCTGTTTATATGCTGGATTACGTTTATTGGTTTGCATCTGTTGAACCAGCCTTGCATCCCAGGGATGAAGCCCACTTGATCATGGTGGATAAGCTTTTTGATGTGCTGCTGCATTTGGTTTGCCAGTATTTTATTGAGGATTTTCACACTGATATCAGGGATGTTGGCCATAAATTTTCTATTTTTTTGTGGCTTCTCTGCCAGGTTTTGGTATCAGGTGGATGCTGGCTTCATAAAATGAGTTAGGGAGGATTCCCTCTTTTTTCTATCGTTTGGAATAGTTTCAGAAGGAATGGTATCAGCTCCTTTCTGTACCTCTGGTAGAATTTGGCTGTGAATCTGTCTGGTCCTGGACTTATTTTTCTTGGTAGGCTATTAATTACTGCCTCAACTTCAGAACTTGTTATTGGTCTATTCAGGGATTCGACTTCTTCCTGGTTTAGACTTGGGAGGGTGTATGTTTCCAGGAATTTATCCATGTCTCCTAGATTTTCTAGTTTATTTACGTAGAGGTGTTTATAGTAATCTCTGATGGTGCTTTGTATTTCTGTGGGATCAGTGGTGATATCCCCTTTATCATTTTTTATTGCATATATTTGATTCCTCTGTTTTTCCTTATTAGTCTGGCTAGCAGCCTATGTATTTTGTTGATCTCTTCAAAAAACCAGCTCCTGGATTCATTGATTTTTTGAGGGTTTTTCATGTCTCTATCTTCCTCAGTTCTGCTCTGATCTTAGTTATTTCTTGTCTTCTGCTAGCTTCTGAATTTGTTTGCTCTTGCTTCTCTAGTTCTTTTAATTGTGATGTTAGGGTGTTGATTTTAGATCTTTCCTGCTTTCTCTTGTGGGCATTTAATGCTATAAATTATCCTTTACACACTGCTTTAAATGTGTCCCAGAGATTCTGGTACATTGTGTCTTTGTTCTCATCGGTTTCAAAACACTTCTTGATCTCTGCCTTAACTTTGTTATTTACCCAGTAGTCATTCAGGAGCAGGTTGTTCAGTTTCCATGTAGTTGTGCAGGTTTTAATGAGTTTCTTAATCCTGAGTTCTAATTAGATGGCACTGTGGTCTGAGAGGCTGTTTGTTTTGATTTCCATTCTTTTGCATTTGCTGAGGAGTGTTTTACTTCCAATTATATGGTCAGTTTTAGAATAAGTGTGATGTGGTGCTGAGAAGAATGTATATACTGTTGATTTGGGGTGGAGATTTCTGTAGATGTCTGTTAGGTCTGGTTGGTTCAGAGCTGAGTTCAAGTCCTGAATATCCTTGTTAATTTTCTGTCTCATTGATCTGTCTAATATTGACAGTGGGGTGTTAAAGTCTCCCACTATTATTGTGTGAGTCTAAGTCTGTTTGTAGATCTCTAAGAACTTGCTTTACGAATCTGGGTGCTCCTGTATTGGGTGCATATATATTTAGCATAGTTAGTTCTTCTTGTTGCATTGATCCCTTTACCATTATGTAATGGCCTTCTTTGTCTCTTTTGATCTTTGTTGGTTTAAAGTCTGTTTTATAAAAAACTAGGATTGCAACCCCTGCTTTTTTTTGCTTTCCATTTGCTTGGTAAATCTTCCTCCATCCCTTTATTGTGAATCTATGTGTATCTTTGCACATGAGATTGGTTTCCTGAATACAGCACACCAATGGGTCTTGACTGTTTATCCAATTTGCCAGTTGGTGTCTTTTAATTGGGGTATTAAGCCCATTTACATTTAAGGTTAATACCATTATATGTAAATTTGACCCTGTCATTATGATGCTAGCTGGTTATTTTGCCTGTTAGTTGATGCAGTTTCTTCATAGTGTCAATGGCCTTTACAATATGGTATGTTTTTGCAGTGACTGGTACAGGTTGTTCCTCTCCATGTTTAGTGCTTCCTTCAGGAGCTCTTATAATGCAGGCCTGATGGTGACAATATCTCTCAGCATCTGCTTGTCTGTAAAGGATTTTATTTCTCCTTTGCTTATGAAGCTTAGTTTGGCTGGATATGAAATTCTGGGTTGAAAATTCTTTTCTTTAAGAATGTTGAATATTGGCCCCTACTCTCTTCTGGCTTATAGGGTTTCTGTAGAGAGATTTGCTGTTAGTCTGATGGGCTTCCCTTTGTGGGTAGCCCAATCTTTCTCTCTGGCTGCCCTTAAAACTTTTTCCTTCATTTCAGCTCTGGTGAATCTGATGATTATGTGTCTTCAGGTTGCTCTTCCTGAGGAGTATCTTTGTGGTGTTCTCCGTATTTCCTGAATTTGAATGTTGGCCTGTCTTTCTAGGTTGGAGAAGTTCTGCTAGATAATATCCTGAAGAGTGTTCTCCAATCTGGTTCCATTCTCCCATCACTTTCAGGTACACCAATCAAATGTAGATTTGGTCTTTTCACATAGTCCCATATTTCTTGGAGTCTTTCTTTGTCTTTTTCATTCTTTTTTCTTTTATCTTGTCTTCTTGCTTTATTTCATTACATTGATCTTCAGTCTCTAATATTGTTTCTTCTGCTTGATTGATTTGGCTATTGATACTTTTGTATGCTTCACAAAGTTCTCGTGCTGTGTTTTCCAGCTGCATCAAGTCATTATGTTCTTCTGTATACTGGTTATTCTAGTTAGCAATTTGTCTAACCTTTTTTCAAGGTTCTTAGCTTCCTTGCATTGGGTTGGAACATGCTCCTTTAGCTCAGAGGAGTTTGTTATCACCCACCTTCTGAAGCCTACTTCTGTCAATTCATCAAGCCCATTTTCTGTTTAATTTTGTTCCCTTGCTGATGAGGAGCTATGATCTTTTGGAGGAGAAGAGGCTTTCTGGTTTTTGGAATTTTCAACATTTTTGCACTGGTTTCTCCCATATTCGTGGATTCATCTACCCTTGGTCTTTGATGTTGGTGACCTTCGGATAGGGTCTCTGATTGGACAACCTTTTTGTGATGTTGATTCTATTCCTTTCTGTTTGTTAGTTTTCCTTCTACCAATCAGGCCCCTCTGCTGCAGCTCTGCTGGAGTTTGCTGGAGGTCCACTCTAGACCCTGTTTGCCTGGGTATCACCAGCAGAGGTTGCAGAGGAGCAAATATTGCTGCCTGTTCTTTCCTCTGGAAGCTTCATCCCAGAGGAGCATCTGCCAGATGCCAGCCATAACTCTCCTGTATGAGGTGTCTGTCATCCCCTGATGGGAGGTGTCTCCCAGTCAGGATACACTGGGGTCAGGGACCCACTTAAGGAGGCAGTCTGACCCTTAGCAGAGCTTGAATGTTGTGCTGGGAGGTCTGATGCTCTCTTCAGAGCTGTCAGGCAGGGATGTTTAAGTATGCTGAAGCTGTGCCCACAGCTGCCCCTTCCCCCAAGTGCTCTGTTCCAGAAAGATGGGGGTTTTATCTATAAGTCCCTGATTGGGGCTGCTGCCTTTTTTGTTTTTTAAGAGATGCCCTGCCCAGAGGGGAGGAATCTAGAGAGGCAGTCTGGCCTCAGCACCCTTCTTGAGCTGTGGTGGGCTCTCCCCAGTTCAAACTTCCCAAGCAGCCTTTTTTATACTGTGAGGGTAACTCAAGCATCAGCAATGGTGGAGGCCCCTTCCCCCACCAAGCTCAAGTGTTCCATATCAACCTCAGACTGTTGTGCTGGTGGTGAGAATTTCAAGCCAGTGGATCTTAGTTTTCTGGGCTCCGTGGGAGTGGGACCCACTGAGCCAGACCACTTGGCTGCCTGATTTCAGCCCCCTTTCCAGGGGAGTGAACAATTCTGTGTCTCTGGTGTTCCAGGCAACACTGGGGTATGAAAACAAAAAACAAAAAAACAAAAAGGAAACCAAACTCCTGTAGCTAGCTTGGTGTCTGCCCAAATGGTCACCTAGTTTTGTGATTGAAACCCAGGGCCATGTTGGTGTAGGCACTGGAGGGAATCTCCTGGCCTGTGGGTTGTGAAGACCATGGGAAAAGCACAGTGTCTGGGCTGGTGTGCACCGTTCCTCATGGCACAGTCCCTAATGGCTTCCTTTGGCTAGGAGAGGGAAGTTCCCCAGCCCCTTGTGCTTCCTGTGTGAGGCGACGCCCCACCCTACTTTGGCTCACCGTTTTTGGGCTGCACCCACTGTCCAACCAGTCCCAGTGAGATGAACCAGGTACCTCATTTGGAAATGCAGAATTCACCTGCCTTCTGCATTGATCTCGCTGGGAGCTGCAGATAGGAGCTGCTCCTATTTGGTCATCTTGCCAGCAATCCCTGTCTTGCTTTCTTGTTCCCCTCCTTTGCCAGGTCCTCATTCTCTACATAGTCTCTACCACCTTCCAGCAGATGTAGGATGCTCTGCAGGTTGTGGGCCAGAGAGGTCAGTTGCCTCACTCCAACATCTGTGGCCTATTTCATTTCTGCCTTGTCCTGCTCCAGCCTTTGCTTCTGTCTTGCAATTTCTTGTTCAGGCAGCTCTGCAGGTTGCCAACAGTCAGTGCTGTCATTCAGATCATCACAGTTTGCCCCTAAAGAACTCCACTGTGCTGTGAAGTATGTGGGAACTGTTTTGCATCACTCACTTGGGGAAGTTCAGGAGGCCTGCATTTTTGTACTGTTTTCAGAAGCTCACCTATGTCCTGAAGGGAAGACCTGTTCATTTCATTTAGAAATCTCAAGCAGAGGGTTTGGAGCATTTGAGGACTAGCCTCGGCATGGTGGATGTGAGGCCACCACTGGCCTGGGATGCTGGTCCCATCTTGGCTCTGGCCTTTCCGTGAACCTCACCCTGGGCTGAACCCCTTCCAGTCAGCTCTTCCTTTCTTCTCACCATATATTATCTCCTGCTCGTAGAGACCACCACAGCAGTGCATGCCTGGATCACCCAGAGTATCTATGGGGTAACTGACACGAGTCCCAGGATTCTGTACATTACTAGTACTGCTGTCCAACTGCCCACAGGTGGGCCAGCAGCAGCTGAGTATGCATTTCATGGTGGGCAGCAGGCCCACCATGGCTTCTGAGGGCTTCACAGCTCTGGCTCCACTTGCCAGTGGTCTGTGGGCCACAAGTTACCACTCAGAATCACGTGGAATGTTCTTTCTCTAACACAAACAAGGGCCCACAAAGCAGAGTGGACCATCCATTGGGCTCGGAGGAGGGGAGGCACCTCATGTTCCAGAAAACTATGTCCCTGATTTTGCTGAGCAAATAGAAAGCAACATTACTTATGCAGTGCCTTGAGGGAGTGGAAAGAGCTCGTGGTAGCCCCTAGCTCAGGCTACTCCAGGCTCCCACCTCACACTACAGCACAGCTAGAAGGTCAAAGAAGGGCCACGCCATACCCCCGGGTCCACAAATGATTCTCTTGGTGCAGTGTGGTGACCTGTCCCTGGTGAGGCTCGTTACCCTGATTTCACATTTCCTTTTGTTGCAGGGAAGTCTGGTTTTGCCTACAAAGAGTCTGTCTGTCTTGCTAGATTGAGCTCCTTGAAGAAGGGGCTATGTTTTCTTCATTTCCATATCATCAGTAGCTAGTCAATGCCCAGTATACACTAGAGGCTTGGTCATTGTTTGTCTTATTTTCTTTTTGACTCTCCTCTCACTTAGGACATGTCACTTCCCCTCTTGGCCTCCATATGCAGATCTGTGAATAAGGGTAAATGGGTTGGCCCCTCTAGCTTTAAAACCCCTCTGACATAGAGAGAACTTTGAACAGAACCAGAAGCTAAGGAATGATGCATAGAGCATTTGCCCTGGCATGATGGGTAGGATCTACAGATCTGGCTATTAGGGTGGGATCTTGCCACTTGAATTTGTCCCTGATTTTCAAATCACTCGCAAGAATGATCTTTAGAGTTGGTGGTTTTGTGTGTGTGTGTTTTAGACTCTGTTGACGACAGCTTCTGGAAATCTTTTCTACAGAGAATAAGGGGGCTTCTTTGGACAAATTGGGTGGATGCAGGCTCTATCTGCCTCACAGCTACTGTTTGGGCCATATCATGACTGCTGGATTCTGCTCTTCTGCAGAGATTTCTTCAGACAATATAGTGTGTCTGGCCCTGTCATTTGTTACAAGTGTAGAAACAACAACCGAGAACCTGAAACTGCTGGGATAAGTGCCTGCCACTGAATCCTGTCCCCTCGCAGCCACATCTACAAGGTGCACCTGTGCTCTGGCCCTCTCTTTCCAAGAAGACAGACCATAGGAACTTCCAGGATCATGTTGCCTTGGACACCACAGTCTGTGTGAACAGCGGGACCGAAGTTGTGAGAGTTGCCATGATGGTGAGGGCTAATAGCAGGACAGTCACATTAGAAAGGCAGCATCCTGGCCTTCCACGATAGGCTGAGTGACTTGGCCTCTGTCTGCCCACTGGAGCTGCCATCTTATTGCTAGTTCCTGGAGGAGCACTGTGAGCTTCTCCCCAGGACCTGTTTCTTGGCTTCCCTTTGTCACGACTCCCTCTGGGCTGTGGTGGCACCCTCTCTGGCCCTGTGGGGGAGTGGGCACAGGGAGAGGAGGGGAGCTGATGAGCTTGAGGCCAGTGGGTGGTCTGCTCTGGCTGTGGCACCTTCTTGGGCCTGCCCTGGCCTGGCTCCAGGGCTCTGCCTACTCCACCTCTAGGATCCTCAGGCTGCATCCTGCTGGCACTGCATCTTCCACTCACTCTCTGGATGTATTTTGCATGTGAGAAGACATGAGTTTGGGGAACCAGGAGTAGAGTGCTGAGGTGGGAGCCTAGAGTAGCCTGAGCTAGGGGCTGCCATGAGCTCTTTCCACTCCCTCAAGGCGCTGCATAAGTAATGTTGCTTTCTATTTGCTCAGCAAATAGAAACGTAAGTTCAAAACTTATGTTGAAATTTAATCACTTTTGGGATAGTACTGCAAAGTGGGACTGTTAAGAGGGCTGTTAGGCCAAGAGGGCTCTGCTTTCATGAATGGATTAATGTCATTGTCACGGGAATGGATTCATTACTGCAAGAGTAAATGGTCATAAAAGTGAGTTTGTTTTCTTGCTTTCTCACTTGCTCCCTCTTTTGCCCTTCTATCATTGTTCCTGGGAGGACGCAGCATGAAGGCCCTTACCAGATGCTAGTGCCATGCTCTTGGACTTCCCAGCCTCTAGAACCACAAGCCACATAAATTTCCATTCATTATAAAGTACTGAGTCTGTGGTATTCTGTTATAGCAACATTAAGTGAACTAAGATAATACCTATGTTCTTAGTTTTCTGAGAATTTTTATCATGATTAGATACTGAATTTTGTCAAATGATTTTGCTACATGAATTGATATGATCATATGATTTTTATCATTTAGCCTGTTCATGTGGGGGATTACATTGATTGAATTTTGAATATTGCACCAGCCTTGCCTACCTGGAATAAATACCACTTGGTATTGATATAGGAATTAAAAAGAAATTATTTAGGCAGATAGTGAGGGTAAGGAAGTAGTGAAAAACAGCCCCCAAATAATTTTCTTTTCTAACAAAGAGCAGCCAGTAAAATTGAACTACAGACATAGACAAGTAAGCTGGAAGCTTGCAGGGATGAATGCTGGCAGTTGTGTCAATGGGAAAGGGGCTACCTGAGGGTTAGGCATGTTCAAAATGGTGGTTCCATCTTCCCTTTTCCTAGCCAATCATGTGTGCAGTCAGAAGCAGATAACATGGTGCTGACCAGGCAAAGACAAAATTTGCATAATATTAGGGTGCAGTGGCCAGCTTCTGCTAGTGCTATGTAAATGTCACACCTGGTCCAACCAATTTTTGGGCCCTATGTAAATCAGACACCACCTCCTCAAGCCAGTCTGTAAAACCCTGTGCACTCCACTGTGGGCTGGAGGTCCCACTTGGGCATTTCTTTCTCTGGCAGGAGAGAAAGCTAATCTCCTTTCTCTTTCTTTTGCCTACTAAACCACTCCTAAACCCACTTCTTGTGTGTCTGTCTACTCAATTTCCTTGGTATGAGATGATGAACCTCAGGTATTTACCTGAGACAAATGACACTGCTTCAGTATGAGGTATGATTCTCTTTATATGGTTTGGATTTGATTTGCTAATACTTTGTTGATAATTGCATCACGAGAAATATTGATGTTAGTTTTTACTTTTTTTTTTATCATACTGCCTTTGTCTGGATTTAGTATCAGAGTAATACTGGCTTCATAAAATGAGCTGGGAAGTGTTCCCACACGTCTTATATTCTGGAAGAGATTATGTAAAGTTGTTGGTAATGTCTTTAAATGTTTGGTAGAATTCTCCAGGGAAACCATTTGAACATGGAGACATCTTTAAAGGAGATTTTATATTATGAATTCAATTTATTTAATTGTTATGGCCTTATTCAGATTACTTATTTCATCTTAAGTTTGGGTAGTTTGCGTTTTTTAAGAGATTGGTCCAATTCTTCTAAATTGTCAAATTTATGAGCATAAGGCTTTTCATAGTATTCTCTTATCATCCTGTTATTTATTTTCTATTTTATTGTATTTTATATATGTATATGTATGTATAATTTTAATCTCTCTTAAAATCTCTGCCCTTTAGTTGGTATATTTGGACTATTTACATTTATGGTAACTACAATTAAATCTGTCTTTTTTTTTTTTTTTGGAGACAGTGTCTCACTCTGTCACCCCGGCTGGAGTGCAGTGGTGCAATGTCTGCTCACTGCAAGCTGTGCCCCCCCAGGTTCATGCCGTTCTTCTGCCTCAGCCTCCTAATAGCTGAGCAGCAGCTGACTAATAGCAGCTGACTAATAGCAGCAGCCTCCCGAGCAGCTGACCCGAATAGCTGCCACCATGCCTGGCTAATTTTTTTGCATTTTTAGTAGAGGTGGGGTTTCATCGCGTTAGCCAGGATGGTCTCGATCTCCTGACTTCTTGATCCATCTGCCATGACCTTCCAAAAATCTGTCATTTTATTATTTGTTTTCTATTTGTTTTCGCTGTTTCTTGGTCCTTTGTTTATCTCCTCTTTCTTTTCTGTCTTTCTTTTTTTTTTTTATTATTATACTTTAAGTTCTAGGGTACATGTGCACAACGTGCAAGTTTGTTACATATGTATATATGTGCCATGTTGCTGTGCTGCACCCATTAACTCGTCGTTTACATTAGGTATATCTCCTAATGCTATCCCTCTTCCCTGCCCACAATAGGCCCCGGTGTGTGATGTTCCCCTTCCTGTGTCCAAGTGATCTCATTGTTCAGTTTCCACCTATGAATGAGAATATGTGGTATTTCATTTTCTGTTCTTGCGATAGTTTGCTGAGAATGATGGTTTCCAGCTGCATCCATGTGCCTACACAGGACACGAATTCATCCTTTTTTATGGCTGCATAGTATTTCATGGTGCATATGTGCCACATTTTCTTAATCCAATCTGTCACTGATGGACATTTGGGTTGATTCCAAGTCTTTGCTATTGTGAATAGTGCCGCAATAAACATATGTGTGCATGTGTCTTTATAGCAGCATGACTTATAATCCTTTGGGTATATCCCCAGTAATGGGATGGCTGGGTCAAATGGTATTTCTAGTTCTAGATCCTTGAGGAATTGCCACACTGTTTTCCACAATGGTTGAACTAGTTTACAGTCCCACCAACAGTGTAAAAGTGTTTCTATTTTTCCACATCCTCTCCAGCACCTGTTGTTTCCTGATTTTTTAAAAGATTGCCATTCTAACTGGTGTGAGATGGTATCTCATTGTGGTTTTGATTTGCATTTCTCTGATGGCGAGTGATGATGAGCATTTTTCATGTGTCTGTTGGTTGTATGAATGTCTTCCTTTGAGAAGTGTCTGTTCATATCCTCTGCCCGCTCTTTAATGGGGTTGTTTGTTTTTTTCTTGTAAATTTGATTGAGTTCTTTATAAGTTCTGGATATTAGCCCTTTGTCAGATGAATAGGTTGCAAAATTTTCTCCCATTCTGTAGGTTGCCTGTTCACTCTGATGGTAGTTTCTTTTGCTGTGCAGAAGCTCTTTAGTTTAATTAGATCCCATTTGTCAATTTTGGCTTTTGTTGCCGTTGCTTTTGGTGTTTTAGACATGAAGTCCTTGCCCATGCCTATGTCCTGGATGGTATTCCCTAGGTTTTCTTCTAGGGTTTTTATGGTTTTAGGGCTAACATTTAAGTCCCTAATCCATCTTGAATTAATTTTCGTATAAAGAGTAAGGAAAGGATCCAGTTTCAGCTTTCTACTTATGGCTAGCCAATTTTCCCAGCACCATTTACTAAATAGGGAATCCTTTCCCCATTTCTTGTTTTTGTCAGGTTTGTCAAAGATCAGATGGCTGTAGATGTATGGTATTATTTCTTTTTTTTTTTTTTTCTGAGACGGAGTCTCGCTCTGTCACCCAGGCTGGAGTGCAGTGGCCGGATCTCAGCTCACTGCAAGCTCCGCCTCCCGGGTTCCCGCCATTCTCCTGCCTCAGCCTCCTGAGTAGCTGGGACTACAGGCACCCGCCACCTCGCCTGGCTAGTTTTTTGTATTTTTTTTTTTAGTAGAGACGGGGTTTCACCATGCTAGCCAGGATGGTCTCGATCTCCTGATCTCATGGTCTGCCCGTCTCGGCCTCCCAAAGTGCTGGGATTACAGGTTTGAGCCACTGCGCCCAGCTGATGTATGGTATTATTTCTGAGGGCTTGGTTCTGTCCCATTGGTCTATATCTCTGTTTTGGTACCAGTACCATGCTGTTTTGGTTACTGCAGCCTTGTAGTATAGTTTGAAGTCAGGTAGCATGATGCTTCCAGCTTTGTTCTTTTGACTTAGGATTGTCTTGGTAATGTGGGGTCTTTTTTGGTTCCATATGAACTTTAAAGCAGTTTTTTACCAATTCTGTGAAGAAACTCATTGGTAGCTCAATGGGAATGGCATTGAATCTATAAATTACCTTGGGCAATATGGCCATTTTCACAATATTGCTTCTTCCTATCCACGAGCATGGTATGTTCTTCCATTTGTTTGTGTCCTCTTTTATTTCACTGAGCAGTGGTTTGTAGTTCTCCTTGAAGAGGTCCTTTACATCCCTTGTAAGTTGGATTCCTAGGTATTTTATTCTCCTTGAAGCTATTGTGAATGGGAATTCATTCATGATTTGGCTCTCTGTTTGTCTGTTACTGGTGTGTAAGAATGCTTGTGATTTTTGCACATTAATTGTGTAACCTGAGACTTTGCTGAAGTCTCTTATCAGCTTAAGGAGATTTTGGGCTGAGACGATGGGGTTTTCTAAATATACAATCATGTCATCTGCAAACAGGGACAATTTGACTTCTTCTTTTCCTAACTGAATACCCTTTATTTCTTTCTCTTGCCTGATTGCCCTAGCCAGAACTTCCAACACTATGTTGAATAGGAGTGGTGAGAGAGGGCATCCCTGTCTTGTGCCAGTTTTCAAAGGGAATGCTTCCAGTTTTTGGCCATTCAGTATGATATCGGCTGTGGGTTTGTCATAAATAACTCTTATTATTTTGAGATACGTTCCACGAATACACAATTTATTGCGAGGTTTTAGCATGAAGTGCTGTTGAATTTTGTCAGAGGCCTTTTCTGAATCTATTGAGATAATCACGTGGTTTTTGTCTTTGATTCTGTTTATATGCTGGATTGCGTTTATTGATTTGTGAATGTTGAACCAGCCTTGCATCCCAGGGATGAAGCCCACTTGATCATGGTGGATAAGCTTTTTGATGTGCTGCTGGATTCAGTTTGCCAATATTTTATTGAGGATTTTTACATCGATGTTCATCAGGGATATTGGTCTAAAATTCTCTTTTTTTGTTGTATCTCTGTTAGGCTTTGGTATCAGGATGATATTGGCCTCATAAAATGAGTTAGGGAGGATTCCCTCTTTTTCTGTTGATTGGAATAGTTTCAGAAGGAATGGTGTCAACTCCTCCTTGTACCTCCAGTAGAATTCGGCTGTGAATCCGTCTGGTCCTGGACTTTTTTTGGTTGGTAGGCTATTAATTATTGCCTCAATTTCAGAGCCTACTATTGGTCTATTCAGGGATTCAACTTCTTCCTTGTTTAGTCTTGGGAGAGTGTAAGTGTCCAGGAAATTATCCATTTCTTCTAGGTTTTCTAGTTTATTTGCATAGAGGTGTTTATAGTATTCTCTGATGGTAATTTGTATTTCTGTGGTGTTGTTGGGGATATCCCCTTTATCATTTTTTATTGCATCTATTTGATTCTTCACTGTTTTCTTCTTTATTAGTCTTGCTAGTGGTCTATCAATTTTGTTGATTTTTTCAGAAAACCAGCTCCTGAATTCATTGGTTTTTTGGAAGGTTTTTTTGTGTCTCTATCTCCTTCAGTTCTGCTCTGATCTTAGTTATTTTTTGCCTTCTGCTAACTTTTGAATGTGTTTGCTCTTGCTTCTCTAGTTATTTTAATTGTGATGTTAGGGTGTCAATTTTAGATCTTTTCAGCTTTCTCTTGTGGGCATTTAGTGCTATCAATTTCCCTCTACACACTGCTTTAAATGTGTCCCAGAGATTCTGGTATGTTGTATCTTTGTTCTCATTGGTTTCAAAGACCATCTTTATTTCTGCCTTCATTTCGTTATTTACCCAGTAGTCATTCAGGAGCAGGTTGTTCAGTTTCCATGTAGTTGATTGGTTTTGGTTGAGTTTCTTAGTCCTGAGTTGTAGTTTGATTGCACTGTGGTCTGAGAGACAGTTTGTTATAATTTCTGTTCTTTGACATTTGCTGAGGAGTGCTTTACTTCCAATTATGTGGTCAATTTTGGAATAAGTGTGATGTGGTGCTGAGAAGAATGTATATTCTGTTGATTTGGGATGGAGAGTTCTGTAGATGTCTATTAAGTCCGCTTGGTGCAGAGTTGAGCTCAATTCCTGGATATCCTTGTTAACTTTCTGTCTCGTTGATCTGTCTAATGTTGACAGTGGGGTGTTAAAGTCTCCCATTATTACTGTATGGGAGTCTAAGTCTCTTTGTAAGTCTCTAAGGACATGCTTTATGAATCTGGGTGCTCCTGTATTGGGTGCATATATATTTAGGATAGTTAGCTCTTCCTGTTGAATTGATCCCTTTACCATTATGTAATGGCCTTCTTTGTCTCTTTTGATCTCTGATGGTTTATAGTCTGTTTTATCAGAGACTAGGATTGCAACCCCTGCTTTTTTTTTTGCTTTCCATTTGCTTAGTAGATCTTCCTCCATCCCTTTATTTTGAACCTATGTGTGTCTCTGCATGTGAGATGGGTCTCCTGAGTACAGCAAACTGATGGGTCTTGACTCTTTATCCAATTTGCCAGTCTGTGTCTTTTAGTTGGACCATTTAGTCCTTTTACATTTAAGGTTAATATTGTTATGTGTGAACTTGATCCAGTCATTATGATATTAGCTGGTTATTTTGCTCACTAGTTGATACAGTTTCTTCCTAGCATCGATGGACTTCCATTTTGACATGTTTTTGCAATGGCTGGTACCTGTTGTTCCTTTCCATGTTTAGTGCTTCCTTCAGGATCTCTTTCAGGGCAGGCCTGGTGGTGAGAAAATCTCTAAGCATTTGCTTATCTGTAAAGGATTTTATTTCTCCTTCACTTATGAAACTTAGTTTGGCTGGATATGAAATTCTGGGTTTAAAATTCTTTTCTTTAAGAATGTTGAATATTGGCCCCCACTCTCTTCTAGTTTGGATGGTTTGTGCCGAGAGATCTGCTGTTAGTCTGATGGGCTTCCCTTTGTGGGTAACGCAACCTTTCTCTCTGGCTGCCCTTAAGATTTTTTCCTTCATTTCAACTTTGGTGAATCTGGCAATTATGTGTCTTGGAGTTGCTCTTCTCGAGGAGTATCTTTGTGGCATTCTCTGTATTTCCTGAATTTGAATGTTGGCCTGCCTTACTAGTTTGGGGATGTTCTCCTGGATGATATCCTGAAGAGTGTTTTTCAACTTGGTTCCATTTCCCCCCTCACTTTCAGGCACCCCAATCAGATGTAGATTTGGTCTTTTTACATAATCCCATACTTCTTGCAGGCTTTGTTCATTTCTTTTTCTTCTTTTTTCTTTAGATTTCTCTTCTTGCTTCATTTCATTCATTTGATCCTCAATCGCTGATATACTTTCTTCCAGTTGATCGAGTTGGTTACTGAAGCTTGTGCATTTTTCATGTATTTCTCGTGTCATGGTTTTTATCTCTGTCAGTTCGTTTATGGCTTTCTCTGCATTAATTATTCTAGTTATCAATTCTTCCACTCTTTTTCAAGATTTTTAGTTTCTTTGTGCTGGGTACGTAATTCCTCCTTTAGCTCTGAGAAGTTTGATGGACTGAAGTCTTCTTCTCTCATCTCATCAAAGTCATTCTCCGTCCAGCTTTGATCCATTGCTGGCGATGAGCTCTGTTCTTTTGCAGGGGGAGATGTGCTCTTATTTTTTGAATTTCCAGCTTTTCTGCCCTGCTTTTTCCCCATCTTTGTGGTTTTATCTGCCTCTCATCTTTGATGATCATGGTGACTTACTGATGGGGTTTTGGTGTGGGTGTCCTTCCTGTTTGTTAGTTTTCCTTCCAAAAGTCAGGACCCTTAGCTGTAGGTCTGTTGGAGATTGCTTGAGGTCCACTCCAGACCCTGTTTGCCTGGGTATCAGCAGCAGAGGCTGCAAAAGATAGAATATTGCTGAGCAGTGAGTGTATCTATCTGATTCTTGCTTTGGAAGCTTCCTCTCAGGGGTGTACTCCACCCTGTGAGGTGTGGGGTGTCAGACTGCCCCTAGTGGGGGATGTCTCCCAGTTAGGCTACTCAGGAGTCAGGGACCCACTTGAGCAGGCAGTCTGTCCGTTCTCAGATCTCAGCCTCCCTGTTGAGAGATCCACTGCTCTCTTCAAAGCTGTCAGACAGAGTCATTTGCGTCTGCAGAGGTTTCTGCTGCTTTGTTTTTGTTGTTGTTGTATAGCTGTGCCCTGTCCCCAGAGGTGGAGTCTACAGAGACAGGCAGGGCTCCTTGAGCCGCTGTGAGCTCCACCCAGTTCGAGCTTCCCAGGGCTTTGTTTACCAACTTAAGCCTCAGCAATGGTGGGTGCCCCTCCCCCAGCCTCACTGCTGCCTTGCAGTTAGATTGCAGACTGCTGTGCTAGCAATGAGGGAGGCTCCATGGGCGGGCATGGGACCTTCCCAGCCCGGTGTGGGATATAATCTTCTGATGTGCCCGTTTGCTAAGACCCTTGGTACAGCACAGTATTGGGGTGAGAGTTACCCGATTTTCCAGGTGTTGTGTGTCTCAGTTCCCCTGGCTAGGAAAAGGGATTCCCTTCCCCCTTGTGCTTCCCAGGTGAGGTGATGCCACGCCCTGCTTCAGCTCTTGCTGGTCAGGCTGCAGCAGCTGACCAGCACTGATTGTCTGGCACTCCCTAGTGAGATGAACCCAGTACCTCAGTTGAAAATGCAGAAATCACCTGTCTTCTGTGTCGCTAGCGTTGGGAGCTGGAGACTGGAGCTGTTCCTATTTGGCCATCTTGCTCTGCCCCCTAATTTAACAATATATCTTAAAGAACTGGAAAAGCAAGAGTGAACCAAACTCAAAATTAGTAGAAGAAAAGAAATAATAAAGATCAGAGCAGAAACAAATGAAATTGAAATAAAAAATACTACACAAAGGATCAACAAAAAGTTGCTTTTTAAAGTTAGACAAAATTGACAAATCCTTTGTCAGACTAAGCAAAAAACAAAAGAAAGCAAAACAAAAAAGAAATAGAAGAAGAAGATTGAAATAAATATAGTCAGAAATGAAAAAGGAGACATTATAACTGATACTGCAGAAATTCAAAGATCATTAGTGAGTACTGGGAGCAATTATATGTGAATGAATTGGAAAATCTGGAAGAGATAGACAAATGCCTAGATGCATACAACCTACTGAAATTCAGCTGGAAAGCAATCTAAAACCTTATTATTTAAAACCAATAACAAGTAATGAGATTGAAGCTGCAATAAAATGTATGCCAGTAAAGAAAAGCCTGGGACCTGATGGCCTCACTGCTGAATTCTACCAAACATTTCAGGAATAACTAACACCAATCATACTCAAACTATTCCAGAAAATAGATGAGGAGGGAATACTTTCAAACTCATTCTATGTGGCCAGCATTACACTGATACCAAAACCAGACAAAGACACATCAGAAAAAGACTATGGGCCAATATCTCTGACAAATTTTGATGCAAAAATTCTCAACAAAATGCTAGCAAACCAAATTCAACAATACATTAGAAAGACAATTCATCATGACCAATAGGATTTATCCCTTGGTTGCAAGGAGAATTCAACATACCAAATCAATCAATGTAATATGTCATATCAACAGAATGAAGCATAAAAGTCATATGAACATTGAGGGGGCGGAGCAAGATGGCCGAATAGGAACATCTCCAGTCTCCAACTCCCAGCGCGAGCGACACAGAAGACCGGTGATTTCAGCATTTTCAACTGAGACTCCACCTCTGGGGGCAGTGCACAGCTGAAGACCAACAGGGGAAGGAGCAGGGGCCTGTGCAGACGCGAATGACTCTGTCTGACAGCTTTGGGAAGAGCCGTGGATCTCCCAACGCGGAGATTGAGATCTGAGAACGGACAGACTGCCTGCTCAGGTGGGTCCCTGACCCCTGAGTAGCCTAGCTGGGAGACATCCCCAACTAGGGGCAGTCTGACACCCCACACCTCACAGGGTGGAGTACACCCCTGAGAGGAAGCTTCCAAAGGAAGAATCAGACAGGTACACTCGCTGTTCAGCAATATTCTATCTTCTGCAACCTCTGCTGCTGATACCCAGGTAAACAGGGTCGGGAGTGGACCTCAAGCAATCTCCAACAGACCTATAGCTGAGGGTCCTGACTGTCAGAAGGAAAACTACAAAACAGGAAGGACACCTATACCAAAACCCCATCAGTACGTCACCGTCATCAAAGACCAGAGACAGATAAAACCACAAAGATGGGGAAAAAGCAGGGCAGAAAAGCTGGAAATTCAAAAAATAAGAGCGCATCTCCCCCTGCAAAGGAGCGCAGCCCATCGCCAGCACGGATCAAAGCTGGTCAGAGAATGACTTTGACGAAATGAGAGAAGAAGGCTTCAGTCCATCAAACTTCTCAGAGCTAAAGGAGGAATTACGTACCCAGCGCAAAGAAACTAAAAATCTTGAAAAAAGAGTGGAAGAATTGACAGCTAGACTAATTAATGCAGAGAAGATCATAAACGAAATGACAGAGATGAAAACCATGACACGAGAAATACGTGACAAATGCACAAGCTTCAGTAACCGACTCGATCAACTGGAAGAAAGAGTATCAGCGATTGAGGATCAAATGAATGAAATGAAGCGAAGAGAAACCAAAAGCAAAAAGAAGAAAAAGAAATGAACAAAGCCTGCAAGAAGTATGGGATTATGTAAAAAGACCAAATCTACGTCTGATTGGGGTGCCTGAAAGTGAGGGGGAAAATGGATCCAAGTTGGAAAACACTCTTCAGGATATCATCCAGGAGAACGTCCCCAACCTAGTAGGGCAGCCAACATTCAAATTCAGGAAATACAGAGAACACCACAAATACTCCTCCAGAAGAGCAACTCCAAGACACATAATTGCCAGATTCACCAAAGTTGAAATGAAGGAAAAAATCTTAAGGGCAGCCAGAGAGAAAGGTCGGGTTACCCACAAAGGGAAGCCCATCAGACTAACAGCAGATCTCTCGGCAGAAACTCTACAAGCCAGAAGAAGTGGGGGCCAATATTCAACGTTCTTAAAGAAAAGAATTTTCAACCCAGAATTTCATATCCAGCCAAACTAAGTTTCATCAGTGAAGGAGAAATAACATCCTTTACAGATAAGCAAATGCTTAGAGATTTTCTCACCACCAGGCCTGCCTTACAAGAGACCCTGAAGGAAGCCCTAAACATGGAAAGTTACAACCGGTACCAGCAATTGCAAAAACATGCCAAAATGTAAAGACCATCGAGGCTAGGAAGAAACTGCATCAACTAACGAGCAAAATAACCAGTTAATATCATAATGACAGGATCAAGTTCACACATAACAATATTAACCTTAAATGTTAATGGACTAAATGCTCCAATTAAAAGACACAGACTGGCAAACTGGATAAAGAGTCAAGACCCATCAGTCTGCTGTATTCAGGAGACCCATCTCACATGCAGAGACATACATAGGCTCAAAATAAAGGGATGGAGGAAGATTACCAAGCAAATGGAGAACAAAAAAAGCAGGGGTTGCAATCCTAGTCTCTGATAAAACAGACTTTAAACCATCAAAGATCAAAAGAGACAAAGAAGGCCATTACATAATGGTAAAGGGATCAATTCAACAGGAAGAGCTAACTATCCTAAATATATATGCACCCAATACAGGAGCACCCAGATTCATAAAGCATGTCCTTAGAGACTTACAAAGAGACTTAGACTCCCATACAATAATAATGGGAGACTTTAACACCCCACTGTCAACATTAGACAGATCAACGAGACAGAAAGTTAACAAGGATATCCAGGAATTGAACTCATCTCTGCACCAAGCGAACTTAATAGACATCTACAGAACTCTCCACCCCAAATCAACAGAATATACATTCTTCTCAGCACCACATCGCACTTATTCCAAAATTGACCACATAATTGGAAGTAAAGCACTCCTCAGCAAATGTACAAGAACAGAAATTATAACAAACTGTCTCTCAGACCACAGTGCAATCAAACTAGAACTCAGGACTAAGAAACTCAATCAAACCGCTCAACTACATGGAAACTGAACAACCTGCTCCTGAATGACTACTGGGTACATAACGAAATGAAAGCAGAAATAAAGATGTTCTTTGAAACTAATGAGAACAAAGATACAACATACCAGAATCTCTGGGACACATTAAAGCAGTGTGTAGAGGGAAATTGATAGCACTAAATGCCCACAAGAAAGCAGGAAAGATCTAAAATTGACACCCTAACATCACAATTAAAAGAACTAGAGAGGCAAGAGCAAACACATTCAAAAGCTAGCAGAAGGCAAGAATAACTAAGATCAGAGCAGAACTGAAGGAGATGGAGACACAAAAAACCCTCCAAAAAATCAATGAATCCAGGAGTTGGTTTTTTGAAAAGATCAACAAAATTGACAGACCACTAGCAAGACTAATAAAGAAGAAAAGAGAGAGGAATCAAATAGACGCAATAAAAAATGATAAAGGGGATATCACCAGCGACCCCACAGAAATACAAACAACCATCAGAGAATACTATAAACACCTCTATGCAAATCAACTAGAAAATCTAGAAGAAATGGATAATTTCCTGGACACTTACACTCTCCCAAGACTAAACCAGGAAGAAGTTGAATCCCTGAATAGACCAATAGCAGGCTTTGAAATTGAGGCAACAATTAATAGCTTACCCACCAAAAAAAGTCCAGGACCAGATGGATTCACAGCTGAATTCTACCAGAGGTACAAGGAGGAGCTGGTACCATTCCTTCTGAAACTATTCCAATCAATAGAAAAAGAGGGAATCCTCCCTAACTCATTTTATGAGGCCAACATCATCCTGATACTAAAGCCTGGCAGAGACACACAAAAAAAGAGAATTTTAGACCAATATCCCTGATGAACATCGATGCAATATTCTCAATAAAATACTGGCAACCAGATTCAGCAGCACATCAAAAAGCTTATCCACCATGATCAAGTGGGCTTCATCCCTGGGATGCAAGGCTGGTTCAACATTCGCAAATCAATAAACGTAATCCAGCATATAAACAGAACCAAAGACAAGAACCACATGATTATCTCAATAGATGCAAAAAAGGCTTTTGACAAAATTCAACAGCCCTTCATGCTAAAAAAGCTCAATAAATTCGGTATTGATGGAACATACTTCAAAATAATAAGAGCTATTTATGACAAACCCACAGCTAATATCATACTGAATGGGTAAAAACTGGAAAAATTCCCTTTGAAAACTGGCACAACAGGGATGCCCTCTCTCACCACTCCTATTCAACATAGTGTTGGAAGTTCTGGCTAGGGCAATCAGGCAAGAGAAAGAAATAAAGGGTATTCAGTTAGGAAAAGAAGAAGTCAAATTGTCCCTGTTTGCAGATGACATGATTGTATATTTAGAAAACCCCATTGTCTCAGCCCAAAATCTCCTTAAGCTGATAAGCAACTTCAGCAAAGTCTCAGGATACAAAATTAATGTGCAAAAATCACAAGCATTCTATACACCAGTAACAGACAAGCAGAGAGTCCAATCAGGAATGAACTTCCATTCACAATTGCTTCAAAGAGAATAAAATACCTAGGAATCCAACTTACAAGGGGTAAAGGACCTCTTCAAGGAGAACTACAAACCACTGCTCAGTGAAATAAAAGAGGACACAAACAAATGGAAAACATACCATGCTCATGGATAGGAAGAATCAATATCGTGAAAATGACCATACCACCCAAGGTGATTTATAGATTCCATGCCATCCCCATCAAACTACCAATGATTCTTCACAGAATTGGAAAAACAGGCTTTAAAGTTCATATGGAACCAAAAAAGAGCCCGCATTGCCAAGACAATCCTAAGTCAAAAGGACAAGGTGGAGGCGTCACGCTACCTGACTTCAAACTATACTACAAGGCTACAGTAACCAAAACAGCATGGTACTGGTACCAAAACAGAGATATAGACCAATGGAACAGAACAGAGTCCTCAGAAATAATACCACACATCTGCAGCCATCTGATCTTTGACACACCTGAGGGAAACAAGAAATGGGGAAAGGATTCCCTATTCAATAAATGGTGCTGGGAAAATTGGCTAGCCATAAGTAGAAAGCTGAAACTGGATCCTTTCCTTACCCCTTATATGATGATTAATTCAAGATGGATTAGAGACTTAAATGTTAGACCTAATACCATAAAAACCCTAGAAGAAAATCTAGGTAGTACCATTCAGGACATAGGCATGGGCAAGGACTTCATGTCTAAAACACCAAAAGCAACAGCAACAAAAGCCAAAATTGACAAATGGGATCTAATTAAACTAAAGAGCTTCTGCATAGCAAAAGAAACTACCATCAGAGTGAACAGGCAACCTACAGAATGGGAGAAAATTTTTGCAACCTATTCATCTGACAAAGGGCTAATATCCAGAATCTACAAAGAACTCAAACAAATATACAAGAAAAAAACAAACAACCCCATCAAAAAGTGGGCAAAGGATATGAACAGACATTTCTCAAAAGAAGACATTCATACAGCCAACAGACACATGAAAAAATGCTCATCATCACTCGCCATCAGAGAAATGCAAATCAAAACCACAATGAGATCCATCTCACACCAGTTAGAATGGCAATCATTAAGAAGTCAGGAATCAGCAGGTGTTGGAGAGGATGTGGAGAAATAGGAACACTTTTACACTGTTGGTGGGATTGTAAACTAGTTCAACCATTATGGAAAACAGTATGGCAATTTTTCAAGGATCTAGAACTAAATGTACCATATGATCCAGCCATCTCACTACTGGGTATATACCCAAAGGACTATAAATTATTCTACAAAGACACATGCACACATATGTTTATTGCGGCACTATTCACAATAGCAAAGACTTGGAATCAACCCAAATGTCCATCTGTGACAGACTGGATTAAGAAAATGTGGCACATATACACCATGGAATACTATGCAGCCATAAAAAGAATGAGTTTGCGTCCTTTGTAGGACATGGATGCAGCTGGAAACCATCATTCTTAGCAAACTATCACAAGAACAGAAAACCAAACACCACATGTTCTCACTCATAGGGGGAACTGAACAATGAGGAAACTTGGACTCAGGAGGGGAACACCACACACTGGGGCCTATCATGGGGAGGGGGAAGGAGGGAGGGATTGCACTGGGGAGTTATACCTGATATAAATGATGAATTGATGGGTGCTGACGAGTTGATGGGTGCAGCACACCAACATGGCATAAGTATACATATGTAACAAACCTGCACATTATGCACATGTACCCTAGAACTTAAAGTATAATAAAAAATAAAAAAATAAAAAAAGTCCTGAGACTTTGCTGAAGTTGCTTATCAGCTTAAGGAGATTTTGGGCTGAGACGATGGGTTTTTCTAAATATACAATCATGTCATCTGCAAACAGGGACAATTTGACTTCTTCTTTTCCTAACTGGATACCCTTGATTTCTTTCTCTTGCCTGATTGCCCTAGCCAGAACTTCCAACACTATGTTGAATATAAATTACTCTACTACAAAGACACATGCACACGTATGTTTATTGCGGCACTATTCACAATAGCAAAGACTTGGAATCAACCCAAATGTCCATCTGTGACAGACTGGATTAAGAAAATGTGGCACATATACACCATGGAATACTATGCAGCCATCAAAAAGGATGAGTTTGCATCCTTTGTAGGGACATGGATGCAGCTGGAAACCATCATTCTTAGCAAACTATCACAAGAAGAGAAAACCAAACACCGCATGTTCTCACTCATAGGTGGGAACTGAACAATGAGATCACTTGGACTCGGGAAGGGGAACATCACACACTGGGGCCTATCATGGGGAGGGGGAGGAGGGAGGGATTGCATTGGGGAGTTATACATGATATAAACGTTATGCACATGTACCCTAGAACTTAAAGTATAATAAAGAATAAATAAAAAATAAAAAAAAAAATAAAAATAAAAAAAGAATAAAAAAAAAAGAATAAAAAAAAAAAAAAGTCATATGAACATTTCAATCAATGTTGAAAAGCATTTGATACAATTCAACATCTCTTCATGATAAAAAACCCTCAAAAACCTGGGGATAGAAGGAACATACCTCAAGATAATAAAAGCCATATACAACAGGCCAACATCTAGTATCATATTGAATGCGGAAAAACTGAAAGCCTTTCCTCTAAGATCTGGAACATGACAAGGATGGCCACCATCACTACTATTATTCAGCATAGTACTGGAAGTCCTAGCTAAAGCAATTAGACAAGAAAAAGATATAAAGGGCATCCAAATTAAAAAGGAAGAAGGCAAATTATTTTTGTTTGCAGATGATATTATCGTATATTTGGAAAACCCTAAAGACTTTACAAGGAAACTATGAGAACTTATAAACAAATGCAGTAAAATTGTAGGACACAAAATCAACATACAAAAATCGGTAGCATTTCTATATATCAACAATGAACAACATGAAAAAGAAATTTAAAAAGTAATCCCATTTACAATAGCCTCAAATAAAATTGAATACATATGAATTAACTTAATCAAAGAAGTGAAAGATCTCTACAATGAAAACTATAAATCACTGAGGCAAAACATTGAACAGGACACCAAAAAATGGAAAAATAGCTTACATTCATGAATTGGAAGAATCAATACAATTTTATTAAAATGGCCATACTACCCAAAACAATGTACAGATTCAATGAAATCATTATCAAAATACCAACAACATTTTTCACAGACATAGAAAAGCAATCTAGGCTGGTGTTGAGCATCTGTGGCTTTTCCAGGTGCACACTGCAAGCTCTCAGTGGATCTACCATTCTCGGGTCTGGAGGATGGTGGCCCTCTTCTCACAGTTCTCCTAGGCAGTGCCCTAGCACCCCACATTTCCCTTCCACACTGTCTTAGCAGAAGTTCTCCATGAGAGACACGCCTCTGCAGCAAACTTCTGCCTGGACATCCAGGTGTTTGCATACATGCTCTGAAATCTAGCCAGAGGTTCCCAAACCCTAATTCTTGACTTCTGTGCACTGGCAGGCTCAACACCATGGTGAAGCTGCCAAGGCTTGAGGCTTGCACCCTCTGAAACGATGGACCAAGCTCTACATTGGCCCCTTTCAGTCATGGCTGGAGCAACTGGGATGCAGGGCACCAAGTCCCTAGGCTTCATACAGCACAGGGACCCTGGGCTTGGCCCATGAGATCACTTTTTCCTCCTAGGCCTCCTGGCCTATGATGGAAGGGACTTCCATGAAGACCTCTGACTTGCCCTGGAGACATTTTCCCCATTGTCTTGGAGATTAATATTTGGCTTCTTGTTCCTTATGCAAATTTCTGTAGCCAGCTTGGATTTCTTCTTCTATTGCATTGTCAGCCTGCACATTTTCTGAACTTTTATCATCTTTTTGGCTTTTAAAACTGAATGCTGGGGATCCAAGATGGCCAAATAGGAACTGCTCCAGTCTACAGCTCCCAGTGTGAGGGACGCAGAAGAGGTGATTTCCTCCTTTCCCACTGAGGTACTGGGTTAATCTCACTGGGGCATGTCAGACAGTGGGTCCAGGACTGTGGGTGCAGCCCACTGAGTCAGAACCAAAGCAGGGCGAGGCATCGCCTCACCTGGGAATTGCAAGGGGTCAGGGAATTCCCTTTCCTAGCCAAGGGAAGCCATGACAGACAGCTCTTGGAAAATTGGGTCACTCCCACCCTAATACTGCACTTTTCCAAGGGTTTTAGCAAACGGCACACCAGGAGATTATATCCTGTGCCTGGTTCAGAGGGTTCCACACCCACGGAGCCTCACTCAATGTGGCAGCGAGGCTGAGGGAGGGGCGCCCACCATTGCTGAGGCTTGAGTAGGTAAATAAAGCAGCCAGCAAGCTCGAACTGGGTGGAGCCCACCACCCCTCAAGGAGGGCTGCCTGCCTCTGTAGACTCCACCTCTGGGGGCAGGGCATAGCTGAACAGAAGGCTGCAGAAACCTCTGCCAATTTAAAGGTCCCTGTCTGACAGATTTGAACAGACTAGTGGCTCTCCCAGTACGGAGTGTGAGATCTGAGAACAGACAGATAGCCTCCTAAAGTGGGTCCCTGACCCCTGAGTAGCCTAACTGGGAGGCACCCCCCAGTAGGGACAGAATGACACCTCACATGGCTGGTTACCCTTTTGAGATGAAGCTTCCAGAGGAACAATCTGTCAGCAACATTTGCTGTTCAGCAATGTTCGCTGTTCTGCAACCTCTGCTGCTGATACCCAGGCAAACAGGGTCTGGAGTGGACCTCCAGCAAACTCTAACAGAGCTGCAGCTGAGGGTCCTGACTGTTACAAGGAAAACTAACAAACAGAAACGACATCCACACCAAAACCCCATCTGTACATCACCATCATCAAAGACCAAAGGTAGTCAAAACCACAAAGATGGGGGAAAAAACAGAGCAGAAAAGCTGAAAATTCTGTAAATCAGAGCATCTCTCCCCCTCCAAAGGAACGCAGCTCCTCACCAGCAATGGAACAAAGCTGAGCGGAGAATGACTTTGATGAGTTGAGAGAAGAAGGCTTCAGATGATCAAATTTCTCCGAGCTAAAGGAGGAAGTTCAAACCCATTGCAAAGAAGTTAAAACCTTGAAAAGAGATTAGACAAATGGCTAACTAGAATAACCAGTGTAGAGAAGTCCTTAAATGACCTGATGGAGCTGAAAACCATGGCACAAGAACTACATTACGAATGCACAAGCTTCAGTAACCAATTCGATCAACCGGAAGAAAGGGTATTAGTGATTGCAGATGAAATGAATGAAATGAAGCAAGAAGAGAAGTTTAGAGAAAAAAGAGTAAAAAGAAAAGAACAAAGCCTCCAAGAAATATGGGAGTATGTGAAAAGGCCAAATCTACATCTCATTGGTGTACCTGAAAGTAACGGGCAGAATGGAACCAAACTGGAAAACACTGCAGGATATTGTCCAGGAGAACTTCCCCAACCTAGCAAGGCAGGCCAACATTCAAATTCAGGAAATACAGATAACACCACAAAGATATCTCTCTAGAAGAGCAACTCCAAGACACATAAATGTCAGATTCAACAAAGTCGAAATGAAGGAAAAAAAGGGCAGCCAGAGAGAAAAGTCAGGTTACACACAAAGGGAAGCCCATCAGACTCACAGCAGATCTCTCAGCAGAAACTCTACAAGCCAGAAGAGAGTGGGGGCCAATATTCAACATTCTTAAAGAAAAGAATTTTCAACCCAGAATTTCATATCCAGCCAAATTAAGCTTCATAAATGAAGGAGAAATAAAATCCTTTACAGACAAGTAAATGCTGAGAGATTTTGTCACCACCAGGCCTTACAAGAGCTCCTGAAGGAAGCACTAAACATGGAAAGGAACAACCAGTATAAGCCACTGCAAAAACATGCCAAAATGCAAAGACCATTGATGCTAGGAAGAAACTGCATCAACTAACGAGCAAAATAACCAGCTAACATCATAATGACAGGATCAAATTCACACACAACAATATTAACCTTAAATGTAAATGGGCTAAATTGTGCAATTAAAAGATACAGATTGGCAAATTGGACAGAGTCAAGACCCATCAGTGTGCTGCATTCAGGAGATCCAGCTCACATGCAGAGACACACATAGGCTCAAAATAAAGGGATGGAGGAAGATCTACCAAGCAAATGGAAAACAAAAAAAGCAGGGGTTGCAATCTTAGTCTCTGATGAAACGGACTTTAAACCATCAAAGATCAAAAGAGACAAAGAAGGCCATTATGTAATGGTAAAGGGATGAATTCAACAGGAAGAGCTAACTATCCTAAGTATATATGCACCCAATACAGGAGCACCCAGATTCATAAAGCAAGTCCTTAGAGACTTACAAAGAGACTTAGACTCCCATACAATAATAATGGGAGACTTCAATGCCCCACTGTCAACATTAGACAGATCAACGAGACAGAAAGTTAACAAGAATATCCAGGAAGTGAACTCAGTTCTGCACCAAGTGGACCTAATAGACATCTACAGAACTCTCCATCCCAAATCAACAGAATATACATTCTTCTCAGCACCATATCACACTTATTCCAAAATTGACCACATAGTTGGAAGTAAAGCACTCCTCAGCAAATGTAAAAGAGCAGAAATTATAACAAACTGTGTCTCAGACCACAGTGCAATCAAACTAGAACTCAGGACTAAGAAACTCACTCAAAACCACTCAACTACATGGAAACTGAACAACCTGCTCCTGTAGGACTACTGGGTACATAACGAAATGAAGGCAGAAATAAAGATGTTCTTTGAAACCAATGAGAACAAAGATACAACATAGTAGAATCGCTGGGACACATTTAAAGCAGTATGTAGAGGGAATTTTATAGCACTAAATGTCCCCACAAGGGAAAGCAGGAAAGATCTAAAATCAACACCTTAACATCACAATTAAAAGAACTAGGGAAGCAAGAGCAAACACATTCAAAAGTTAGCAGAAAGCAAGAAATAACTAAGATCAGAGCAGAACTGAAGGAGATAGAGACACAAAAAACCCTTCAAAAAATCAATGAATCCAGGAGCTGATTTTGTGAAAAATCAACAAAATTGATAGACTGTTAGCAAGACTAATAAAGAAGAAAAGAGAGAGGAATCAAATAGATGCAATAAAAAATGATGAAGGGTGCTGGGTGCGGTGGCTCGTGCCTGTAATCCCAGCACTTTGGGAGACCGAGGCGGGCGGATCACAAGGTCAGGAGATTGAGACCATCCTGGCTAACATGGTGAAACTCCATCTCTGCTAAAAATACAAAAAATTAGCCATACATGGTGGCGGGCGCCTGTAGTCCCAGCTACTCGGGAGGCTGAGGCAGGAGAATTGCGTGAACCCAGGAGGCAGAGCTTGTAGTGAGCAGAGATCATGCCACTGCACTCCAGCCTGGGCAAAAAAGCGAGACTCCATCTCAAAAAAAAAAAAAAAAAAAGATAAAGGGGATATCAACACCAATCCCACAGAAATACAAACTACCATCAGAGAATACTATAAACCCCTCTATACATATAAACTAGAAAATCTAGAAGAAATGGATAAATTCCTGGACAAATACACCTTTCCAAGACTAAACCAGGAAGAAGTTGAATCCCTGAATAGATCAATAACAGGCTCTGAAATTCAGGCAATAATCAATAGCCTATCAACAAAAAAGAGTCCAGGACCAGACAGATTCATAGCCAAATTCTTCCAGAGGTACAAGGAGTAACTGATACCATTCCTTCTGAAACTATTCCAATCAATAGAAAAAGAGGGAATCCTCCCTAACTCATTTTATGAGGCCAGCATCATTCTGATACCAAAGCCTGGCAGAGACATAATAAAAAAATAGAGAATTTTAGACCAATATCCCTGATGAACATCCATGCAAAAATCCTCAGTAAAATACTGACAAACTGAATCCAGCAGCACATCAAAAAGCTCATCCACCATGATCAAGTGGGCTTCAACCCTAGGATGCAAGGCTGGTTCAACATATGCAAATCAATAAACATAAACTATCATATAAACCGAACCAAATACAAAAACCACATGACTATCTCAATAGATGCATAAAAGGCCTTTGACAAAATTCAACAGCCCTTCATGCTAAAAACTCTCAATAAATTCGGTATTGATGGGAGGTATCTCAAAATAATAAGAGCTATTTATGACAAACCCACAGCCAATATCATACTGAATGGGCAAAAACTGGAAGCATTCCCTTTGAAAACTGGCACAAGACAGGGATGCCCCCTCTCACCACTCCTATTCAACATAGTGTTAGAAGTTCTGGCTAGGGCAATCAGGCAAGAGAAAGAAATAAAGTGTATTTGATTAGGGAAAGAGGAAGTCAAATTGTCCCTGTTTGCAGATGACACGATTGTATACTTAGAAAACCCCATCGTCTCAGCCCAAAATCTCCTTAAGCTGATAAGCAACTTCAACAAAGTCTCAGGATACAAAATCAATGTGCAAAAATCACAAGAATTCCTATACACCAATAATAGACAGACAGCCAAATCATGAGCGAACTCCCATTCACAATTGCTTCAAAGAGAATAAAATACCTAGGTATCCAACTTACAAGGGATGTGAAGGACCTCTTCAAGGAGAACTACAAACCACTGCTCAAAGAAATAAAAGAGGACACAAACAATGGAAGAACATTCCATGCTCATGGATAGGAAGAATCAATATTGTGAAAATGGCCGTACTGCCTAAGGTAATTTATAGATTCAATGCCATCCCCATCAAGCTACCAATGATTTTCTTCACAGAATTGGATAAAACTGCTTTAAAGTTCATATGGAACTGAAAAAGAGCCTGCATTGTCATGACAATCCTAAGCCAAAAGAACGAAGCTGGAGGCATCATGCTACCTGACTTCAAACTCTACTACAAAGCTACAGTATCAAAAACAGCATGGTACTCATACAAAAACAGATATGTATACCAATGGAATAGAACAGAGGCTTCAGAAATAACACCACACATCTACAACCGTCTAATCTTTGACAAACCTGAAAAAAACAAAACAAAACAAAACAAGAAATTGGGAAAGGTTCCCTATTTAATAAATGGTACTAGGAAAACTAGCTAGCTATATGTGGAAAGCTGAAACTGGATCCCTTCCTTACACCTTATACAAAAATTAATTCAAGATGGATTAAAGACTTAAATGTTAGACCTAAAACCATAAAAACCCTACAAGATAATCTAGGCAATACCATTCAGGACATAGGCACAGGCAAGGACTTCATGACTAAAACACCAAAAGCAATGGCAACGAAAGCCAAAATTGACAAATGGGATCAAATTAAACTGAAGAGCTTCTGCACAGCAAAAGAAGCTACCATCAGAGTGAACAGCAACCTACAGAATGGGAGAAAATTTTTACAATCTACCCATCTGACAAAGGGCTAATATCCAGAATCTACAAAGAATTCCAACAAAATTACAAGAAAAAAACAACCCCATCAAAAAGTGAGCAAAGGATATGAACAGACACTTCTCAAAAGAAGACATTTATGCAACCAACAGACACATGAAAAAATGCTCATCATCACTGGCCATCAGAGAAATGCAAATCAAAACCACAATGAGATACCATCTCATACTAGTTAGAATGGCAATCATTAAAAAGTCAGGAAACAACAGGTGCTGGAGAGGATGTGGAGAAACAAGAACACTTTAACACTGTTGGTGGGAGTGAAAATTAATTTTGGGAGTGAAAATTAATGGGAGTGAAATAATAATCCCAAAGGATTATAAATCAGTCTACTATAAAGACACATGCACATGCATGTTTATTGCGGCACTACTCACAATAGCAAAGACTTGGAAGCAACCCAAATGTCCATCAATAACAGACTGAATTAAGAAAATGTGGCACATATACACCATGGAATACTATGCAGCCATAAAAAGGATGAGTTTATGTCCTTTGCAGGGACATGGATGAAGCTGGAAACCATCATTCTGAGCAAACTATCATAAGGACAGAAAATGAAACACCGCATGTTCTCACTCATAGGTGGGAATTGAACAATGAGAGCACTTGCACACAGGGAGGGGAACATCACACACCAGGGCCTGTCATAGTGTGGGACACTGCGGGAGGGATAGCATTAGGAGAAATAGCCAATGTAAATGATGACTTAGTGGGTGCAGAAAACCAACATGGCACATGTATACCTATGTAACAAACCTGCACCTGCACATTGTGCATATGTACCCAAGAACTTAAATTATAATAATATAAATAATAAATAAATAAATAAGAAAGCAGAGAGAAGGGAATGGAGACTTGGAACCCACAGGAAGGAAACACCCAGGGCTGCTGGGAAGGTGAATGGAAGGACTTCCACATGCTGGAGTCCCAGGGCTCATCCGCTCACCTCTGGATATGCCCTGTGCCCAGCCCTGGATGCTGGCTACACTGCCCTCTGCCCTCCCCTGCCAGGGCCCACATCCAGAATCTTCTCAGTGACCAGGATTTCCTTCAACTGTACGTTGTCAAGGGCCATGCACAGGGACATTTCCCAACCTTCACACCCACTGCTCCACTCTTATTCATCCTGACAGTAACAGGACACTTGCCTGGGGTGACAGCTGCTCCCCAGACACTCCAGTTGGGAGCAATCCCAGGAAGTCCCAGAGGGGGCATTCAGAGGGAAGAGGCATCTGGGAGACACATCCTTACCCAGAATGTGAAATCCCTCAGATTTGCCTCTGGCTTGCAGATTTTTTCCCTGCTACCTAAGTCCTTTGACAACCGAAATGAGTGACTGAGGCTTAAGTCTGAATCATCCAGGGTTACTAAGGCTGCATCAGGGTGTCTTGGAACTGCACCGAGGTTCTCTCGCCCTGCGCAGCAAAGCCAAACACTGACATCGGGATAGCAGCAAGGGAAAGTGAGATATTTATTGTAGGGCAACAAACAAGGAGAATTGGGCAGCTCAAACGTAAGACCCTATGTGCCCTATGGCGCACAGGTAAGGGCCAAGATCAGGGGCCAGAAGGGAAGACTCTTGATGTTGGGACTCAAAGACCCCATGCTCCTGAGAGAGGACCAGGACAGCAAAGAGGAGTGAGGCAGCTTCTGTGGCTCCCCTGGCCTCTGTGGGATTGGGCCCCAGTCCCTGCACAGGTCCCTCAGACTAGACCTGGCTCCCTGTCTGAGGAAAGAGGCCTGGAAGGAGGAGAAAAGGAGAGACCCTTATTTTGCTAAGGGTCAAAAATAGAGGCCTTGGACTGGTTTTCACTAGACTTTTCATGGCCAGTATTGCTCTGTGGTGTCAATGTTCTACCTATGGCTCACAGGAGATGATGTGGGCCGTGGGTCCAGTTTCGGCGCAGCTTCACCTTCAGGGGAGCCCAGGCCAGGTTTGTGCCCTCACCATGATCTGCCTCTTGGGAAGAACTGGGGTGAGTCACACCTCCTGCACACCTACCCAGTGAGTGATGAATTAAATCAGCAATCGTTAATTCATTTTGTTTTGTGTGTGTGGTTGGCTTTGTGTATGTGTGTCTGCGCACAGGCAAGTGTATGTCAACAGGGTAAAATAATCAAAGCCTCCACACTATGGAGGCTTCAGATTAAATATCAAGCTTTTGCTTTGCTTTGGGAGTGACAACATAGATTGACCTTGAGTGAGCTGGCACAAGAGCATTCAGGGACTTGGAGCCTCCTGAGGACGCTCCCTGGTCATATTTGTATTGTTGCCAGAAAAGACGATGCTGATCCAGACCCCAGGAGCAGGTTCTTGGATCTCACATAGGAATGAATTCAAGGCGAGTCACAGAGCACAGTGACATAAGCAAATTTATTGGAAACTACTCTGTTACAGAATAGGGCATCCTCAGAAAGCAGGAGGAGGAGAGTGCCAGCCTTTGTTAGTGCCTTCCTTAAGACTGGGCACTAGCAAACCAGCAGGAACTATATATATTCTGTATAACCATACATATTCTGTAATCATAATTGGTGGTCAGTTTGAAATGTGCCTATTTTCAGACTGTAAGTATTAACCTTAGAGGTGCCTTGTGAGTGCCGAGCTATTCGCTTCAAGATGGAGTCATGCTATCATGTTTTATTAAGCCAGAGACCTGGTAAGCAGGTGTTCCTCTAACAGTATCTTCAACATTTACATGCCTGACACCAACGTTCATTACATGTTCTAAATTGAATGGCCCTGCAACATCTGACCTCACTCTCGGTTTTACAATGAACACCAATTTGTTCAACAACATAGGGTTCCCTAAAGGCTCCATAGGCAGGATTTTCATCCTGAAGAAAGAAAACTAAGATGCCTGGGAAGGTACCTACCAAATAATATTTATACTGAGACCAGGAATCTGTACCCCTCTCTCCTAATGCTTTCTGTGTTGAGTCCACACTTGCAAGATCATCAGAACACTGAAGACATTGACAGCTGGGGTCCCTGGAAACAATGGCAATTCAAGGAAATTTCTGTCCAGCACATAGCAGGGACTCAACAAAGGGTAGCATAAAGTAAAAGATGAGCCCAGAAGTGACTCTCATTCCCTGCCACTGGAGGAGTGGGTGTGTTGGGATATGGTGGAGGACCTGAGAGATGGCACAGGGAAAGTGCAATGACTTTAAAGTGAGGGCCAGTCACTGAGGGCTACAGAAGGCACAGGTGAGGAGCAGAGGCCTCAGTTGCCCCAGGGAAGGGACCTGGGACCTGCGAGTGCCTATTGACATCTCCTTGCTGGCTCACCCTTAGGTCTATTTCTGTGACCTGAGGATACTCCAGCATCCATGGAAAGAAAACAATTGTTCCTTATCTCGGTGGCAAGAATGGCTGGGAGAGGGCGGGGTAACTTTCCTCTTCAAATCCACTCTCAGGTCATGCCTCTCATCCCTGGCCTCCAGGAAGGCGCCTGCCTCTTCCTGCCACTGTTCTCTAAGGCCACCCAAAATGTAGAAGCTACTTTGGAACTAGGAAACAGGCAGAGGTTGGAACAGTTCTGACAGCTCAGAGGAAGACAGGAAAATGTGGGAAAGTTTGGTACTTTCTAAAGACTTGTTGAATGGTTTTGACCAAAATGCTGATAATGACATGGACAATGAAATCCAGGCTGAGGTTCTCTCAGATGGAGATGAGGAACTTGTTGGGAACTGGAGAAAAGGTGATTCACTACATTTTAGCAAAGAGACTGGTGGCATTTTGTCCCTGCCCTAGAGATTTGTGGAACTCTGAACTTGAGAGGGATGATTTAGGGTATCTGGCAGAAGAAATTTCTAAGCAGCAAAGCATTCAAGAGGTGATTTGGGTGTGTTAAAGGCATTCAGATTTAAAAGCAAAAAAGATGGTAAAAGTTCAGAATATGTGCAGCCTGACAATGCAATAGAAAAGAAAATCTCATTTTCTGAGGATAAATCCAAGCTGGTACAGAAATTTGCATAAGGAACAACAAGAAGCCAAATGTTAATCCCCAAGGCAATGGGGAAAATATCTCCAGGGCATGTCAGAGGTCTTCTGAATGGTATTGCCTAGGTTTTCTTGTAGGGTTTTTATGGTTTTAGGTCTAACATTTAAGTCTTTAATCCATCTTGAATTAATTTTTGTATAAGGTGTAAGGAAGGGATCCAGTTTCAGCTTTCTACATATGAGTGGCCAGTTTTCCCAGCACCATTTATTAAATAGGGAATTCTTTCCCCATTTCTTGTTTTTCTCAGGTTTGTCAAAGATCAGATGCTTGTAGATGTGTGGTATTATTTCTGAGGACTCTGTTCTGTTCCATTGGTCCATATATCTGTTTTGGTGCCAGTACCATGGTGTTTTGGTTACTGTAGCCTTGTAGCATAGTTTGAAGTCAGGTAGCGTGATGCCTCCAGCTTTGTTCTTTTGGCTTAGGATCGTCTTGGCAATGCGGGTTCTTGTTTGGTTCCATATGAACTTTAAAGTAATTTTTTCCAATTCTGTGAAGAAAGTCATTGGTACCTTGATGGGGATGGCATTGAATCTACAAATTACTTTGGGCAGTACGGCCATTTTCATGATATTGATTCCTCCTATCCATGAGAATGTTCTTCCATTGTTTGTGTCCTCTTTTATTTCATTGAGCAGTGGTTTGTAGTTCTCCTTGAAGAGATCCTTCACATCCCTTGTAAGTTGGATTCCTAGGTATTTTATTCTCTTTGAAGCAATTGTGAATGGGAGTTCTCTCATGATTTGGCTCTCTGTTTGTCTGTTATTGGTGTATAAGAATGCTTGTGGTTTTTGCACATTGATTTTGTATCCTGAGACTTTGTTGAAGTTGCTTATCAGTTTAAGGAGATTTTGGGCTGAGACAATGGGGTAACTAAGATCAGAGCAGAAATGAAGGAGATAGAGACACAAATAATTCTTCAAAAAATCAATGAATCTAGGAGCTAGTTTTTTGAAAAGATTAACAAAATTGATAGACTGCTAGCAAGACTAATAGAGAAGAAAAGAGAGAAGAATCAAATAGATGCAATAAAAAATGATAAAGGGGATATCACCACTGATCCCACAGAAATAGAAATACAAACTGTCATCAGAAAATACTATAAACACCTCTACACAAATGAACTACAAAATCTAGAAGAAATGGATAAATTCCTGGACACATACACCCTCCCAAGACTAAATCATGAAAAAGTGGAATCTCTGAAAAGCCAATTGAACAGGCTCTGAAATTGAGGCAATAATTAATAGCCTATCAGCCAAAAAAGTCCAGGACTAGACGGATTCACAGCCAAATTCTACCAGAGGTACAAGGAGTAACTGGTACCATTCCTTCTGAAACTATTCCAATCAATAGAAAAAGAGGGAATCCTCCCTAATTCATTTTATGAGGCCAGCATCATCCTGATACCAAAGCCTGGCAGAGACATAATAAAAAAAGAGAGAATTTTAGACCAATATCCCTGATGAACATCCATGCAAAAATCCTCAATAAAATACTGACAAACCGAATCCAGCAGCACATCAAAAAGCTCATCCACCATGATCAAGTGGGCTTCATCCCTGGGATGCAAAGCTGGTTCAACATACACACATCAATAAACATAATCCATCATATAAACAGAACCAAAGACAAAAACCACATGATTATCTCAATAGATGCAGAAAAGGCCTTTGACAAAATTCAACAGCCCTTCATGCTAAAAACTCTCAATAAACTAGGTATTGATGGGACGTATCTCAAAATAATTATAGGTATTTATGACAAACCCACAGCCAATATCATACTGAATGGCTAAAACTGGAAACATTCCCTTTGAAAATGGGCACAAGACAGCAATGCCCTCTCTCACCACTCCTATTCAACATAGTGTTGGAAGTTCTGGCCAGGGCAATTGGGCAATAGAAGGAAACAAAGGGTATTCAGTCAGGAAAAGAGGAAGTCAAATTGTCCCTGTTTGCAGATGACATGATTGTATATTTATAAGATCCCATTGTCTCAGCCCAAAATCTCCTTAAACTGATAAGCAACTTCAGCAAAGTCTCAGGATACAAAATCAATGTGCAAAAATCACAAGAATTCCTATACACCAATAACAGACAAACAGAGAGCCAAATTATGAGTGAACTCCCATTCACAATTGCTACAAAGAGAATAAAATACCTAGGAATCCAACTTACAAGGGATGTGAAAGACCTCTTCAAGGAGAACTACAAACCCTGCTCTATGAAATAAAAGAAGACACAAACAAATGGAAGAAAATTCTGTGCTCATGGATAAGAACAATCACTATTGTGTTAATGGTCATATTGCCCAAAGTAATTTATAGATTCAATGCCATTCCCATCAAGCTACCAATGACTTTCTTCACATAATTGGAAAAAATTACTTTAAAGTTCATATGGAACCAAAAAAAGTCTGTATTGCCAAGACAATCCTAAGCCAAAAGAACAATGTTGGAGGCATCACGCTACCTGACTTCAAACTATACTACAAGGCTACAGTAACCAAAACACCATGGTACTAGTACCAAAGCAGAGATGTAGACCAATGGAACAGAATAGAGCCTTCATAAATAATACCACACATCTACAACCATCTGATCTTTGACAAGCCTGACAAAAACAAGAAATGGGGAAAGGATTCCCTATTTAATAAATGGTGCTGGGAAAACTGGCTAGCCACATGTAAAAAGCTGAAACTGGATCCCTTCCTACATCTTATACAAAAATTAATTCAAGATGGATTAAATACTTAAATGTTAGACCTAAAACCATAAAAACCCCACAAGAAAACCTAGGTAATACCATTCAGGACATAGGCAGCAGCAAGGACTTCATTACTAAAACACCAAAAGCAATGGCAACAAAAGCCAAAATTGACAAATGGGATCTAATTAAACTAAAGAGCTTTTGCACAGCAAAATAAGCTACCATCACAGTGAATAGGCAACCTACAGAATGGGAGAAAATTTTTACAATCCACCCATCTGACAACAGGCTAATATCCAGAATCTACAAAGAATTCCAACACATTTACAAGAAAAAAAAAACAAACAACTCCATCAAAAAGTGGGCAAAGGATATGAACAGACACTTCCCAAAAGAAGACATTTATGCAGCCAAAAGACATATGAAAAAATGCTCATCATCACTGGCCATCAGAGAAATGCAAATCAAAACCACAATGAGATACCATCTCACATCAGTTAGAATGGCAATCATTAAAAAGCCAGGAACAACAGTGCTGGAGAGGATGTGGAGAAACAGGAACACTTTTACACTATGGGACTGTAAACTAGTTCAACCATTATGGAAGACAGTGTGGTGATTCCTCAGGGATCTAGAACTAGAAATACCGTTTGACCCAGCCATCCCATTATTGGGCATATATCCAAAGGATTATAAATCATGCTGCTATAAAGACACATGCAGATGTATGTTTATTGTGGCAGTATTCACCATAGCAAAGACTTGGAACCAACCAAAATGTCCATCAGTGATAGACTGGATTAAGAAAATGTGGCACATATACACCATGGAATACTATGCAGCCATAAAAAGGATAAGTTCATGTCCTTTGTAGGGACATAGATGAAGCTAGAAACCATCATTTGAGCAAACTATTGCAAGGACAGAAAACCAAGCACTGCATGTTCTCACTCATAGATGGGAAATGAACAATGAGAACACTTGGATGCAGGGTGGGGAACACCACACACTGGGGCCTGTCATGGGGCGGGAGACTGGGGGAGGATTAGCATTAGGAGATATACCTAATGTAAATGACAAATTAACTGGTGTAGCACACCAACATGGCATATGTATACATATGTAACAAACCTGCATGTTGTACATATGTACCCTAGATCTTAAAGTATAATTTAAAAAAAGATGTTGTAGAAGAAAATGTAGTAGTAGTTATAGTAGCTTTAGCTAGCCCCATGAAGCCCACACTACTTGCCAGCATTGTTCTAAGTATTTGGCAAATGTTGAATCACTTAAATATTGACAACACTTTGTGAAGTAGGAACCATTATTATCTGTTGCGGGAAGTCAGGGACCCCAAACAGAGGGACCGGCTGAAGCCATGGCAGAAGAACATAAATTGTGAAGATTTCATTGACATTTATTACTTCCCCAAATTAATACTTTTATAATTTCTTATACCTGTATTTACTTCAATCTCTGAACATGAATTGTGAAGATTTCATGGACACTTATCACTTCCCCAATCAATACCCTTGTGATTTCCTATGCCTGTCTTTACTTTAATCTCTTAATCCCGTCATCTTCTTCATAAACTGAGGAGGATGAATGTCACCTCAGGACCCTCTGATGATTGTGTCAACTGCACAAATTGTTTGTAGAGCATGTGTGTTTGAACAATATGAAATCTGGGCATCTTGAAAAAAGAAAAGGATAACAGCAATGTTCAGAGAACATCAGAGATAAGACTTCTGGCCACCAGTGAGCCGGATGGAACAGAGCCATATTTCTCCTCTTTCAAAAGCAAATAGGAGAAATACTGCTGAATTCTTTTTCTCAGTAAGGAACATCCCTGAGAAAGAGAATGTGCCCTGAGGGTAGGCCTATGAATGGTCCCCTCAAGTCATGCCGTCTTTTATGGTCGAAGTCAAAGGGATGAAATAAGCCCTGGTCTTCTGTAGCGCTCCCAGGCTTATTAGGATGAGGAAAATTCCTGCCTAATAAATTTTGGTCAGACAGGTTGTCTGCTCTCAAACCCTGTTTCCTGATAAGATGTTATCAACGACAATGTGTGCCTGAAACTTCATTAGCAATTTTAATTTCACCTCATCCAGTGGTCCTGTGATCTCACCCTGTCTCCATTTGCCTTGTGATATTTTATTACCTTGTGAGGTATGTGATCTCTGTGACCCACACCCTATTCGTGCACTCCCTCCCCTTTTGAAAATCACTGATAAAAACTTGCTGGTTTTACGGTTCGGTGAACATCACGGATCCTGCTGACATGTGATGTCTCCCCTGGAAACCCAGCTTTAAATTTCTCTCTCTTGTGCTCTTTGCCTTTATTTCTCAAACCAGCTGAGACACCTAGGAAATAGAAAAGAACCCATGATAAATATCGGGGGTGGGGTTCCCCCAATATCTGGCATGCCAACATGGTCTTTGTTTTTTCCTAAGTGCGTGTGGGAACCTGATTCCCTTTGGGAGGTGTGGAGAAACAACATCAGCTTGGTTCACAGAAACGTGTGTTCGACTCCCTGATGACTGATGAGTAGTCTGTATATGGTCTGGGTTAACTATCGGTCATGCAGAGTCCAAACATCATGCTTATCTCTGCTATATTAAAATGTTAAAACAGGGTGGTGTTCAAGTGCCCATGGAAAATATGGTCACTCTATTCAGGACAGTGGAACAATACTGTCCTTGGTTTCTTGAAAAAGGAACCTTAGATGTAGAAGTATGGGATCGTGTTGCTGAAACATTCAGGGAACTGGTCTCCACAGGGAATTATGTTCCTGTCACCATTTGGGGTGACTAGGCCTTGGTACGAGCCATCTTGATGACATACCAATCCTGTGACTCCCTATAGTTACCAGCTTTCTGAACTGACAACACTCCACCTCCTCCTCAACCATCCTCTCCCACATGGCCTTTGTAATCTGATCAGCCTCTCCTTTCAGCTACTCCTCTCCCACTTGAAAATGTTGAAAATTCAATGTCTAACTCTGGGGACTTTGGATTATGGTCACCCGCTGATCTTATTTCTTTTCACCAAGAGCCAGTACTTGCAGCAGCTGCAGCCCCAACTCACACAGCCCAGGACCATATATATGCTAATTCTTCTCTTTTCAAACCTCCAGAGTCACCTAATGGCTCCAGAACCAAGCTACAATTTACCTATAATTCTTCAGGCCCTCCCACTTCCACTTCAGCCCCTCACCCTCCTGTCATTTCAGGTCCTCAGCTGGTCACATTGCCATCCACTCAGACTACTGCTTCATATCCTTCTTCACACATGAATGCCAGTAATCACCAGTATACTTGTGCTCCTTCTGCTCCCCCAATCCCCCTTTCTCACACTCTCATTCCAGTCAACCCTCTCAGCCTCAGTTTCCCTTATCTATGCATGCTTTTCCTGTCACTTCTATGCCAACTCTATCTCAGATGCCTACTCTTGAAACTTCAATGCAACACCTATTATGCCAAAACAAAGAAATAAGTGGATTAGACGCGTGGACTTATCTGGTTGCACTAGACCCACCTAACTTCCAAGGGGTACAAATGCGTTATGTACCTCTTAATCTTACCTTTTTAAAAGAATTTAAGGATGCTTGTACTCAGTATGGCCCTACTTCTCCTTATGTTAAACTGGTATTACAAACTCTTTGTACAGTGGTCACTTTACTTCCTTTAGACTGGGACCTTTTGGCAAAAGCTGCTCTGACCCCATCTCAGCATTTATAATTTCGTACTTGGTGGTCAGAAGAGGCTGGTTTGCAGGTTCAACTAAATTGGACTAATGGCATTCTAATTACTCAAGCTCAGCTCACAGGCTCTGATAGTTCCTCTGATACTTATGCCCAATTGAACTTTGATGCTTTTACCACAGAACAAGTAACAAAGGTGTGTATGAGAGCTTGGGATAAATTACACAAATAAAAACTTGCTGGTTTTACAGCTTGGGGAACATCACAGATCCTGCCGACATGTGATGTCTCCCCCGGACACACAGCTTTAAATATCTCTCTCTTGTGCTCTTTCCCTTTATTTCTCAAACCAGCCGAGACACCTAGGAAATAGAAAAGAACCATCATTATCCCCATGTTAAAGATGAGGAATTTGCAGAAACTATTTCAGTTAAAGGACATGACCAAGGGTCACACAGTAAGTGACAGAGCCAAGATTCAAATTCAGATAGGCTAGATCCAGAGTCCACTCTATGAACTGTTGCATAAAGACAAATGAAATGTTAATCATTTATAATTGCAGGAGAAAAGCAGGCTAAAAAACAGTTTGAAAAGTATGATTCTAATTCTGTATCAAACACTTAAAAAATCACATGATTATACACATAGAAAAATTGTTGTGTTGCATGCCATGGTGTTAATAGTATTACCTCTCAGAAGTTGCATTTAAGTGATTCTTATTTCCTTTTAAATAATTTTCTGTAATGTCTATATTTTCTATAATAAAACTTCATGATTTCTTCTTTTGAAAAGAAAAAAAAAAGCATATAAATATGGAGCAAAAATTCCAGTCTTGATTTGGTCAATGTGGGTGCTAATAAAAGCAGCTCTTGAGCCATTTGAAACAGATGATGAGGTAGATTCAGATGAGGAAGAGGAGGACAAGTGTAAAGAACTAAATTCAGATTCTGAATGTGAGGAACAGAAAACGGAGGAAATTAAAGAAAAGAAAGGGAAACTGAAAAAAGTGTGTTTTACTAACCCGTCGACACCACTTGCTGAATTAAGTGAAAGACCATCTCCTCTCTCTCCCCTTAATGGGCGAGAAGATGAATTAGCTACAAACCTTACTGCTCCTGTAGTTGCAACATTAAAACCTGGAGAAATTGGTGGTGCTATACAAAATTCTATTCAAAGGCTAGAGCCAAGGGAGACCTTGAAGCATGGGAATTTCCCATAACTATAATCCAGCAGGGAGGACAGAATATAGCTAATTGGACTACCTTTCCTTTTAAGCTGTTAAAGGAATTCAAGCAAGCCATTAGTCAATATGGGCCAAACTCTCCTTTTGTGCAAACTTTATTAAAAAATGTTTCTCTTGATAATAGATTAATACCATATGATTGGGATGCTTTAACAAAATCTGTTCTCACTCCATCTCAGTACTTCCAGTTTAAAACCTGGTGGGTTGATGAAGCTCAAACTCAGGCAATGGAAAATACACGAACACAACCACCTGTGACTGTTTTCTTTGAACAGTTAATGGGAGTCAGACCTGATTGGGGTTGACTAGAAAATCAAGCAGTAATGGAGGATGTTGCTGTTGCTCAGCTGCGCTCTGTATGCTTATGAACATGGGAAAGGATAAATGTTTTAGGGTGAAAATATCCTTCCTTCAGTTCTGTCTGACAGGGACCTAAAGAACCATATATTGAGTCTATTGCTCGGCTCCAAGAGGCGTGTATAAAGCCATAACTGAAAAAGCAGCTCAAGATGTTGTTATACAGATTCTTGCATACAATAAGGCTAATGCAGAGTGTAAAACTTCTATTAGACCCCTGAGAGGGAAGGCTCACTTAGCTGAATATATTAAGGCTTGCAATGGTATTGGAGGTAACTCCAGAAATGAGGCTGGATTATGCCCCATTTCTCAGGCTCCTGTTTCAATTGTGTGTAGTTTGGGCACACAAAAAAGGAATGCAGAAAAGGAAGCCAAAAGGCAAGAGCTACTACCATCAAACAACAGAAAAGCCCTGGTGTATGCCTCCATTGTGAAAAAGGCAATCACTGGGCAAGTCAGTGTCATCGTAAAATTAGCAAAGATGGACAACCTGTCTCGGGATATGGAAAGAGTGGCCTGCCTTGAGCCCCTCAACAAACTGAGGCATATCCAGCACAGCCAGTGCCCTTACAAATGTACAACAATTGTCCCCTGCCACAGTAGGCAGTGCTGTCGTAGACCTCTGCAGCACAATTCCCATCTGCTTGCTTCCTGGAAAGTCACCAAAAAAGGTCCCTTTGGGGGTTAAACAGTTGGTTTATTACTTGGAAAGTCTAGTCTAAATTTGAAAGTTGTCACTGTGCATATGGGAATAATTGATTCTGATTACACCGGAGAAATTCAATTAGTCATTAGTTCCTCAGCTCATCAGCTCACTTCATTTCATTCATTTGATCTCTATCACTGATACCCTTTCTTCCACTTGATCAAATCATCTACTGAAGCTTGTGCATGCATCCCGTAGTTCTCGTGCCATGGTTTTCAGCTCCATCAGGTCATTTAAGGACTTCTCTACACTGTTTACTCTAGTTAGCCATTCATCTAATCTTTTTTCAAGGTTTTTAGCTTCTTTGTGATGGGTTTGAACATCCTCCTTTAGCTGGGAGAAGTTTGATCGTCTGAAACCTTCTTCTCTCAACTTGTCAAAGTCATTCTCCATCCAGCTTTGTTCCATTGCTGGTGAGGAGCTGCGTTCCTTTGGAGGAGAAGAGGTGCTCTGACTTTTAGAATTTCAACTTTTCTGCTCCGGTTTCTCCCCATCTTTGTGGTTTTATCTACCTTTGGTCTTTGATGATGGTTGTGTACAGACGGGATTTTGGTATGGATGTCCTTTCTGTTTGTTAGTTTTCCTTGTAACAGTTAGGACCCTCAGCTGCAGGTCTGTTGGAGTTTGCTGGAGGTACACTCCAGACCCTGTTTTCCTGGGTATCACCAGCGGAGGCTGTAGAATAGCAAACATTGCAGAACGGCAGATGTTGCTGCCTGATCCTTCCTCTGGAAGCTTTGTCTCAGAGGGGCACCTAGCTGTATGAGTTGCCAGTCAGCCCCTACTGGGAAGTGTCTCCCAGTTAGGCTACTTGGGAGTCAGGGACCCATTTGAGGAGGCAGTCTGTCCATTCTCAGATCTCAAAATCCATGCTGGGAAAACCACTACACTCTTCCATGCTGTCAGATGGGGACGTTTAAGTCTGCAGAAGTTTCTGCTGCCTTTTGTTGAGCTATGTCCTGCCCCCAGAAGTGGAGTCTATAGAGGCAGGCAGATCTCCTTGAGCTGTGGTGGGCTCCACCCAGTTCAAGATTCCTGGTCACTTTGTTTACCTCAGCAATCATGGACACCCCTCTCCCAGCCTTGTTCCTGCCTTGCAGTTTGATCTCAGACTGCAGTGCTAGCAGTGAGCAAGGCTCCATAGGCATGGGACCCTCTGAGCCAGGCACGGGATATAATCTCCTGGTGTGTCATTTGCTAAGGCCATTGGAAAATTGCAGTATTAGGGTGGGAGAGTCCTGATGTTCCAAGTACTGTCTGTCACAGTTTCCCTTTGCTAGGAAAGGGAATTCCCTGATCCCTTGTGCTTCCCGGGTGAGGCGATGCACTGCTCTGCTCCATGTGCTGCACCCACTGTCTGACTGGTCCCAGAGAGATGAACCCTGTACCTCAGTTGGAAATGCAGAAATCACCCGTCTTCTGCATCACTCACACTGGGAGCTGCAGACTGGTGCTGTTCCTATCTGGCCATCTTGGAAGCAGGAGGAACTAACTATTCTACCCTTTATATGCTTTTTAAAAATCTCTGCCAATTCTCTCACATTCATCTAACTCCATAGTCCCTTGTTCCAGAACCATGGGCAAAACTGCTTTACTGCACTAAAGAGTGATAACAAATTCTGAGTACTAACTTTCACTCCCCATCTTCATAAAAAATGCTTTAAGAAATTTAAATAAGCAGAATGTCTGCTTTCACTTTGTCCCATTGTTACTCTGGTTCTTCTGAGCACTGAGCTTTCCTGCCAAGCTTCTTTTAGACGTCTTTGGGTGTCCTTTGATGATGCGTCCTTTGCTTCCACATGCCCTGGTGTTCCTTCACCAGAGTCTTTGTCGCCCCACGTTGGGTGCCAGGAATGTTGGGGTTGCCAGACCCAACACCAGGTCATGGGGGTGACAAAGTCTGGCAGAGTCAAAGGATTGAGAAAAGACAGTTTGAAAGAGAGAAGTGGGACCGGGGCACCATTGAGATTGTGGAGGCTGTGAAGGCTGTCAGACAGGGATGTTTAAGTCTGTAGACGTTTCTACTGCCTTTTTTTCAGCTATGCCCTTCCCCCAGAGGTGGAGTCTATAGAGGCAGCAAGCCTTGTGGTGCTGTGGTGGGCTCCACCCAGTTCAAGCTTCCTGGCTACTTTGTTTCCCTACTCAAGCCTCAGCAAGGTGGACAACTATCCTCCTGCAGGGCTGCTGCCTCACAGATCAATCTCAGACTGCCATACTAGCAGTGAGCAAGGCTCCATGGGTGTGGCACATGCTGAGCCAGGCATGGGATACAATCTTCTGGTGTGCCGTTTGCTAGGACAGTTGGAAAATCACAGTATTTGTGCAGGAGTGTCCTGTTTTTCCAGGTACAGTCCGTCATGCCTTCCTTTGGCTAGGAAAGGGAAATCCCCCAACCCCTTAGGCTTCCAGGGTGAAGCAATGCCCTGCCCTGCTTAAGCTTGCCCTGTGTGGGTTGCACCCACCGTCCAACCAGTCCCAGTGAGATGAACCAGGTACCTCAGTTGGAAATGCAGAAATCTCCCATCTTCTGCATTGATCACACTGGGAGCTGCAGACTGGAGCTGTTCCTATTTGCCCATCTTCTGCCTGCTTTCTTTACATCTGAGGTTGGACACCCCCATAGGATCCTGCAATCTTTCTGCCCCAAAAAACTGCTATAACAGGAGGGAACCTGTTCCTGCCCACCCTTTGTCTACTCCTTCTCCTCCTAAAGAGCCTGACCATGCCCTAGTTTTCTGAGGAGTGATTGATATTCTAGGGTGCTGAGCAGGATGAGGACACTCAGGCTCAGAGAGGGATTTCCATCTAATCTGCCTGGAAACCATGTGTAGCTACCCAATAAGGTCTTTCTATGTTCAAAAGATCACGGACCAGGGTTGTAGGAGTAGGAGATTTGTAGAGATAGTTTTGACCCCTGTACTTAGAGCAGAGGGGTGTGTTTTCCATGGAGGGTGTGTGTGGGCAGCTGTGTGTGAGTGAGCCTGTGTGGGCTCTGTGTGTGTTCCTGTGTGAATATATGTGTGTGCTCCTTCATGGACACAGCATGCATGTAGTTGGCACAGCAAGGCAATAGAAATCAGGAGACTAAGGACACATTGCCAAGTGATAAAATCTTCCTATTGGGCAGGACTTGGGGTGTGCAAAGGTGTGCATGAATACTGCAGAAGCAGTTCAAAGAGCAGAGAGGTGGGGCTAGAATAAATATGTTGCAGAAAGACAGTCATCAAGGAGGAAAGTGAGGATTCTGACCAAAATGCCTGAGGGTTTCCCTGCCTATCACAGCCCTCTGTGTTCTTAAATCCTCCTGTGTCAACAGAGGCCAGAACCTGGGTTCCCCCACATCCTGTCTGTGTCTGTCCTCTGCAAAGCCATGTGGCT